>NC_081371.1:24557921-25221135 GCF_030684315.1 Stegostoma tigrinum | reverse complement strand
CCTCACAACCCTGAATTTCCCATGGCCAATCCAACTAACCGACACATCCTGAACACTGGGGGCAATTTAGCATGGCCAATCCACCAGCCTGCACATCTTTGGACTGAGAGACGAAACTGGAGCACCCGGAGGAAACCCACACAGACACGGGGAGAATGTGCAAACTCCACACAAAGTTACCCGAGGCTGGAATTGAACCTGGGTCCCTGGCACTGTGAGGCAGCAGTGCTAACCACTCAGCCGCCGTGCTGCCTCTAAAATCAGTGAAATGGGGGTGGGGTGGGAATCCCTGCCCAAAGAAGTGAATACAGGGACAGAGGTGGCAGGAAAACAGTTCAACATCTAGTACTTTTAATGGTTGGAGGAAAATATTTGTGGAAAAAGGTTGAATCATCAGCTTCACAAGTGGTCAAAGAAATAAAGCATGATGGCATTCTTTTCCCTATGAAGGGACAGAAACTCAGTCCTGCGTAACGTTTGCGTGGTTATTTTAAGTTATATAGTGCAGCAGCACCATCTGTCAGCACAAACAAGTACTGCATGAACAAATGTACAAATTAATCCCCATTGAAAGTAACTGCATTTACTGCTGACATGCAACAGCCTCACCATGAATTCTGATAGTTTGCAGTCCATGTCATGCAGCCAAAGTCTCTTGGTATCAGTACGAGTATGCCTTTTGCATCTTCAAATCCAGAAGAGTATAATATCATCTCCCTCAAACTGCACACTTACCATGCTGGCATAGGTAGGTAAATAGACAGGTAGAATCCCTACAGTGTGGAAACAGGCCCTTCGGCCCAACGAGTCCATATTTCTGCAGCCTTTCTACATCTTTAAGCTTTCTAGAGAACAGATAAATTTTACTAGTATTTAGCACTTTTGTACAGCAAGTGAAATGGAAAGCAATTTTTCCGCACACATCTTCCAAACAAAAGTGGGCAGTAAGGTTCCAATGCTGTTGTAAATAACCTCCATTTCTTTTGTTCTGAATAAATGTACTGTGGCTGGACCAATGAACGAATGCTAATTTATGATAAAGGAGTTACTCAACTCAAATGGAATTACATTAAAGTTTGGAAAGCGATACAAGAAAAAGCCAATTCTGAACTCTGGAAAATTTGGACCTCAACCATTCAATAAAACAAAAGACTGCAGATGCTGGAAATGTGAAATGAAAACAGACATTGCTATAAAAATTCAGGTCTAAAAGCTTCTGTGCAGAGTAAAAAACAGAGTTAATGTTTGGAGCCCAATCACCCTGCTTCACTGGGCTTGAAACATCAAATGGTTTTTCTCTGCTGCACTTGTTTTTATTTCTGTTACCACGAACATCTTCCGCAATTGATGGAGAAACTCAGCAGGTCTGGCAGCATTTGTGGAGACAGAAACAGATTTGACATTTCAAGACTGGTATGACTGCTTCGAACTCTGATATCGCAAAGAGGAGTCACACTGCACTAAAACGCGAACCCTGTTTCTCTCTCCACAGATACTGCCAGACCTGCCGAGTTTTTCCATCATTTTCTCCTCTTTTCAGTTCTAGACTTCCAGAATCAGCAGGATTTTGCCTTTTTTTCTCAGTTATCATTTAGGCAAGATTGAGTCTAACTATTAAGCCATATTAGAGACCCTCATCGGGAGGAATAGGTATTCAACATGATAAAGTGATCCACGTGGTTAGATATAGAAGATCTGTTGTTTCTGACGGCCCAATGCAGAATAAGGGGCTGTTGGCTTAAAACTGGTACCAGCCTAGACAAGAACAAATGCAGAAAGCAGTTTTTTTTCCCCAAATAAAGTACATTTCCAAGACAGAGGTCCATAGATGTTTGTCAGTTAAGGGCACTAAGGGATAAACAGCGGAGCAACAGATTAGGCATGATCTAAGTAAAGTACAGAACAGACTTAAGGTCTACTCCTATTCAGGCTCTAAAATGCTCATGTTGTAGTCAGACAGTTAAAACCTTCTGCAGGAACTGCACTTTTATATGCCCATGCGTTAAAATAGCAGTTAAAACATAGGCACTCCAGTAAGTTTTTTTTGAATGCAAGCACAGATTAAATGATTAAACTTCCAAAATGAAGTCACTCAGACAACTATCTTCCTCCAGATATGGATGCCCCTGTATCGTTTCCCCAGTTCCTGATTAAAGAGCAGAATGTTACAGGGGTCTGTGTGCCATGAGCTAGGACAAGATTCAGGGCAGAATTGAGTGAGAAATGCCATGATGTCTATTTTGACAGTGGGAGCATCTTACTCCGACGCTTATTATTTTTGCCAAGCAGATAGGCAACTTCTCATTAGGCACTAACGCAGCTCATTAATACTCAGCTTCCGATCTTACGAAACAAACTGAACAAAATGGAAATCAAAGCATGTACCTGGCAAATTCAGTTCACCACTTGCTCTAAAAGGCCTCCAACATCTCAGGGCACACACCGTCAGCACTTGCTGCACACACCCTATGTCCAGAGACATCAGTATCCATCTTGTGTCAGTGATCTCTGATCTGCATTGACACTTCTGCACATTGAGACGTTGTGCACTCAGGGACACAAACCCAGCTCGTGAACTGGATCAGACTGCATCTTCAAGCGTTTTGCTTGCTGCCAATGCTCACTCACTCCGAGCCTATCTAAACACTCACAGCATCCCTTGCCTTGGCTTTGTCACTTCGTCCCCTCAGCCAGAGCTGCCAAACTTATACTACTTCTGTCTTCCTTTGGCATTTAGCAGGAAGCGTGTCATGGTAGTCAGCAGGTCTCAGTCAGGTAAAGAGGGACAGTCTTCGTTTGGGGACCCCTGGCACAGAATGTCAAGGATAACCATTGATACCAATCCAAGATCTTGGAAACCATAAGTCAGCCACTCAGGGCAGTCATAATTGGCATCCACTCCATCTAAGCGGTGAAGAGTCAAATATCAGGCAGCCCACCACCCATCTTGGCCTCTTTGCAACCCTACAGAGGGCTGTTTTTTTCCAGGAACGAGAACAAGACTGGCATTACTTACAGCAGCTGAAAGTGGGTGGTGCACCTATTACTGTTAATGATGGCGGGGGGTGAGTAGGCAGCGCTGCTGGTGTGCAGTATTAATGGGGAGGAGCGGGGTTGGGGTGGACAACAGTGAGTGGGGAAGATGCTGCAAGCAATAGTGAGAGTGGTAGAGCATAAGCCTTGATGAGAGGTGAGTACAGAAACAGAGAGGCTGAGTTTGAGGCATCAGAGAGAAGATGGTGGCACTGACACCGGCAGAGCGGAGAAGGTCATTGACCTACTTCGTGCAGAGCTGTACATTCCTCCGGATGACTGGGACTAAACCTGGGTGGTCAGGGTCTACTTGGCCAGTTGCGATGGAAGAAAACATCCTGCATCTGCACCAGCCTCTCCAGTCCCTGACCACAAAAGCTGGGCAACTACTTTGCAAAACCTTTCACAACAACGCCATCTTCTGGCGTTTTATTCTAGCTACAGGTTTTATGGTTGACTTCAACTGCCCTACCTGTGCATTAGAAATATAAAGTGGCATTTGTTAAGAATTATTGCTCAGATACTCGCCATCGCGAATCATGTAATTAAGTTTTACTTCTGGTCCGTTGTACAAATTGAGGATTTTTCTTTTTCTGCAGGGCAAAAGAAAAGGCAACACAAAAAATAGAAATTGCTAGAAAAGCTCAGTGTGGCAGCACCTGTGAAGAGAAATCAGAGTTAACGTTTCAGGTCCAATGACGCTTCCTCAGAAACTTCCTCTGAGGAAGGGTCACTGGACCCGAAATGTTAACTTTGATTTCTCTTCACAGATGCCGCCAGACCTGCTGAGCTTTTGGAGCAATTTGTTTTTGTTTGATTTACAACATCCACAGTACTTCCAATTTTTAAAAGAAATGCCAACATTTTTAAGAGTGCCCAGCATTTATAGTAATTGTAAACAAGGCATTTCATTCTTAGTCTCAGGTACCTATCTCAATTGCTTCTGAAAACATGATTGTTGAATTTTAAGCATTTCTTCCTGACTGACAGCAGATATAATGACGGAATAAATATATATTTGCTTGAAGAAACTGTGATAAATAATCAACGTGATTTGAAGTTCTAAAATGACTGAAAGGACACCCTGGTTTTCTGAAGAACACATGTATCTAATCAACCTGCTCAGAGATGTTATTACACACCTCTGGAGCAGGACTTGAACCGGGTCTCTTGGTCCAAGAATAGGGACACAATCACTACATTATAAGAGGGCCCAAAACCAAAGGCAAGCAATCAATACTCAATCCCTAAAGGAGGAAACATACCCTTAGACCAACTGACTACTGCCATAAGGGGACCCGGTTTGTCTGAAACAATCGCAAACCTTCTGTCTTCACCCTTTTCAGAAAATCTGTAGCCCTTCACACTGCTGTCCACACCACTTCCTCCTCTAATGCCTTTCCATTATCCCTTACAGATACTTACAGACCAACCTGCTCAGAAGTGTCTAGATTATAGTTGTCTGGGCCAGGACTAGAACTTGAACCTGTGCCTCTTTGCTTAGGGATGGGGACAAATACTCCTGCCCTACAAGAGCCCTGGCCCTTCCATAATCTGTTTTCACTCATTTCATTTTTTGCAATCTACTTGTACTCAGTATATTACTGTTTTTAATTTACCCATGGGCCGGGGTGACATAGGCTGGGCCAGCATTTCTCGCCCTTCCCAATTGCATTTGAGAAGGTGGTGGTGAGCTGCCTTGTAGAACACAGTGATTGACAGGGATTAGGTACACCCACAGTTCTGTTAGGAAGGGAGATTCAGTATTTTAAACTAGCAACTGTGAAGGAAGGTGCATGCCCAAGAGGGGAAATTGCAGGCAGCGATGTTTTCATGTATCTTCTGTCCTTGCCTGCGTATCGAGGCCCTGGGTTTGGAAGGTGCTTTTGATGAGTTACTACAGTGACCCTGATGCATGGTGCACATTACCAGCCACTGTGTGTCAGCAGTGAAGTGAGTGAAAAGGGTGAATGGGCTGCCAATCAAGCAGGTTTTTCTGTAAACGGTGTTGAGCGTGAGTGTTGGAGCTGCACTCATCCAGAAAAGGGAGAGAGATCCATCGCATTCCTGACACCTCCCTTGTTGACAGTGGACAGATTCTGGGGAGTTAGGAGGCAAAGACCCAAGGAGGACTTGCCACAGGGGAGGTTCCAGAACATGTTAAGATTAACACCTTAAGAAGACGGTATGAGACGTTTTAGCAGGCATAAAGCTACATAAATCTCCACAAGTTGTACCTCGGCTGCTATAGGAGACAAAGGAGGGGATTGCTGGGGTTCTGGTGGAGATATTTAATACTTCACTTACCACAAGTGAAGTGCTAGATGACTGGGGAATAGCTAATGTGGTTCCTTCGTTCAAGAAGGACAACAGGGATGGGCCAGGTAATTATAGACCAGTTAATTTGACGTCACTTGTAGGAAATTACTGGAAAGCTTTCTGAGGGACAGGATTAATCAATATTTTTGGAAGGGCAGGGATAATCAGTACAGATTTGTTAGAATGAGATGTCAGTGTAACTTAATTGAGTTTTTTAAAAAGATGGCTAAATATATTGATGAGGGTCGTGCAATTGATGGGATTTACATGGACTTCAGAAAGGTTTTTGACAAAAGGCCCACATGGAAGGCTTGCCCCAAAAAGGTAAGGACCCAGGGGATCCAAGCAACAGTATAATGTTAGCTTTCACATGTACACTGACAACATTCAACCTCACCTCCACCTCTCCCAAATCCGTCATTACTGTTAAATTATCAGACTGCCTCTCCAACATTCAGCGCTGGGTGTGCAGAAAATTCTTTCAATTGCAAGCTGTAAAAAGGGAGCATTGGTGTCAGAAAGCACTGTTCTTGGTCTGCTCCATTGTTGCAGGTCTGGTTGAGGAGAGGCACAGTTCAGCAACTGCCCCTTGGTGAGGCCTAGTCACCTTTGACATGGTAACCAGTCAAGCCGAGTAGAAGAGCTGCTGTTAGAATGCCCTTGCTGTATACAGCCTTCCATTGAGAGCAGCCCTCCAGTCCACTGGAACACAGCTTTGCTTCTTTCTTGTCTGTTCTCCATGTCCCTATTGACCTGTAGCCTGAGGGATACAGCAATCACAGCCCAAATCAATCATTAATCAGACAGAATCCATTTAGGAGGACTGAAGCTGGTCATTCACTTCAAACTATAATCAGCTAATAGACGCCCACAGACTTCAAAAATTCATTAAATGCAGTTTTTAGCAGCACACAGCAACTGCCAGGAGTGCACATTTATGACAATAAATAAGAAAAATTGCTTTAATATCTCATTTCAGTTATTAGTTCTATGGAAATCTACACACTGGGAATTCCAGCGTGATAATATATGATTACAACTTTCAATGTTTGAATAGCAGAGTTTCCTGAGAGAGCTCAGAGGAACTCCACATAGTAACCCTATTCGCACAGCAATTATGTTTACAATAAATCACCGTCATATCATATTCAACCAGTGGTTCCAAAACTGCATTTTTGTGACTCTCACGCGCACACACACACATCTCACACCTTCTCAAGCTTGCACACATGTGCACATGCTCACACTTGTAGATTTGTACTCACACAACTTGTATACACACACACACACACACACACACACACACACACACACACATTCTTGAGATCACAGGTTGTCTTTCATATACACACACAGAGCTTGCAATCTCTTGTACTTGGATGCAGATTATTGTAAATTAACATACACGCACAAACACACTTCACACTTGCACACACATACTTGCAATGACACACACATCTTGCTCATACACTCCTTACACTTGCTAAGGTAACTATTTGTCATATGTTTAAAGAGCTGCATGTATGCCTCATTGTAAATTCAGTTTTTTTCTTAAGAAGCATCTTCATTCCTGGAATCACTAGATTCCAGTAGAGTTCCAGGAGATTGGAAAACTGCCAATGTGATGCCACTGCACACGAAGTGAGGAAGACAGAAACTGGGAAACTAAAAACCAGTTAGCCTAACATCTGTCATGGTGAACTGCTGGAGTATATTAAGGAAGAAAGAGCAAGACATTTAGAAAAGTTAATGCATCCAAATATTGTCAGCATGGTTTTGTGAAAGGAAATCATGTTGGACAAAGCTGCTCAATTTCTTTGAGGAGAAAACAGATTGAGTTGATAAAGGGGAACCTGTAGATACATTGTATTTGGATTTCTAGAGGGCATTCAATAAAGGCACCAGATAAAAAGTTATTGCACAAGACTGGAGTTCACAGTATTTGGAGTAATATATTAGCATGGATTGATGATTGGTTAACACCCAGAAGACAAAGTTGGGATTTACTGGTCTTTTTCAGATTGGAAAGATGTAACAAGTGAAGTGATACATTGATCAGTCCTCTGGCCTTAAAGATTTATTACCTATATTACTGACTTGGAGGAAAGCCCGAGCATATGGATCCAAATTTGCCAATCATACAAACATAGGTGGCAGGGTGCACTGTAATGCGGATGTAAGGAATCTGCAAGGGGGTATACATCGGTTGAATGAATGGACAAAAGTGTGATAGATAGGAATTTAATGTAGGAAGAACATGACCCAAATTCCACCACTTTCTAGGATGGAACATTTATTGTAATCAAATTTATATCTGGTGGCTACAGAAGCAATTGCACTGAAGAAGGTGCATTAGTGCTCAGTAGAAAGAATTGCAAGGATTGTAAATCATGTTAGTTAATTCAACCAGAGAAATATCTCAAAGTCAAGTACATTCCTGTAATGATGACCAAAGCTAATTAAACTTTTTGAAGAATGATTCTTCAGCCGCTGGCAACAGTCAAATGACTAGGATTATACATCAAAGCGGGCAGCATAGTTTCTAGGCCCTCATGATGGTTACAAGGACATTACCCAGCATCTTCACAAAAATTTGTGGCTCGGATTTTGGATGCAGTTGTTTGTCAGCTCGCCAAGCCAACAAGAAACAGAACCAGAAGTGTCAACACCACGATACCAGAGGATCATATAAATTCAGAACAGAGCAGAACACCAATGCCTTGATTAGAGGCCGCACAGATGGTATTGCCTAGAATGTTAACAAAGCATTTGCACACCACAGAACAAGCGGCTCAGTGAGCTAATAAACAACTGCATCACCTAGCATCTTCGGGAAGAAAAAACTAACAAAGGTGCTTGACAAAAGTAAGTGTGTAACTCCAAACATTTTGGATTTTATTGGTAAGCAAAACAAGGCACTGCTTGCTTACAACTATGTACTATGGGTACACTTTCAAATCCTGAGATGGCACCTCTCAATTGCTCAAAAAACTTCATCAACACACGAATACTCTTGCACACACAAAATGTGAGACAACAACTTGCAACATTTCAGCTTTGTTATGAACAAAAGTACTGCAGTGTGATTTGGTGAAACATTCATTTTACCATGCTTAGATTTAAACAAAAATCTCTGATTGTGGCAACTATTCTCTTCTATATTGAAGGCAAGCAGATAAATGATCAAGTTTTCATCTGTACCAGGAAAAATCTTTGGATGTGCAGCATGAATTTCTCCATCAATTGATGGAGAAATGCTGTCCTAACGAACAGCTTGTTGGGCTTCACACAGTCAGCATTACAAACTTTGGTGGCGCTAAACACATTGGAAAAAACAACATTCTCCGGCAGCCACAAGTCAAACCCAGGAAAGGGAGCTTTGTGATGTTACCATTACTCACACCGCTTGTAACTCTCTGTAGCTGGCAGCGGACTGTCTTTCAATTGACCTGAAGACTTTTGCCATGAAACCTTCAAACTAACTTCACATTTCCACTTTGGTGTTAAAATTTACGAGCTGTCTGCTGATATATTGACCCTAACTACTGTGCTTCAATTTGCTAAAGCTATTCTCAGACCAACACAAGACTGAAATTTTGTTGATTTTTAAATGGGTTCAAGACTAATACCCAACAATGGAGATGTCTTCAATGAGCCCTGTATGAATCTATGCCTGCCTTTTGCTATTTCGCAAAAACGACACTTCAGATGATGATAAGAGACAATTGTGAACAATGACTCATCAATGACAGAAGTTGAACTGCATATTCATTCCTCCAAGGTAATTTGGCAGAGAGGCTCAGAGAGACAGATGCACAGAGATCCTACCACAGTCTTTGGTTGACAGTAGGAAAATTAAGGAAATCAATCTTCACACTGCTGCCAAGACGTTTTTCTCAACATTTCAAAATTACTCAGGGCATTGGAAATCTGCCTTTAACCGCAATGAATTGCTTAAGTAGCCCTGTTGAGAACTACATCAGTGTGGGATAACATACAAAGCAACCATGGCATTAACACACATGGATTCCCAGCTTAGGTTAGATTGCGGTCTTGGTCAATGGGTTTAAATGTAAAACCAAAAATCTCCCTACACAAAAGTGGCACACTCAAAGTATATGTTTGAAATTTCCACAACTTTTACAAAATAGGCAATGAGTTAGCAGGACACTCAGATTTGGCAAAGACAGTTTGAGCTTGTTTAGTGTTTGCTAGGCATCCAACCCAAGCAACTGAATATGTCTTTTCAGTAATAAACACAGGATGGTCTGATCTCTGTCAGTCTGTCTACTATGAAGGTTATTTTGTTTGTGCAGATGTACTTTGCGAAATGGACTCTACAACAAGCTGCTGAAAACAACTGAGCCCTTTAATAGATTAATTCAAGTGAGAAATGCAGACCACCAGATACCTTTTCCTGTGGAGGACAGCAGGATGAAGACAGGACAGGCAACTGTAAGGTACAGTAGCCACTTCACTGTAAGTAAACACTTAGATTTTTTTCTTAAACACAGTATTATAATATGACTATTTTATAAACAGGGGCTGAGTGAGCCTCACCTGACATTGCATATTTGTACAGGATAGTTGGGTGAATACTCATTTGACCTTTATTCAGCCTGATGAAAGGGCTATGGGTAATACAAGGGTACAACGTTCATGTGATGCACTGCCAAACTCGACAGATTTGACCCTGTCCTATTGGACAAACATCACTGTTTTATTTGCACACCAGGGAGATGCCCTGTGGATAGGTTTGCAAGCCTACTGGTGATTAATAACCTCTGAGGAGGCAGTCACAGTGATAGGCAGTAATGAACGCTACCATGTCTCGAACGTATGACATCTGGCCGTGGCATGGCGGCTTATAAGTGTCCTCATACATGGAGAGACGTTAGCTATCTTCAGTCTTCAGTGTTAATGTCCAGAACCTTGTCGCTCTGTAAACATTCCCATTGATGGTGCTAGTGTACAAAAGCAGACTACAACACTTTTGGCAACAGTGATCACTATTGTCAAAACAGATACAGTCTGCTTTTGTGTGATTCATTATGTTGTATATGAAGTGATAGGAAATGGAAAGAAAAGTGAGCCCATTACTGACCAAGATGAAGGCAGCCTGTTCACCTCTCATGCTTTGTGGCATTCAGTTATGTAGCAGCTCACTTTATCATGCAAACACACACCGGAGACCGTGGGTAGTATCCTTAGCATCCTCTGCAATTCCATGCAGGCAGCATTGGCACTGGGACAAGCAGAACAGACGTGGGTTCTGGCAAACGGGCTGGCGAGTTGAAAAGATGACAGTGCTCAGAACTTTCATCCTCCTCCCTAACCTCCACAGCCATCAAGTGGGATAGCTGGGGCTGGTTGGATTCTAGCATCCATTGTTATGTTGAGGAAATATAGCTCCTCGCGTATTCCATGCATGTCAGTGGCAATGCTGTGAGTGGGCTTCTCTGGACTATGGAATGAACCTGGTACACTTTGCATAGAGCTACACTACACTTGCATCCTCTCAGAGATAGCTAACGTCTCTCCATGTATGAGGACACTTATAAGCCGCCATGCCACGGCCAGATGTCATACGTTCGAGACATGGTAGCGTTCATTACTGCCTATCACTGTGACTGCCTCCTCAGAGGTTATTAATCACCAGTAGGCTTGCAAACCTATCCACAGGGCATCTCCCTGGTGTGCAAATAAAACAGTGATGTTTGTCCAATAGGACAGGGTCAAATCTGTCGAGTTTGGCAGTGCATCACAGTGGAATATCACATCACTACCACATTACAGTGTGTTGCATTCCCAGCTGCTATGCTCTGACAAAGGTATGTGGCATGCTTTTCACCTCGTCTATAGCATTCTGATTTGAACCATCACTTGGACCTGTGCACTTCTGATAAATATTCACCTTACCAGAGTACAATGGCTTATGCAACCTCTTCCTACATTTAACCCACGATCTTTGACAATCCCCTGCTGCCCACATAGCAGATGTTATCTCCTTGCATGCCCTCAAAGGTTGCTGGGTGTAGATTCTACTGGCTATTGGATGTTACACGTAGCATCTCTGAGCTTATTCCATCAGGACTAGAGAAACTGATTGCAGCTGTTCCACTCAATCCCCATTTGCCCTGCCCTGTAACATTTGGACAAATCATAAACAAAAGGCACTAAAAGCTTCCAGTTTTGAATGGACTCACTGCTTATGGTCCATATTCTCCAACTTATAAATATCTAATGCTAAGGTGGGTTAGGAGATGAGGGATGGGCAATTGGTAGATGGCCGAGCATTTTGTGGCACAGTGGGTCAGTGTTTAGTACTGCTACCTCAATGCATCGGGGACCTGCATTCATTTCCAACCTCGGTTGACTGTCTGCATGGAGTCTGCCCATTCTCCCCTTGTTCGTTTATGTTTCCTCCAGGTGCTTCAGTTTCCTCTCGCAATCCAAAGATGCTAGGTGTACTGGCCATGCTAAGTTGTCTATTGAGTCCAGGGGTGTGCTGGCTCAGTGGATTAGCCCTGGGAAATGTAGGGTTACAGAGATAGGATAGGGGGTGGCTCTGGGTGGCTCTTTGGAGGGTCAGTGTGGATTAGATAGTCCAAATGGCCTGCTTCCACACTGTTGGGATTCTTTGATTCTGTGATTTGTTCCTCTCGCTCTAGATGTCCCATGGTATTTTTGAACTCAAACCACTTTCCCACCCTGCTACCTCTTTATCACAATGTGTTGCCATGGGAGTATATAGATATCAACATGCTGAGCAAGGATAAATTTCATGGCTGCAGTCTGGGAAGTGAGTGGAAAGAGAGTGTAGGTAGAAAAGCAAAAGGTCAGTTTTCTCCAGCTTCCCATGAGGTTCTGCAGTGATCTGAGCTAACACTGCAAAGATGCTGCCAGCTCCATGCCTGTGAGGCCACAGTGTAGGAACTGGATTTAATGAATTCGTAGAAAAATCTTTGAGGTAGGTGTCACGAAACAGCTGTAGTCATGTCATAAGACTTTCCTCAACGGTTGGAATTAGTGCACGTCAGAAAATGTTTACTTTGCTGCCTTATTGTTATGTGCAACTTACTAAAATACAAATTAGTCAAACATTGCTTAAAAGTCAACTAGATGTCTGGCCTGAGCTTGTCTTAAGAACTGAAGATCCCATGCTAAATCATACACTTTGTTGCTTGCACACATCCACGCTCATCTGCCCTTTCTCATGAGCATCCTGCTCCCTCTTGTGCATGTGGGAGCTCCCACTCTGTCTCACACTCAAACTTTTCTTCCCTCCTGTTCTGACTAGTCGCCAGACAATGGTCTCTAACTCATTAAGATGTCAGGTGGCCAGCCAAGAGCTGAATTCCCTTCCCTATTCAGCCCCACCGCTGTGCAGGTCACAACAAGATGAACTTCAAATAGAAGGTTTGCTTCCCTTGCGGACACTTCTACCAATTCTTATGTACTTGTGTTTGAAAAGGAATCAATTTATCGAGTTTCTTTTTGCATTAAAAAGTATGTAATTTTATTAGTTACTAAAATGTGAAAAAAAGTACATGCAGATTAAAAGAAAGTGAGTAAAAAGAGAACTGTTAGAAGGATACATGGTTTGTCTGTATGAAGCAGGTGGTGCAAATGTTGAGTTGAGTGGTTCTGGTGGTGTATTATAGTTTAACAGTTTATTTTAAACTTCATTCATGGAATGAGCGCATCACTGGCTAAGTCAGCATTTATTGCTCATCCCTGGTTGCCCGTGGGTAGTTAAGAGTTAACCACATTGCTGTGGGTCTAGAGTGACGTATAGGCCAGACCAGGTAAGGACGATAGTTACCTTCCTAAAGGACATTAGTGAACCAGATGGGTTTTTCCAATCATCAACAATGGAATCATGGTCATCATTAGATTCATAATTCCAGATTTTTATTCCATTCAAATTCCACCATCTGCTATGGTGGGATTCAAATCCAGGTTTCCAGAATGTCAATTTAGTCTTTGGATTAACAGTGCAGTGATGATAATACCCGGCCAGTATCTCACCGATAAGTTGGTTTGGAGACTTTGGGTTCTGCAGACGTTCAGAGGAGTTGCCCAGCTTTGCAATCAGACGGAGAGGGAAACACACAGACACAAACAAACAAACAAACAAACAATCACAGAGCATGAGAACTCCAGACTGTCACACACACACACGCACAGAACTGTAGATCAGTTTGAAAACCTTCTTGTGTTTTTTTCCTGGCAGAAAAAGCGCAGACACATCTTTTCTCCAGAATGCTTTTTTGAAAAAACATACTATGTTCAAAGATCAGGGATGTGACTCACAGGAGACGGTTCAGGATTTTATATCATATTTCTTTCTATCAAACATGTCTTTGAAATTCCTTGACACCCTTCCAAGTGCAACATTCCATGCTCTCTCTCAAAACAAAGTATGATCCATTCAGGAATTTTCCAGACACTGAAACCTAAGTCAGGGCTGGCTGAGAATGTGTGTTCCTTTTTTCAAAAAAGAGAAACAACCAATTTTACTTGAAAGTTCAATACGTCCGAGAGTTGTTTGGGGCTATGATTCATTGCCATAAAAGTCTCCCTCCTCTTCTATCACATTTACCTGCCCTGCCTCCATTCCCTATTCCAAAACAGACATGCTTTCCTCTCCAACTCCTACACAATCCTCTCGTAATGTCATTCAGAAACATAGTACCCAGAGGAAACTATGACAATTGAAGGGGTTGTCATGAACAGACTAATTATCATTTTTTTCAAGAGACAAGGTACTTGCTTTGTCTCTAATAAAGTTACCTTTCTACAAATGGCCATTCCAAGGTGTACATTAATCTGGCTGAGGGAACAAAAAGGTCTTGTTCATGCAACCCAAATCAAACCAAACTGCTCAGACCCTCCTGGCCAAGCTATGATTTTTTTCCATGCCCACTCACCCACTGTACAGAACCAATCAACACCATAGTGAAATAAGATGTCACAAAAAATATTTTTTAAAGAGTTATTCATTCATTTCCATGTTTCTTGTTTTAAAAAAAAAAGCCTTTTTCTGCAGCCCAACAGAAAGTATGCCTGGACCCTTTCAGCACCAACTACAGAAACTCAGAGCACTTAAATTCTATTTCGTCCAAATCCAGACTACACAGAAGAAATCAGAGAGTCAGAGCTCACAGCCAAGAATGCATAAGGAAGTAAGGCTGGGAATCTATTAGAATGTTGAAACAGCTGAGCCCCAGGAAAAATATTGCTTGACTGCCAGCTGCAGCGGTCAGGTCCCCATTCCAACCGACCTTTTCTCCCATTAACTGGACCCAAAACCTAACCCTAGCCCACAAATACCTACCAGTCAGTGTGCAGGTCATCAATAACCAACAGGACCTTTGGTTTCCGTACGATGGGAGCTGTGGGTCCAGCTACGGGTGCAGCTCCTGTTTGTTCCACCAGTCCCGCAGCTGCTGCTGTCGTCTGCTTCACAGCATTGGAGATGGAGCTGAGAATGGTGGAGCCTGTCGAAGGAGCTGGTGGCTGACGACGCTCTGTGGCTGGGGACACTGGTGAGCTGGTCGAACTATCGGGACGCTGCAGGTCCATCATATAACCATTCGGCAAGTTTGCTACAAAACTGCTGTCAGAGAGGCGTCTTCGCAGGTAATTCATCTTTCTAAGAACTGGAAAGAGTTTTCTGAGGATCTGGGTTAGAGATCAACTGTGCAAATAATTTCTGGTGAAAACGCAGCAGCTTTCAAATTTTGAAGTATCTAGGTGGCAGATCTTGATTTCTTATAGGAGAGAGAGAGAGAGAGAGAGAAGTTGTAGCCAGCAGGAAGGGGTGTGAAAGTCCCTGGAGACAAACGATCAGTGGGAGCAGTTGGAATCTTCCGTGTGACACATCCAAATGTCTTTCCTGTGGAGAATAAGACATTTCACATCAATCAGTGAGACAAGGCTTACTTACACTGAGCACTAACCCAACAATGCCAAAGTGCTCAATAATACTACCTCCAATTCCAGATCCAATGACAGTTCAAATTAGAAATCAAGGGGAAATGTGCCTGAATTGCAACATTGTCAGACTTAACTGTTAGTGTAAAGATGACCAATGTCTAATTACATAAAGTTCACAACTGGGGCTGCCAACATGGTAAATAGCTGCTGTTTAATATCCCATCATGAAGATGCAGTATTCAAGGTCAAAAGACATCTCACCCTCTCCCAGTTGTCCCTCTGCTCCAATACGTTTCTACCACCTAAATAGAAGGTCTGCATAAGAAGGCAAACACCTAAATGAATATGGTAATCATTCTCTTAGCAGAGAAATTACTTTCTAGTGTTTATTCTGTTCCCAATGTCAACAGGACAGCACAGAGTACCGACTGATTGAACCCAGTGCCTCTACAAACGCATACCCCATAGACCTGGGAGTAGCAGAGACCAGCTACTGCAGTATATTCTGCCAGCCCACCAACCACCTCTGTAAAGCTGCCTCCATATGAAAAGTAGACAAACTTCATCACAATTACATAACTGATTTTAGGAGCTTGGGCCAAGGCAACAACTTTATGTAGGCCTCACTTCAACTGGTCAGTGGACCACAGTATTTTTTCTTCCAGGCTGCAAGAGATCTGAAGGTGATCTTGACTTTGAGTGTCTCTATCCTTGGTACTGTCTCATTTTATGTATGAAAAAAAAATCAATCATTTGTATCCAGATGATTTCAGTATATTTTGGGAGTCCTCAGTGCACTGCTAGCCAACTAGCAGCAGGAATGTACCAGAAAGCTTTAGGATTTCCAAAGAAGGCGTGGCTTAGTTTATGCAGGGATCTATTGGCTTCTTATTTTTGGTCTGATAATTTTCATTGTTCAAGGAGCTGCTCAGTTCAGGCTTGCCTTCTAGCTCAGCTTTATAATGGGGCTGCCTGGCACAAAATATAGTTGCAGGTTGGTCAGCTGGCCACTAATCATCTGAGAACTGGAGCAACAAAGTGTAAAATCTAACTTTAAACTATTGCATGATAATAACTAAACCAGTCAGTAACAGTCACTTCCTTCAATGACAAATCTGTTCCTCATTTAATATAAACATACATCAGCTTCCATCACGATAATCTACTGATTTTGATTCTTAACTAACCACTTCAATACACCACCCACGCCCTCCACCTCCTCCAGGACTTCCAATTCCCTGGCCCCCAACACCTCATATTCACCATGGACGTCCAGTCCCTGTACACCTGCATTCCGCATGGAGATGGCCTCAAGGCCCTCCGCTTCTTCCTGTCCCGCAGGCCCGACCAGTCCCCCTCCACCGACACTCTCATCCGCCTAGCTGAACTCGTCCTCACACTCAACAACTTCTCTTTTGACTCCTCCCACTTCCTACAGACTAAGGGGGTGGCCATGGGCACCCGCATGGGCCCCAGCTATGCCTGCCTCTTTGTAGGTTACGTGGAACAGTCCCTCTCCTGCACCTACACAGGCCCCAAACCCCACCTCTTCCTCCGGTACATTGATGACTGTATCGGCGCCGCCTCTTGCTCCCCAGAGGAGCTCGAACAGTTCATCCACTTCACCAACACCTTCCACCCCAACCTTCAGCTCACCTGGGCCATCTCCAGCACATCCCTCACCTTCCTGGACCTCTCAGTCTCCATCTCAGGCAACCAGCTTGTAACTGATGTCCATTTCAAGCCCACCGACTCCCACAGCTACCTAGAATACACCTCCTCCCACCCACCCTCCTGCAAAAATTCCATCCCCTATTCCCAATTCCTCCGCCTCCGCCGCATCTGCTCCCACGACAAGACATTCCACTCCCGCACATCCCAGATGTCCAAGTTCTTCAAGGACCGCAACTTCCCCCCCCCAGTGATCGAGAACACCCTCGACCGCGTCTCCCATATTTCCCGCAACACGTCCCTCACACCCTGCCCCCGCCACAACCGCCCAAAGAGGATCCCCCTCGTTCTCACACACCACCCCACCAACATCCGGATACAATGCATCATCCTCCGACACTTCCGCCATCTACAATCGGACCCCACCACCCAAGACATTTTTCCATCCCCACCCCTGTCTGCTTTCCGGAGAGACCACTCTCTCCGTGACTCCCTTGTTCGCTCCACACTGCCCTCCAACCCCACCACACCCGGCACCTTCCCCTGCAACTGCAGGAAATGCTACACTTGCCCCCACACCTCCTCCCTCACCCCTATCCCAGGCCCCAAGATGACATTCCACATTAAGCAGAGGTTCACCTGCACATCTGCCAATGTGGTATACTGCATCCACTGTACCCGGTGTGGCTTCCTCTACATTGGGGAAACCAAGCGGAGGCTTGGAGACCGCTTTGCGGAACACCTCCGCTCAGTTCGCAACAAACTACTGCACCTCCCAGTCGCAAACCATTTCCACTCCCCCTCCCATTCTTTAGATGACATGTCCATCATGGGCCTCCTGCAGTGCCACAATGATGCCACCCGAAGGTTGCAGGAACAGCAACTCATATTCCGCCTGGGAACCCTGCAGCCATATGGTATCAATGTGGACTTCACCAGTTTCAAAATCTCCCCTTCCCCAACTGCATCCCTAAACCAGCCCAGTTCGTCCCCTTCCCCCACTGCACCACACAATCAGCCCAGCTCTTCCCCTCCACCCACTGCATCCCAAACCCAGTCCAACCTGTCTCCGCCTCCCTAACCTGTTCTTCCTCTCACCCATCCCTTCCTCCCACCCCAAGTCACACCCCCATCTACCTACTAACCTCATCCCACCTCCTTGACCTGTCCGTCTTCCCTGGACTGACCTATCCCCTCCCTACCTTCCCACCTATACTCTCTCCAGCTATCTTCTTTTCTCTCCATCTTTGGTCCGCCTCCCCCTCTCTCCCTATTTATTCCAGAACCCTCACCCCATCCCCCTCTCTGATGAAGGGTCTAGGCCCGAAACGTCAGCTTTTGTGCTCCTGAGAGGCTGCTTGGCCTGCTGTGTTCATCCAGCCTCACATTTTGTTGTCTTCACTTCAATATGCTGCCAATTTTACTGTGAGGGATCCATCCACAAAAATTAAAACAGGTATAAACATTGTCACAAGATTGTTTAAAAAAAACACTCCAGCAGAAAAAGTCATCCCACTGAGCCTGTGATGATGTTATCTCTTCAACAGGAGAAATCTGCTAGAATCCATTTTCTCCCAGTATCGTTCCTCCAACATCAAGAACTCCTTTCAACCTTGCAATATTTTGCACCATCTCCTTGTTATCATATGCAATGTGCTTAAGTATAAAATCGAAAATTATATGTTTTTTATCTTATACTTTCACATTTAAAGATATTGTCATCTGAAATCTGTGTTTCTGGGCTTTTAAAAACTACTATCTTTTACACTTAGTAAAAATGTACCATGTCTCACTCTTCTGCATTGAACAGTGTTTGGTACCTACCTGCCCATTCCAGTAACTTGTCTGTGTCCTTCTGCAACCTCGCTCATATTTTTCCGCAGAAGAGGCAAATCACAACTTGTACAAAAGCACTACATTAAAAGGAAAAATGCTCTTTCTTCACATGTCAAAAACTATTTTATGAGAAAACAAGCCATGAGGGAAACAGAAGTCTCAGTGGACGAGCACGTTTTCCTACGCAGTCTTTTGAAATGTAGCTCAGATTGAAACACAATTAATTCTGTTCACTGATTGGCTAAATCTAGAGTAATAAATGTTGTGGAAAATTAAAACATCCATTGATACAATCAAGGATATTCCTCAAAGATCAGAGGTAACTCAATGCAGATTGATCCAAAACGGTTAGCTGTGATCTATGAATGGTGAAATGGTGAAATTAAGTTCAGTCAGTGTTATTAATTCCGCTTGCAGTTTTAATTCCCAACAAGCTGCAGCTTTGAGTCAATAATGAAGATGTGACATTGGCAACCGAGAGTAGTCTCAAACACCATCATCGGTCATTACTAGTAGTTACACCACTAGGATAAGGAACTCTGTACAAAAATCCCAGCATGGCACATAAATCTAGCTCTGATACCTTGGTTCAATGTGGATCAAGTGGGCCACTGTGGGCAATACTGCCTCTTATACAAGTCTTCAAATCATGGTCCTGTTTTGCAGATTTCAGCACCTTAGAAACAGATTAACGATTCAGCTTTTTGAGGGAAAAGGTTGCTCTGAAATTGACTACCACAATTGCTTTCAGAACTGGAACTTAAAAACAATATGTGAGAAATACTTTAAGTAGTCCCAAGTATGTGAAATGCACTATACAAAATGGAAGTCCTCTGTTTCTTGAGCCTGTTTTTGCTGTAACTGTTGTGGCTGAAATGTAGTTACTCAATTTTCAATTATGCGGCTCAATGATTATATCGTCAATAAAATTTACATTAAATGAAAAATGCCCCAATTAATCCACTAAATACTACCAGATAATGCTATTAGTTTATCATCAACTACTTTTCTTAAAATCCATTATAAAAATTAAGGCAATTAAGGTGATCTTGAGTGTTAAGGAGTCTGGTGCTGAACTCCTCATTCATATTGATTCAATGTGTACAGATAGTTGAGTGGAATTAAGTTCAAAAGTGCACAACAGGCAGGCTCAACTTATATAGTATATTTATATTAACCTTTTTCGCATGGAGGGAGACTGAAGTATTGGAATTGGTGCCTATTTTTATTTCTCAGCCTAAAGTAAGAAGGATATCTTAAGCAGTTTCCCTGACCTTGTAAAAAAAATTAACACAAAATAATCCTTTAAAGTGAAATTTTTTTCACAGCAGAGAATGATTTGCATCATGCAGAAACCTATTAGCAGAAAAAAGTTCTCTACATTATCAGAGATTCCAAGTTGTTGCAGGCTCCCAGTGCTGCAGACTAGTGAGATTGCAGTAATACCTTTTCGTTACATATAGACAGAGTTAGAATGTTATGATTGTACAGTTGGTACCCTTTTTACTGTCTCTCAGGTCTCCACCTCAGGCTTGCTTTTTAAAATTTAGTATTCAATGCACTAACATCCACTGAACCCTTTTCTTTACAAAAAAATCTTGTGCTTTGAACTGCAGTCTTTAACTAGAAATTCCACATTTATTGATAAGGAATTCATTACCTCATTCTGATGAAAGGTCACTGGACTGGAAATGTTAACTGTTTTTTCTCTGCAGAATTTCTTCAGCACTTTGTTTCTTCGTATTATCCAGCTTTGCTAGATTGTAATGTGATACAGACTGGTAGGTTATATTTCTGCTGGCTTTTCTTAAGACTAAGAAAGAAGTTCTGTTTTATATATTACTGTGATTTTTTTTTAACAGTTGGAACTCAATCTTTAAAAGGTCCTGGGTTATGTCTCTGATTTTCTGAACACAGAAAAGCTGGTACTGAGGCCAAATGCAGATGAGTAAGGCACAAAGCTTGAGGATGAACTTGCTGTGCCTTTATGTGGATAGTTTTCTGGCAGCTATAGCTTTTAGGTTTTGGGGTGGGGATGGAAGAGTAAATGCTGCCTCTAAAGTTGCTGTATGCAGCCTAATGGTTTCAATGTGTGGTACCCCTAAATATAGTTACAGCAACAATTACATACAGGAGGTAGTGGGCAGACTCCCCACTTCCTCCTTCACCACCCCGCTCCGCCCATTAAACAGTCATTTGGAAACATACTGACAAAAATCACCTGCACACTGCAGTGATATAATGCAGTGGGAAGCTGTAATAAGGGGAACATGGGACTTCTGCCCCACAACAGGGAGGAAACCCTGCCCGACAGAGATGCTAGGCAATGTGATTTGCAAGTACCACTTGCTGGTTCTTCAGCAAGGTGGACCAAGGAGGAGTAAGATATCTTAGGGAGCAGCAGTGCAGGGGCAGACAGGTTTGCAGTAACAGGTAGAGTGGAAGCAAGTGGAGGCGGGGGCGTGGTCATGGTGGTTGCTGCAGATGCATAAACAGCGGTCCTCAAAGATAGTATCCAATGTTTCAAAAACATCTTTTTTTAAAAGTATGCTAGCCACTCCTACCTGCCAACCATATTGTGATATGGTCGGTGTTATTGTGGGTTCAATCGAGATCTTAAAATGTTCAATTGAAACTTCATTACTTATTTGCATGTAGCACATGGACAACTGAGTCTGATGTCTGTGATCCCATCTGTATTATTGCAGTGATTTCAGGAGTTGATTGGAAGATCCAGAGTTAGACAACTGATCTACTGGACTGGTCCTACCCACCAAAGTCACAACCAGCAGGGACATTCATTATCCAGCTCACAGGATCTTGGAAAGGAACTCCGCACGTGCAGCATCTTCCTGATAACTATTTAGCTACAAGTGCACAACTAAGCAGGAACATTTGGTTTGAGTCATTCTCCAAGCTTAATGGTTAAGTAGGACAAGAGAAAGGTGCACACATGGAGGTGAATGAGTGAATATGTGGAATGAGCCATGCCTTCCGTAAATGCAGAAATATAATTCTCAATTGATCTTTGTGAACTGCTGTTTAAATACCATTTTGTATTAATTTTTACACACTTAAATATCATTACTGTTACTAAAATGGAATTAGTCTAACCTATTGGGCAGATTGGCTAACGCAATGTAAAGGCAATAGCAGAGTATGCACAGTAATGTTACCACATCAATATTGTTATGAAGTTGTATAACTTCATCGTGAATTGGAAAGCAGGAAGCTAAAATTTGTTTGTAAAAAAAGGATAAGGGAGAAGAGTGTGTGGTTCCTTTGAGGTAAAGTGCTTTTCGAAGCTTAGAGATTTACACAGAAAAAAAAGTGGTGTCCGTATTTAGCTGAAGATGTACAGCTAGTTCTGAAATTCAAACATGTACCAATTGGCTGTGTGATTGGAAACCTTAGGCTTGTTTTGATGTTTTGGCAACCAGCAGGAACCAGCCGATTAATTTAAGTAAAGCACTTAGCAATTGAAAGCCAATTGAATTTAAATCTAATGGTTTTGACAACCTTGTGCCAATGCTATTGTAAGAAAATTGGTACGTCATCCAAGGTACATAAGGAGAGGGTTTTAGAAAGATCGGTATGAGAGCAAACTGCCATCTGAGAAATAAGCATTAAAATTCAAGAAAACACTCAGCCCCAAGAAAGTACCATCAATCCATAAAAGGTACCACAGCACTTCTAGCAAAGAGTCCTCACAGAGAAAGTGTCCCTGACAGCTGAATCAGCAGAAGAAACGCGTCTAGAACTTGAGAACAGCAAAAGAAAGGTGTGTACACTTTGAGAGATTAACTTTTAATATATTGTCTTACTATTTGGACGTATATATGTTGGACTTGTGTTTATTGAAACAGCATACCAATAGAATTTAAATCAGTAAGGGAATAGTTAGTAGTTAAGGAGGAATTGTTTGGTTTGTTAGTAATTGTATTAATTTGTTCGCTGTTAAGGTTAAATAAATAAATTGTTACTTGTTACTTATAAAGCAAACATCAGGGGTTTCCTTTCATTTAACCACTCTTTGTAACAGATTGTAAAGATGAGGTGAGCTTCTCTGGACGTTTCGGGTTTAATTATTAGAAGCGAATCTCTACTTCTGCCAGAACAGATTAGGGGCTTGTGTTTTAGTTTGCTTATCAGACAGGTTCAACCTTCACCTTTGTAACAGTTTGAGGGCTCAAGTCCAGGACCTGGCTGGTTCGTTATGGGAGATAAATGGATTTGGATAGATTTAAACTGACTTGGGGATTAGTGTATAGATCTTTAAATAAAACTTAGGTGAGAAAAACCTGTTTAATTTTGGTTTCTTGTGTTTGGTTAAATCACAAGTGAGGTAAATGGTTCTTAACATTGCTAGAGAGGTTCTGGGGTTTGAAGATGCTTCCCAAATTTTCCAAGAGTTTAGAAAGACAAAGGAAAGATATACTTTTAGACTTGGCAAACAAGCTAGAATTGGATTTAGCGAGGGATAAGAAGAAGGATGAAATTATAATGGAGTTGGTCAAGCATTTAGGTAATACCAGGCAAACAGGCAAGTGTTAGAGAAGGTTAGATAATTGGAGTTAAAAAAGAAAGAAAGAGAAAGAACAGTCATGTAAGAAGACAAAGAAAGGGAGAGAAGAAAGGGAAAGAATGTCCAAGTTAGAAAGGATGAAATTAGAACCTGAAGCAAAAGACTTCAAATGGCAGAAGGAAAAGTACAAGATAGAAGTGAAGATGAGCAAACTCATCATAGCCAACAGCCTGGTATGGATATGCACAAATATGTCCAAAATTCAATAAAAAAGATGGAGAAAACTTTTTCATTTCCTTTGAGAAACTGGTTAGGCTGATGGACTGGGCAGAGGCTGTGAATTCAGACCAAGTTGGTAGGCAGGGCTAGTGAGCTGTTTGCAGCACTGTCAGGGGAGGTGTCAAGAGATTATGAAGATGTCATACAAACCTTTTGAGTGCCTATGAATTGGTGTCAGAAGAGTGTAGACAATGGTTCAGAAACATAGAGGAGGAACCAGGTCAGACTTTTGTCGAATGTGAAAGAATTCAACATAGCAACTTGGATAGATGCGTGAGAGCATTAAAGATAGAAAAGACATACGAGGCTCTTAAAGAGATTAATCTGCTGGAGGAGTTTGAAAACTCACTTCCAGAAATGATATGAACTCACGTTGAAGAACAGCAAGTTCAAACTGCAAGAGCTGTAGAGATGGCAGATGAATACACATTAGTGCATAAATCAAAGTTTAGCTTCCGACAGCAATTTCCTTCCATGACGGATAGAAATTGGGGGAAAAGGGAGCTCCTTCAATGAAAAACAAAAAGCAGATCACACTGGGAACAGTTTACCACAGGTGGAAAGAGAAATGCCAGAGGGTGAAAGACCTCGGATGTTTTCACTGTAACAGAGTGGAACAGAAAGTCACAGTGTCGAGATTTAAGAAAGACATTAGGAGAAAGGGTGTGATTAAAAAAAAGGCTAAACCAGCGGGATTAGTTGAGCTTGTGAAGGAAATCCCAGATGTCGCTGCAGGAGCGTGCACAGCCTAGTCACAGGCTGGATAGTGAGATGGTGCCTGACCTCTACCAAAAAAAAATTCACCTCTGTTGCTAAGGTTTACTCTGGAAGAACAGGGGGATAATGTAAAGAAGTTAAAATATTGAGAGATACGGGAGCTAACCAGCCTCTAGTGGTAACAGATGAAAGTTTTTGCACTCCTTCTGAAACGTAACCCGAGACTGTGGAATAAATGGAGAGAGATTTAGCTTTCCCCTGTGTAAAAGCAGGTTGAGTCATCCAATCAAGACTCGGGAAGTGACAGTGTAAACGACTGAAAGAATGTCTATTCCAAGAATACAGTTTGTTCTGGGAAACGACCTAGCAGGATGAAAGGTGGGAGTGACGCCCCTTGTTGTGGAAAAGCCGAAAGAAAACCAGGGAGCTGAGGAGTTGAAAGAAAAATACCATGAATTTTTCCAGACTGTGTCATAACAAGATCCCATAGTCAAAGTTACAGCAAGAAGGAAAAACTAAAGAGAGAGAGACGAAAGAGTTGAGGTCCTGTTCACTGACACCATTTTCACCATTTCATCAAAGGAAAAACCTGAACAGGTAGAGGATCGGACAGAGGTGTTAGTCCTGAAAGATAACTGGAGTTACAAGAAAAAGATGAGACAGTAAAAGCCTACTATCATAAAGCCTACTCAGAAAAGAAATCAGAAAGTATTCTTGAATGTTATTTTTTTAAGGTCAGAATCCCAAGGCGGAAATGGAGACTGTGGCAGGTTAGTGCAGAGGAGAAATGGGCAGAAGCACAGCAGATTATGTTGCCGGTAGCATAGAGACAGGAGGAATTGCAGATAGCACATGAATTAATATAGGAGGCCACCTAGGAGTGAAGAAACTCAGGCTAAGATAGCAAAGCATTTCTATTGGCCCTGGATTTCGTTAAGGGTGAGGATGAATTTTGCTGGACCGGTCATACATGGCAAACAGTAGGAAAGCCACAGACAGTAATAAAACCAGTGACTTTGATGCCAATTCCCACATTTGAAGAACCTTTCACACAGGTTGTGCTTGTTTGTATAGGTCCACTCCCTAAAACCAAAAGCATGAACGTGTCTACCAGATGTCCAGAGGCAATTCCATTACAGAATGTCAAAAGGCACATTACGGAATGTTAAATATACAAATGCTTGTGGAAGAGTTGCTTTCTTTCTTTATCCGTTACGGATTACCCTGGAAGATTCAGTCAGACCACAAGTCCAATTTTACTGCCAAACTATTTAAGGAGGTCATGGATACTTTAAATCAAATGCGTACAGGGAATCCCAGGGAGCATTAGCATCAGACCCTAAAGACAGTGCCGAGGGTTTATTGCCAGGATTACGAAATGATCAGGATAAAGGAATCCCATTTATATTGTTTGCCTTTAGCGATGTCCCAAATGAACTGACTCACTTTACTCCATTTGATTTGATATTCGGACATGAAGTAAAAGGGCCTTTAAAATTCAACAAGGAAAAGTTGATATGTCCGAAGTCGGAGATCTCAGTCAGATTCTGCATCTGAGGTGAGAAAAAGATTAAACAGAGTAGATGAATCAGTTAGACAACATCTGAAAGTGGCACAGCAACTAATGAAGCAAGAAGCAGATAAGAAATCTAAAATTCATACATTTGCCTATAGGGATGAAGTACTGGTGCTGTTACCAACAGAAGGAGATCCCTTCAAAGCAAGATTTAATGGTCCCAATCGGATTGGGAACAAGTTAAATCTGGTGAATTATCTGGTAAAGATGCCAGATAGGAAAAAAAATTTACTGGGTAGGTCATGTCAATAGGCTAAAACCTTACTATGACAGAGACATGGAACCAGAGAAACGGGTATTAGTAACTGCACCTCAGAGTGATGAATCAAATCACATGATTTGGATTTTGATGTACCCCAAAATAAGTTAAATAATGAAGAAGTCCTTCCAGAATGGGATAGGATAGTGAGCTGTCTCAGGAACAGAGAATTCAATTGAAAGGCTTGTTGCAGCAATATGAGGACATACGGAGGAATAGAATGGCGAGGACTAATATTATAGTACATGAGATTGAAATAGAGAAAGCTGTTCCAATAAACCAACACTCCTGCAGGCTTAATCCTCTCAAAACTACACAGGTACAAAAGGAAGTGGAAGCAATGCTCCAAGAGGACATTGAGCCGAATGAAAGCAAGTGGAATTCATCAAACATGTTGGCTCCCAAACCTCATGGTATGCAGTGACTCTGTGTAGATTATCAGAAGATCAACGCCATAACTAAAATCAGACTCTGACCCAATTCCAAGGCTGGAGGACTGTGTGGAACAAGTTAGACAAGCCACCTACGTCACGAAGTTAGATTTATTTCTTGGTTACTGGCAAGTACATTTGTTGAAGAGAGCGAAAGACGTTTCTGCTTTTGTAACCCCAAATGACTGTATCAATTTAAAATAATGCCCTTTGGAACAAACAATGTACCAACCACATTTCAAAGATTTATGAACAGAGTTGTAACAGGATTGACGAACTGTGCTGTCTTTATAGGTGACTTAGTGATCTTCAGCCGTTCATGGAAAGATCACATGGTGCATTTAGCAGAGCTCTTTGAAAGGCTATGGAATGCAAAACTGGTTTTCAATTTAGCAAGAACCGAATTCACGAAGGAACACAACATCAGACATGGAAGGATGACCGTGAGGAACATGAAGCTGAAGACTATCAAGGATTTTCCAAGACCATCCTCAAAGAAAGAGGCACTTCAATTTTTGGGACTGAGTGGATTCTACCAGAAGTGTGTACCAAACGTTAGTAGCGTGGTGATACTGCTGACAGATTTGCTAAAGAACATGAAATTTTCAGTGGACAAAACAATGCCAGAAGGCATTTGAGAATTTAAAAGCTATATTAACCACCACATCAGTTTTAGCCACACCAAATTTCTTGAAACTCTTTAAAGTCACTATTGATGCCAGTAATGTAGTGGTTGGAGCCAACTTGATGCAAGAAGGTGATGATGGAATTGAAAGACCAATGGTTATTTTTCAAAGAAACTCAATATCCACAGAGAAAGTACTCCACCATTGAGAAAGAATTGAGTTCAGTGCTGGCCGTACAACATTTTAATGTTTATGTTACAATGTTTTGGGGATGTTTGTATATTTAGATTGCAACCCTCTCACATTTTTGGAAAGATTTAAGGACAAGAATAGGAGACTATTTCTTTAGAGTCTTATGATGCAGCCTTTTAATTTACGAATTGTACTTGTGGGTGGTAAAAATGTTAAGGCGGATGCGTTATTGCGAGTTTAAAAGAAAATGTGTAGATAAGATAGAACTGGTACAGTCTAATGTTTTATAAGCATGCAGAATTAGTATGAAAGGTGTAGCTTTACATTACTGACTTAGGTATCTTATAGTAATGGTGTTAAGATTTTAAAAAGACATCTTTTCATAATGGTGTTTTTTTCCTTAAGGAGGGGGAGGTGTTATGAAGTTGTGTAGAGTAATCATGAATTGGAAGGCAGGAAGCTAAAATTTGTTTGTAAAAACTAAGGGAGAAGAGTACATGGTTCCTTTGAGAGGCAAGGGGCTTTTCTAAGTTTAGAGATTTATACAAAAAAAATGTCTGTATGTAGCTGAAGATGTACAGCCAGTTCTAAAATGGAAACATGTATCAATTGTGATTGGAACCCTTAGGCTTGTTTTGATGTTTTGGCAACCAGCTGGAATCAGCCAATTAATTTAAACCAAACACTCAGTGATTGAAAGCCAACTGAATTTAAATCTGGCAGTTTTGACAATCTTAGACCAATGTAAGAAAATTAATATGTCATCCAAGGTATATAAGGAGTGGGTTTGTGAAAATCAGTGTGAGAGCAAACTGTCATCTGAGATGTAAGCATTAGCACTCACAAGAAATCACTAAGCTCGCTAAGAAAGTACCACTGCACTTCAGTCCTCTCAGAAGACTTCACAGAGAAAACATCTTTGACAGTTGAATCAGAAGAAAGGCTTTTATGACTTGAGACTAAAGGCATGTAGACTTTGAGAGACTAAATTAATTTATTTTCTTGGGTTTATATAAGCAGGACTTGTGTTTACTGGATCATCATACTGGTAGAATTTTAGTCCAGTTACAGAATAGTTAGTATTTCCTAAGGTGGGTTGGGGGGGGGGGGGGGGAATTGTTCAGTGTGTTAGCAATTGTTTTAATTTGTTCATTGTTAAGATTAAATAAATTGTTACTTACAAAATGAATAATCAGCAATTTTCTTTCATTTAACCACTCTTTGTAACAGATTGTAAAGGTGAGACAAACTTCTCTAAATGTTTTGGGTTTAGTTATTGGAAGGGAATCTCTACTCCTGCCAGAACAGATTGAGGGCTCATGTTCAGTTTAATTATCAGTGGAGTTTGACCCCTGCACCCTCCCCCCAACCACAACTCCCGTTGTAACAATACACAAACAGTTCCCAGTTGCAAATGAACTGTAAAGTTGCTTTGGAAGCAAGTCAGAAAACAATGTAGAGCAATATAAAGCAGACATTTCTAAGTACGGGAAATGATCATATGTTGGGTGTTTAAAAATACACTGCTGTAAGGGATCACATTCATAAGCACTGTACAAGCATTTGTAAGTCAGACGTTCATGAATTGAGGACCTCCTGTATAAAGAACATAATCGCATTGTATGGCTGCGCACGTGTGCAACAGCAGCCTGAGAAGTACCAGCCGCACCCCAGTCTTTCACAAATAACCTTTACTTACGGCAATGCAAAATGCCTTCAACAAGCCCGCACGGCAACTAAATTCTTACAAGAACACTTACAAAAGTTATTTCAATAATATGACTGGGTTCTGGGTTCTTTTGACAGATGAGGACCAGAAGCCACACCAGTGCAAATTAATGACCATTAATTAACAAGTTTTACAGAGACGCTGTTGCTTGATGCCATAGAACCTTCATCTATTAGTAACTGAAAAGAAATGGTGGCCAAGCAGTGTGTCACTATGCCTGCATTTGGATGAGATTTAAATCTCTTTGCCTGTTGGTCAGAAAGGATACACAAGAAATGGGATTGAAATGGAGCATTTCAATCCTGTAATCCCTAGCACTAAGTCCACAATACATAGCAACACTGATAAAAACGAAGGAATTAAAGGCTATTCCACAGGACACTGTAACCACTTCAGGAGAAAAATCAAAATGGCAATAAAGTCAGTGGGCTGAATTTTCTGGGGAGTGGATCTCAGACAGAATGATACTCTGGTCCTTTTTTTTTGAGGAGATTCTACTCAGGGCTACCTCACAAATGTACTTCCATCCTAACTGTTCTTTCATAACGTAAAACTGTCAGAGGAAGGCAAACCACACTCACTTTTCATAACAGGCAGCTGCCATATTCTGACATTTGACAGCTGTTTTCGGGTGCTGTTAGGGTAGGGTGTCTGCTACGTCAGTGAAATAGGGTGCCAGGTGGGTAGGGTGCAAAATGGGGAGGAAATAAAGTGTCAGGGGTAAGGTGCCATTTGAGTAAGGGGTTAGGCTGCCAGCTCGGTAGGGTGTCTGGGTAAACAAAGCGCCAGCTGGAGATAGGGTGGGTTACCAGGTAAGTAAGGGATGGGGAGGAGATACAGTAAAATGTAGAGTCAAGCTGGATCTGATCCCACAGGGTGGGTAGGTGGTGGGCTGAATCCAGCGGTGAAAGCTCGGGCCAGGTCACTTCATGTCCAGCGAGCAGTGGGAGGATGTCAGTTCTGTTTTAGCGTGGGGGATGGAAGGGACAGCTGTCAAGTCCCAAGGTATGTCGGATCAGGGTCTCAGGGTGTAAGTGTGTGAGGGTGTGTGACGTTAGTATGGGGCGTGTTAAATATCTATTGTGTACTTACTACATTTTATGATTTATTTAATATTCCTAAGCAACTATTTTACTTCATTTCATCAACCCTTCTGAACACTGATTTAAATAGGGGTTTTTGGAAGGTTCCACGTGTAAAGGAATTGCCCAGCAGAATCTTCAAATTCTTGAGCAATTTCTTCAGGACTCAGCTCTGATGAGGATTTCACAGGGTCTCCGTAGGCAATACCCATCTATGCTGGGATAATGATTGGCTGACCAGTAGAAAATTCGGACCAGGGTTTTACAAAAAGAAATCTGTAAACTCTTGTTCGATATTTTAAAATATACTCTGCAACATTGATGCTTGACCAAATCATCCATTTGGTTGATAAAGGGTATATTCTCCTTTTAGTGGTTCTTGCAGAGCGTTTTATCAGGTGACCAATGTCAGATAACCACCAGAGAAAACATGAGGGGAGGGCAGTGGAGATAGGCCTTTAGCTGATACTGTATCAGCATGTTTCTCCAAACAGAGCCAACTTTTCGTCGCCTTGTCAATTTACCTGGGCATCGTCTGAGCTGACAGCCACTAGGAGTATAATTTATAAAAATTTCATTACTTTCGAGTGGGTGAATCACAGAGAAAAACTATACCATTTTCCTAAGGGACTCATGAATTTGTTTTCAAAAGAGTTTAATTGCCAAGTTTTTCCAAATAACGTTCAGCAGACTGACGTTCACCATGATGATGGTGCGAGGAGACAGAAAGGTTTATTCTTCATCTGTAGTTGGTGCATCGTTCACTGCATTCTCTGAATAATCTCCATGTTATCCTGCACACTGATAATACAGGCGAGCGGGGTGAGTGATGGCTGATCTTTCACAGGCTCTGCAATGAGGTTGGTGGGCGGGGGGGGGGGGGGGGGGGGGGGGGGGGGGTCAGAAGAGAGAGAAGAAAAAGATGCCTGTCATGGTTAGTAGAAGTGATAATGGGAACTGCAGATGCTGGAGAATCCAAGATAACAAAGTGTGGAGCTGGATGAACACAGCAGGCCAAGCAGCATCTCAGGAGCACAAAAGCTGACGTTTCGGGCCTAGACCCTTCATCAGAGAGAGCCGCAAGCACACAACGCAATAGCGCTCAGTCTAGAATTCCCCAGCTCTCCGGTCACAACATTTCAAAACTGCATGGCCATCACTGGAATTACAAGTGCTACATCCTCCCCACCAATAGTCTACCTCAGTCACAGCAAGTACTGAATCTTTACTGCAGCACGAGAAGCATTCCTGCGCTTTATAACTGTAGGGACAAAATCCGAATGAGCAGAGCTGGGGGGATTGACAGGATCTATCCACACGACAGAATGACTTGAGTGTTATCCGGTAGACGTGACTGCAGTGTGGGAGGGAGCCAGGATTCAGTGTGGGCAGTGATAGCAAGGAAAACTTCCCAGGCTGTAAGAGATTTCTTTTGTACGAATGGGGAGCAGCATTCATAGGGCAATGAGCGTATGGAAATATTACACCTTGCAGCCATGATTTCTGTGTAAGTTATTAAATAAATGACTGAATTTCATCGGCTGTCCACTAGTGATTTCCCAAGGTGCATGCCTTACGAGTGCCATTTCCGGCTGGAAGGCACCAGATCAAGAAAATCAATTGTGAAATGTCAGACTACCTGAATGATGTGTAAACCTGGGTTTCCCATTTGGGATTAGAAGCTAGAGTCTGCAGCAGTGACCTGCTGGCGAAAGGACGGGCTCCCCACACAGTACAGGGCAATGAAGGAGGTTCCTGGGGCTGGGACCCTGAAACCTCAGAGAGTGAGAGACTGCGAGCAAGAGAGAGAGCATATTACTCCTGTCTTGTTATATATAGTGGACACAAAGCCAGTCAAATCAAGGAAACAACCATCATTCAGGAGTTCCCAGCCCAACAATTCACTCAGGGCAGTCAGAGTCAGGATCCTCTGCACATAATGGGACAAGGAACTAAATGTTGGGCAGCCATCATGACCCTGTCTGCCCTATAGAGGGCTGCTTTCTCCCTGGAACGAGAGTATTATGGGACACAAAAGTGGATGGTACAACTACTAATGCTGGTGAAGGTAGGTGGTGTCCTGAGCAATCAGCAGGCAACACTGCTGGCATGCAGTAGTAACAGTGGTGGGGAGGCTGGGGTGGATAACAGCAAATGGGGAAGATGCTGCAAGCAATAGTGAGAGTGGTAGAGCATAAGCCTTGATGAGAGATGAGTGAATGTGGAGGTATCAGAGAGAAGATGTTAGCATTTATCCTGTTGGAGTGGAGGATGACATTGACATTCTTCCTACAGTGCTGGGCATCCCTGAAGATCACATTAACCTGGGAGACTTGGTAAAGTGGCGATCGAATTGGACATGCTGGATACCATGGGGGAAGCAAGTAATTGACAAAGTGCATTTGGTAAGATACAGCGAAAAATCTTACTGGCCCTTAGGTCCCACCTAGACGAAACATGCCCTTACCCACTGGGAGACCACTTGTGTTTCTGTGGAAATTCTAGTCAGAATAAAGCAAGGGCCTCAATCAACACCTTAGTTACCTCAAATCGTTCACAGCCACTTCCAGCCTCGCCAATGGCCTCGAAAACTTGTCCCTGTTTTCAAAGGATGTTCCATTACAAAGCAGGGAAGATCTGTGCAAGTAATTAATTTAAAGCAATCAGTAAAAAGGTTAAAGGAGAGCGGTTAAAAGAAATGTGCTTTTGTGGAGTTTGTTGGAACATGGAATGCTGTGCCACACAGAAAGGTTGAGGAAGAGATCAGATAATTGTTGACGAAATTGGGATAAGATTTGAAGCTGAGAAAGGTAAGGTAGAGGAGATTGCCTCTGATAATTTACTCGTGCGTTAGAAAATTGCAATTATCTTAGAACATAAGTAACAAGTTGATTTAATAAATGCATACTGTACTTGAGGCAAGGGGAAGCAGTTTGCATTAAATATTTATAGGATTAGATAATTAAATCAAAAATCCTATAACTTTAATGAACAGCCATTAGATAATTAAAATGTCAGACACTAGCAATCCTAGCTACTTTGAACATATTGATTTAAGAGGGCAGCTGTAAGGTTGCACAGCAGAACTCTTACCTAACTTCCAATATTAAAACAAATTATTTTAATCTTTGTTACTAACAAACTAATGCTTGCTATATCTTCTGAAGGAGACTGACTCTTGAACACTATTTTTCACCTGATATGTGATACATGTTAAACTGATCATTGAACTGAATAGTCTCCAAATCAAGTTACTGAGAAATTCACACTGAATGTTTGCCTGGATGTGAAAAAAGGAACTCTCCCTCTAATAAAACACAGGTCCGCTGAATTTAGACACAATCTGGCAAGAACACATAATGCAGCTTGGCTGAGAGCCCAGACATCCATTAGTCTCTTAAAACATCTGAGCTCCCAACTGTCTGGCAGTTCTGGCTCTCTGATGTCTGTTGTCAACTTCCCAACATTCGTTTACAACGGTCAAGAAATTTCAAGTGACTTGACGTTTCAGTAGCTGAAACTGCAGCTTCTAGATAATTGACACTTTTATTGTGCTGTAGTAGAAAAGATCATTTTTGCTACACAATGACAAGTTACAAATTGACTTTTTAAAAAGCCATTGTTTACAGATTCAGCTGTCATACGGCTCAATGCTTCTGTTCAGTGTACCATGGGTAAATAGGCATGAAATAGGAACCTTGGTGGTCATGGGCGGTCATAGCATTCATCTGTGAGACATACCTAGGCACAGGGCATGAGGAGCGATGAGTGTTGTTTGGAAAGACATACCATGCCACAAGAAGGACCATCTGAACTTAGCTCTCGAAAGATTCCTTTATGCGGATTCTGGATCATGATAGCTCTGAGATGCCATGGAACACGGCTCTTCACGAAGCTGACTACACTGTTACAGCCTATCCCTCAGCAATGTTCAATCTCCACAATGCTGCCAGCCAAGTTGAAATTGCCCAGTGTGGGTCTGTGACCCAAACCAGTCCACCGTCTGAAAAGGCCAGAGTGAAAATTGAGCAACCTGACAATAAGATCAGACATTTTTTTAATGCACTCATGGGATGTGAGTGTCACTGGCTGGCCAACATTTATTGCCCATCACCAGCTGCCCACAAGAATAGGGTGGTGAGCTGCCTTCTTGAATCACTTTAGACCAACTGCTGTGGCTTGACCTGCAATGCTATTAGGGACAAAAATCCAGGATCTTCCTGGAATAGCGAAGGAACCCAGCAACAGTTAAGGAACGGCAATATATTTCCAAATCAGGATGATGAGTGGCTTGGAAGGGAACTTGCAGGTGGTTTTCCCATGTATCTGCTGCCTTTGTATTTCTTGGTAAGAGTGGTCATGGGTTTGGAAGGTACTGTCTGAGGATCTTTGGTGAATTTCTGCAGTGCATCTTGTAGATAGTACACACTACTGTAACTGAGCATCGGTGGTGGAGCGAGTGGATACTTGTGGATGTAATGCCAATCAAGCGGGCTGCTTTGTCCTGGATGGTGCCAAGCTTTTGAGTGTTGTTGGGGTTGCACTCATCAAGGCAAGTGGTGAGTATCCCATCACACTCCTGACTTATGCCTTGTAGATTGTGGACAGGCTTTGGAGAGGGAGAAGGTGAGTTCCTCAACACAATATTCCTAGGCTCTGAACTGCTCTTGTAGTCACTGTATTTATTTGGCAAGTCTGATTGACTTTCTGGTCAATAGTAACAAAGATTCTGGAATCAGAGCCTATCAGCATTTTGAAAGAGTTCACAAGTCATCTTGACTTGGTACCAATCCAGGCCTATATGACCAAAACAGCTCCCACTACAAGCTAACACAGATGGCAATCTACTTCTAACCAAGCAGGTGTGCCAACTCAACTGCAAATCTGAGTAAAGCAGAAATACTCTCCCCTTGGAGTCAGGGTGCCACGGGTTCAGGCTCTAGAGATGCGAGGATGTAATTCATACAGTTCAATCCGATTAGGATTGCAAACTTTATTTCTGGCCCTGACCAGATTAAAAATTGTGTTGCTGGTGAGGTCAGTTTTTGATTGATAACCCCAAGATATTCGCAGAGAGAAAGAGAGAGAGACAGAGAGGCAGGTGATGTGACACAACTGATGGAAGAGTTTAACGCGAGAAAGGTCAGGGCTTCAGCATGATCTCAGCTAGTAAGGGAACTGTGCTCACACTGTGGGCATCGTTCTGTGTTACTCATCAGATATCCAGCCAACTGAGCTAACCAATTTTCCAGAAGTCATAAAGCAGCTATATTGTTCAGACCATGATGCTCCCAGGTTTAATCTTTAGCCTGTATTGAACTTGAACTGAAAATTATTTAAATATACAGTCATTGAGTCATACAGCACAGAAACAGATCTTTCGGTCCAACCAGTCCATGCTGAACATAATCCCAAACTAACCTAGCCCCACCTCCCTGCTCCAGGCACAAATCCCTTCAAATCATTCCTATTCATATATCAGTGCAAATGTCTTTTAAATGTTATAATTATATCCACATCCACCACTTCATTAAGAAGTTCATTCCATACATGAACCACACTGTGTACAAAATTTACCTCATGTCCTTTTTAAAAATCTCTCTCCTCTTATCTCAAAGATGTGTCCCCAAGTCTTGAAATTCCCCACTTGGGGAAGAGACAACTACCATCAACTCTATCTATACCTCTCATTATTTTATATATCAGGTCACCTCTCAACCTCCCAAGCTCCAGCAAGAACAAGTCCCAGCCTATCCAGTCTTTGCTTATAACTCAAACCTTCCATACCTGGCAACATCCTGGTAAAACTCCTCTGAACCCTCTCCAGCTTAATATCATTCCTGTAACTGGGCAACTGGAACTGGACACAGTATTCCAGAATAAGCCTTACCAATGTCCAGTACAACCTCATGATAATGTCCAACTTCTATTCTCAAAGGACTGAGAAATGAAGGCAAGCATGCCTGTTTAACCATCCTGTGATGCAAACTTTAAAGAATTATCTAATTGTACCACTAGGTCCTTCTGTTCTACAACACTACCCAAGGCCTTAACATTCATTGTATAAGCCCTACCCTTGTTTGTTGTACCAAAGGCAATGCCTTGCATTTGTCCAGATTGAACTCCATCTGCCATTTATCAGCCTATTGACCCATTTGATCTTGAGCCCTTTGTAATCTTAGAAAACCTTCTTCACCATCTACAATGCCACCAATTTTGGTGTCACCTGCAAACCATGCCTTCCATAGTCTCATCCAAGTATATAAATGACAAACAAAAGAGAGCCCAGTACCGATCCCTATGGAACACTGCTGGTCACAAGCCTCCAGTCTGAAAAGCAAGCCTCCAGCAATACTCTCTGTCTCCTGTTGTTAATCCAATTATGTATGCAAAAGGGCAAGCTCACCCTGAATCCCATTTGACCGACCTTTACTAATCAGCCTACTGTGCGGAACCTTGTCAAAGGCTTTACTAAAATCCAAACAAACAATGTCTACTGCTCTGCCATCAGCCACCTTTTTGGTAACTTCCTCCAAAAACTCAATCAAGTTTGAGAGACATGATTTTCCTCACGCAAATCCATGCTGACTATCTCTGGTCATTTTTTGCCTCTCTCAATGTCCATAAATCCTATATTTTATAATGACCTCCAAAAATTCACCCACAACTGAAGTCAGATTCACAGGTCTATAAGTTCTCCGGCTTCTCCTTTCAACTTTTCTTTTAAAAAAAACAATAGCCACCCTCTAGTCATCAGGCACCTCACCGGCAGCTATAGATGATGCAAATATTTCTGCATGGGGTCTCAATTTCCTCCCTTACTTCCCACAACATTCTGGGCAACATTAGATCAGGGCCCAGAGACTTAACCACTTTTATTTTCTCCAAGGCCTTCCAAACTTCCTCTTCTGCAATATGAACTGTTTTTAAAACATCAAAGTTTATTTCTCTACAATCTCTGGACTCCGTTTCTTTCGCCACAGTAAAATCTGACATGAAATATTCATTCAGTATCTCTCCCATCTCTTGGGGTTTAACACCATGACAATCTCCTTGATCTTTCAGGGACCCTACCCCTCTCTAGTTATCCTCTTGCTCTTCATGTATTTGTAGAATCTCTTTGGATTATCCTTCACCTTATCTACCAATGCTATCTCATATCCCCTCTCTGCCTTTCTGATTTTGTCTTCAGTACGCCCCTGTACTCTTAATATTGATTAAGAGATTCAATTGAACCAAGTTATTATTATTCGGTTAATCAGCTAAGTGATTGATTTTATTTGATATGTTTGTTTTTTTTGCAAGGAGAGGGGTCCAGGCCCAAAACGTCAGCTTTCTTGCTCCTCTGATGCTGCTTGGCCTGTGTTGATCCAGCTCTACACCTTGTTATCTCAAATCCTCCAGCATCTGCAGTTCCTACTATCTAGAAATATGAGATCTAAGTTGAGATCACATGTGACCGTAATAATCAACACATCTTATTTTGATTCAGCTTTCTTACACAGTCAGACAAAATAATTCCTCCAAGTTTATTAGATTATGCCAGCAACCTGTACGGTATGAACGGAACTACTCAAATTGGAAAGAAAAGCTAATCGCATCTATTGTCTTCTAAATGGTTTGTAATTCTCCGTTCAGATAATTCAACTCAAAAAAAAGTCTTAGTTTGTCAATCATGATAACCCAGCAAGAATCTCTGAAAATTATGTCTAGATGAAAGGTACTATCAGGCCAGCACAGCAGAATGGGACTGGGACTACAGATTTTCAGGATCTGTAGCCCAGAACACTGATCCTAAACTCCAGACTAAGTCCAATGCATTTGCATTCAATCATAGTGTTGCTGTCACATAACATCGTGGGGTGGGTTCAATGATGCTAGCAAAGGGCCATCTGTCCCCACAGCCCTGACCTGCTCCTGCAGAGGGAAGAAATTGTTGCAGCAAGTGTTCAGAACATGAAATTTAATGAGCTAAGCTTGGAGGTGGTGTTGAAGGAGACCATCTAGGAGAAAGGTGAACTTTTACTAAGCTGAGGGCCATCCTTAGTGAAGAAGCATTCCAGAGGAGCCTGGATATAGATGGCTGAAAGAATAGATGCTGTTTTACCAGTTCACGAGCCTGAGTGTAGATTAAAAATAACTTTCTTAATGTCAGGCAGGGCAAACACAGCTCATGCGTGTCTTAATTATGTACTATTAGTCTGAAAATATTTGGTAGGAAGCAAAACTGGAGAAAGGGCATAAGTACATAGAGAATGGACAAATCCACAGGCAACTCCATCTTTTAGCAAGGCATTAGGACTTACTGTCCTGGCAATATATTTTGCCTATTGCTGACTAAATCTGGTAATAAACAACAAGAATGCTACAGTACAAGGATATGCATACTGTTTGTTCACAGACTCACACCAAGAGAATTGTCAGCCTGGGCATCCGGGTGACATTCAACTTCCCTCAGATTTCTCTCTCCTCTGTTTGCAGGAAAAAAAACGACACAGAACAGGTGCTAGCGCATGCAGATTGGAGTGAATCATCGAGCACATTGCACTTGACTTTGAAGGAGAGAACCATAAACAATAGCTGAAATTTCCACTTTGGATCGATACTCAATGCTCAGCTGAGTAGATCTGACTGATAAACGAAGACTGGTTGTAATACAACCTGTCACTGTTCGCAATACGACTCACATATACACTGACAGACCAGACGGGACCCAGCTGCTGTAAAACTGTAAAAATCAGCAACAAATAACCCCCTCCAAGGAGGAAAGGAGAAAATTGATGGTCAATGGAGGAAGAAAAAGCACCATCAATTCTTCTCCTTCTAATTCTCACCACACACACAGTTACTATTACAACATTTGAAAAACAGTTATTCACCACACTGCATCAGTACTTTCCCATGTCAATATCTCAAAAATGACAAATGAGTTCAGCTTTATAACTTCAGGAAAAATCCATCAGAAAATCAAAGGGTACATACTACCTACAGAAACCACACGTAAGGACTACAATGAAAGAGTGCTTTAACAAAACCAAATAAAACTCAATTGCCACTCTCAGGCTGAGATTTTCCCTTTTTCAGACAAAGTGGTCGGGGAGAGGCCCAGCATCATGAAAGCTCATAGACTGTATGTTCATCAAATTGAGAACTGATTGGTGAGTCTCTCAGCTTATCGCAGGCTGAGACAGGGGTGCCCTGGCTTGACAATCAGAAACCAGCAGCTTCTGGGTCCTAAAGGCTATCTGTCAAGGCCTATTCTTCAGGATATCCAATGTTGAGAAGGTAGGCCACCATCTTTTGCTTACTGCAAGGTGGGGATGGGGTCACAGGGAGACAGAGTGGAGGCAACAGCAAAGTGAGTTGCTCACAGAGGCCAGCTCCGTTGTCCTCTCAATCTGCCTCCAACTGCAAATGGAGGTCCCCTCAACCCAACCCAATAGGCTGGTTACCTTGGTTCATGCCTATGTGACCAATCACTTTTCTACTCATGAAAACAGGTCAGACAGCATCCAGAGTGGCATGGTAACAAAAAACACACAAACTGTCAACAGAAATGGATAGAACTAGAACAGAAACTTATCCAAATCAAAGTATCATTATCTGGGGGAATGCTGCACCCCTGCTCCTGCTGTACCCATTGGTCTCTCAAAGCATGTCCTCTGCTAGTGAACACCACAAGTTCCCTCTGAAGCACAGCCATAACTGTGGCGGAGCGGGAGACAGTCTGGTACAATCACACCTTCCACGGCCCACTGCTGGCACCTATTGAGGGGCATTTTGGTCACAGCCAGGAGCAGGGTCACAAGTACTTCTACTCTGACCGCCCCCACTGACCATCCACAACGTGTGCCAATAAACTAAATATACAAGGCTGAAATGCAACTAGAAATTTAAAAGTAGCCCATTTAACAAACCAAACAGAGATGATAATAAAAAGATTCAGAAAACTAAAACAGTGTTTCCTGCAGGTCACAAAAACTACAAAGGCCTGGCACCTGGTGAACCCAGTTAGCCTTCAATTGCATGGGACTGCCATGTGTAACACTCTCCTCCCAGGTCTCCAATGAAAAAAAGGAACGACTCCCTTAAAGAGGGCTCTCTTTGGGGAACTCTGCTTCTGCATGGTAGAATATTACAAAGCATAGCCAAGTGGAGGACAAAGGAGAGGGAGTGGTCAGTGTGCATCAGCAGCCCATTCCCCTGGAGGAATGAGCCATTTTTCTCACCAGCCAGCAAGACAGATAATCAGGAAGTTGAGGCCATTAGCTAGCTGTTAACTGATCACTAATGTGCCCTAATTGCTAATGAGTCAAGGAAATCTCCAATGGACCTTCTCATCCAGCACTTAATTGGTAAAGTGGCAAGAATAGGGCAAGTGTCTCAACACCAACACATCCATTATTTCCCTTCTCATCACTTCACTCACTAACTTAAGGTCACTAGCCTGTGACCTTAGTCTCTAACAATAAGTGAAAAACGAGCAGTTTACATGTCTGCTCCATTGCCACAAATGAAAGAATATTTGCAAACCTAAGTGTGGCCTTTGTAATTTCAATCTATCAAGTAAAGGCATTATTTTCATTATTGTTGTGCAAGTTTATCTTTTGACACAACATTGACTAAACATTTCAACACCGAACCATCCTTCATCATGGATCTTTGAGAGATAGCATTATTTATTCAGAGCTGAGATGAATGGATTGCTTCATAACAACCTTGCATTCTCAAATCACATTTTCAACTTTTAACTCCAGAAGTCGTTGGATAATTTATCTCTAAATTGACTCAGTGCAGCTCTGACAGTATGTTTAAAAGAATGAGCGAATAAAGTATTGATGCCTTCAGCTGCTTGCTGTTATTATAATAAATGAACTGGTGCACAGTAGGCCATTGTCATAGTTCACCAGGGAGTATAATCCACAATCTTTTTAGCTCTATTAGCGATAGTGCATTTAAATGCAAAAAAAACACATCCACACCACAACATTTACAGCTGTCTCAGTTAAATTGCCTCTTCTAGTCCATAGCTGTTTGGTGCACGTAGAATTATACATTTGGAGTTAGTCATGGAGGTCATTCATTAGGTCAGTGACAGATGAGATAAATTCACTTAACTCCCTCCCTCCTCACAGCTTGGGAAATACTATTGTAAATAAAATTATTCAAAGGAAAAATTAAAATATCGTAAAATACGCATAAAAAAACTTTGTTACTGTTCTGCACACAATTCATAATTTATCTTTCACAAAGAACAAAAATCCCAAGGCATTTCAGAGTTAACTGAAACATGAGGAAGTCACTACAAGTTGATGGGAGAAATGGGTTTGAAATGAATAGAAGTAATTAGAGACATTTGAGGAAGACAATAGTCCCTTCCAGACCAAGATATCTCTGAACAATAAAATAATCCTTTTGTCATCAAAATGTTCAAACTTATTATGAAATTCTAGACTCTCAGATCAGGTTAGTGATGAAAATCTTTCAGGCATGGCCTTGCCATAACTTTAATGAGAAACTGCTGAGAGTCACATAGTAGGCCAGGACCTGCTAATGCCAGACTCCCACTGACAGAGCTAGATGCATCTCAAGTGCTCATTCAATGGGAATGACACAGCCTTACATCCAAACTTTCCCCTAATGACTTGTTTGTCACTTCAGTTTGCCATAAGATGAAACAAAGAATGACTCATCCTAAAATAACACATGAGCTCAGTTGCATTGGGTTAGTTGCACTGAAGTGCATTATAATCACACACCCACATGCTGCCAATGCGCTGAGAGACTAATGGCTAATTTACTGCTTTGCCTTTCTGCAGGACGAGCCATCAATTACCTGATATGTTCCAAGTTCTTGGGCACAGTGAAGAACCCTGCTAAATAACGTGTCCTTCACCTTCTTAAATGTTTAGTCTAAAGGCTATTTTTTTCCCCCTGAAAGTGCCATGAGCTTCACCATGAATAGATCAAGGAGGCAGATCTTTAATCAACCACAGCCAGATAGGGATCAAGCTTCACACTGTTAGCACCAATCAAGACCTGTTCAGCCAACTTAGGCCCCTCCTCAAGGAGATGCTGTGGCAACATGCACCTTACATGCATGGTGTAGTGTACAGATAATGAATAGTGACGGCAGAGACTCCATTACTTTACATCGTCAGGGGCTGACCAGGAATGTCTCTCACTGCTGCCTCCTGTCAACAAAATCCTAACTTTGGCTATGATTTATTAATTTGATAGCTAAAATAAACCTGAAATAATGTTATCCACCCTATTAATGACTTGGATGAGGGGATTGAAGGATGGGTCAGCAAGTTTGCAGACGACATGAAGGTTGGAGGTGTCGTTGACAGTATAGACGGCTGTTGTAGGCTGCAGCGGGACATTGACAGGATGCAGAGATAGACTGAGAGGTGGCAGATGGAGTTCAACCTGGATAAATGCGAGGTGATGCATTTGGAAGGTCGAATTTGAAAGTTGAGTACAGGATTAAGGATAGGATTCTTGGCAGTGTGGAGGAACAGAGGGATCTTGGTGTGCAGATACATAGATCCCTTAAAATGGCCACACAAGTGGACAGGGTTGTTAAGAAAGCATATGGTGTTTTGGCTTTCATTAACAGGGGGATTGAGATTAAGAGTCGTGAGATCTTGTTGCAGCTCCATAAAACTTTGGTTAGACCGCACTTGGAATACTGCGTCCAGTTCTGGTCGCCCTATTATAGGAAAGATGTGGATGCTTTGGAGAGGGTTCAGAGGAGGTTTACCAGGATGCTGCCTGGACTGGAGGGCTTATCTTATGAAGAGAGGTTGACTGAGCTTGGACTCTTTTCATTGGAGAAGAGGAGGAGGAGAGGGGACCTAATTGAGGTATACAAGATAATGAGAGGCATAGATAGAGTTGATAGCCAGAGACTATTTCCCAGGGCAGAAAAGGCTAACACGAGGGGTCATAGTTTTAAGCTGGTTGGAGGAAAGTATAGAGGGGATGTCAGAGGCGGGTTCTTTACACAGAGAGTTGTGAGAGCATGGAATGCGTTGCCAGCAGCAGTTGTGGAAGCAAGGTCATTGGGGTCATTTAAGAGACTGCTTGGACATGCATATGGTCACAGAAATTTGAGGGTGCATACATGAGGATCAATGGTCGGCACAACATCATGGGCTGAAGGGCCTGTTCTGTGCTGTACTGTTCTATGTTCTATGTTCTATGTTCTACCAAAATTATTGACCTGTAGATCTTAGGTTGGTGGACTTACGCCAAGATTTTCTAGAAAAGTAATTTGAATATATCAGGCAATACAAATGTTATGTGCATGTTGCAATGTCATAGTTACTTCTAGATGTAACTTTCAACAGTAGAGATGATGTACACTGAAATGTGTTTTCTCCAAACAGGATGTCCTCTAGTACACTAATTATTAATTGAACACAAGTACACCTCACTGTCCATCCCCTTACTGGGTAACACATCACTTCCACGTTCAGAATTTCAAGCTGACAACAAGCCTGCTTAACAAACTGAAGGAAAATTGCGAAGAAATTTAGCAAAATGATTAACAGCAATAAGTCAAATGCACCTTCCCACTAAACCCCAAGATTAAATCAGTGTGGCAATGATAATGAAAATCATATATTCATACCTACGAACAAGTCCAAATGTTTTGAAAGTTTCCATAATCTGCGAGTTAGTTTAATAATAAATAAATGGTGACTAATAACAATAAAAGAGAGCTTCCCAGGTTCTGTGCGCTTGTTCCCATGGGGGACCCTCTACACTTAATTGCCAATTAGGATGACATCATGTATGCTGAAGAAAATAAAAACAGGCTCAGGTAGATGAACAAGGGGAGCTTGGAATGAAGTGAACAAAGGTTCGTAGGTGTATGGAATTCAAAGCTACTCAGTTTAAGTGAAATATGCCTAAGACCCTGGATAGGTTGTGCAGTGACTCATCTATAAGCAACCAAAACACAGGAATGCAGGAGAAACTATTAAAAAAAGATTTACACAGATAACACCTGAACTGATACTAAACCTACTGCGAAAGATTGACAAGTTGGTGCCTTATTCTATACTATTAGGTAGAGGTGATTTGATCGAAATCTTTACAGTAATGAATGTGTTGGACAGGGTAGATATGGAGAGAATGTTTTCACTTGTGCGAGATTTCAAATCTACAATTCATTAGTACAAGGTAATTATTAATAAATCTAGTAGGAAAATTGCCCTTAGTTCTTATGTTCTTACATTCTTATATAATTCTTATGGATGAAGGGATCAAAGGTACGGGGGGGGAAATAGGAAGAGGGTGCTGAGTTGGATGGTCAGCCATGATCATATTAAACAGCAGATCAAGAAAGGGTGAATGGCCTCCCCCAGCTTCTATTCTCCCTGTTTCTAGAAGGAGAAATTTCTTTACCCAGAATGTGGTTAGAAAGATGAACCTGCTAACACCGGGGGTGGTTGAGACAAATAGCTTAGATGCATTGAAAGGAAACTAGGCATGTATATGAATGAAAAATAAATAGAAAGATAGGTTGAGCTAAGGCAAATTGGCTAGAAGGAGACTTGTACAACATAAAATACACTAGTTTTATCAAATAATCTATTTGAATTATATGCATTTGGTGTAATTCTATGCAAAAATGGACACACCACTCTTAAGGGGATGCAAATGATAATACCCAATCATAATACATAAATGAAACTTTATCAAATTAAATAAGAGTTTGTCTTCACTACTGATATTGCAGTCCAGAGTCTCCAGTATCATCGATGATAAAACATCTCAGGAGAAACAGTGGGCATTATGAACTCCTTCTTCAGGGATAAGCAGGTGTGGATTTAGCCACAAAAGAGGGAAAAGCAGCAGGAGAGAATATCCCACTGATCACATTTAGCCTGGGTATGTGGGTGACCACTTTGATCTGGGCTGTACAGCAGCAAGTCCACAAGGTAGCCATCTAGCAGACTAGCTGCTAGTCCCATCCCCTACCTCAGCAGAGGTCAGGAGTATGGATCAGGTAGAATACAGGTGGATAAATACTAAAGTTTAGAAGAAATATTATTGCTCAGAGTGAGAGTCTGCATACCTCCCTGTCCAGAATCTCTTCCTCTGGAATTATTTTTGGCAGTGTCTCAGCATTTTTACTTTAGTTCAAAATTGGTTAGTCATTTTAAAAAGTAGGTTTGAGCATCTAAGCACTACCAATTTTACGTTTGTCACAAGATGTCAAGAAGAGTCACCAATTAAGCTCAGCCCTCCTTGGTGAAATCAAAATGAATTTTGAATGATTGCTATAGGAAAGCACACACTCTCCAGAAAATTATTTGGAAGGAGCTAGCATCACATTCGTGACGTTCCCCCCTCCTCAATTCCTTTTGGATCCGGGATCAACACAATAAAAAATTCAATGAGCTGACCAGCAGAGGCAAGGAAAACACTCAGCATGCTGTTTAAACAATAAAAAGGACGAAGCACTGCAGATGCTCCTTTCTTTGTACATGCAGTCTGACTTGCTGATTGATTGCAGATTATTCTTTTTAAGGCTTTTGTAAAAGACTGAAGCATTTGTCTCTCAGCAGCAATTTAACGAGCATTAGTATTTTAATGCAGCTTCTTCTTTAAACAGAAGTTTGAAATTGGCAGTTGTTTTCAGGTGGTCATAAAACTATGAAAGCCAGATGTGTTTGTTTATTTTGGAAAGCAGCTGCAGCAAAAGTTGTGACAAACACTTTCAAATTGAGTGTTATTCAGGGAGTCAGACTCTTAAAAAGGTTGATCATAACGTCAGTCAGGCAACTGCAGGCTTCAGTAGGAAATCCTGGCTAATGAATACACTTCTCTGCCTACAAGCCTTCCTCAAAGCAGCAGAAAACCCAGCCAAACTGGCACAGACATGCATCTTCTGTTTACCAGCCCCGTGTTCTGCGGAATATTACTTTCTCTGTAAAGCAACTTGACATTATCACAACTCTAAATGAAAGGTGGTAGGCCACAGGACACCTTCTACAAAACACAGACTGGGTACAACAGCAGGTTGGTCAATGATGGTGGCTCACCTGTCACATTTCAAAGCCCATGAGGCTGGTTGTTATCATCATTAACAGCGGGGCCCTACTGACGTTACTGGCTTTGTAAGGATTATGTGGGACTGCTTCTGTCTCGGTGGAGGATCTCACCTCACCGTTTGCGGTTTTTGCTCACTTGTCACTGAAGAGTTGTCAGAGTTCGTGTGTCAATGACAGAGTGGGTCTTGATGTCTTTTGGGCGAACGTGTCGTATCTCTCGATGCCGAGGAATTTCATGAGGCGGTTATTCATATCCAGCCACTTGCCTCGTGGGCAAATCACGAAGCCAAAGTATCTGGGCACGACGCCTCCCGTCAATTCCTTGACCTCGGCATTCAGGTGTTTATACTTTTCCTGTTTCTCTCGCCATGCTGTTTCCAGTGCTTTACTGTCATTCTCGTACCGCACTGTGACATCTACGACTGCGATCTTCTGGTCTTTTCTAAATATGAGATCAGGTATCCATAGGGAGCTGTTTTTGTCAAACAGTCTGGACTCCACGTACGATGTCCAACCGTACTTACTGACATGTTTCTGCAACTGGTCAGCAATCTTGTTATGGCGTTTTATCCAAGCTTTTTTTACAAATGGGCAGCATCCTGACATGTGTGGAATGGTTTTGTTTGCCATCTCACACCTTTGGTATAGTTTGTTTCGGTTAGGCCTACCTCTAGATAATATGGTTCTTGTCGGGTATAGATTACACCGCAAGAGCATGCTGTTAATAAATCTAGAGGATTTTTGCTGTACTCCAGCCTTCGTCCAAGAATTAGAGATCTTGTCGTCTCTAAAGTACTGGATGCCTGCCCCTTGGCATTCCAGTTTTTGCCATTTTTCGAATTCCCACTCCCTCCAGCCTGCATACCTATTGGGTGGTTCTGGTCGTCCTGCGTTTGCCTTCTGGAGTGCCGGCATCATGTCTTGGATGGTGGTCATCAGGTCGATTTTCCCTTCGCCGCTGCTGCGGCTACTGGGCTGGAAATTTTCAATTTCCTTGAGGACCTTGAGCTCGCGCAGTCCCGCAGCGGTCTCTGTGTTGCTCTCTCCTTTATATTGAAAGGAGGCCCGAATGACCACATCACTGGACATGTCTAGTACCTCGCGTTTGCGAACAATCGCGGATGGGATTTGCACTTCCAGTTTTGGGACACCTAGACCGCCGTTCTTGTTGCTAGCGTATAGCATTCCGTCTGCGGTATGAGGTGGTAGGTGTAGGAATTCTTTGTGGCGCTGCAGGTTATTTGGTCCAGCTTTATGAGAGTAGCCTGTGATGCTTCTGTCAGGATCAGATGGAAGTACAATCGGGGGATGACATGTACTTTTAGGATCTCCAGCCGTCGTCGTGGTTGGAGAGGTGCTGCCTGTATTCCATTAACCCAGGACTTAAGCCCTTCCTCCCACTCCCCTTCTGCCACACCTGTCCATGGATTGATGCGGGCACCCAGGTATTTCTCTGTGTCACCTGGGGGTATGTAGGCTATGGATTCGTCCCTCAGCTTCCAGTTTGCAAAGTGATTGTACAAGAAGGTTTTCCTTTTAAAAGTGAAGTGGAATCCCTTCGTCTTCGCTGTGTTAATACTGAGGCCTGTATGGTCACAGTATGCCTGGAGTAGCTTCAGGTTCCTAGCCATACCAGTGTGTGAGTCGCTTAGAAGGGCGATGTCATCCGCGAAGGCCAAAGTCGAGCAGTTGACTCTTCTGCCACCCAGGGGCGTGGAGACCCCTGAGTTGGCCCTCTCCAGAGAGCACACCAACGGATCCAAAGCAACGTTAAATAGTATTAGTGAGAGTGGGTCGCCCTGCTTTACGTCCCTCTCAATGGTTATTGGGGTGGTTAAGTTTCCGTTCTCTTCCACCACTGTTGTGTTGCCAGTGTATAGGTCTTCAATGAGAGTTACAAAGGCTTTGTGCAGTTTCATCCTTTGCAGAGATTTGATCAATAGTTTGTGCCCAACCGAGTTGAACGCTTTCGCTAGATCGACAAAGACAACTGCGAGGTCCTTATGATTGTATTTTGCTCCCTTGATGATATTTTCGAGGACAACAATGTTTTCATTGCATCCGGGAGTGGCTGCTAGAAACCCTTTTTGCCTGGGGTTTAGTTCAACTGTTTCACTCAGGCGTTTTGCCATTATTTTCGTGAACAGCCGGAGCAGATTTGGATCGATGGTTATTGGTCGCCAGTTATCAATGCTTTTCAAGCGTTCCTTATCCTCGCACTTAGGAATCAGGACCGTTCGACTCTTTTTTAGTGAATCGGGGATCGTGCTTGACTTTAGCCATAAGGAGAAGAGGCGGGGTAGACGAGTTTCCTCCTGCTCATGGAGTGTTCTTATGTCCTGCAGTTTCAGGCCGTCTGGTCCAGCGGCACTGTTCTCATCTATCCCCTTGATGGCCGCTTCAACCTCCTCTACCTTTATGGGTTTCATCAAGGACCCGTCATCGACTTTGCCAGTGTATGGGGCATACTTATTTATGTTCGATTTTTTGTTTGGTGCAGACAGTTTCTCACAGAAACATGTCTCCAATTCCTCTTTTGAGAGAGGACAAGCGGATGAGGTCGGCGCCCCCATGATCTCACGAGCTAGTTGACGCCAGTTGGTTTTGTAAAGCTGCTGTGTTGCTCTAAACAGCGCTTTATGTGCTGCCCACCATTTTTTGGCTCCGGATTGCTACTGGGCTTTTGGTCTTTCTTGGCCTGATCTTTTTGAGGCCTCTTGTTTTTGTCCTGTCTTTTTCTACTATTCATTAGTAGGTCGGTAATACTTTCCACTAGTCCGATTCCAAGGGCAAGCGTGTCCGGGTTGTTCCTTGCGCTCAAGAGCTCCTCAGCTTGTGTAAGCTGGTCATCTACGTCCCGATGTTTAGGGATCAAAGCCGGTGTTCTTCGGCTGGCTCTTTGGCATTGGGCTTGATCAAAGGGGGTGGCCGTAAGGCACCTGCTTGGGCCCCAGCTATGCCTGCCTCTTTGTAGGTTACGTGGAACAGTCCCTATCCCGCACCTACACAGGCCCCAAACCCCACCTCTTCCTCCGTTACATTGATGACTGTGTCAGCGCCGCCTCTTGCTCCCCAGAGAAGCTCGAACAGTTCATCCACTTCACCAACACCTTCCACCCCAACCTTCAGTTCACCTGGGCCATCTCCAGCACATCCCTCACCTTCCTGGACCTCTCAGTCTCCATCTCGGGCAACCAGCTTGTAACTGATGTCCATTTCAAGCCCACCGACTCCCACAGCTACCTAGAATACACCTCCTCCCACCCACCCTCCTGCAAAAATTCCATCCCCTATTCCCAATTCCTCTGCCTCCGCCGCATCTGCTCCCACGATGAGGCATTCCACTCCCGCACATCCCAGAAGTCCAAGTTCTTCAAGGACTGCAACTTTCACCCCCACAGTGGTCGAGAACGCCCTTGACCGCGTCTCCCACATTTCCCGCAACACATCCCTCACACCCCGCCCCCGCCACAACCGCCCTAAGAGGATCCCCCTCGTTCTCACACACCACCCCACCAACCTTCGGATACAACGCAACATCCTCCGACACTGCCGCCATCTACAATCCGACCCCACCACCCAAGACATTTTTCCATCCCCACCCTTGTCTGCTTTCCAGAGAGACCACTCTCTCTGTGACTCCCTTGTTCGCTCCACACTGCCCTCCAACCCCACCACACCCGGCACCTTCCCCTGCAACCGCAGGAAGTGCTACACTTGCGCCCACACCTCCTCCCTCACCCCTATCCCAGGCCCCAAGATGACTATCCATATTAAGCAGAGGTTCACCTGCACATCTGCCAATGTGGTATACTGCATCCATTGTATCCGGTGTGGCTTCCTCTACATTGGGGAAACCAAGCGGAGGCTTGGGGACTGCTTTGCAGAACACCTCCGCTCGGTTCGCAATAAACAACTGCACCTCCCAGTCGCAAACCATTTCCACTCCCCCTCCCATTCTTTAGATGACATGTCCATCATGGGCCTCCTGCAGTGCCACAACGATGCCACCCGAAGGTTGCAGGAACAGCAACTCATATTCCGCTTGGGAACCCTGCAGCCCAATGGTATCAATGTGGACTTCACCAGCTTCAAAATCTCCCCTTCCCCCACCGCATCCCAAAACCAGTCCAACCTGTCTCTGCCTCCCTAACCTGTTCTTTCTCTCACCCATCCCTTCTTCCCACCCCAAGCCGCACCTCCATTTCCTACCTACTAACCTCATCCCACCTCCTTGACCTGTCCGTCTTCCCTGGACTGCCCTATCCCCTCCCCACTCCCCACCTATACTCTCCTCTGCACCTATCTTCTTTTCTCTCCATCTTCGGTCTGCCTCCCCCCTCTCCCTATTTATTCCAGAACCCTCACCCCATCGCCCTCTCTGATGAAGGGTCTAGGCCCGAAACATCAGCTTTTGTGCTCCTGAGATGCTGCTGGGCCTGCTGTGTTCATCCAGCCTCACATTTTATTATCTTGGATTCTCCAGCATCTGCAGTTCCCATTATCACTCACTCATTTCAAAGTCAGTAGCATCAACAAACTGCAAAATGCTTTTCAAAAAAAGGTCCCCGATTTCTCGACATGCAACAAGCTGCCCCAAGACTGTATCTGAGAATGAGATACGCTACGGTATTCCACCCACAGACTTTCCAGCCTATGTGTCCATGGTAATGGGTGTGCGTACAAACAAACAGAATGATATGAGAGACAACAAGCATGAATGATATGGAAAATCAAAATGGAGCTTAAAGAAGCAGAAAAGACCCACATAGAAGTGAGAATGTGGTGGACGTAGATAGTAGGACAGGATTGTCTACCGGAGTGTAATATTAATTTCCTGGACACTGCTGTGAGCAACATAGTTGAAAATTGTGTGTGTTATGCCTTTAAAAGAACTAACCTTTAAAAAGGTGCCATGTGTTGTGCATTTAAGTATTTAAGTGTTGCAACTCTGACAGTTTAGTCTAATTTGTACCTGCAAGCTACACTGAAACAGAAATCATGTTTGTTCATGTCTGCTTCACAACTTGCTGTGTGCTTTACTGTTTTAAATAAACTCACTCGTGGGAGTTAGTCAACCAGTGTCAAGTATTCATCATTAGATCATAAGCATTCATACCATAAATCATATGATAATCATAGCTGTATTAAAAATGGCCCTCTTCCCTATCCTTGATCATCCCCTTTGATGTTCCTCCCCCTCTTGTATTTCAATGACATATAACCCATTAAACCTCCATGCTTCAATTCTAAAGAAGATCCTGTGACAAAAGGTTTCTGATTAATCTAAAAGTATAATTCATCGAGTTTGGATAAAAGAGTGATGTTTTGATGGTAGTTACTACTGTGTAGCACTTTCAAAAACAGTCAGACATCCTTTTGGAGAAGTGACATAATTCAGTCTGTGTCAAAAAGAAAGGGCATTAGAGGTATTAAATGAAATTCGCCCACCCCCACCGTGGTGGAAAGATTAAACGCTAAAGGCTGTTAGTTTATTCTTGGTTCAGACATTCATCCTTAAATCAATGATCAGAGTCAACACAGGAGGTTCTGAATTTTTAGGTCAAAAAGAGTTACTTCCGTGGGTTTCAAATCCATTTGGCAAACCAATAAAGATATTGAGATGGAGATAGTAGGAACTTCAGATGCTGGAGAATCTGAGATAACAAGGTGTGGAGCTGGATGAACACAGCAGGCCAAGCAGCATCAGAGGAGCAGGAAATGCTGATGTTTCGGGCCTATACCCTTCTTCAGAAAAAATGAAGGAATGTGTGGCTAGGTGGATTAGCCATGGGAAAATGCAGGTTTACAAGGACAGGGTAGGGGTGTGGCCTTTGGGGGTTGGGGGGTGAGGAATGAAGACTCAATGAGCTGAAATGGCCTGATTCCACACCACAGAGATTCTGTGAGATGCTGCCAGATCTGCTCAGCTTTTCCAGCAATTTCTGCTTTTGGACAGATGTCACGGTCCAAGTTATAATATCACCATTTGCCAGCACTGGCAATACGCTGCCAGTAATCTGTCACTTAACACCGAAATTGCCACATGAATTGTAGAAGTTGTTCTATCCAAGTGGAATAAAAACGTGGAGCAACAGTATGCTGTCTGAAAACAGTAAACTGAAAACCCTCTAAGTGTGTGACCTCAGCGCACTCCTTTCTAGTAGTGAGACCGAGGCCACCTATGCAAGGGAGGAGAAAAGATGAGCAGTATTCCATCCTCCCTATCTCCGCTGTATTCTTGGCATCACTTGGCAGAATAAGCCACTAATCCAGAGGCCTCAGAGTCTGCTAACCATCAACATGCATTCATTACAAAGTAAATGACACCTGTGGCTGGGTAGATTATATTTATTAAAAGATGATGACTCTCCATCACGTTCTGTACTGTTTATTGGCCTCTATTGCAACGTCATGGGTGCCCTTTTCTCCACTAGAGACACCTTCAATTGATATACAAAGGTGATGGCACTGACAACCGGGAGACAGTTGCTGGTGGCCGTGACTATTGGAAGCTGCCTGCTTGGAAGGGTGTTAGAAGAATTGGTCAAATGTGAGTGTTACTGGCACCAGCCAGTCATCTTCTCATCTGCTTATGTACCTGACCTTTTACTATCCTTAGATAATTACATTTCAAAGCATTCATCATCTGACTTAGTAGACTGATAATTTTGTCCATGCCAGCTTAAACTCCGGCTTCCTCCGTACCCAGCCAGAATTATAAACCTCGAGTATATCATACACAGGCATTTTCTGTTCCTAACCAACATCTTGTAGAAGTATCAAGGATCTGTACAAGGAATCACTACTGCTATGTTTTCTTTTTCATTGATCTTGTACAAATAATGGTAATTGCTGATGTGACATACAAATTTCGGTTAATCATTAACCACATATTTCCTTAAGATTGCCATCCTATATGGACAGGGAAGGCTCTTCAATCAAAAACTATTTACAATTTTTGGAATTGCTCAAATTAGTGCATTGTCAAAAGGTGAAATATAGTTCTCACAAAGTAAGTTGACAAAGTATTGAGTAATAGTCGTTGGTAAACTGATTTCATGACAGTCTTGTAGATGGTGAAGTCATTTTGGGCAACCGAGTAATACCAAACAACACAATACAGCACAGGAAGGGGGCCTTAGCCTGTGCCTATTGCTAATCCTTATTTAGACATGTTACTTATTGCCCAGAGATAATGGGAACTGCAGATGCTGGAGAATCCAAGATAATAAAGTGTGGAGCTGGATGAACACAGCAGGCCAAGCAGCATCTCAGGAGCACAAAGGCTGACGTTTCAGGCCTAGACCCTTCATCAGAGAGATGAAGGGTCTTGACCCAAAACATTAGCTTTTGTGCTCCGGAGATGCTGCTTGGCTTGCTGTGTTCATCCAGCTTCACACTTTGTTATCTTACTTATTGCCCATTGCGGTTTCTATCTCCTCTATTCGCCTTGTGCTCACATGTCTGTCAAAATATGCCTGAAATGTGTCAGCTTCCACCACCTCCACTGGCAGTGTGTTCCAGGCACCTATCACCCTCCACTCTGAAAAACACCCTACGGTCGGTCTTTTATGACCAAGCCAGTTTTGTATCCATCTAGCCAGCTCACCCCAGATCCCATAAGACTCTACCTTCTGTGTCAGCCTGCCGTGAGGTATCTAACCAAATGCCTTACCAAAGTTTATGTAAACAACATCCACTACCCTTCCCTTGTCAATCATACTTGCCACCTCCTCAAACAACTCAAACCAAATTGGTGAGATATGGCTTTCCCCGCACAAACACATGCTGCCTATCACTATAAGTCCATTCACTTCCAAATGTGAATTAACACTGTGTCTCAGTATATTCTCCAACTGCTTTCCCACCCACTGACATCTGGCTTACTAGCCTGTAATTACCTAGATTATTTCTGCTTCCTTTCTTAAACGAATGGAGAACATTAATCAATCATTCTCCAGTCCTCTGGAACCTTGCCCGCAACCAGAGGATGTGAAGATATCTATCAAGGCCCCAGCTATTTCCTCCTTTGCCTCCAACAGTATCCTGGGATAGATCCCACATGATCCTATGGACTCATCTACCTTAATGTATTTCAAGACACCCAACACTTCCTCCTCCGTTATGCTGACCCACCTGAGGGTATTCACACACCTTTCCCTAACCTCCATATCCTGCTTTTTGCTGAATACCGATGTAAAGTACTCAGTAAGGATCTCACCCATTTCTTCTGGCACCACACACAGACAAAGCAAAGCCATGGAAGTTGATAATTCTGCTCTGCAGGGACTTGGTTGTATTCATTCAAGGGATGTCCGGCTGAATGTAGTGTCAGTCGGGTGCAGAATACAAGCACTCACAGCTACCTACACCATATTGTAGGCAGCTTCAGCGGATGACTTCATACAGCCGTAACCACAGTAGCTGAATATCACAGGTTTTTGGAAAACGTGCATTTGTACATTGTACTTTTACAGCTTACCATAAGAATATGACCTCTGCTGTAACTGGTTTTCAAACTTAGAAGTAGTAGCCGCTAAAATGTATTACATGGATCAACAGTCACATTTATTCCTGCTGGTAAGACCTTGAGAGAGGTAAATCACAGCTATTGTCCCTGCTGCAACATTTTATACAGGCCACTAAAGCCTTTCTAGTGAAGTACAGTCTACTCCCACCACTTCTCATAACTCTGCACAGGAATATTCAGCATCTTTGTAATGGATGGTCAAAGAAAGTGAAGAAACCAAATGAAGCTGTGGAAATGAAGATGCAAAGCTTGAACGGTTGCCCCAGGCCAAGAATCATTCAAGACCCACACATCTGATTCCAGTCAAGCGGCAAAGCCTCACATCGCTTTGTCTTAACAACCAGAAAAGGGCAAATTTATGCCTAGAACTATGATCTCAGACCAGGCTGCCAATGTCATGCAATGATCCAGGAGGAGAGCCTCAAATAACAATACCTTTAGGAACTGGCAACCATTTATTTTTAGAAGTAGACAAAAGGACTGATCCCAGAGACCTGCAAAGAAAAGAATGTTGTAAGATTCCACGGTTTTGAACAAACAACGTTTTCCTATTTAAGTTAGAACAGTAATAAAATTTACAATACACATACAAATTATTCCTAATGTCAATTACTAATGTCATAAATATTACAATGTACCATGATCAAATACTCCACAGTGAGCACTAATTAGCCACTGTAATTGAGATAGATCCTACAGATCTCTCAGCAACTCTCCCTAGATGTGAAAAATACAGTAGATAGTCAAATCTCATTGTAATCCTTGGAAACTTCAATCTTCACTTCTGTCAATCTCCTATTGAAACTCCATTTCAAGGGTCATTTCTTCTTGCCTCAATAATTGCTCCCGTTCAGGTCATTCACCATCCTTTTCTCTGTTTCTGCAATCCAGTACCTATTCTCAAGTACAACTCCAGCTCTTCACTAACAGCTAGCTTCACCATGCCAGTCCTAGCCCTATATCCTCAACCCCCAACTCCCTCTCTATGAGTTACACTGAAGTATTCATACTGAAGCTTCTTTGCAGCTCCTACAGTTACCCCCAAACACAGCCACTGACCTTCCCACTTTATCAGCTCTCCAGGACCTCCAAATCTTGATTCCAACTCTTAACTGTCTACAAAACCTTTGAACTTCTTTCTGACTCCATGCTCACAGCACACAGCCATCCAACTGTTCTTCACTCCTCATCGCATCCCACTACCCAGAATCAGTGTGGTTAAGCTGCCTTCCCAGCATACCAACTAACTGCCACATTTGTAAAATAGAGTCGAGATTTCTCTCCTCCAGCAATAAAACATGTACTTTGAAATTCTCTTCAGTGACCACTGAACTATGTCATGGACCTGCTGAAAACATCCTTGCACTAAACCCCCCCGGAGTTTCTGGGCAGAATTACATGTGTCCATATCACAAATCACAGAACAGAGTGTGGTCTGAATGTGTACTTTTCACAGAGAATCCTGGCTTCCCTAGTGCAATTTGATGCACTTCAATTGGATTTCTTGGCACTAATATTACCTTTGAGTAAAACCCTAGGATGAAATCCATCCGGACCCAAAGGCTTATTTGTCTGCAGCTCCAAAATTTCCTGGTAATCGTAATGTTCTTGAGTTCCTCCTTCCGTTCCATCATCCGTAGCAGCTTTTTCTGTTATTTCTCATATTCTCTCCAGCGAACACTAATGCAAAATACCCATTCAATTCAACCGTCCATCTCCTTATTTTCCATTGATCATTCTCCAGATTCACTTTCCGAAGCATCAACTCCAACTTTATAATTCTTTTCTTCTTTAATTATTGAAAGTCACTGACTTGGTCTTTATATTTCTAGCTAGCGTTCTCGTGTACTAGAATTTTTCCTTTTGTTATAATTGAGGCTTTAGCCATTCTTTGCTTTCTTTTACATTCTGCCCAATCTTCTGACCTGCTACTGAACCTTGTACAATTATATGTTTTTTTAAAATTTGATTCAACCTTTAACTTTAAGTTAAGTTAACCACAGATGGTGGGTCCTCACCATGGAATTTTTCTTTATCATTGAAATGCATCTATTCTGTGAATTCCAAAATAGTCCCTTTTTTAAAAAAAAAGTCATCTGCTGCATCTCTAGATCCCTAAGCTAATTTGCCAGTTGACTTCATCAAGGTCTGCTTCCATGGCCTCAAATATAGTTATTTAAATTTAAAATACTAATCTTGGACCTACTCTCCTCTCCTTGAACTGGAATTAAAACTCACCAGATGTTATAATCACTGCTTCCAAAAGATGCCTTTACTCTGAGATATGAATTAATCCAAGCTCATTGCCCAATACCGGGTCAGTTGTTGTGTGCTGTCGTATCATTTCCATTCCTCTTATTATCAAAACAAATTTCATTTCAATAGCTATTGGGAAAACAAATTGAATAACTAAAATATTTCTTTGTCACTGCAGTGGCACGTATTTATTTTGCAGCAGCAAAAGCTGACTGTCATCTTCATACATCCTATTTGGGCCTCCTGTGTGAGCCCATTCAAATACTGATTGAAACCTTACCAAAGATTAAAGATTAGCTATACCCGCTGGAAGTCTAGATTTCTTTCTCATAACTTCTATAAAATGATATTGGGTATTTATTATTCTTGTCAACATCTCTGCTTACATCAAGTTCTAGGTTAGGTTTTGTAAAATGCAGCTGTTACTGTGATGAGTTATTTGCAATTTTATCAGAAAAGATGGTGCAAATTTGTGAAGACATTTTCCCAGCAGGGAACCAGCTCAGAAATTTCCCAGTCACAGTGCATCAGAACTTTTCTAGAGTCTATGCATTGAACATCATGGGTCCCACAAGTCTGATCAACTGACTTAGTGCTATCAGAATCTAGCCCTTAGGCCTTCCTACAAGTTCATGATACTCACAAGAGGAGGTAGGTCACTGAGACCAGATTTATTCAACCACTCTAGCTTTGTAAAAAACTAAAACAAATTGTTTACTTATGCAAGTTACTTTAGAGGAAGTCGAAGATAGTTTTATAAAGCAGGAGTGGGGCATCTGAAGTAAAATGGCTACAAACTCTTCGACTATACAATATGCCTAGGAGCCTAATAGTTTCACAATTATTTTTTAATTCTAATAAAATAGATTCTCACTTTGATCGCTCAATGACAACACTCTTCCCCAGTACTACAGTAGTTTATTTGCTCAATATTGCCATTCCCTCCCTTCTTTACTATCTTTCATGTATACCTGTAGTGAAGATCATTGGGTTCCCAATATTTCTTTTCTTTAAGCCTTCTACTTTGTTATTAGCCTATTTTCTCATCAAACTGTTCTGGAGCAGGTGGGACTTGAACCCAGGCCTGGCCAGGGGTAGGCATACCACTGTACTACATGAGGGCCCTAAACCAAACACCCCAAACGGGACATGAACCAATAATCCCTGGTTTAGGAAGCCAGTGTCTTACCACAGGTCTTTGCACCTGCAGCTCACCACTGTTGTTTATCACATGATATGCTCTTTTTAAGAATGTCTTACGTATGCCTCCTGTCTGATTTCTAAAATTTCCAACCTATTCTAAACTCCGGTACCATTTGAGCAAGCTAATATTTCAAGTCTAGATGACTCTTCATCAGAGCTCTGAAGAGGAGGCAACTAAACCCAAAATGATAGCTTGCTGTCTCTCCATGGATGCTGCCTGACCCAATGTGATTTCCAGCATTTTTTGTTTTCAGTACAGATTCCAGCATCTGCAGTACTTTGCTCCTCCACTGCTAATTGTTTTTCCACAGTGCTCTGTGCACCTGTTTCTTCTCTCAAATCTGGTGCCCACCCTCAAACTAGTTTAAAAACTTTCCCCACAGCACAAGTTTACCTTCCCATTAGGATATTAATGTCATCTTAGTTATACTGCAAACCATCCAAATCCTGCCATAGAACTGGCAATGTATAAAATTGTCAGGAAATTCCTACCCAATGGCTAAAATTCAGGAATGAAGGAATTATTTTATCTTTCTCGATCATCTCACAACCTTATTTGCACCAAAGAAAATAAGCCTTATTCATGGTCTTTCAACATAAATGAAAACATGAGTCCTGCTTCATCCTTATTGTCCAGCTCTGTACTGGTTTCAACACACAGTATTGGGAATTTTGAAAATAACACGTTATAAAGTCTTCCTAACATGAACTAGGTACATTAATCTATTTTGACACAGTCAAGTAATTTACAGATTCAACTTCCTCGGATAGGATGCAATTTTTCACCCCATTTGTTGGGGATGATGTCAAACCAAACACATCCTTAGAATGAAAGCTTTTTTTTGTTTGTATTTAAAACCTGTATCACCTAGATATCGTAAGCCTGAATTTTAAAAAGCTCTTCAGACCATGGAGATGCTTTCCGTCGTTCAGGGTGTAAGTTTACACTCTATTCACTGCCATCTGTTTGTTCCCTGTTTATCTGACTCTACAGTAATCAGTGGAAAGGTCATGCTCACAGTGCCTCAAACTGTGACAATGCGCAGCAGGATATCAAACAAACAGCTCTCCTAGGCACTCTTGCTGAAGAACTGAACCATACTGAAAAAATATCATCTTTTAATTTGTTATTCATAAACATCATTCTGGATAATACTCACCATGACGTTGTGCGGTTGAGATCTGCACCAACTTCTTTTTAAATAAACCATATAGAAAAGAAAATAAATTGCTAATGCAGGTTTCATTTTTACATGTAAGCAATGAGAACGTATTTTAAATCCCTCCAAAATAAAACAAAAACTGCTGAACCACCATTCAGTTAACTTCTGCAATGAGAACATGCAGATTATGACAATTATCACTTTTCTAAAATGTGATGAACCTTCTGTATATTCATTGTTTACTTTCCCCCTCGTATTTCAGGTCTATAATATTTGTGGTTCTGTCTCTCTGCAAATTTCTGGCAATGGGTCAGCTCACTTCAACCTCCCCATTTGTCATTTAGAATTCTATAATATTGCTGCCTGGTTTTTAACAGATTGGTACATGGACATCAGCCATTAGAATGGGACAAAACGTTTAAAAAAATACATTTACCTTTATAAAGCACTCTTAAAGAGCAGGAACACATGATATTCCAAAAAGCAGTTCTTATTGTAATGCAGCAGTCAAATTATTCACAGCAAGATCCCAGACGGAGACCACTAGGTAGACACATATTTTGAGCAATGTTACTTGAGGGAGAACTACTCTCCTTCAACTGCTACAATGGGATCATATGCACCAGGCTTGTCCAACCAGCAGCATGCAAGGAACCTGTGTGACCAAGAAGTCATTGTACAAAATACAACAATGTGTAACTGTGGGATCCTCCAAGAAGCCACTCCTCCAATCAAAGATCACTTCTTTCCCACACTTGCTGTTTATTAATTCACTACCTAAATCACCTTTGATTAGGAGGGGCAGGGATCAGGGTAATGTGATTGGTTTAACTCAGTGTGCAGGCTGTGGGTGAGGACCGAGAGGTCATCAGTGAGACTGTCTTCAGGACAAGGGAAATGGAAGTCGTCCAAGGTTGGGAAAGGAAAGAGGGTGAGAGCCAGGAGGAGCAGAGTTACAGTAGGCCATTGGAGTGGTGACTGACTGTCAGGCATGTTGGTTGGGGGAAGACAGCAGTGAGAGAGTAAAACCAGAGCTTTACTTTCCTAGAAACCTTTGCCATTCCCAAGCTCTGTTAATAATGAAGAAGCTTCTTGTTACAATGGTTAACCTTCCACTGGCCATTCAATCAGGATGCTCCAGCTGTATAAACTTGGGGTATTGCTTGGATAAGGTTCCTTTCTGACCACTGGTAGTGCTCATCAGTAATATTCACCTCAAAATCTCGGATCAGAGGTTTTAACTTGGTCATACGTAGGAGTGTGGGGGTAGGACAGGGTTGGCAACTAGAGAAGTGAACGACTGAGTAACAGAAGCTTGAGTAGTGAGTGACTGAAGGATGGGGAGTTTGGAGAGTCAGTGACCAGAGATATTGTTGGGCTGGTGGGTGATTTGGAGGTGGGGGGGAGTTGTGTGAGTGATGAGGAAGGGCAGGTGAGGAAGTGGGTTGGATTGGACTGGACAGGACATACCAACTTTCTCCTCCACACCCCACTCCCTTGCTGACTAGATCAGAGTACACCTGTCCAGAGAGGAACGAAAAACACTGATTCGTTAGCTCAACACTGGTCATCACTTGCTTTCACTGGTGACCTACATTTGGGTCTGATCATTTCTTTTCTCTCCAGCTCTGCCTTCTTAACCAAAAAGGGACATTTGTAGATGTAAATAAATTGTAGGTCACTCATCACACATTAGATATTGAAGGAGTGATGTATACATATTTATACTTCTCCCTATCCATTGGGATGCCAGCTGAGCAATAATAAAGGGAATTGTCAACAGTGGGTTGCTGTTACATAGAACATTACAGCACGTACAGGCCCTTCGGCCCTCGATGTTGTGCCGACCTGTCATACCGATCTCAAGCCCATCTAACCTACACTATTCCATGTACGTCCATACGCTTGTCCAATGACGACTTAAATGTACCTAAAGTTGGCGAATCTACTACCGTTGCAGGCAAAGCGTTCCATTCCCTTACTACTCTCTCAATAAAGAAACTACCTCGGACATCTGTCCTATATCTTTCACCCCTCAATTTAAAGCTATGCCCCCTCGTGCTCGCCGTCACCATCCTAGGAAAAAGGCTCTCCCTATCCACCCTATCTAACCCTCTGATTATTTTATATGTCTCAATTAAGTCACCTCTCAACCTTCTTCACTCTAATGAAAACAGCCTCAAGTCCCTCAGCCTTTCCTCATAAGACCTTCCCTCCATACCAGGCAACATCCTAGTAAATCCCCTCTGCACCCTTTCCAAAGCTTCCACATCCTTCTTATAATGCGAAGACCAGAACTGTACACAATACTCCAAGTGCGGCCACACCAGAGTTTTGTACAGCTTCACCATAACCTCTTGGTTCCGGAACTCGATCCCTCTATTAATAAAAGATAAAACACTGTATGCCTTCTTAACAGCCCTGTCAACCTGGGTGGCAACTTTCTAGGATCTATGTACATGGACACCGAGATCTCTCTACTCATCTACACTACTAAAAATCTTACCATTAGCCCAGCACTTTGCCTTCTGGTTACTCCTACCAAAGTGCATCACCTCACATTTGTCTGCATTAAACTCCATTTGCCACCTCTCAGCCCAGCTCTGCAGCTTATCTATGCCTCTCTGCAACCTACAGCATCCTTCATCACTATCAACAACTCCACCGACCTTAGTGTTGTCTGCAAATTTACTAACCCATCCTTCTACGCCCTCATCCAGGTCATTTATAAAAATGACAAACAGCAGTGGACCCAACACCGACCCTTGCGGTACACCACTAGTAACTGGTCTCCAGGATGAATATTTCCCATCAACTACCACCCTCTGTCTTCTTTCTGAAGCTAATTTCTGATCCAAACTGCTATATCTCCCACAATTCCATTCCTCCGCATTTTGTACAATAGCCTATTGTGGGGAACCTTATCGAACGCCTTGCTGAAACCCATATACACCACATCAACCGGTTTACTCTCATCTACCTGTTTGGTCACCTTCTCAAAGAACTCAATAAGCTTTGTGAGGCACGACTTTCCCTTCACAAAACTGTGCTGACTGTCCCTAATCAATTTATTCTTTTTGAGATGATTATATATCCTATCCCTTACAACCTTTTCTAACACTTTGCCAACAACTGAGGTAAGGCTCACTGGTCTATAATTACCAGGGTTGCCTCTACTCCCCTTCTTGAAGAGGGGAACCACATTTGCTATCCTCCAGTCATCTGGCACTATTCCTGTAGACAATGACGAGTTAAAGATCAATGCCAAAGGCTCGGCAATGTCCTCCCTGGCTTCCCAGAGGATCCGAGGATAAATCCCATCCGGCCCAGGGGACTTATCTATCTTCACCCTCTGAAGGATTTCTAATACCTCTTCCTTGTGAACCTCAATCCCACCTAGTCTAGTAGCCTGTATCTCAGTATTCTCCTCGACAACATTGTCATTTTCTAGAGTGAATACAGGTATGGTTCTGCTATAATGCAACAGTTACATTCTTGTGCAACATCACATTATAGAAAATTGTGCTTTGGAATTAAGGGGGTCTATGGGAAACACAGGGTCTGGGGTAGACGACCTAAAAAAAAACTCAAAAGCCAAACATGAAGGATAGCATAGCTTGAATAAATATGTTTAATTCATTTCTAACTATGAAATAAAAGTTAGTTTAACTCATTACCTTGAAAAATGTCAAGATGACTTGATGGGAGAGGTTGTTTTGACGTCGCTCTGTTGTTTGTGCAGGGGCTGAGGGTCATTATCATCATCATCATCCTTCAGGTGTAGTGGATGCAGGGTTAGGGTGAAAAATAGTTAATCCAGAAGTGCGTGGCTGTGGTTCATTGTCTTCTGACTATTTTTTAGGGGTTGGCTTAAAAAAGACATCCAATTTTTACTGCTTTGCCCTTTTTCCTTTTTCATGAAGAAGCTGTTCCACAGGGTACCTAATAAGTTCTTATTACATGAACTGCTACCCTGCTTCATTCTCCATTATAATTGTTGTCCTCTAAGAGCTGCAACTGCCTCTCAATTTTCCTCAGGATAGAAGAGAAAACAGAAGTGGAAGTCTCCTGGGTTTCATTTCCAGTTTCTACTTATCAATCATCGACAAGTTATTATAGATCAGCTGTAGAGAGGTCTTCACAGTGGGAGTCAAGCAGCTCTTCAACATCTTCTCTCTTGGATTTGAAGAAGTGCACTTGCTTTGCAAGATCAAAACAATGTCATTTGATTCTTGGGAGCTGCTCTGACAGATCAAAGTCTTTAAAATCTTGGAAAAAAAATCTGGGAAAGCTTCTGCTGAACTGCAAGCAAGCAGTCCTTGCTGAAATCACCCCAGGCCTCCACGATAATGTCAATTGCATTCTTGATGTTAAAGCACTTCCAAAATTGAAGAGCACTGTGCTTAACCCCTCAGTGGCTGCAATCAGTCCCTTAAATGTGCACCTTAAATAATAAGCTTTAAAAGCTGCTATCACACCCTGGTTCATGGTTTGAGGAGAGAGGTTGTGTTTGGCAGTAGAAATAGCACTTTGAAGTTTTCAGAAAGCTCACAATGGTAGGACGATGGCTTTGCGCATTATCCAGGTTGAGGAGAGCCTTGAAATCCAAACTTATTTTCCTGCAATACTTTCTAAAAGCATCTTCCAAAACATCATCAATAAGGACAGACAAAAAAATTGCACAGTCATCCAACCCCTTTTGCTTGTCCTAAAGTAGACTGAAGGCAACCATAGGCTTAAGCTTTCAGTCTCCACTGGCATTGGCACCCAGCAGCAAAGTCATATGATCTTTTGCCACTTTAATGCCAGGAGCATGTGCTTCATTCATAGAAATCCAGGTTCTTGATGGCATTTCTTTCAGTATAAAGCTGCCCTGTCCAAATTGAAAATTTGATTTAAGTTGTCACCTTCTTCATCAATTAATTATTTTTCACTTTGGGAGGAAATGCTATTGCAGGCTCCTCATCTGCACAGGCAGCTTCACTGCATAACTTCATGTTATGAAAAGCATTGTGGTTATTAAAACCCGCAAACAAACCACTGCTAGCACTAAGGACCAGCATATTTACAGGATTTTCAGCTTGTTTTGTTAGATCTTCACAAATGGATAAGGCTTATGGTGAGAACAGTGGTCCCAAACCACTTTTTGTCTGATTTTCCATCCACACACTTAGAAGCTGCTCCATCTCCTCAAGTTCGTTTGTCCATGACCTCCCAGATTTGCTAGCACTCAGACTTGTTCCAGCAATACAACTTGCTTTAATCTTTCGTACATTGTCTCCAGTGGTGCGTAAGGTAGACTCCTTTATTCCTGTTATGCAAACTGTATCACATGTTCTCTCATTATGCTCAAAACGCTTTATAACATCCAGCTTCTCTTCCAGTGTTATAGCCTTTCTCTTATGTTCACCACTTGCAATTTTATCACCAGAGCACTTCTAGCTAGCATTCTTGTAACTTTGTTCTTACAGTTTTGTGGGTAACATGGCAGAAATGGCAAAAAAACCCTGAAAGTCACGGAGTACTGTACCTCTCACAAACAGCGCCTCACAACAAAGTCTGCAAAATGGTCGTGATTCCAGTGCAGAGTGTCTTTCAGTGCTAGCATTGAGCATGCTCAGGACAAAGCCTGTGAAACAATCATGTGATCTTGACACATAGTTTGCGCACCAATGGAATCACATTATAGCCAACACAAATTTGCATTCCCCTATTCGTCAGTCACATTTTGGCCAATTCGTGTTGCCGGAACATGCTTTATAGCAGAACCGACTTTAAAAGGGTTTCATTAGTTAGGTCTAATGCTTGACACTTTTGAATGATAATTATTACTAATTAGTCATGTACAATCAGACTCCTATTTCTTTTCATGGAGCACAAGGTACTGCAAATGCTGGGAATCTGAAATTAAAATGGAAAACGCTGGAGAAACTCAGGAAGTCTGGCAAAACCATTAACTCTGTTTTTCTCTCCACAGATGTGCCAGACTTCCTGAGTTTCTCCAGCATTTTCTGCCCCTATTTATTCTTTCCTAACCCAGCATCAAGGGCAGGAATTGCTATCTTTAACAGACGGTCAATAGAAAGCTACCTGAGACATGCAGCATTCATTCAGGTCAAAAGCATTAAGTCAGGAACCTTTGTGTGCATCTACCATCACATTTGACACTGCCCTCACCTGACCAAGGTCTCAAGACACTGAATGTCAACTTCAAGCACCACTGGTTGGCATATATGTAAATTTGATTAAAAACAGCCATTCCCTGTGTTTTTTGTTGAGGAAAATGTAGCCATCAAGCATTTTTACATCTCTCTCATATGGGAAAATTCTTCTCTGTACATTTATACCTCAGCATCATTTTTTGCTCCCTAGAGTTTTGCTGCCTCATTTAACAGCACCAGCTCAGGCAGATTTAAGCATTCTAAATGAACAGCTCCCTATTCAGTATAATGGCTGGAACTCCCCTCCCACCTCGGCAGTTCTATGAAACCTTGGAATTCTTTTCAACTCGCTCCCCAGAGGAAAACTGATAGGGTCAGTTGAAGCACAGTGTGTAATCTTTTATCAACATTAATAGCACTAATGATAAGTTCGTCCATCAAACACAACCTGGAAGAAACTCTAACCTCAAAGGACAGGGAATATCGATTCAGAATTCTCTGACTGAGTTCATTCCCTCAAACACACTGCTCATTTATTTTGAATTATTTTGAAAAGGCGGTGTTGCTATGGCAACCTGTCTTGCAAGATACTCCATCACTGAAATAAAACAGAGGAGGGGAAGAAGATGTTACAAAGCCATCATCTGATATTAGATGCTGTTCACACAAGTCTCTCCCCCATCATTTCTTCTTTCTCCCTTAAGGTGCAGCGATAATGTTAGGGCAGTGTTCTTCCAGCCCAGTCCTTAGTAAACTAGTTGAGCGTTGAGATAATTCAACAATGGCAGGAGGAAAGCTGCCTGATCCTTCCTGATCCCATACAACTGCAGTTACCAATGAGAGTCACTGGACAGTGGCCAAGAGTAGAATCATCTTTCTTTGTGGTTCTGGGTTGACAAGAAAAGAAAATGCCCCACTGGAATTTAACCAAAGTGTACAGATTACGTTGACAACTGTGCATAGAACGCCCTCTTTGTAAAACCATCTAGAGGAAAGGCTGTTATAAGAGCCAAGTACAACCCCATCTGAAAGGAAAACAAAGAACTGCAAATGCTAGAAATCAGAAACAAACATTGAAATTGCTGGAGAAACTCAGAGGTCTGTCAGCACCTGTAGACAGAAAACAAAGTGAATGTTTCTAATTCAGTACTCAGAAGTTTTGAATAATAATAGTCCACCCAGCAAGACCATGTGATTTACCATATGATACAGGTACCAGCTTGTTCTGTATTACAGCAGTGAAGCCAAAAACAGGTTGTGCCTCACTGCCCACAGCACCAGTTGTTTTACTGTAAACCCTCATCCCAGGCATTGGCATACACACAAGTTACACTAATTTCAAATATGTGGGGATGCTTCCCGTTTTAACCCAAGAATACTCTACAATATTTTCCAAGTGCTTCCTAGCTATGTGTTTATTTACGTCAAGAACTGGAAAAACTGTGGGAGCGCTTTATGCTGAAAATTGCTCCCAGTTGGCTCAGAAACCATGCGTGAGAATTAAAAATGTACTATATGCACTATTGTGGAATCTGCTTGAGCCATTGGTTTCTAATGAGATTTGTATTGTATTCAGAAATTGATTTACACCCTTGGTCTGTCACTGCACTTCACTTCAACAGTACTGTGATAGGGCCATGGACGCTGTATATGGCATTTCCCAAGGAAAGGTGGTAACCTGAAAGCATGGACTATTAGTGAAACTTTCTCATGTTCTCTTGTTAGCCAAAGGAGGAATACCATTTCTAATGAATTGGAAACAACCGTCCCCTAGATCTCTGTCAGTCAGTTAGCAGATGGCCATGTAAGATTTCAGTGAGATTAAAGAAAATCAGCACTGAATAAAAATGCAGTGTGAGAGATAATGGGAACTGCAGATGCTGGAGATTCCAAGATAATAAAATGTGAGGCTGGATGAACACAGCAGGCCAAGCAGCATCTCAGGAGCACAAAAGCTGACGTTTCGGGCCTAGACCCTTCATCAGAGAGGGGGATGGGGGGAGGGAACTGGAATAAATAGGGAGAGAAGGGGAGGCGGACCGAAGATGGAGAGTAAAGAAGATAGGTGGAGAGGGTGTAGGTGGGGAGGTAGGGAGGGGATAGGTCAGTCCAGGGAAGACGGACAGGTCAAGGAGGTGGGATGAGGTTAGTAGGTAGATGGGGGTGCGGCTTGGGGTGGGAGGAAGGGATGGGTGAGAGGAAGAACCGGTTAGGGAGGCAGAGACAGGTTGGACTGGTTTTGGGATGCAGTGGGTGGGGGGGAAGAGCTGGGCTGGTTGTGTGGTGCAGTGGGGGGAGGGGATGCACTGGGCTGGTTTAGGGATGCAGTAGGGGAAGGGGAGATTTTGAAACTGGTGAAGTCCACCTTGATACCATATGGCTGCAGGGTTCCCAGGCGGAATATGAGTTGCTGTTCCTGCAACCTTCGGGTGGCATCATTGTGGCAGTGCAGGAGGCCCATGATGGACATGTCATCAAGAGAATGGGAGGGGGAGTGGAAATGGTTTGCGACTGGGAGGTGCAGTTGTTTGTTGCGAACTGAGCGGAGGTGTTCTGCAAAGCGGTCCCCAAGCCTCCGCTTGGTTTCCCCAATGTAGAGGAAGCCGCACCGGGTACAGTGGATGCAGTATACCACATTGGCAGATGTGCAGGTGAACCTCTGCTTAATGTGGAATGTCATCTTGGGGCCTGGGATGGGGGTGAGGGAGGAGGTGTGGGGACAAGTGTAGCAATTCCTGCGGTTGCAGGGGAAGGTGCCGGGTGTGGTGGGGTCGGAGGGCAGTGTGGAGCGAACAAGGGAGTCACGGAGAGAGTGGTCTCTCCGGAAAGCAGACAGGGGAGGGGATGGAAAAATGTCTTGGGTGGTGGGGTCGGATTGTAAATGGCGGAAGTGTCGGAGGATAATGCGTTGTATCCGGAGGTTGGTAGGGTGGTGTGTGAGAACGAGGGGGATCCTCTTGGGGCGGTTGTGGCGGGGGCGGGGTGTGAGGGATGTGTCGCGGGAAATGCGGGAGACGCGGTCAAGGGCGTTCTCAATCACCGTGGGGGGAAAGTTGCGGTCCTTAAAGAACTTGGACATCTGGGATGTGCGGGAGTGGAATGTCTTATCGTGGGAGCAGATGCGGCGGAGGCGGAGGAATTGGGAATAGGGGATGGAATTTTTGCAGGAGGGTGGGTGGGAGGAGGTGTAATCTAGGTAGCTGTGGGAGTCGGTGGGCTTGAAATGGACATCAGTTACAAGCTGGTTGCCTGAGATGGAGACTGAGAGGTCCAGGAAGGTGAGGGATGTGCTGGAGATGGCCCAGGTGAACTGAAGGTTGGGGTGGAAGGTGTTGGTGAAGTGGATGAACTGTTCGAGCTCCTCTGGGGAGCAAGAGGCGGCGCCGATACAGTCATCAATGTACCGGAGGAAGAGGTGGGGTTTGGGGCCTGTGTAGGTGCGGAAGAGGGACTGTTCCACGTAACCTACAAAGAGGCAGGCATAGCTGGGGCCCATGGCCACCCCCTTTGTCTGTAGGAAGTGGGAGGAGTCAAAAGAGAAGTTGTTGAGTGTGAGGACGAGTTCAGCTAGGCGGATGAGAGTGTCGGTGGAGGGGGCCTGGTCGGGCCTGCGGGACAGGAAGAAGCGGAGGGCCTTGAGGCCATCTCCATGCGGAATGCAGGTGTACAGGGACTGGACGTCCATGGTGAATATGAGGTGTTGGGGGCCAGGGAATTGGAAGTCCTGGAGGAGGTGGAGGGCGTGGGTGGTGTCACGGACATAGGTGGGGAGTTCCTGGACCAAAGGGGAGAAAATGGAGTCCAGATAGGTGGAGATGAGTTCGGTGGGGCAGGAGCAAGCTGAGACGATGGGTCGACCAGGGCAGGCAGGTTTGTGGATTTTGGGAAGGAGATAGAAACGGGCCGTGCGGGGTTGGGGAACAATGAGGTTGGAGGCTGTGGGTGGGAGGTCCCCTGAGGTGATGAGGTCATGAATGGTGTTGGAGATGATGGTTTGGTGCTCAGGTGTGGGGTCATGATCGAGGAGGTGGTAGGAGGTGGTGTCGGAGAGTTGGCGTCTGGCCTCGGCGATGTAGAGGTCAGTGCGCCATACTACCACTGCGCCACCCTTGTCTGCGGGTTTGATGGTGAGGTTGGGGTTGGAGCGGAGGGAGCGGAGGGCAGCCCGTTCTGCGGGGGAGAGGTTGGAGTGGGTGAGAGGGGTGGAGAGGTTGAGGCGGTTGATGTCTCGACGGCAGTTGGAGATGAAGAGGTCGAGGGAGGGTAGGAGGCCTGGGGGTGGTGTCCAGGAGGAGGACTTGTGTTGGAAGCGGGTGAAGGGGTCAGTGGAAGGAGGGTTAGGTTCCCGGTTGAAGAAGTAGGCATGGAGGCGAAGGTGGCGAAAAAACTGCTCTATGTCCGACCGTGACTGGTATTCGTTGATGTGTGGTTGTAGGGGGACAAAAATGCAGTGTGTCCTGAATACAAAGAGGATCAACTGAAAGCTAAATCTTTTGTGTTGTTTCCTTTTTATCAAACTAGCAATGTTAAGCAAATATTCAAGAATTTCATTAAAAAAAATGTTTTGCCAGGATTAGAATTTGAAGCCCCTTGGAGTTTCTCCTGATGCTAACAGCTTCTGGCTATTGTAGCAGCCTCCCTACACCTCAGCCAAGTGCCCCCCTCATGTGTGAAGCCAAGCAGTGACTCCAGCCCCAACTTGGTGTTGGAGCCAGATCCTGGACCTGTCTGAAAGGCATCCACACTTCTTCACCAACAGACATTGGTCAACAATCAGCTGTGAGTATTCGGACTGAACTCCTTGGCCCAAAACCAAAACACTGCTGGATCCTGGGAATTCAAAACCATCATGGAGAAAGTCAGCACCTCTGGGCAGCATCTGTATTCACAAGAATGGAAACATTAACTCTGTCTCTCACTCCACAGATGCTGCCAGACCTGCGGAATTTCTCCAGCTTCCTCAGTGTCGGTTTCAGATTCTGTCACCCCTTAGCGTGGCTGATCACAACCTGTCAACTAAAACCATTGACAGATCTTTGACATCTCCTTCATTCCCACAAAACACGGAGGAGATCCACAAATTTGAGCTATTGCTGATCATGGCTGGGGCACTGCATCAATGGGCATCATTTCCAGGAGTACAGTCCTCACTGGATCAACACCACTCACTGGCTATTTCTCAACCTGAGGAACTCGAACAGGTTGTTAATACATGGGGCAGGACAACTGAACAAAGACAATCTTCCAAATAAAAAACAAATGGGGATTCCTTCAAATCATTAGCATTGGTTCTTGCACAGTGCCCACAAAAAAGTAAAATATTCTCAAAACTTTTGTGTGTGTGTTTGTGGTGGGAGATTGAGGTTTCATGCTGTCCTCGCTCTGCAGAGCAATGTTGCCGCATCTCATTAATCCCAGCAAATTGTCATGTTCAGCCCCGTATAGATTACAATGTTTGACAAGGACCAGCAAGGCAGACATACTACAGCCGCTCCACACACACGCACAAATAAAGCACACCGCTCAATCTTCTCTCCTAGTACTCTCTCTGACATTATATGTTCAGCAGCAATAAGTACGATTGTGGAACCACCGCTAGTAAAACAATCACAGCTTGTTTCCAACCTCCGCCACCAAATTATTTCATAAACTAGACAGCTTCCTGCCCACATCTCTAATAACAAGCAGTATTAGCCTTTCTTTCAGTCAGGTCACCACCATTCGCTTATACATAGTTTTAAAAATAACAAACACATCCATCGCAGACAGGAATCTCATGAAAATCGAAATCTTGGTGAAAATGTTGTATACTATGCAGTGCGCAAAATTAGATTGCAGGATACAACATACTTTCATGTCATTTAACATATACTGTAAGGTTTAAAAAACACTCCCAAGGCAAATAAATAGGTTTCATTTACAGCAGCACACACAATAACTTCGAAATCAAAAAAAACCTCCAGCCACGTCCTATGATGCTGAAAGACTGTCTCTCATATTTCTACTTTCTCTTCATCTCTCACCTTTTCGGCACTAGTATCCCTGTGCCGGTCTGTGTACTGTAACAGGACTAAGTGCAGGGGACCCTCCTACTGTGCTGCTCTCTCTCCGAGGTCTTACACACTGTTAGTCACTCTCTCCCAGCACTACACCCCCATCCCACAAACCCCAGTGCAAACTGGGAGTCTGCAGAGTGACTTCATTCTTCCCCTCCCTTTCAGCCTATTGGCCAATTGCAACATGTACTGAATTAAATTATGCTTCCCTCTCCATAGTCGCATTAGATACTAGACAGTCGTGTATTATGCAGGAAGACAACATGGGTATTTGCATGGGTCTCAGTAGCAATTATTTAACTACTGAAAGCAAAGCATGAACATATTATCTTCTCCCTTGCTGTCCAGTAATGTGAACTGGCACCTGCAGCTGGGCTGTGAGAAAAACAGGTTAACTATCATTTCCTTTTGCAGTATTAGTCGTTTAAAAACACAGAAGGTCACAGATTTATTACAGGTTTCCTCATTTTAAATGTTTCTGTTTTATTCGTTTCCCAGGTGACTAATCCTATTGTCCAGTTTCTACTTCAATCACCCACCATTTTTCTGTTTGGAAATTACAATCTGCTGCACAATACAGACAAGGGATAGTAGGAACTGCAGATGCTGGAGAATCTGAGATAACAAGGTGTAGAGCTGGATGAACACAGTAGGCCAAGCAGCATCAGAGGAGTACGAAGGCTGGCGTTTCAGGCCTAGACCCTTTGGACCCTTCCTGCTCTTCTGATGCTGCTTGACCTGCTGTGTTCATCCAGCTCTACACCGTGCTATCACACCATACAGACAAGCTGTGTTTTTCCTAATCCTTCAATACTGTTAGTGTTGGTCATTTTATGAGCGTTTAATAAATGTCCCCTTTGCATTCTGCCACAATATCACATTTGATGACTTAGAATTCATTTCTATTCCAACTTTTCCAATGCTTATTGTATATATATTGTTCTACTGTAATTAAGATCTCGGCCCATTTACTGTGCTATTTATGAGTCAATCTATCTGAAAACATTGACTTCATTTTAAAACAGTTCATTGATATAAAGCAGTTTTTGATGCAAGAGGAAATTATGCAAATGACAATGGTTTCTTTACTGTCACTGTTCATGTAGCCCAAATTCAATTGTTTACTCTCTCCCAATGATAATACTAATATTCACAGCATTTGTCATCATATTACACATTCCAATAGTGCCAATTAATACTCAGACTGATTATTGCCATAAGTTCACAATGTCATGACTCACTGGTGTAGCACATTGGAAATTAGGGTTGTCACAACTTTGTCATCAGGATGAAATCAGGCTATTCCCAGGGTTACCACAAGTTAAATTATTTTTAAGTGTGCAAAGATTCTGCAATTTACCTAAATTTCAGCCTCAGATTGAATTAAAGCACAGATAAGGCTTCAGTACATAATAAAGATTGCTGGATATTACAAGTAATTAGACTGTATTAACAAGTAAACAATTATGAACCATTAGCATATAACTCCAATTAAAACTTTAATCATTTTTAAACCTCTCCTAACACACACAGACTGAGGGGAAATGGGTGCTGAGGATGGAGGGAAAGACTGCAAAGGCAGTTCAACGGTTTCTGAAATGATTCTTATGACTCTTGTGTTGGTCAGAATTCTGCTAGTTGATCATCCTTCTCTGTCCACTGGCTTACAAGAAGCACAGGGTGGCTGGTTAACTGATAAAAGATCTCTGACTTATCAATTACCGAATGAAAGATAAACTGATTTTCTATAGGCTTGAAGTGGCTGTTATTGCAGAGAACAGACAGAACTCCTGAGCTAGTGGAGATCCAGTGATTTCTCCATATCTTGTTCCCAGCTTCAAGTTGTTCAACTACCTGAGAACCAATCACATAGTTGCATAAGCAGAAATCCTTGTCATCGATGACTGGTTACTAGACCACAGACGAAACAGCTACTTGTATCAATGAATGCTCTATCTGTACATAACCCCTCAGTTCCAGTATATCTGCAAGCACACTTTACCCACTTTTTGAAAAAGCACCCGTTTAAATGGTGCTTACAATGTGTATCAGGTTATTTGATTTTAAAACACACAGTAATCCTCCTGCAATCCTCGGTTTTCAATTCTTTCTTTTCTCATTTCAGTCCACAATTAGAGGAAATAAAAGACATGGCCTTTACAAAGCTATTCACAGTCCTCCATTATGAGTCAGTTTTCAGACTTGCTGCTTCTGACTCAAAAGGATGCATATTTAAATCCCATTCTAAATTGCAGCATATAATTTAAGATGATATTTTAGAGCAAAATTGAGGGAATATAGTATTTTAAATGAAACACTAAGTCAAAGGCTTATATACCTGTTCAGATGAACCCCATAAAAATTTCAACGGCATTTTGAGAAGACAAGCAGGGGAATTGTTCTGATGTTCTGGCCATCAGCACTAGAACAGTTTCTTGACATTTATTTAATTCCCGATTATATGGCATTTTTACATGTACAATGTGAGCACAGAGCTAGGTGTACCTTGCTATGCAAAGTGGCAACAGAGATTTGGTGAGAGTGGGAACTTGATTCAGAATAAAGTGTTAAATGTTTTATGAAAAGTGATCATACAAAACCTAAATAATCAGAGTAAAAGACTTTTTTGAGCAAATGAGGGGATAATGAGACATGTTGCTTCCAATTTCGGTGTCTTTTGAGAAACCCAGCATGCCTCATCTGCCCTGCATTATAAGCCATGCAGGAAGTCCTGTGGTTGCTTAAATCCAAGTTCAGAGTTTGAGTGACTAGTGTAGTTGAGGCAGAGACATTCAACACATTTAAAAAAAACTTGGATATGCACTTGAAGTGCCATAATCTACAGTATGAAATAACAAGGAAGGGAAAGTATGGTTAGCCTGGGTAACTGTTGTTGGCCAGCAAGCATGATGGTTGAAGTGACATAATTCTATGTTGTAAATTTTCTGTTTCCGTGTATAGAAACTAACTCCTCCTTGAAGGCTTCCCAATGTTCATTAATTGTGTTACTTGGCAACCTTTAATTCCAATCCACCTACTTTAGATCCTTTTAACTCAAATTAGTATCCTCTAATTGAATGTGCACCCATCTGATTATCAGATTGTGGCATGTAGATAACAAAGAGGAGGGTGTCAGGGATAGATCCTTGGAAGGGTGCAGTGCACTGTCGAGAGATGGCAATGCATGAGATGGAACAAGTGCACTGTATGCATTTGAACAGATAGGAAAGCAAGCCCAGTACACAGTACAGCTGCACAATGGAGGAGAAGCATTAGAGGTGAATGGCAATGGTCAACCCTACTGAGAACTGCAAAAGGATGAATAATGTTTGAAGGTCGCTGTTAAAGAGAAAGCCATTCTTCACATTGGTCAAGACAGTTCATTATTGTGAGAAAACAGAAACTGGATTGATGCTTACCAACATCACCAATTCACATCTTCTACATTCACACCTGCTAGTTTGCATTTCCCACATTTGTAGCTCTTACTGTGACTAAGTCACAGTAGCTTCTTGTATATTCTACCTTCACAAATTCACACTAACCCAGTTTGGATTTCTGAAGCAGTTGGTCTGAAAGATCACTTTAATGCACCTACTTCCTGAATTGTTTAATAAACTTCTGATGTAACAGTCACATTAATGAAACTAATTTTAATCAGATTCTTGAACTTGGTAAATTTATGTTCACACATGATCAATCTTGTCAGTGTATTAATAAATGGCATCAATGCACCTATCTCAGTTTCTTAACATGGTAACATAGCTTACAAGATGTGTTACCATGACAACACCACACCTCTCAGAATCCTCAGATGACGGATTTGTAAAGTCAACACTTTTAACACTAAATTATTCAAAGCCATGTCACCTCAACAATATGGAGTGTGACTGACTCATCTTGAAAGGCAAGATTTACTATAATATTAGCAAACATCTCAAGACTCATAAAGGGCAATGGTTAGAATACATTTGCCAATTTTATTTCTGTAATATCCATACTGGGCTTTGGTGAACATCATGGTATATTCACCACAGTACAAGCAAAGTGAAACTTTCATTCAAATATATATGTGTGCAATGTTAAAAACTAATAGAATCTCAATCACTCTAGCAGAGCAATCCCTCTTAATATTATACTCAGATAAGTCAATTTGGAAATTCGCACTCACTTCATCGGGCAATAGATCCACAGATTTTTTTGTAGCTGAACTTCACAGTCACTTTTGGTGATATCAATATCAGAAGCTTCACCAATTTCTGATTAACATACTTTACTCAAAACAATCCATCAACTAGTTCTGAATATTATAATAAAACATTTATTATGTTCATTGTGAACCAAGTACATTGTGGCTTTTTAAAAACTTCCAGCTAGAGCATATTTCTTCAATAAAACTATTTGGTCCTTTAACCTTCCCCATCTTTTAATCTCAATTCTTGTTAATCCCAAGTTTTGTTCTTACTTCGAGTGGACAGCTTAATTATTTTGTTTCGGCAGTGCTGTTCAAGTTCCAGTTGTCCCAAAAGTATTGAGTAATTGACAAGATCAAATCATCTATCTGTAACATTTTGGTGACCAAAATTATTGAAATCAGTTTTCTTCTCAGTCCATTTGTTACACGTAAGTAACACTCAAAATCACACTGTTATTTTGAATTCACACCCCTTAGGTTCAAAAGACTCAAACCAGGCTTACTTTTACTTTTTTTTAATTCAAACTTTGGATGTGGCCACCCTGACTGTGTTAGCATTTATTGCTTATCCCTAACCACCCCAGATCAAAGTGATCTGCTAGGGCCACTTTAGCTTTTAATTCCCGAATTTTTATTGAATTTAAATTTCTTCATTTGCCATGATGAGATTCAAACCTATGTGCCCAGAACATTACCCTGGGGGTTCTAGTTTAGTAGTCCAGACAATGCACGACACCATATCCCTTACCAGTGCCACAGAGAAAAAAAGAATGAGGTGGCAGACAGAATGCAGAGTGTATGTTCTTCCCAATATACTCACCCATGAGGGATCCAAACCACATTAAGGTTTGAACCTAATTTACATGCAGGCATATGGGTCCCTCAGCTTGCCAGTTGAGGCAGTGAAAGGCAGGAAATCCACAGTTTACAGGCTGTGACAACAGGCAGGCGGAGATGTGTAGGATGGGATTCTGGGGAAAGCCTCCCCTGAAACAGTCCAGAGTTTTCCTGATTCCCTATACACCACAAGCCTCCAGTGATCTTTTTGTGGATTCTGGGATGGCCACTGATAGAGAGACCTAATACTCCGCATCCCCAGTCACAATATTTCTGAGTACAGCTCACCCACAGTTAAGATGTGGGCTGTCTTCCTCTGGAGTTGGTTCAATCTGCAAACCTGACCGCAAACAATACTAACCGGATCACTAAAATGAAAATGATTCTGTGCAGATTTAGTGCATTGCAGATTGGTGTGACCTTGGCATCTTTTTTGATTGGATCTGCTCAGTCAGTTAAGTAACAGTGGATTTGTAATTTTTTTTTACTAACATTATAAAGTTTTCACAAACATCCTGCTGCAGATTATCAAACCCTGATCATCTTATCTCTGCTGGAGCAGAGTTTAATTATATTATTCTGACCTCTCTTGACCTGAGCACACCGTCTAAATTGACTCACCCCTTATCTACCATCCGGCGCTAAATGATCACAGCTATGCTCCACTTGGACATTGGGAGAATCAATGCCATTACCTTCATTCCCACTAATGAACTCTGTTCCCTAGCAATTGATTCTGTCCTCCTATCCTTTGAGGCTGAACTGAACTGTTCACAACTTCAGTGTGATACGTGATTCTGAGATGAACTTCCAAACACTTAATCAGTACTGTCATTAAGGTACCCATTTCCATTTCTACAACATTGCCTGATTCTATTACTGCCTCTTCTTCTACTGAAACCATCCTCCAAATTTTTATTCACTCCAGATACAACAATTTTAGTGCATCCCCAGTCAAACTTCTACATTTTACCCTCCATAAATATGCTATTATCAAAACGTCTGTTGTCTGTGTCCACCTCACATCAATCTAGTGCATATTTGTGCTTACTGACCCGCAGTGGCTCCTAATTAAACAACACTACAGTTTTAAGATAAAACAAAGAACTGCAGATGCCGGGGATCTGAAATAAAGATAGAAATTGCTAACAAAACTCAGTAGGTCTGGCAGCATGTGTGGAGTGAAAACAGAGTTAACACTGAGTCAGGTAACTCCTCAGCTGATGATGAAAAGTCACCAGACTTGCAACATTAACTCTGCTTTCTCCCTACAGTTGCTGCCAGATCTGTTGAGTTTAACCAGCAATTTTTGTTTTGTTACCTCAATTTTAAAATTCATTTATTCCTTTTTGTGAACTTAACTATTCCTCCCAATTTCTGCAATCTCCTCCAACATGACAACTTTTTGAGAAAATTAGACTTTCCATTCCTGCAGCTTTGGAATTCCCTCCCAAAATCTCTCTACAGTTCTTAACTCCTTTAAGGTCTTCATTAAAACCTACATCTGTGGTCAAACATTTGAACATCAGAGCTACGCCTCTATGTATGGTTTAGTGGCAAAATGTTGTTTGACATCACCCTTATGAAATGCCTTAGGATAATTCAGTATGTAAAAAGCTCTATATAAGCACAAATTATTGCCATTGTGGTAGAATCATGAAAATGATGAATTTGTTCAGGCAAAACTTTCAGCATCCTATGCAAACCCTTACAAGCCTACCCTACTCATCCCCAACCATGATGAAATTTTTCTCTCAACATTTAGATTAGATTCTCTACAGTGTAGAAACAGGCCCTTCGGCCCAACAAGTCCACACCGCCCTTTGGAGCATCCCACCCAGACCCATCCTCCTATAACCTACACATCCCTGAACACTACGGGCAATTTAGCATGGCCAATCCACCTAACCTGCACATCTTTGGACTGTGGGAGGAAACTGGAGCACCCGGAGGAAACCAACGCAGACATGGGGAGAATGTGCAAACTCCACACTGACAGTTACCCTGAGGGTGGAATCGAACCCGGGTCCCTGGCACTGTGAGGCTGCAGTGCTAACCACTGAGCCACCGTTTACCCTGAAGATTTTGAGTAATTGAAATGATTCTGAAATAGACTTGACTGATAACAAGATACAATGGACAACAGCCAACGCCGATGTACCTTATGAAGTCACAAGCGCCAATCTACAACTAAAATAAAACTTGGCAAATTACCGAGGCTGGTGATCTCTCATCCAGGGTTGTTTTGCTTTGCTGATTCTAAACAAGACAAGGACAGATCTGGAGTGACTGTTGGACCATAATTTAGCTCTGATAGTACTTCAGTGGTGATAGATAAAGATTGAAAACCCTGATTATGAGCAGGTTCTATTTAAATCATGGATGCAAATAGGGTGCAGAATTGAGATCACCAAATTTCAATTTCAAAACAAGAATAAAGGTCAGGGCAACAGGCTTGTATTTTACAATCTTCAGTTGTCAGAGTAACCCCATCGCCACAGCATCTTGCCTATATCAAGATTGTTCTGCTTCGTGCATCCTGTAACTTCACAATCTCAAAATTACACATTCAGTGGAATCATACAGGATGTCTTCCAATGGGATGCTACTTTTAACCTATTTGTGAGTTATTCCAGCACTGAAGAGCACAGTGAGGTTGTTCTCTCAATCTCCAACTCAACACTAATCAGTTTCTAATTCTCTCCAGCCATGGCAGACCAGGCTTTCATATTGATTGCGTGTCCACTGACAAATATCTTTTGTATGCGTGAAATTCTGTAGCTGCTCCTGCAATACACAGTGGGATAATATTGAATCTAGTAATAGATAGAAATTTAATTTTGGTTCTTGTAACACTTAGAGGTACATTTTGGTCTGTGCATTACATTGAGAGTTAATACTCTTTCCTGGAATACTCAGAGGCCATGTCAATTCCAATGTCTATTTCTGCAAGATTCAGGAAGGTTCGGCAGAAGAAAATGAGCCTGCTTTATTGGTTTACATCCAACAAAAGGGAGTTCAATTTGCCAGTCCTGATGGAATATAATTGATGTTTATGTTTGAGTGGTGTATTTAACATTAGCCCAGACCTTCTGAAAGGAAGGCAGAAGTTGCTGACTTGTAAACTGGAGTTGCACATTGGGACAATGTGGAAATCCCAAGGCAGCTAACTCCATGGGAATTGTCTGGGAAGTTCAAACTTCCATTGGTCCCAGCTTCAGGAACCCTCCAAAAAATGTCCCAACGCTGAAATGTTGGAGACTTCAGATGGATTGGGCCTACTTATAGTTAGCTGGGAAAGAGTGGAAAGATTAAAATCCTACGCATCCCACCCCTACAGTTCCACCAGACACTCCCACTCCCACCTCTGTCCTCACCGGATACTCAATGACCTGTCATTCCCACTCCCTCCAATTCTCACAGACACAGCCACCCATAAACCACTCCTTGTCCTGTGAAGTTGGGACTCCTCACCACTGTCCCAACCTGACCTGACTCCATATCTCCCAATCCCACAACCTACTTTAGACTGCAACTCCAAATCTAACCTAAGTTTTCAACCACCTACCTTCCCTTCTGCCAACCAGTAACCCAATCCCCATCCACTGGCACCTCAACTGCATCATTCACCTGGAATCCTACCAATACCACCCACCTGCCCCTAACACACTTGACATCCTAATACCCACACTCTTGACCCTCTCCTCCCTTCACCCATGTATGTTAACTTTGCATTCTCTCCACAGATGCTGCCAGACTTGTTGAGGTTTTCCAGCATTTTTAGTTTTATTTCAGGTCTAAATATTCATGTCAAGTTGGGGTGAATGGTCGGACAAATGAAATAGTCACATCTGGTTGGAATGGGTGATGTGGGAATGATGGTTGTGGAATTTGTCAGCTACTAAACCAGGTGTTAAACTGTATAAAATTTCCTGGTAGGTATTTGGGGAAGCCATGTGTAATTTGGCCTAAGCCTCTGCCCGATGTTCAGGATCACAGGCATTTGCAGAGAGTCCCACACAGCCAAGATACAGCTCTCCACAAGGTCCTGGCAAATATTACCCATCATATGTCTGGTCTCCATTATTCCGGAGACTGGAATACTTAAACCATTATCAAAAAGACACTGCTCCTCAAAAACTAAAATAAAACAAAGAACTGTGGATGCTGGAGATCTGAAACAAAAACAAATTACTAGTGAAACTTAGCAGCCCAAGCAACATCTGTAGGAAGAAGGCAAGCTCTAATGAAGAGTGATCTTTCTGTATACACTTTCCAGTCTTCTGTCGGGAGGTTTAAAATCTTAAAGGTACACAATCCACCATCATTCCCAAATTACACAGGTTAATTACAACCTCTTTTACTGTAACAGGCGGTACAGAGGCTCAGCGGTTAGCACTGCTGCCTCACAGCACCAGGGTCCTGGGTTCGATTCCAGCCTCAGACGACTGTGTGGAGTTTGCACATTCTCTCTGTGTCTGCGTGGGTTTCCTCTGGGTACTCCAGTTTCCTCCCAAGGTCCAAAGACGTGCAGTGTAGGATTGCCCATAGTGCCTAGGGATGTTTAGGTTAGGTGGGTAAGACATGGGAAATCAGGGGTAGGATAATGGGTAGGATGCTCTTCGGAGGAGCAGGGTGGACTTGTTGGGCCAAATGGCCTGTTTCCACATTGTAGGGATTCTAGGATTGTTGAAAGATATTTCCCTCAGTTTCTGCAGAAGCCCCAAACCAGCTAGCTGCTGTCAGGCCTACTCCTTTGTGCTTCCTTTCTCCCTGGTAAGTGAAGAACAAACCTTCCACTGCCTTTAGATTGTCATGGGATGTACCGCTTCATCCAGAGATTGTGTTCGCTTCAGAGAAATACCTCCCCAGTATGCTGCAATGTAGCTGTGACTTCATTAGTCATTGACAGCATCTCTATTAGAAGGATGAATACAGAGGCTGAGGATGAAAGATTGTTTACTGCAAGATCCAACTATATTCGATATAAATAAATATTGTTTGAAGGGGCACCTTGAGGTCTGACTTTAATGTGTCCAAATAGACAAACTCTGATCAAAACCTTGCTTCCCACATTCTGCATGGTTGTACAAAGAATCACAGCACACCTTCCCTGCTGCAGCATATTTTCCCTTTGAGAGAACCCCCCATCCCAAGCTTTCTCCGCTCATGAAAAGATTAATTCTGAGCCAGGACATCTATCTGCAGCTACCACAGCTACTCTTGGCTTTGTTTCAGAGATGAAAATTTGCACCTTGCACTTGGAATGTCCCTCCCTGGCCTCCTCCATTCCCATGGTAACCATGCCATCCAGGTATGTTTTCACATGGAATTTTATACAGACCACACATCTCTCTTCACAACTCCAAACTACCCTGAATTAAATAGTATCAAAACATATCTTATAAAAGAATCTCTCCATCTTCACAGGCTTAACAATTCCTTAGGCCTTTGTCCTCCACATTAGAGAAAGGCTATCAAGGATTTGAATAAGGAATGGGACATGGTTTCCTGGGTCACACACTATTGACTGTATGATATGATCTGAGTGCTATCCTATGTTAACTTGCCTGCTGTTATCAGATTTATGCAATAGACCTCTCATATTAGAGTTGAACCTTCTGTGCACCTTCTCTGTAGCTGTCACATTATATTCCGCAGTAACAACGCATAGAGTTGGACGAACACAGCAGGCCAAGCAGCATCAGAGGAGCAGGAAAACTGACATTTCAGATTTGGACCCTTCTTCAGAAATTGGGGACTGGAAGGGGATTCTGAAATAAATAGAGAGGCAGGCTCCCCCATTTCTGATGAAGGGTCTAGGCCTGAAATGTCAGCTTTCCTGCTCCTAAGATGCTGCTTGGCCTGCTGTGTTCATCCAGCTCCACACCTTGTTATCTCAGATTCTTCAGCATCTGCAGTTCCTATTATCTCTGATACACTATATTCTGCACTCTATTCTAATACCTTGATGTACTTAAGTAAAATATGATATGTTCGGTTAACACGCAAAACAGTACTTTTTACTGTATCTTGGTACATGTGACAATAATAAGTCAAATCCATTCAAATGCCTGGATCACAGTTTGAATTGTACAGAAAGGCTGAGCCTTTTTTCCCTGGAGCGTCAGTGGCTGAGGGGTTATCTTATAGAGGCTTATAAACTCGTATAGGGCATGGATAGGATGAATGGCCAAAGTCTTTTCCCCAGAATAGGGGAATCGAAAACTAGAGGGCATAGGTTTATGATCAGAGGTGAAAGATTTAAAAAGGACCTGGGTATAACTTTTTCGCATAGAAGGTGGAATGAGCTACCCGAGAAGTGGTGGAGGCTGGTACAATGACAACATTTAAAAGGGATCTGGATGGGCAAATGAATAAGAAGGATTTAGAGAGATAGGAGCCAAATGCTGGCAAATTGGACCTAGGTCAAGTTAAGATGCCTGGTTGGTGCGGACAAGTTGGACAGTACGGTCTGTTTCCATGCTGTATGCCTCTATGACTCCATGTGACATTTATCACAAGGATAGAGTTCTGGTTCAGACTGATGTCCTGAAGCTAGGTAAAATACTAACTACTTGTACTGTTATAAATTCTGAAACTTACAGCTGATTTGGATTCTTTGCTTACTGATATTATGGCTATTTTACGTGACTGTAATAACAGGCATGGCTGATTCCAATGCACCACACAAGGAAGGTAAAATAAGGACACAATACTGGGGCATTATATTGCTACGATGTCATCTAATGGTTTTAAAGATACACAGCCTGTTTGTTCTGCAAGCTGTGCAATAGTACAAGAATACAGAATAGATTTATTGGATTGGGCACCTGGGATAAGTGTCTCCAATTAAGTGGACAGGATGGAGAATGTGGAGATTGTTTTTCCTACAACAGAGAAGTTTAAGGAGAGGTTTGATGGAGGTGTTCAAAATCATGAATTGCTTTGATGGGTATGTCAAAACAAAGGCGACAAATTACCATTATAAGATACAGCAAAATATGTAAAATTCAAAATGACCATATGTGGCCCTGTCAGATTTTAATTTATAAAACAAAACCCATCCAAAGCATTGCTCTGTGATAATGGGAACTGCAGATGCTGGAGAATCCAAGATAATAAAATGTGAGGCTGGATGAACACAGCAGGCCCAGCAGCATCTCAGGAGCACAAAAGCTGACGTTTCGGGCCTAGACCCTTCATCAGAGAGGGGGATGGGGTGAGGGTTCTGGAATAAATAGGGAGAGAGGGGGAGGCGGACCAAAGATGGAGAGAAAAGAAGATAGGTGGAGAGAGTATAGGTGGGGAGGTAGGGAGGGGATAGGTCAGTCCAGGGAAGACGGACAGGTCAAGGAGGTGGGATGAGGTTAGTAGGTAGGAGATGGAGGTGCGGCTTGGGGTGGGAGGAAGGGATGGGTGAGAGGGAGAACAGGTTAGGGAGGCAGAGACAGGTTGGACTGGTTTTGGGATGCAGTGGGTGGAGGGGAAGAGCTGGGCTGGTTGTGTGGTGCAGTGGGGGGGAGGGGAGATTTTGAAGCTGGTGAAGTCCACATTGATACCATTGGGCTGCAGGGTTCCCAAGCGGAATATGAGTTGCTGTTCCTGCAACCTTCCAGAACCCTCACCCCATCCCCCTCTCTGATGAAGGGTCTAGGCCCGAAACATCAGCTTTTGTGCTCCTGAGATGCTGCTGGGCCTGCTGTGTTCATCCAGCCTCATATTTTATTATCAAAGCATTGCTCTGTTTTTGAGTAAATGCTTTTAACCATATTTACTTGCCAGCCTTAAGAGCATAAAACCATGATGTTACTTTTGACCTGAGCCATATGGCTACTCTCACTTACAAAAAATGCTTACAACTAACCGTAACTAAGCTAAATACAATTTAACTCTGCAATTGCTCAATCACATTAAATACTGAGAAATTATTCATAGACTCATACAGCACAGAAACAAACCCTCGGTCCAACTCGTCCATGTGACCAGGTTTCTCAAATTAAACTTGCCTGCATTTGGCCCATATCCTTCTAAACTTACCTGTTCATATACCTGTCCAAATGTCTTTTAAATGTTGTAACTATACCTACATCTCCCACTTCCTCTGGTAGTTCACTATAAATTTGGACCAGTCTCTATGTGAAAAAGTTGACCCTCGGGTTCCTTTTAAATGTTTCCCTCCACTCCTGAAAAATATGCCCTCTAGTTTTGAATTTCCCTACCCCAGGGAAAAGGCCTTTGACATTCACTTATTTATGCACCTCATGATTTTATAAACCTCAAAAAGATCACACCTCAACCTCCTACCCTCCAGGGAAAAAAGTCCAGCCTATCTAGCCTCTCCTTATAACTTAAAGCCTCCAGACTGGTAACATCCTGGTAAATCTTTTCTGCACCCTTAAAAAGAATGAATTACTCAATGCATATCATTGTTCATAAGTCACTGAAAATGAAACTGCAGATACTGCAAGCAACGAGTGAAAAAAAAAGTGGTGTCTTGGCATGATGATATGAGAATTTGAGTATGGGGTTAAAGACGTCATACTGCACTGGTATAGCGCCTTGCTGAGACAACACCTGGAGTATTCTGCCTAGTCTAGTTCTTTTTACCTACAGAAACTTGTACTTGCTATACAGCGTGTGCAACAAAGGTTCACCAAACTAATTCATGGGATGTAGGGATTGTCCAATGAGGAAAAATCTCCGGAGTTGGAAGAATGAGAAGTGAGCTCATTCATGTGTTTGCAATACTTACAGTGATTGACAAGGTACTTGCAGGAAGGATGTGTTCCCTGGCTGGGAGAGGTGGTAGTCTGGAGCTAGGGAACACAGTCTTAGAATGAGGAAAGCCATATAGAGATGAGGAGGAATTTCTTCACCCAGAGGGTGGTGAATCTTTGGAATTCTCAACTCAGAGTGGGCTGGCAGTGTGTGGTGGAGACTCAGTCATTGACTATGTTCGAGCTTGAGATTGTTATTTACATGCTAAAAGCATTAAGGGATTTGAAATAGAGGAGGAAAATGGTGTTGAAGCAAAGGGTCACATTGGGGGTAGTTGAACAAGTGAATGATCAGATGGTAGATGTTGAGTCAGGGGAGATGGGATTTGATTCAGAAATAGTCCCTTGGTCGAAGTAGCAGTGGCAGTCAGTGAGTGGGGGTCAGTTGTGTAGTTACTTAGATGTTAAATTAGGTTTTAGTCTGTCTAATAATCTTGGGTTTCTACCTGGGTAAATACTGCAGAACTGTCAGAAATCTCGGTCTCTAACTCAGAGTTGGTGACACCCATGGGGAGCTGTGTGCGCGTGCAGTAGGCAGGGGAACTGCCCATCAGAAATTGAAACTTACAGGAACATTTTCTAAAAAATCAGCATGTCCAAATATCCAAAGACCCCCCCAATCCACTGCTTCAGTCCTGCATCTGGTTTCATAGAACATAGAACATAGAAAAGTACAGCACAGTACAGGCCCTTCGGCCCACGATGCTGTGCTGTGGAATAATCCTAATCCAAAAATAAAATAACCTAACCTACATTCCCCTCAATTCACTGCTGTCCATGTGCATGTCCAGCAGTCGCTTAAATGTCACTAATGACTCTGCTTCCACAACTACCACTGGCAAACGATTCCATGCGCTCACAACTGTCTGGGTGAAGAACCTCCCTCTGACGTCTCCTCTATACCTTCCTCCTAACACCTTAAAACTATGACCCCTCGTGGCAATCAATCCTGCTCTGGGGAAAAGTCTCTGGCTATCGACTCTATCTATGCCTCTCATTACCTTGTACACCTCAATCAGGTCACCTCTCTTCCTCCTTCTCTCCAGAGAGAAAAGTCCGAGCTCAGTCAACCTCTCCTCACAAGACAAGCCCTCCAATCGAGGCAGCATCTTGGTAAACCTCCTTTGCACCCTCTCCAAAGCCTCCACATCTTTCCTATAATAGGGCGACCAGAACTGGACACAATATTCCAAGTGTGGTCTCACCAGGGTTTTGTAGAGCTGCAGCATAATCTCGCAGCTCTTAAACTCAATCCCCCTGTTAATGAAAGCCAAAACACCATATGCTTTCTTAACAACCTTATCCACCTGGGTGGCAACTTTGAGGGAGCTATGCACTTGAACACCAAGATCCCGCTGTTCCTCCACACTGCCGAGAATCCTGCCTTTAATCCTATATTCAGCATTTAAGATTGACGTTCCAAAATGCATTTATCCAGGTTGAACTCCATCTGCCATTTCTCAGCCCAGCTCTGCATACTGTCAATGTCTCGCTGAAGTCTGCAGTAGCCCTCGATACTATCAACGGCACCTCCAACCTTTGTGTCATCAGCAAACATACTAACCCACCCCTCAACCTCCTCACTCAAGTCATTTATAAAAACTACAAAGAGCAGAGGCCCAAGAACAGAGCCCTGTGGAACACCACTCAGCACTGACCTCCAGGCAGAATACTTACCATCTACAACCACTCTCTGCCTCCTGTCAGCCAACCAATTGTGAATCCAGACAGCCAAATCTCCCTGTATCCCATACCTCCTGACTTTATGAATGAGCCTCCCGTGGGGAACCTTAACAAATGCCTTGCTGAAGTCCATGTACGACCCTCGCCAACCTGTCTCGTGACTTCCTCAAAGAACTCAATAAGATTTGTAAGGCATGACCTGCCCCTCACAAAGCCATGCTGACTCCCTTTAATCACGGTATGCTTTTCCAAATAGTCATAAATCCTATCCCTCAGAATTCTTTCCAAAACCTTGCTGACCACAGGGGTAAGAATTACTGGTCTGTAATTTCCAGGGATTTCCCTATCCCCTACTGTTTCAACAATATAGAAACTGTGAGATTGAGAAAACATTTTTCATATCCTATGATTTTTCTCCAGGACTGTTCACATTGTCTCCAGGAGATGAATCTTTAATTACTGGAGGCTTAAAGACAATCCTGGAATGTTGCCAAGCCTAATTTGTCCATTCTGTCTGTAACAGTACTAGCTCCATTCTAATCTGATTTCCCTGCTTTTTCCCGATATCCTTTAGACATTATTTAATTTTCACTTAAATGTTCCAATAATCTTAACTTCAAAAGCAACCTGTGGTAATGCAATTGATATTCTAATTAGACCTTACATGAAAATTTTCTCCAACCCCACAATCCCATTCCTCTCATACTTCAAATACTAATCCTAAATTCAGATGTAATTTATAATGGTTTACTGACTAGTGGAAATAATTTTGTGCTGTAAACCTTCACAAACCTTTTCAAAACATTGGGCACTTCTACAGATCCTCTGTTAATATTCTGCTCTAATGAATACCATTTCATATCTTTCATTATATTACTCATCAGTTTTTTTTCTCTGGGATCATCTTGGTGAATCAATCTTGCGATTTTTTTAAATCAAATAGGATTTTCAAACCTCATACATACTTTCACAGCTCAACAACAAGAAGCATAGGAAACAAACTTGCCCACTTTAGAACACCTCGTGGTTTGTTGTATACATTGACAACTTGGATGTAAATGTAGAAGGTAGAATTTGTAAGTTTGCAGATAATGTGAAAATTGGTCGGCGTTGTTGTTTGTGAGGATGATGGTCTTAGGCTACAATCTGATATTAATCAGCTGGTTAACTGGACAGAGCAATGCAAGAAGGAATTTTATCTTAATAAATGTGAGATGATGCAGTTTGGGAGGTCCAATAAGGGAAGAATATACACAATGAATGTTAAAGCCTTAGGAAACTCTGAAGAACAAAGAGATTTGGTGTCTATTGGTCCTAGAAGGTGTCAGCACAAGTAGACAGGTTGGTAAAGAAAAAGGCATACTGTTTGCCTTCATTAGGCAAGGTATAGAATATGGAAGCAAGGAAATTCTGTTACAACTTTATAAAACATTGGTTATGCCACAGATGGAATACTGTGTGCAGTTCTGGTCACCGCACTATCAAAAAGACGCGTTTGCACAGGAGAGGGTACAGAGGAGATACACCAGGATGTTACCTGGGATGAAAGGTTTCAGTTATGAGGAGAGACAGGAAAAACTGGGTCTGTTTTACTTGGAGCAGAGGAGGCTGCAGGGTACCTAATTGAGGTACACTAAATTATGAGAGACGTAGAGTAGATTGTGAGAATCTCTTCCCATTGCAGGCATGTCTAAGACTGGAGGGCATAAGTTAAGGTCAGGAGAAAGTGGCTTAAAGGAGATCTAAGGGAAATGCTTTTCACCAGAGGGTGGTAGAAATATGGAATGTGCTGCCTGAGAGGGTGTTAAGGCAGGTATTATCACAACATTTAAGCAGCATCGGGATGAGCACTTAAAATGCCAAGGTATAGTAGGCTATGGTCTAAGGGCAGGTAAGTGGGATTTAGTACTTCTTGGTGTTTGTTGGTTAGCAAAGATATGGTGGGCCAAAGGGCCTGTTTCTGTGCTGTATGACTCTATATCTCTATAACCTTGTTTTCATACAAATCATTCAATATTGTCAATACTGTTTTGTCATCTGAGTGAGAATCTTGGGGAGAGTGCCAGAGGTTGAAAACCACATCACAGCGTAGTTCTATCAACAAGGGCCAGTGTGTAAAGTTACAGACTGCTGCTTACAATGATGTGCATAATGTGGCAAATTGATAGGCTGTAATCCTAAACTATGACCAGCTGAATTGAAAGTATAACAAATTATAGAATTGTCTTTCTGTTGGCCGCTTTGTTTCTATCATGGGGGTGTAAATACTATTGCCGAATCTCTCACTATCTACATCCTAGGGGATTAGTAAATTTACAAATCAAGCATCAGCCTGCCTCGCCCATCTGCCCACCTCTCTACTTACCCACTCACCCATTCACTACTCTCAATCATTCATTAAAAGACTTAGGGTTTTAAAAACATTGCAGGATATGGCAGCAGCTACAATGATAAGAGGATATCCTCACCTTCCTCCCTCTCTGTTCCACTACTTGGCATTAGATCAGAGGTGTTTCATTGTCCACTTCTCTGTCAGCTGGGTTTGGAAGATACTTGAAGAATTGGACAGTCATGTGTAGGCAGTGGTTCGAAACCATTTCTGTTAGTTTTATTTTCTTACAGTAAAAGCCTTAAAATTTGAAACCTTGTTGTGAAATTCATTGAATCAGTCACTGGAAATTTAAATATCTTTTTAAAAATTATTGGTCTCTCCAGGGATTGTAATACAATATTGTTTAAAGGTTTAGCACAACTTCCTTGGCTTTTGTACTCTCTATATCTACAGATAAAAACAAGAATTCAAAGTTCTTTTATCAGGTTTCTTAACTTGGCTTACTACATTCAAAGATTTGTGTTCACACATTCTTAGTTCTCTGCATTCCTGCATTCCCTTAAAAACCGAATAGCGTACAATGATTCTTGGCATTCTCCCGTCAAATGTATCACTTTATAATACTGCACATTAAATTTCACCTGTTGCAATTTCTCAAGTGAGATTTCTCAAATCTCATTTCAGAAATTGTTTCAACATACTAAAACAGTAGGAAGGACTCACTTCTATGTCAACTTTCCAACTGCACATTAACCCCTAATCTTTCTTAACTCTGTACATAGGACATCACCAGAAGTAATTCAAAAATTGCCATTCCTAGAAGTCTTGATTTTCAACTCAGTGCATCATATTCACTTATATACCATAATTTACTGGCCTCTCAACTTCTCATGCTTGTTTGCCCACGGAGCTATGACATTGGTCAGAACCGTAATCCGAGTGTCCTTCATTATCTGCCTTGTCTTTGTCTAACTCTAGGTATCAAAGAATCTGTGCATTGCTGCAAGGGGAGACATGCTGTCAAAGTTTTTCATCTTGCATTCACCACAACGAATGCAAGAATGCCAAATTTCAAATGCAACAACAATTAGTGCAACATTGAAAGCTTCAACAGCATGGGCAGAATGTTCCCAGTGTCACAACAACATTTGCAATGGTGAACAGGCTGGGAAAATATGTCGATAGTGGAAAAATGAGTTTCTTGACAGTGAGGGAAAAATTATTTTGCTTTTTGCCCTAATGTTTAAATGTCTAGGTGAAAATCTCGCTACTAATGCAAGGGCCGTATTTGCAAGCAACAAATCTCAATCCTTTATGTGCAGGTTACTATGCTCGCAGGTATCGTTGAGAAACTAGGCAATGCCAATTCCAGACTTGAAAGTGAGAATGGTAAGCTGGTGGCTTTAGCTCACTGGGGTCTTCTCTGGGCACCCATGTTGGTCACTATTCCCTAACAGGTCAGGGCATGATCCATGGAGAGTAGCTGCCTGCAGCCTCCATCTATGGCAGTCGGCATCAGCATTGAACCAGCCTCACCAGTGCATCACAACATATGTTGCACTAACTTGCAATACAGTTCAGCTCTTAAATATTGCACTATTGTGCCCAATGGCAGCTTACAGTACAACACATCTGTGCATGCACCAAAGGCATCAGAACATTTTCTCCATTACCCAGATCATTTAGATACTGGGGTAATTCTTTCCATACTGTTGAAGCTTTTAATCAAACACTTCTTGTGGGTTTCCTTTACACTTGCTTTTAGCTACACTGAACTAATAGCACATGGCTTCTTCTGAGCCTCCAGCAATAACTCCAACTTTGAGCTTCACTTCCTAGTTGCCAGGATTTCCCCTGATTCCTGACTGTTCACAGCCTGTAACTGCAGCACCTTTTGAAATACAGCCTTTCCTCCATGATCCTAAGTCTTTCAGTGACTGCAGCTTAAGGATAACAACCTTTTCCTTTAGTCCGTTGGATGATCAAAAAGATCATATGGTAAAACAGAGATTGAATATTGCTCAAAAAGACACATTTTTTGAAAATTTTCTCTGTCTGGATGAGTACAATACAATTTGCAATAGAAATTGGAGGGAGAAATCAGCATTCATGCTACATGAGAGTACAGTACTGATTGATTAGCAAATGGACTCTGAATAATAGAGGCATTACCTTGAAGAATATGTCAATTATCAATGATTGAAACTGAACTCCCAGGATCTTTGTTTAAATGCTCAAATAGTCAAGTTGACTGTTTGATCGGGGCATTGTCTTGAGCAATGATGCAGTGAATGGTTGACACCTGCTTTGTTGCATTGGAACAGGCACAGAGTGTGTACATGTTCTTTCTATCTACAAAGAATAGGGACCTGTGTATTAATCTATGTAGCTTCCAGTGCATATAGCTGTACTACACTATGAGCCCAGCTGACAATCCTAAATTAGTTGTCAGCATAATTATTTGAACATTCTGGATTATCCAAAAAAAAGTTCACCAATTTTAGAATTGCTACAATTGACTGTTCAGTAAGTCTTAAACTGTTCTGCATGACTTATTGAAAAATTCAGAATAGACCTCACAGTACTGAATGGAACGAAAATATTTACACAATAAATTGTATCTTTGAAATAGCCTGTTCCCTGAATGTTACAATATTCACATATTGCTGGCATGCAACATACAAAACAGGTACAATACAGGATTTCATCATAAGACCAATTACAATAGCAGAGGGATTCCCCACGTTGGTGAGGCCGGTCTCTGCGCCATTAGACTGTCACCCACTGCTTTAATTCTACAATTTTCTTGCACTGTCTCTTGGATGAGAACATTCTAGAGAGTTGCTTTTTGTACATTGTATGTGGGGGTCACTGGCCAGGCCAGCATTTATTGTCCATTCCTAACTGTCCTTGAGAAGGTCCTGGGAGCCACCTTCTTGAACCACTGCACTGTGTGTAGAGAAATCTACAATGCTGTCAAGAAGGAAGTTCCCAGATTTTCATGAAGCAACAGTGATCTGATTTCAAGTCAGGATGGTGAGAGACTTGGAAGAAAACTTGCAGAAAATATTATTCTCATGCATTTGCTGCCCTTATCCTTCAGGTTTGGGAGGTGCTGCTGAAGGAGTGTGGGGTCAGCTAAGTAAATGATATACACTGTTGTCACTGTACATTGAAGCCACAGGGAATGAATATTGAAGGTGTTGGATGGGGTGTCAATAGAGCAGACTGCTTTTGTCCTGGATGGTGACAAGTTTCTTGACAAATTGTTGAAGCTTCAGTCAACCAGGCAAGTGGAGAATGGTCCTGAACATTGTACAATCATCAGCGAACATCCATCACTTCTGACCTTACGATGGAGGAATGGCTATTGATGAAACTGTGAAGTTGGTTGGGCCGAGGATATCACCCTGATGAATGCCTGCAGAGATAGCCCAGGACTGATATAATTGATTTTCAACTATCTCAACCATTTTCCTCTGTCAGGTATGACTCCAACCAGTGGAGACTTTGTTCCTCTGATTCCCATTGACTGCAGTTTTGCTAGGGCTCCTTTTTGTTACACTTAAGTCAAATGCACATTGAGGACCCTCACCTCTGGAATTCAGCTCTTTTGTTCATGCTTGAAATAAGGTTTTAATGGGGTTAGGAGCTGAGTGCTCTGGCAGAACCCAAACTGGGCATCACTGAGCAGGTGCTGCTTAATAGTACTGTTGACAACACCTTCTATTCACTTTACTGATGACCAAGAGTAGACTGATGGAGTGATAATTTGCCCGGTTGGATTATGGGGAAAGGACGCATCTGAACAATTTTCCACATTGTCAGGAAGATGCCCAAACCGTAGCTCTACTGGAACAGTCTTGCTAGGGGCACAACTGGTTCTGGGGCACGGGCCTTCAGTATCAATCCTGCAATGTTGTCAGGGCCCATAGCCTTTGCAGTATTCAGTGCCTTTGGCCATTTCTTGATATCACATGGAGTGAAGCAAATTGACTGAATTACTGGTAACAGTAAGGCTTTGACCTCTTTTGGAGGAGATCAAGATGGACTATCTACATGGTACTTCTGGCTGAAAATTGCTGAAAAAGCTTCAGTCTTATCATTTGCAGTTATGTGCTGAGCTCATCCAGAATTGAGGACGGGGATATCTGTGAAGCCTCCTCCTCCGGTGAGTTGTTTAATAGTCCATCACCACTCACAACTGGATGTGGCAGGACTGCAGAGCTTAGATCTGATCACTTGTTGTGGAATTACCTAGCTCTACCTACCATTTGCTGCTGCTTCTTTTTGGTAGACAAATCATCATGTATGGTAGCTTCATCAGGTTAACATTTTACTTTTAGGTATGCCTGGTGCTACTACAAGCATGCCATCGCAAAACCTTCATTAAAACAGGGTTGAACTCCTGGCTTGATGGTAATGGCAGACTGGGGGATATATTGGACAATGAGGTTACAGATTGTGACTGAAGACAATTCTGTTGTTGACATATAATTTGGGATATCAGGTCAGTGATGGACCAAATGATCTGTTTCCATGCTGTACAATTCTATGGCTGCCCAATAGAGGCAGTAATATTGAAAGATTAAAATGAAAGTTACATTTTAAAACATGGTAAAGCTTATTTACGTACACCTCAATAACCCCTCGCTCTCTCCCTACCTCTTCCTCACCTTTGACATTATCGCAGTGCCTTTAATGGGTTTTGCACACAAATTAATTGATTAAATGATGGTAGTTAATACATGAAATATACCACAATTAATTTGGTGACAGGGAAAATATTGTTTGGTTGTGCATGATAACACAGATATTAAAATAACAAGAAAAAAAAGTCCCAAGAGCTCACACTGAGGCTACAATCCCATACCTTTCTGACCTGCACATTGTTCAGTGGCTTCTCATATCTGGGTTGCCATTACTATATACGCAATTATAAACTTGCTTTGCGAAGAATCAGCAAACCATTCTCTTAACTCTAACTGGTGTCTTTGTCTCGCTTGTTCTTTTCATTTTTGAACTGTCTTACCTTCGGAGACCTTATTGAATTCGAAACTGTTCCATAGTGTTGATTAAAGTAATGGATGTGCAGGGATTAATTTATGAGCTGAGTTGAGGAGGTGTCTGTTCTGATATATAACACAACCAGAGTGGTGCAACAGGCAGTTGGGGCACATTCTACTAGTAAAATCTACGATTTCCATCTCTAGTTAGTAATAGTTAATAAGCTTTAGGGCTAATATAACCACCTTACTGAGATGTAATAAACCTTGTCCTGTTAATGACAGATAGGTGACTCTTCTGCTGATTCTTAGATGTAGTCATCCCATTGGTGCCTCCGTTTTATAATATGATGTGATGGCCAGATAAAAACCACTGGTGCCTTGCCCCCACTCCTCCTTCCTAAGCTAGTCTTAGGGGCTGTTTCAATCACCTATGGTGGAGGACAGATCATGATTAAGTCTCTGCAAGATGGGTATCTATCTTTTGATCAGTATCAGATCTGTATCAGAGCTTTTACAGTTCAAAAAGAATCTAACTTTGGTGATATCTTTCCAAATTGCCAAAAGCAAATGCCAGGGAAAATCACAGGCGAATCCTGAGGGCTGAAAAAAACCTTAGAATACCAGATCTGAAACATTAACTGCATTTCTCTGATGCATGAAAAAAAGTTACCCGACAGCTCCTTTTTAAATCTTTTCCCTCTCGCCTTAAACCTATGCCATATAGTTTTAGACTTCCCTACCCTGGGAAAAAGACCCCGAGTGTTCATCCTACACATGCCCCTCATGATTTTATAAACCTTTTTAAGGTCACCCAATATCATCCACTAATCTCAGAAAACACTTTCAACAAAACAGAAGACTTTAAATCGACCTCCCAATAGTAATGGGTGAATCTATGAAGTTTCAACTATGAAAATGTACTTTAGAGGAATTTGAGAATTACTTCACACTATCAGCATGGGAGAAGTTCAGTTTCAGGGACTACTGGAATTTTCTATCCCTGAAACTATTAGAAAGTCTTGAAATGATAACCATCGGCATATACTGGAATAACCAAACAGTGAAATGGAACATACAGTCAATCTGTGATCATTGGTGAACTTTTAATTTATCAGTATTAACAGCACAGCATGTCCGACACACACGGGTGACATAAAATACTCAATATCTTTTGATGATGAGTGCAAAAATAATCAAATACACCAAGCAAAAGATCACATAGCATGACCGAAGACATTCGACACATTCACCATCTTGAGAAAGATCAGTCACATGGCCAGTACAAGGCAAGAAGCATGAAACTACTTCTTTCATCATCACAGTTGTCTTCCATGATAGGATCAAAGGTCATCCAGTGAAGTTGATGGACCACCATCATCATCAATGGTGAACCAAATCCTCAGTGAATGATATCCATGAGATTAAGGATCCTTCAGAGGAGAAATAATCTAAAGATCAATATCAAGGTTAACCACCCTCAAGCTAATGATTTACAAATGTGGTTGTTCCATGTCTCAAGCATTATATTCCGAAAAAAATTGTCCAAACACCAGTTTGTTTAAATTTGTGAATCATAAAATTCCTATAGTACAGAAAGAGGCCATTCAGCCCATCGAGTCCATACCAACCCTCCAAAGAGCATCCTGACCTGCCCCACACGTCCGCCCTATCCCCATATTTACCATAGCTAACCAACCTAAACTACACATCCCTGGTCACTACGGGTCAATTTAACATTACCATTCCACCTATCTGCACATCGTTGGAGCATGGAAGGAAACTGGCGCGCCTGGCAGAAACAGGAGAATGCGTAACCTCCACACTCTACACTGGAATCAAATCGGGTGCCTGATACTGGGGGACAGCAGTGCTAACCACTGTGCCATCCACATGAAGTCAGAGAAAAGAAGTGTACGATAAATGTAATGTAGTTGTTTCATAAGGTTACAAAGAGAGAAATAGCTTGGAAGGACATATTATATAAAGGTAATGGAAATGAAAGGGTCAACGTATAAGCTAACTTGAAGTTCCGTCTATTCTGGTATATAACACATACTGGGTAGAATAACTGTCAGTTCAGATAGACAATAGATGATCACAGTCTTCTCATGGAGACATGCGTCTTCTCTATTTCTCGTTAATAATAGTCAAATGCCTCAGTTAATGTAACCTGCACATAGTTACTACGATTTAATAAACCTTGTCTTGTGCTGAAAGATAGATGATTCTATTGCTGATATTTACTCATGGTACATGTGCTGCAGCCCAACAGACACTCAAACAAAGCTGGACCTGTGCCAGCACTCTACAACAAGCCACCCAAGGTTCACATCATATTGTATGGTATTTACTCACTCACTTTGGGTATTTTCGCACGACTTCTTTCCTTTCTTGCTCTTTGCTAATCATCTGGTGATATTCCATTGACTTAGTTTCCCTCACCACTTATCATCATACTATGACAGTGCTGCTCCTGATTTTTCTGTTTTCCAACTCTCATCCCGAAGGGTTTGCTCCTGGGGTTCATTGATAACCTGGCCAAACTTAAAAGGGACAATTTTTGATCTGTTCACCTTTTTGGTTTTACTTATAAATTTAATTCCTGACAAAGGCTTCTCTCACATTTGAATTCACTCAATACAGTTTTTAGTAGATTTCTTACTAAAGATACTGCCCTTTTATGATTTTGTTTACTGATCACAGAATCCCTACAGCGTGGAAGCAGCCCATATAGAGTCCACATCAGCCCCAAAGACCAACCCACCCAGACACAGCTGCTTTCCCAATCCCTGTAACCTTGCATTTCCCATGGCCAATCCACCTAATCCGTACATCTTTGGACTGTGGGAGGAAACTGGAGAAAGACACAGGGAGATTGTGTCTTTTTGGAGTTTGCACAATCACCCAAGGCTGGAATCAAACCCAGGTCCCTGGCACTCTGAGATAACAGTACTAACCATAATCTGTTTTACTTTAGTGCAGGGGTGGACTTTGGAGCACAATGTAAAAAGCTTCCTAATTTTAAAGTCGAATACCAAATACATTTTGAACCAAGAGCCTTGGGATATGATGTGCAATATTAAAACATCTCTAACTGTCACCAAGTGTTCCCATATCAAATTCACTCACAACAGCTGCTAACTTAATTCTATTCAGTCAAACTAGCATTTCCAATGAAATTTTAATGTACTGTCATGGCACACTGTACAAATTGGATGGGTCACTAGATTTACTTTCTTCAACAAAACAATAGTTGAATTAGGGAATGTGTCATCCTTCTTATCCAATGCACAAGCTCAGTAATAAGCGAGACAGACATATTGCTACACTGCATTCATTGGGACCCGCAATTTAATCATTTTACAATCAAACTGAACAAGATCCCACCCAAGACATATGGTGCATCCTAAGTTACTCTGCAAATGTGGGATTTAAGAAATGACATGCTTTTCTTTAGCATTTTCCATCCTCATTAGGTTACTGCATCAATCCCTTAGTGATATCAAAGTAGCCTACACCACTACTTTTACTAATATCATTGTTTGTCCCTCAAAATAGGATAAATATGCATGGTCAAAAGCAGAAGTTACTAGAAATGTTCGCAGCTTCTGTGAAGAAAAAAAAATCAAAACTGTTCTGAGGGAGAGTCACTGGACCCAAAACCTTAACTCTGATTTTTTTCTTCACAGATGCTGCCAGATCAGTTGGGCTTTTCCAGCAACTTCTGTTTTTGTTCCTGACTTACAGCATCCACAGTTCTTTCAGTTTTTAAATATGCATAGTGCCTCCTCCTGGCAGAAATATTGGGACATTGCAGTAGGGCAATAGCCACGAGGCTGATTCTTAGGTCATAGGGCTGAGTTATCAGGAATGAAGGAGAAGCCTCAGGTTTTCCTGCTTTGAAAGGAGGGAAATGACCAGTGACCTGAGATAGCATACAGTGGGAGAATCCAGAAAGTTACCGTTAGATTTCAAGCTTCCTCTCAATATCTTTAAATCATCTTTACAGTAAAAAGCAGTTTCTGTAAGGAAGTCTATGTCTCCCAGGAGTATAAACATATGATTGCGTGACTTGTATCCCAGGTAGAACATCTATTCATTTGCACAGTTTTCAGCACAGACACCAAGTTTTTCCCCACAACATAGTACCTGCTCCAAAAGGGAGGGAACGCTTGGCTGCCAGGCCATAAAATTGAGGCTAGACTCTGGTGTGTAGTCCCAGTGCCGCATGTGACAGGAACAAACAAGGCAGCAGCCACTTATGTTCCGAGAACTAATACCCAATAAAGTTCATCCGGGTGGAAACTTTGCCATCTGCATCATCATTTACTTGACAGTGACAGATGTCATAAGGATCTTTCGGTCATCTTCCTGCCATCAAACCTGAAGCTGTCAACTCAATACTTAAATGAATTGAGTTTGGCACAAATGATCTTAGGAATCTCAGCAATCAAGCTTACAAGTATGGGTTTATCATTTTTTGTTGTTGTTTGTTTTGTGGTTTAATACTCTTTCTTTTTCTACTGTTTCTGAGAATAGTAAATGCTGTACAGCAGGCAAGGCTTTGCACCAGGTCCTGGAAGCAGGATTAAAACAGGTGGTTAGATTGTGTTGGTGTCAGATGAAAAACAATGGGCTGAATGGCCTGTTCTGGTCCTAAGGTAATTATTACTTTAACAGGTTCATTTTACAGGCAATGTGTTTTGTATTCGGAAGCACTAAACAGCATTTAGTGTGATGGTGAAGAAGGTCATCACTTAATTGCAGTTCATCTGACCTGCTCATGATGACTGTGGTGTAATTAAAACCCACATTCTATCTTCCCATGAGAATAACGTATCAGAAGATAATTTAGTGTGTAAAGACAATACAGCAAAATGTAAATGTAGGCACCAGCAATTGGGAAAAATTAGTCACAAATTATTTGTCCCACAGTTAATAAAGAACAAATATATCTTTTAAAACACTTTCAAATTGCTACTTTTCCTTTTCTAAAATGGTGGTTGTGTGTAAAATAATTTCTTTTTTTGGTAATTTAATATCTGCACAATGGGTATTGAAATTCATCTTCAAATTGTTAATATGAATTTTGAAATGAATCTTGTTTTTTTGACAAGCACTTATTTTATGAAGAAGGGATCCTCCCTGGCCTCCATATGCCCCTCCCAGGCCTCCAGCAGATCTGCATGGCTAGTGTTCTAATTTATCTATAACCGTTGTGCATATCATGTTGAGAAAGGCAGTCATGTTGTATTAGCATCAAGCACTCAAGTCATATCCAACTTATCAGATGCAGCGTAAACAAAGAATGCCCATTCTGTACCCAGAGGGTGTTATAGGAATATTGCAATGTTAGTTTCTGTCACGTGTTTCAGTCACAATTTGGGTTTTCCACAGATGAGGAGGACCCAATTGACGAGGTAACTGTTGTCTCTAACTGAGAGAATATCCTCAGAGAACTATAAATCGACTGAACGCAGAAGGAAGCTGTTCAGTTCAACATGCTTGAGCCTGGCAGACTACAACTGATACTACATTCACTCTGGCAGGTTGGCTCACGGCCAGTCAGTGCTGAAGTCTGCCTTCATGGGATACATTTAAATACACCAGTATCTTCCTCCCTGTGCTTCAAATTAGTGTTGATTTAACAATGTGAGTTTGTGAACATACACTGGAATAGTAGAGGAGAAACAAAAACAGCTATTGCATTTACATGTATTCTAAATATTTGGTTTATAAAATTAACCTATTTAAAAATAAATAGAAGAAGATGGGGCCAGAACAGGCTATTCAGCCCATTGTTCACAGACTTGCAGCTTACAGAGCTTCATGTGCAAATGTCCAGGTATCGTTCAAACAAGTTGAGGGCTTCTGCCTCTGCCATCAAAATAAGTCAGTGAATTCCAGACACCCACTACTTTCTGGATGGACACATTCTCGTGTCCTATCAAATCCTCCCAACAACCACTTTAAATCTGTGACCATGGTAACTAACATCTCCACTAGAGGAAGCAGGTTTTCCCTGTGCACTCTATTCAAGCCCACCTTTGTTTAGTACACTCCAATTAAATCCGACCTTGGACTCCTCTGGTCTAGGGAAAACAACACTAGCCTATGCAATCTGTTCTCATAACTGTAATTTTCAAGCCCTGGCAACACTGTTGTAAATCTCCTCAGTAATCAAAACATTATATCACTACAGTACAGGAGGGATAAGATTGTTCACAAAGTTTCAGCTGTGGCCTAACCATATTTTATGCAGTTCCAGCATCACATCCTTACTTTCTTTTTTTGAACAAGGTACACAATGCAAAAATGCATCTCATAGGCTTTATTTACCAGCTTATCTACCTGTGGGCATGCACTGCTAGGTCTCGCACTTGCTTTACCATTCTCAATATTAGACCACTTATCGTACATTCACTTGCACTGTTTGCCCATCAAGTATATTACTAAACACATCACAAGACTGAATTCAGTTTGTCACTTTTCCATCCACTCAAATCAAAATGTTAACATAATTCTGGAGTCAAATATCCTCTTCATTATCAACTACAAGGCCACGTTTTTGTAAAGTTCCCAATAATGCATCCCACATTTATAATCTACAGATTAATGTACAATAAGTTGTGAACTTTTGAGCCCTGAGAAATGCTATCAAAACCAGCCTTCCATACAGAAAAACATCCATTACTCTTAGTGTCTGCTGCCAACTCACCACATTTTCCTGCATACTTTTCACTTCTGCTTTTCTGACTTAAAGTCCATGCAGACAACATCCACTATACTACCCTCAATTGTACTCGTTAATTCCTCAAAAATTCAACTAAGTTGGTAAGTCATGGCTATTCATGAACAAATCCATGCTGACTACCATTTAGTAATCGATGCTTTACAAAGAGGCAGTTCATCCTGTCTCTCAGAATTGATCGAATAATTTGCCAACCACCGAAGTCAGGCTGACAGGTCTATTATTTGGTGTATCCCTCACACCCTCCAAACCCTGATACCTGACCTGTAACTGGTGAGGATTGAAAAATTATCCTCCGAGCACATGTACTTTCCTCCCTGATTTCTTGAACAGCCTGGGATACAATGCATCCAGCCCGGCCATATATCCAACTTCAAAGATGTCAATCCCTCCAGTACTTCGTCTTTCATTATGCTTATTGTAGCTTGTATTTGCTCCCAGTAGAATGTTTGTCATTCTTTGTGATGACAGAGACAAAATACTCATTAAGTATCCTGTCCACGTCTTCTGCATAAGTTACCTTGTACATCTCTGATAAGCAGTACCATTCCTTATTTACCCTCTCAATATAATGATATTTTGGTTTTCTTTGATTTTACCTGCCAATATTTTTAAATATCTTCTCTTTCCTTCTTTATTATGCCCACTGGGGTATTGCACAGGAAATCAAGACCTGCTGTTCCTGGAATTATCACAAAAATTAAAGATGCATTAAAAAGTAGCCAGAATTCATCAACTTAGCAATCTTTTACACCCAGGTTGATGGAAAGCACAAACTTTGCAAGGAACATGATTGACATTCCACATGAGATCCAGTGACCAGTACCGCAATAAGAGGGTAGCTACGACATTTGAGCACACAATCTCAGATGTACCAGTAACAATAGCTCAGGTTTTGGATTGACAGGAAATATGTTACTTTGTTTGTACAAACCATCCAGTTGCCATTGGACAGAAATAGTAGAAGAAAAAAACAGAAGTTCAGAAATCAAAGTTAATTCTCTTCATAGGAATCCAAGTAGCTTTCTCATCACAGCCGATTTTTTTTAAAAGAACTGGGACAAAAATTAAATATTCTCTAGACATGGAAAAGGACGTGTGCCTGTTTGAAACATATAACATGATGTGCAATACACAGTTAAAGAAACATAAGTGTGCACATTAAAAGCAGAATTTCTCTGATTAGGTTTTCAGCCAGACACTTTCTTGTGTTTATTTTATTTGGGCCACCCGAGAGATTTTATGTCCTAAAAACTCTGCTCAAAATCTGACAGATAATACAACTCCTTGCTGATTCAAATTCTTCACATCACCTTCAGCACAGTTACAACTCAACAGTTCACTTTGTGTAAAGTCATTAAACCACCACTTAATTGCAAAGAGCAATTTCTACCAGTTCAAGTTATACAAATTGCTTTCAGCCTGATGGAACACACCAGGCAAAAGTGAAATGTTCGATAATTAACAGCAAGAAAAATTAATCTTTTACCAGTTTTTCTGCACAAAAAAAACTTCATTCTTCCTCAGTCTCATCCTTTAATTTCACATCTATATGTTGATAGAATCTCCAAGCCTTCAGGTTGCAGTTTTTCAACATGGTTCCAAGCTGGGTCCCTGGACCTACCTCATACGTATCTGGAAAATCAATCCCCTGTTCTCGTTCATACATGGCGTGCATAGTTTGTTCCCATTTTACAGGCATCACCAGCTGTTTCACCAAAAGTTGCCGAATGTGTTTACTGTTCATGTACTTTTTGGCATCCACATTGGAGTAGACAGATATCAGAGGTTTCTCGATGCTGATTCCCTTCAAGATATCATGGAGTGGCTCAGCTGCTGATGCCATGAGGCGGGTGTGGAAGGCACCACTGACTGGCAGAAGTTTAGTTCGCAGAAAGTGGAACTTTCGGCAATTCTGCTGCAAATATTCAAGAGCCTGTGTCAAAAGAAAAATACTTCTTGAATCTCATCATTGCAGTAACTTCATTCAGAATGTTTTTTTTACTAACTAAAGTGGTAATGAAGATCAATATTACTGAAAATTGTTTTGTCATTTGTGAATGAATCCCAGGTTGTTAAAAGTAGCAAAGATGAATATAACATAAGTAAAAGTCACAAACTTTCTATCCGCTTTGGGAAAAGGCATAGACAGCAAGAAGGAAAGGATTGTTTTAAATCACTATTAAAGTAAAGGAAGCAGGATTAAACAAGGAAATACTTGTTTATGAAGAGGAATGGGAATTACAGCTGATCATCATCCTCAATCAACATAATGCTTACAAGTAAACTTTCCATTGGCAGTCACTGGATAGCCATTAGACACAGGAGCTGGGAGTAGTTTTCCTCTTCCATTCCTCATGGTCAAGCTAAACTAACTCAGCACTGGTTGCAGGCTGAAAATAGGAGTTTTCAGCTGTCACTGACTTTGTACTGCTTAATAAAGGCCACATTAAACGTGCAATTAAAATATTGAGTGTAGTGAGTGAACTTTATGAAATCCTGCAGGTGAAGTGTAGTAATATCAGAAAACTAAATGCTGATGTTGATTCTGAAGCAACCTAGTCATCCAGGTAAAATGTGAGGCAGATTATTTTACATTTTGAAGAAGAGATCTGAAATACCACACAAGTGAGGTCACCGATGGGCTGGATTTTATGTACCCACTCTGCTGAGTTTGAAGGTAGAGGGAAATTCAGAGGGTGTCCTTGCTGTTGCTTTCCTACCCTCCTCCCCCTGAAGTTTCAAAGGGGTAAATGGCATCAGCCAACCAGACAAAAACCTCCAGCCCAAAAGTCTATCCATAAGCAGAATGGAAGCTGAAGAAAACTAAGACTGAATGGCAGTCTGCTTGCAAGCCTCACTTTTGTGTGAATTCCACCAACATGAGCTCAGAGTGGCCATCACCAGAGGAGAACACATAGTCAATGTTAGTCAAATCCATCAGCCCTGATGTCCCGACTTTTCTGGGACCAGGGCCTGGAGTCTCATCTTCATCACAGTCTTACTTTGCCACTCAAATGAGGTGGTAAAGAAAGGTTCTATCAGCTGTCTGTTTCTTGGCACAATGATCATTTTCATTAATTACACATATTTAATTAGCAATTTATGTAAATTTTGCATTTTTTCAAAACCACATTTAATGTTATAATAAACTTTATACTTCCTAAGTTTTCGCAATTGCCTGTGAGTGAGAGAAAAACAGGCACGTGCTCCCCATGCAAAAAGGCTAGGCAACACTGTTTTAAACATCTGAAACTCAGTCAAGCATTCATAATAATCTCAACTGTGAAACCAGACCCTTCCAAATAAAACAATTCAGTTTACTGTAACAGGAAAAACCGATGCCCATGTGTTTTGGTCCCTTTATGTTTTACTAGATGGCCTGTCAAGTATTGCAGTCCAGAAGCAGGTGTCTGTTTTTTGTAATTAAAAGTTGCAAAATATTTTTTGTGTTCAAAAATTTAAAGGGCTTTTGGATTTTTAAATATTTTCAAATCATGAGGCCAGAGTACCCAAGCAATGCTTCTGTCAACATTAATGCATTACAGCACCCATTTCATTTGGAAAATATGCTAATATCTTTGAACATTTACACAACACTGATCAATGCTGGCTCAGTGGCTCACAGTGCCAGAGACCCAAGTTTGATTCCACCCTCAGGTGACTGTCCGTGTGCAGTTTGCACATTCTCCCCGTGTCTGTGTGGGTTTCCTCCGGGTGCTCCAGTTTCCTCCCACAGTCCAAAGGTGTGCAGGTTAGGTGGATGCTAAATTGCCCGTAGTGTCCAGGGATGTGTGCGTTAGGTGGGTTAGTTGTGGAAAATATAGTGTTATGGGGATAGGGTGGGGGGGGTGGGGGGGGGGGGGGGGGGTTTGGGTGGGATGCTGTTCAGAGGATCGGTGCAGATTTGATGGGCTAACTGACCTGCTTCCACACCACAGGAATTCAATGATATGAATTTAATGATCAAGTTACTTTTGTGGGACACAGTCCGATAAAGAACCTTAGCTACAAAAACACACCAAACCTGGATACAGAATCCAACTACCAAAATGGGAAAAATCAGTCTTTTTGTACTTCGAAGCCTGTCAAGGAAAGAATTGTAGGTAACAGTTTTTGGTATCCTCCTTGGGACTGGAGTTCCTCCATGGTTCACGACTCCTTTGAGGGGGCCTGGCATGAGTGGTCTTATAGAAGTACAAGGTTTAGCCTACTCACCCTTGCAATGCAACCACAAAGAGCAGGAGTGCTGCACGCAGGCTTACTGTCGCATCCTTATCCTGCTCGACAAATGTTCGTGGAAACAGGAATGGGATTAGGAACGAGATTCCCACAATCAGGGTCCTGCCCATCATTTTTAAAAGAGCTTCAAACTCAGTCAAACTCTTTGAAAATTCAGACCCACTTCTCGCCTTTGAATAAAATAAATGCACCAAACAAACCAAAATACTTCTTAATGACTTTGGATTTTGCCAAGTGTTTTCTGATGTAATATCACTGTGTGGTCATCAGATGGCAACACTGCATCAAAATGGAGATTTAGATAACACTTCTTTCCCCAAAGAATAATCCCTTGTAAAATTTACTAGTTATTTTCTGAGGGTCTGAAATTACTTTGATCCACATCCACACATAGGTCGCACTTTCTTTCAAAAGAAAGATTTTTGGGATGTGCCCTATTGTCATCGAGAAAGTAATGAGCTATCTTTCTGAACCACTTCAGTCCATGTGGTGGACACCCATGTAGTGTAGGTCCCAGCACTTTTCTCTGTCACTGGTTGATACAGCTGAGTGCCTTGCTCAATTGTTTCAAAGGGCAGTTAAGAATTGAGTGCCTTGCTGTAGTTTTGGAGTCACATGTAGGCCAAACCAGGTGAGAATAACAGAATTCCTTCCCTGAAGGAAATTAGGTGTATTTATGATAATTTCAGCATTGTTAAATAATCTGAATTTTAAATTCCTCCCCAAGTCAAAATAGCTAGATTACTGGTAACATTGCCACTATGTTGCAGTCCTCCTTATTGGGACAGCAAGTTTCTCTTATTGTCCCTTTGCCAATGGCCAGTTTGGTAACAGAGTTCCTTTCAGCAGAGGAGGGTGATCCTGCACCATTCAGGTAAAAGGAACTGATAAATGTTACTGACAGCAGAAGACTGGGCTATTGTAATCAAGAAAGGCAAAATGTTGAACTGGGAACTGAAAAATGAGGAGAACATTGCAAAAGTTACTTTCAAAAGCCATAACTGTCAGCTGTGACCAAAATAGGTGCGAACCATTATCATTCTTTGAAACCAACATGTGGCCATACATGTATGTCTTTGAAATTTGATGCTACATTGTGCTTAAATACAGTTGTTCACTGCGAATTAAAGACTTAAAAATATCCCACACATTATTCTTATGCTTGTCATTGATTGTGTTGATATATTGATAAATTTGCGCAGCCATTTGCTTTTTGGCTGAAATAATATTATGTGGTCATGCCTTTACTTGACCTTAAATTCACTGATATGTGAGACGAAAGTATAATTTATGTCTCTGACTCAACACTGAAACAGTTTAATGTATGTGTGATTCATCTAGAAGAAAAGAATTTCACATTTCCGCTGCTTACCTGTAAATTTCCAGCAATCACACGTCCATTGGGAAAGAGGTAGTTAGCCACTTCACATACAGGATCCTCGATTCCCAAGGTCTTGCAATGTTCTCGAGCCTCCAGGCAGGCATACTTGAATTTGGATCCTGCCTGCCCCATAACAGATAACATGCCACTGGGAATGGATTCTGATGCCTCCTGCATTGCCTCTGCCCGCACTTTCACTGCATAGAGAGCTGTCATGGAGAACAACACTGGTAAACACAGCTTCGGTTTCAAATTACTCACTTTCATTTCATGTTCTGCGCCTCCCAGATTTCACAAATAGATTTAAATCAATTGGGAACTGAGAAAAATCTAAGTCGGGCGATTGATGGTTAAGGTTCGTAGAAGAGAACTGGCATTTACGAGGCTAATACTAAAAAGAAAATGAGGACCCCAAATATAGCAAAGCTACAAAAATAAAGTTCAGAAAGTTTGACAGGGATTTTCAAACAAAGTTAAGAAAAAAACATGAATGATAATAAATTTATTTTCAATAAATGCATTGATTAAATCCAAGTGAGGCCATCATAGAGATTAAATACATCATTGCCTCAGTTTTAAAGGAGTTGGGTATTGAGATTGTTAAACCAAAAGAATTGCATGTACAACAAGTGCAGGTAGTGTAAAAGTAGAGCAAGGTGCTATCAAGACAGAAGTAGTCTCAATTAAGTTACTTAAACGACATATTAGATAAATCACATTGAGACAGATGATATCCAACAATCATGGTGTAGTAAGTCAGGAAATGGTGTAAAATTTGACAACAATGTTCCAAAATTCTAAGCTTGCTTTTACACAGTACCACTCATGAGGACAGAGCTGTGACAGGCTGGTAAGTTGTACTTATTTGTTGCAATGTTGGAAAACGCACCAGCCAATTTCCACATGAGAAAAAGGTCCCCCATACAGCAATGAGATAAATGATAAAGTAAAATGTTTTTGGAGCGATAGATATTGGCTAAAACACTAGAAAGATCAACTTACTCATCTTCAGAAATAATAGGATTGTTGTCATGGGTGACAGTCAACTTCCCTAATATAGACTGGAACCTCCTAAGTGCAAACAGTTTGGTGGGATCAGATTTTGTCAGGTGTGTCCACGAAGGATTTCTGACTCAATGCGTAGATTGGCCGACTAGAGGGGAGGCCATATTGAATTTGGTGCTTGGCAATGAACCAGGCCAGGCGTCAGCTCTCGCAGTGGGAGAGCATTTCGGTGATAGTGATCACACCTCCCTGATCTTTTCTATCGTCATGGAGAGGGATAGGAGCAGACGGTATGGGAAAGTATTTAATTGGGGGAAGGGGAATTACAATGCTATTAGGCAAGAACTGCGGAGCATAAATTGGGATCAGATGTTCTCAGAGAAATGCATGACAGAAATGTGGAGGTTGTTGAGGGAGCAGTAGCTACAAGTACTGGATAGGTTTGTCCCACAGAGGCAAAGAAGGGAGGGTAAGGTGAAGGAACCTTGGATGACAAGATGTATGGAACATCTAGTCAAGGGGAAGAGGGAAGCTTACTTAAGGTTGAGAAAGCAAGGATTGGACAGGGCTCTAGAGGACTACAAGGTAGCCAGGAAGGAACTGAAGAATGGACTTAGGAGAGCTAGAAGGAGGAATGAGAAAACCTTGGCGGATCGGATCAAGGAAAACCCCAAGGCGTTCTATGTTTATGTGAGGAACAAGAGGATGGCCAGAGTGAGGGTAGGGCCGATCAGGGATAGTGGGGGGAACTTGTGCACAGAGTCAGAGGTGGTAGGGGAGGTCCTTAATGAATACTTTTGCTTCAGTATTCACCAGTGAGGGATCTTGACGCTTGTCAGGACAGCATGAAACAGGTAGATAATCTCAAACACGTTGATTTAGGAAAGAGGATGTTCTAGAAATTTTGAAAAACATGAGGATAGATAAGTCCCATGGGCCAGATGGATTACACCCAAAGCTGCTACAGGAAGCGAGGTAAGAGATTGCTGCCCCTTTGACAATGATCTTTGCATCCTCACTGTCCACAGGAGTAGTACCAGAAGATTGGAGGGTGGCAAATGTCATTCCCTTGTTCAAGAAAGGGAATAGCGAGAATCCTGGGAATTACAGGCTGGTCAGTCTTTCTTTTATGGTAGGCAAATTACCGGAGAGGATTCTGAGAGATAGTATTTATGATTATTTGGCAAAGCACAGTTTGATTAGAAATAGTCAGCATGGCTTTGTGAGGGGCATATCATGCCTCACAAGCTTTAATGAATTCTTTGAGGACGTGCCAAAACACATTGTCACATGAAGGCAGAACAATGGATGTGGTGTATATGGATTTTAGCAAAGCATTTGATAAGGTTCCACATAGTAGGCTCATTCAGAAAGCATCGAGGCATGGGACTCAGGGAAATTTGGCTGTCTGGATACTAAACTGGCTGTCCAATAGAAGACAGAGGGTGGTAGTAGATGGAAAGTGTTCAGCCTTGAACTCGGTGACTAGTGGTGTTCCGCAGGGATCTGTTCTGGGACCGCTGCTCTTTGTGATCTTTATAAAATGACTTGGATGAGGAAGTGGAAGGGTGGGTTAGTAAGTTTGCTGATGACACGAAGGTTGATAGAGTTGTGGACAGCGTGGAGAGCTGTTGGAGGTTGCAACGGTGACATTGACAGGAAGAAGAGCTGGGCAAAGAAGTGGCAGATGGAATCCAACCCAGAAAAGTGTGAAGTGATTCATTTTGGAAGTGATTCAATTTGAATGCAGAATACAGGGTTAAAGGCAGGATTCTTGGCAGTGTGAAGGAGCAGAGCGATCTTGGGGTCCACGTCCATAGATCCCTCAAAGTTCTACCCAAGTTGATAGCGTTGTAAAGAAGGCATATGGTGTGTCAGCTTTCAATCGGCTGGGGAGTTGAGTTTAAGAGCTGCGAGGTTATGCTGCAGTTCTATAAAACTCTGGTTAGACCACACTTGGAATATTGTGTTCAGTTCTGGTCACCTCACTTCAGGAAGGATGTGGAAGCTTTATAGAGGGTGCAGAGGAGATTTACCAGGATTGTACCTGGACTGGAGAGCAAGTCTTATATGTGGAAAGCTTGAGGGATCTAGGGCTTTTTTCATTGGAGTGAAGAAGGATGAGAGTTGACTTGATTGAGGTGCACAAGATGATGAGAGGCACAGATAGTGGTTAGTCAGAGAATTTTTCACAGGGCAGAAATGACTATTACAAGGGGGCATAATTTTAAGGTGATTGGAGGAAGATATAGGGGAGATGTCAGAGGTAGGTTCTTTACACAAAGAGTGGTGGGTATGTGGGATGCGCTGTCAGCAGTGGTAGTGGAGTCAGATATATTATAGAGACTTTTAAGGGACTTTTGGATAGGCACATGGAGGATAGTAAAATGTAGGGTACACAGGTTAGTTTGATCTTAGTAGAGTAATAGGTCAACACAACATCATGGGCCAAAGGGCCTGTACTGTGGAGTACTGTTCTATGTCCTATGATGACTCATCCTAAACATTGTAAATGGGAATCTCATTTATGCACTACTCTAGAGTTTTGATTTTATCTTTCACAGTCTCACCTTCAGCAAAGTCTATTGCTCCTGCAAAGACCAAGGCAGCAAACTCTCCCACACTGAATCCTGCTGCTCCAACACATTTCTCAACTGCCTAGAGACATAAAAAGACAGTCAGAACTTAGCAGCATGAAAAATGCAAATCCACAATAGATAGTGTACAGTGAACTAGACATCTACACAGTTCAAAGCCCAAAATGAACTGTTAACTCTGATTAGAACGGCAAGCTTACTGCAGTACAGGTGTAGCAATTTCTCTATAAATGCAACTTTTTAATGGCACAATTTTCCATAGCACGAGGCACACGAGAATGCAACTAAGGTTTAGGAGTAGGTTTGTAGCTCGGGCTGTGGGTGTTGAGGTTGGTTGGCTCACCGAGCTGGTTTGTTGTTTCGCAGACGTTTCATTACCGTGCTGGGTAACATCATCAATGCAGCTTCTGATGAAACGTCGGTGTGTTTTCCCACCTGGTTTTTAAACTCTGGAGCCCTTTGAGCTGGATTGCCTCACTTCTGGTTTTCCTTCATAGTGGAGCGTATCTGGGGTCGAGTTCTATGTGTTTACTGATAGCTTTCTTCGTGGAGTGCCAGGCTTCGAGGCTCCTGGGACTAGCTACGCAGAGACAGGCACAGGAATTCCTAGAAGCCTGGTACTCCACAAAGACAGCCATCAACAAACACAAAGAACTCGACCCCAGATACGCTCCACTATGAAGGAAAACCAGAAGTGAGGCAATCCAGCTCAACAGAGTTCCAGAGTTTAAAAACCAGGTGGGAAAACACACCGACGCTTCATCAGAGGCTGCACTGAGGATGTTACCCAGCACAGTAATGAAACGTCTACAGAACAATCCGCCTCAGCAAGCCACACGACCACAACATTGCAACTATCGCTCAGGACCTGTCCTGCCTCCTCTAATTGAGTATTAGGGTTGGGACATTATGCAACTACCTGCAATGTTTTCTTTTAGATGGAGTGTACAAACACAGTACAGCTTGGAGCTTATTGTTCATTGTAAGAAAACAGGTCAGCCTCCATGTTGTTAAAGTTCACCTGCAGACAAGATAGCAACGATTGGAAGGATTTCAGCCAGCTTAATACACAGAGAAGTCAGAGACACCATTGATACCAAGATGTTTCATTCAGCATTATCAAATAAGATTTGACAAAAGCATCCATGTTAGGATATATTAGGGCAGGTCAAAGAAGAAGGTTAAAGAACATTTTAAAACAGAAGAAAGCACAAAACGGTAGATTAGTCTTAGGAGGCAATTCAGAGTTCAAGGTCCTGGTGGGTAGAAGGTCAAAAGTGGAGTACAACAGTGCTGAAAGTGTGGCATTTATACAGATATGGAGAGACAAAAGCAGGAGAGGGCCGAAAACAGCAGAGGTTTTGTTGCTCTGGAGGATAACGCAGGGCAGTAAGCAAGGTGCAAGGAGAGAATGTAGATTAGAGAGAGTTAAGAGATGAACGACACAGATTTGGATAAGGTCAAATTTACAGACAGTGCAGGGTGGGAGTCCAGCAATGGAAGAGTTTGGTCTGGAAGGTAACAAAGATATCCATAAGGGTGGTGATAGTAGATAGCATCAAGACAGGCACTGTTAGAGAGGTTGAAATTGGAACCCTTGGTGTTTAAGCAGAAATGGGATCAAATATTTGGTACAGAGACAGGTAGAAAATTGCCAACGTTCCAAGCAATCTATTTTTTTTGTGAAGGCACTGGCCATTCTTTTCAGTTTTAGATTCAGGGTGGTGCTAGGATAAGGGAATTGCAAATGTTACACCCTTGTTCAAACATGCTGCAAAGAAAAGACCAGACCTACAGGCCAATCAGTTCAACTTTGGTGTGGGGAAACTTGTAGAAAGAATAATTCGGGACAAAATTATACTCAAATAATCAGTTAAATAAGGAAAGCTAGCATGAATTTCCCAAGCAACATCATCTTTAATTAACTAGTTGGGAACTTTTAGAAAGAAATGGGGTGCACTTAGATTTCCAAAAAGTGTTTGATACAGTGCCATACAAATCTATGAGGAAAGTTAATGCTCATGAAATAAAAGGGTTATTAACCACAAGGATACAAAAAAAAATTGTTGCGTGACAGGAAACAAACAGTAACAGTTAGTGATAACAAAATGTGAGGCTGGATGAACACAGCAGGCCAAGCAGCATCTCAGGAGCACAAAAGCTGACGTTTCGGGCCTAGACCCTTCATCAGAGAGGGGGATGGGGAGAGGGAACTGGAATAAATAGGGAGAGAGGGGGAGGCGGACCAAAGATGGAGAGAAAAGAAGATAGGTGAAGAGAGTATAGGTGGGGAGGTAGGGAGGGGATAGGTCAGTCCAGGGAAGACGGACAGGTCAAGGAGGTGGGATGAGGTTAGTAGGTAGCTGGGGGTGCGACTTGGGGTGGGAGGAAGGGATGGGTGAGAGGAAGAACCGGTTAGGGAGGCAGAGACAGGTTGGACTGGTTTTGGGATGCAGTGGGTGGGGGGGGAAGAGCTGGGCTGGTTGTGTGGTGCAGTGGGGGGAGGGGACGAACTGGGCTGGTTTAGGGATGCAGTAGGGGAAGGGGAGATTTTGAAACTGGTGAAGTCCACATTGATACCATATGGCTGCAGGGTTCCCAGGCGGAATATGAGTTGCTGTTCCTGCAACCTTCGGGTGGCATCATTGTGGCAGTGCAGGAGGCCCATGATGGACATGTCATCTAGAGAATGGGAGGGGGAGTGGAAATGGTTTGCGACTGGGAGGTGCAGTTGTTTGTTGCGAACTGAGCGGAGGTGTTCTGCAAAGCGGTCCCCAAGCCTCCGCTTGGTTTCCCCAATGTAGAGGAAGCTGCACCGGGTACAGTGGATGCAGTATACCACATTGGCAGATGTGCAGGTGAACCTCTGCTTAACGTGGAATGTCATCTTGGGGCCTGGGATGGGGGTGAGGGAGGAGGTGTGGGGACAAGTGTAGCATTTCCTGCGGTTGCAGGGGAAGGTGCCGGGTGTGGTGGGGTTGGAGGGCAGTGTGGAGCGAACAAGGGAGTCACGGAGAGAGTGGTCTCTCCGGAAAGCTGACAGGGGAGGGGATGGAAAAATGTCTTGGGTGGTGGGGTCAGATTGTAAATGGCGGAAGTGTCAGAGGATAATGCGTTGTATCCGGAGGTTGGTAGGGTGGTGTGTGAGAACGAGGGGGATCCTCTTGGGGCGGTTGTGGCGGGGGCGGGGTGTGAGGGATGTGTTGCAGGAAATACGGGAGACACGGTCAAGGGCGTTCTCGATCACTGTGGGGGGAAAGTTGCGGTCCTTAAAGAACTTGGACATCTGGGATGTGCAGGAGTGGAACGTCTCATCGTGGGAGCAGATGCGGCGGAGGCGGAGGAATTGGGAATAGGGCATGGAATTTTTGCAGGAGGGTGGGTGGGAGGAGGTGTATTCTAGGTAGCTGTGGGAGTCGGTGGGCTTGAAATGGACATCAGTTACAAGCTGGTTGCCTGAGATGGAGACTGAGAGGTCCAGGAAGGTGAGGGATGTGCTGGAGATGGCCCAGGTGAACTGAAGGTTGGGGTGGAAGGTGTTGGTGAAGTGGATGAACTGTTCGAGCTCCTCTGGGGAGCAAGAGGCGGCGCCGATACAGTCATCAATGTACCGGAGGAAGAGGTGGTGTTTGGGGCCTGTGTAGGTGCGGAAGAGGGACTGTTCCACGTAACCTACAAAGAGGCAGGCATAGCTGGGGCCCATGCGGGTGCCCATGGCCACCCCCTTAGTCTGTAGGAAGTGGGAGGAGTCAAAAGAGAAGTTGTTGAGTGTGAGGACGAGTTCAGCTAGGCGGATGAGAGTGTCGGTGGAGGGGGACTGGTCGGGCCTGCGGGACAGGAAGAAGCGGAGGGCCTTGAGGCCATCTCCATGCGGAATGCAGGTGTACAGGGACTGGACGTCCATGGTGAATATGAGGTGTTGGGGGCCAGGGAATTGGAAGTCCTGGAGGAGGTGGAGGGCCTGGGTGGTGTCACGGACGTTAGGTGGGGAGTTCCTGGACCAAAGGGGATAAAATGGAGTCCAGATGGGTGGAGATGAGTTTGGTGGGGCAGGAGCAGGCTGAGACGATGGGTCGACCAGGGTAGGCAGGTTTGTGGATTTTGGGAAGGAGATAGAAATGGGCCGTGCTGGGTTGGGGAACAATGAGGTTGGAGGCTGTGGGTGGGAGGTCCCCTGTGGTGATGAGGTCGTGAATGGTGTTGGAGATGATGGTTTGGTGCTCGGGTGTGGGGTCATGATCGAGGAGGCGGTAGGAGGTGGTGTCGGAGAGTTGGCGTCTGGCCTCGGCGATGTAGAGGTCAGTGCGCCATACTACCACTGCGCCACCCTTGTCTGCGGGTTTGATGGTGAGGTTGGGGTTGGAGCGGAGGGAGCGGAGGGCTGCCCGTTTTGTGGGGGAGAGGTTGGAGTGGGTGAGAGGGGTGGAGAGGTTGAGGCGGTTAATGTCTCGACGGCATCGTCGAGATCGACGACCCATCGTCTCAGCCTGCTCCTGCCCCACCGAACTCATCTCCACCTATCTGGACTCCATTTTCTCCCCTTTGGTCCAGGAACTCCACACCTACGTCCGTGACACCACTCACGCCCTCCACCTCCTCCAGGACTTCCAATTCCCTGGCCCCCAACACCTCATATTCACCATGGACGTCCAGTCCCTGTACACCTGCGTTCCGCATGCAGATGGACTCAAGGCCTTCCGCTTCTTCCTGTCCCGCAGGCCCGACCAGTCCCCCTCCACCGACACTCTCATCCGCCTAGCTGAACTCGTCCTCACACTCAACAACTTCTCTTTTGACTCCTCCCACTTCCTACAGACTAAGGGGGTGGCCATGGGCACCCGCATGGGCCCCAGCTATGCCTGCCTCTTTGTAGGTTACGTGGAACAGTCCCTCTTCCGCACCTACACAGGCCCCAAACACCACCACTTCCTCCGGTACATTGATGACTGTATCGGCGCCGCCTCTTGCTCCCCAGAGGAGCTCGAACAGTTCATCCACTTCACCAACACCTTCCACCCCAACCTTCAGTTCACCTGGGCCATCTCCAGCACATCCCTCACCTTCCTGGACCTCTCAGTCTCCATCTCAGGCAACCAGCTTGTAACTCATATCCATTTCAAGCCCACTGACTCCCACAGCTACCTAGAATACACCTCCTCCCACCCACCCTCCTGCAAAAATTCCATCCCCTATTCCCAATTCCTCCGCCTCCGCCGCATCTGCTCCCACGATAAGACATTCCACTCCCGCACACCCAAGATGTCCAAGTTCTTTAAGGACCGCAACTTTCCCCCCACAGTGATCGAGAACGCCCTTGACCGCGTCTCCCGTATTTCCGGCAACACATCCCTCACACCCCGCCCCCGCCACAACCGCCCCAAGAGGATCCCCCTCGTACTCACACACCACCCTACCAACCTCCGGATACAACGCATTATCCTCCGACACTTCCGCCATTTACAATCCGACACCACCACCCAAGACATTTTTCCATCCCCTCCCCTGTCAGCTTTCCGGAGAGACCACTCTCTCCGTGACTCCCTTGTTCGCTCCACACTGCCCTCCAACCCCACCACACCCGGCACCTTCCCCTGCAACCGCAGGAAATGCTACACTTGTCCCCACACCTCCTCCCTCACCCCCATCCCAGGCCCCAAGATGACATTCCACGTTAAGCAGAGGTTCACCTGCACATCTGCCAATGTGGTATACTGCATCCACTGTACCCGGTGCAGCTTCCTCTACATTGGGGAAACCAAGCGGAGGCTTGGGGACCGCTTTGCAGAACACCTCCGCTCAGTTCGCAACAAACAACTGCACCTCCCAGTCGCAAACCATTTCCACTCCCCCTCCCATTCTCTAGATGACATGTCCATCATGGGCCTCCTGCACTGCCACAATGATGCCACCCGAAGGTTGCAGGAACAGCAACTCATATTCTGCCTGGGAACCCTGCAGCCATATGGTATCAATGTGGACTTCACCAGTTTCAAAATCTCCCCTTCCCCTACTGCATCCCTAAACCAGCCCAGTTCGTCCCCTCCCCCAACTGCACCACACAACCAGCCCAGCTCTTCCCCCCCACCCACTGCATCCCAAAACCAGTCCAACCTGTCTCTGTCTCCCTAACCGGTTCTTCCTCTCACCCATCCCTTCCTCCCACCCCAAGCCGCACCCCCAGCTACCTACTAACCTCATCCCACCTCCTTGACCTGTCCGTCTTCCCTGGACTGACCTATCCCCTCCCTACCTCCCCACCTACACTCTCTCCACCTATCTTCTTTACTCTCCATCTTCGGTCCGCCTCCCCCTCTCTCCCTATTTATTCCAGTTCCCTCACCCCATCCCCCTCTCTGATGAAGTGTCTAGGCCCGAAACGTCAGCTTTTGTGCTCCTGAGATGCTGCTTGGCCTGCTGTGTTCATCCAGCCTCACATTTTGTTATCTTGGAATTCTCCAGCATCTGCAGTTCCCATTATCTCTGATACTATCAGTAACAGTTAGTGGGTATTTTTCAGGCTGGATAAACACCTGTATGGAGTTCCCAGGGTCAGTGTTGAAACCCTGACTTTTCTTAATGATATATTAATGACCTAAAGTTTATTGAAAAAGGCATTACTTCAAACTTTGCAACTGATGTCAAACTTGGAAGCACTGTGAAATGTAGGGAGGATAGCGTAGAATTTCAATCAGAACATAGGCAGTTGAAGTGGATGGATAGGTGGAGATGAAGTTTAATGTGGAAAAGTGAGAAGTGATTCAGTTTGGTAGGCAGAATTTGAAAAGAAAATATAAAGAATACAAATATCTATGGGGTGCAAAAGCAGAAGGGATCTGGATGCATGTGTACATAAAACCTTACAAAGTCATAGAGTAATACAGCAGGGAAACAGGCCCTTCAGCTCAAACTGGTCTGTGCTGACCATGTGCCCACTCAACTCGTTCCAATTGCCTGCATTTGTTCCGTAACCCTCTAACCCTTCCCACCCATGTACCTATCCAAATTTTTAAAATTTATTTTTAAATGTCGCAATTGTACCTGCCTCAACCACTTTCTCTGGCAACCCATTCCATGTACATATCACTCTTTGCGTGAGGAAGTTGCCCCTCAGGTCCTTCCCAAATCTTTCCCCTCTCAGCTTAAACCTATATCCTCTAGTTTTGAATTCCCCATCCCGAGGAAAAAGACTATATGCATTCATCCTTTCCATGCCCCTCATGATTTTACACACCTCAATAAGGTCACCCCTCATTCTCTTGCATTACAAGGGATAAAGTCCTAACCTGAGCAACCTCTCCCTATGACTCAGGCTACTCGTCCTGGTAACATCCTTATAAATCTTCTTTGCACACTTTCCAGTTTAATTATGTCTTTCCTATAATGGGGTGACCAAAACTGTACACAGCACTCCAAGTGCAGCCTCACCAACAATTTATACAACTGTAACAATGTCCCAACTCCCAATTAGAGGAGGCAGGACAGGTCCTGAGTGAATAAAAAAAAACACTGGGAATCCTTGGCTTTGTTAATAGGAGCAAACAGTATAAATGGAGTTACGTTTGAATCTATATAAGTGACTAGCTCAGCCTCAGCTGCAGTATTGAATTCAGTTCTGGGAGCTGGATTTTAGGAAGGATGTGGAAACATTAGAGACAGTGTAGAAAAGACTCACAGGAAACGAGGAACTTCAGTTATGTTGACAGATTTTAGAAACTGGGGCTATTTTCTCTGGAGGACATTTAATGTAATTATTCAAAATGATGAGGGGGCCGGACAGAACAGAAAGGGAGATACTGTTCCAGTTTGGAAAGGGATCAAATCAAAGCAAAGTATTGCGGATGCTAGAGATCCAACATTAAAAACGGAAACTTCAGGACCAAAGAATTATATTGAACTCAAAACAGATGTTGCTAAATATGCTGCGTTTCTCCAGCATTCTCTGAACAGATTTAATGGGAAAAGAAGCAAAACCAATTAGAAAAAATAATTCTCTTGCAGTGAGCAGTTAAGGTCTAGAAAGCACTGCCAGGCAATGTAGTGAAAACAAATTCAGTTAAAGCAATTAAAACAGAGTCATAAAATGAAATGTGTACAGTTGCAAGGAGAAGACAGAAGTGGCAGTTATCCATTATTATTTATTAATTCACGGTCATACAGCCATCGTGTTTTTACAGCACGAAAAGAGTCTCCTCCGCCCATTGCTTCCATGCAAAACATCAAATATCAATCTTTTCTAAATCTTATTTTCAAACATTTGGCCTACAGCCATATCTGTTATGGCATTTCAAGTATTTTTCTAAGTAGTTCTTCAATATCTTGAGGGTTCCTGCCTCAATCAATCAATCTATCCAACATTTTAGGCACAGAGTTCCAGATTTCCACAATCCTGTCAGTGAAAATGTTTTTCTTCAACCCCTCTCTAAACCTGCTGTTCCTTACCTTAAAACTGTGCCTCCAGGTTACTGAATCCTCTATTAATGCGAGAAGCTTCTCCCTCTCTCCCCTGCCTGTGCCCCTCATTATTTGGTTCACTTCAATCAAGTCCACACGCAGCCTTCACTGCCCTAAGGAAATTAACCCTGTCTGGTTTCTCTTCACAGCTGTTTCTCTCCAGCCCAGGTAACATCCTGGTAAATGTCTTCCACCAGAACTGTACATATTTCTGCAGCTGTGGCCGAAATAACACTAGATACAGCTCCAACATAACATCCTTGCTCTTGTATTCATTTACTAATAAAGTTTCCCACTTGCTCTCCTAACCACCTTATCTACCTGTCTTAGAGATAATGGGAACTGCAGATGCTGGAGAATTCCAAGATCTACCTGTCTTGCTGGCTTAAGGGTCTATAGACAAGCACACCAAAGTCCCTACGACGTTCTTTAGTTCCTCGAGTCCTATCATTGAACATGTATTCCATTGCCTTGATAATCCTCCCAAAATGAATCATCCCATGCTTTTCAGGGTTAAATTCCAATTGCCACTGTTATCTGACAAGCCTGTCAGCACCATCCTGTAGTCTAAGGCTTTAGTCCTCTGGAATGACAATTGGCGATCTAATAAATACTTTCTGCAAATGACATGAAAATATCTCCCACACTCATGTCCAGATCATTAAATGTACACTACAAACAGTGAGGGGCTCAGTACCTGTGGTACATCATTGGATACAGACTTTTCAACTCTCACCCTTTGCTTCCTGTCACTAAGCCAATTTTGGATCCAAAATCCCTGAATCCTATGAGCCCTTAATGTTTTAAGCAGCCTACCATGTAAGGCCATACTGAAAGACCATACTGAAATGCATATAAACTACATCAGCTGCACGACCCTCATCTACATACCTAGTTAGCTCCTCAAAAAATTTAATCAAATTTGTTAGACATGCTCTTCCCCATATAAAGCCGCGCTGATGATCCTTAATCAATTCTTACCACTAAATGGAGATTAATACTGTCCCTCAGATGTTTTTTCCAATAGTTTCCTTGCCACAGAATGTTAGAGTCATTGGCCTATATTTCTACAGTCCTAGAATCCCTACAGCGTGGAAGCAGACTATTCAGCCCATCAAGTCTACACCAATCCTCCAAACAGCATTCCACCCAGACCATCCCCTCTGCCTATGCCTGTAATCCGGCATTTCCCACTGTTAATCCACCTAACCAGCACATCTCTGGTCTTTCCAGATTATCCCTACTATCCTTTTTGAATAATGATAATTACATTATGTGTCCTCCAGTCCTCTGTCACCCTTACCACAGCCAGGCAGCATTTGAAAACTAATAGCAAATGAGCCCCTGCCAACTCCTCCCTTGCCTCCCACAACAGCCTGAGATACACCTCATCTGGCCCTGGGAATTATCCCCTCTCAAGTCTGTCGAAACCACTAATGCTTCCTCTCTCTCACAATAACAATTCATTCAAGTTTATCTCTGTACCAAACTCACCTCTCACACACACACACACACACACACACACACACACACAGAGATGGGATGGGAGTATGGCTGGCATGGCCATCAGTCATTGCCCTGGAAAATATCTGTGTGAACTGCTGCTGTCTACCTAGTGTAACTGCTGTTAGGAACAGGGTTCCACAATTTTGACCCAGTGACACGTAAAAACAGGAGGACGAGCGGCTTCGAGGGAATGTCCGGGTGGTGATGTTCCTGTGGATCAGCTGCTCTCATTGTTCTAGGTAATATGGGTTACAGGTTTGGAAGTTGTTGTTGAAGGAGTTTGAGTTGCTTCAACGAATCACGTGAATGGTACATTCTGCTACCAATGTGCGTCAGTGGTGATGGGGTGGCAATAATTTATGCTACTTTGTCCTAGATGGTATCAAGTTGTTAAGTACCGCTAGAAGTGTAGTTACCCAAGTGATTGGAGAGTATTCATTACAATTCTGCCTTGCACTGTTAGAAGCTGGATAGTTATTGAGGAGATAACAAGGTGTAGAGCTGGATGAACACAGCAGGCCAGGCAGCTTCAGAGGAGGAAGGCTGATGTTTCAGGCCTAGACCCTTCTGTTGTGTTCATCCAGCTATACACCTGGTTATCTCAGATTCTCCAGCACTTACAGTTCCTATTATCTCTAGTCATTGAGGAGACAGGTGGAGAGTCACTCAGTGACTAATTACCAGCCTCAAATCTGCTCTTCTAGTCTCAGTATTTATACAGCCAGTTCTGTTCAATTTCCAGTGCATAGTACCGTTCTGTGAATGCCACACTACCTACAGAAATACAGAATCAGTGTGAAATCCAATGGAGCATTTTCTCCAAATTTTAAATGAAATTGGGTGTTACCAGCTTGTTTGTGATCATTCGGTTTTGTTTTGAAATATACAAAAAAGTAGCTTACCACAAACTGAACAGGGATGTGAAAAGGGAGTAGGTAACAGGGTCTAGGCCCGAAACGGCAGCTTTTGTGCTCCTGAGGTGCTGCTGAGCCTGCTGTGTTCATCCAGCCTCCCATTTTATTATCTTGGATTCTCCAGCATCTGCAGTTCCCATTATCACAGGTAACAAATTGTACTTACTTCAGGGTTTTCATGATGCAACCTTTCCACTGCAGCTAAGGACGTGACAAAAACTGCTGGTTGGCAGTGAACGGTTTTATTTAACTCTCCCTCCGGTCCATTTAGACACAAAGAAAGCAGGTCATAGCCCAGTATCTTCTGGGCTGCTGCGAACATTTGCCTGGCGTTGTGATATTTCTGGAGCCCTTTGCCCATTCCCACGAATTGGCTACCCTGGCCGGGGAACAGTAGCAGTGAGCTGTGCCGGGGGTCTCTCCTGCTCGGCTCTTTCAACACAACTTCACTCGGTTCCGGCCCTAACATCGCCGAGACATCCAGGGAAGAGCCGGGAGGGTACTGGGGCCAGGACGCAGCCAGCTGCCTGCAGCGGGTGAGGTTTGACAGCGTGGTTTGCAGCCAGTGTCCCGGTCTAAAGCCAAACGCTGCCAGTCTCAGGGCAACAGAGGCAGGGAGCATTTTCGATAGACCTTCTCCAGGGATGAGAGACGTGGAGGAAGTGAACAGGCTTCCTGCAAATCTTTCCCTAACTCTCCAAATGCAGGCGGACATTAACTAACAGCAGTATCTGCTCAGAGATCAGCGACAAACCAACCACATGTTTGTCTCGTACAACAGTGTCACACTCCAGCGCACAGGGGGAAACCAGGCTCAGTGCAACTCAGTTCCTACATACCAATATATACACCATCTTTCAAACACACCGCTCCTCTCGACCCTTTGGAGGAAATTATCTCTGCTTACTAAGCAAATCAGTCTGCTAAAACCTCAGCCAACTGCAGCCTTAGCTAGTTCCACACTGTTTATAGGACATTGCCTTGTAGGTGATACTGCCTGTCCTCATGCCTCGAAATGTATTCGCTACACACTTCCTGCATCAGCCACGAACCACATTTATACATAGTATCCATTGTTTCCACCCTCCTGGTCTACATCCGTTTTCGGTTTATCGCTACCTACCTCGCAGCTCAAGTTTTGAGATACTTGCAAATTTAAAATTATTCGTGCCCACCTAAAACTTGGCCGTTCATATGATTTTTTTAAAAAGTACAGCGGTCCTAGTACTGACTTGTGGAGAACTCCACCATAAACCTTGCCCCAGTGTGAAAAGGGATAATTCACCACCATTCCCTCCTGTCAATCAGCCAACTTTCCCTTGGTACCTACTTGCCACTGTCACCATTATTTAAATGGGCCTAAAATAACAGTTTTATACAACGGAATGTTTATTAAACGATTTCGGAGGGCAATTAAGAGTCCATAAGACATAGGAGTGGAAGTAAGGCCATTCGGCCTATCAAGTCCACTCCGCCATTTAAATCATGGCTGATGGGCATTTCAACACCACTTCCCTGCACTCTCTCCGTAGCCCTTGATTCCTTTTGAGATCAAGAATTTGTCGATCTCTGCTTTGAAGGCATCTAACGTCCCGGCCTCAACTGCGCTCCGTGGCAATGAATTCCACAAGCTACCATATTGCTGTGAACACAGACACAGACTAGGTCCAAATTTCCTGCACTGACGGCACTGGAGAATTAGATAGGTGTTTATAATAATCCAATCATCCCATTGTTATTTTTAATGATTAATTAATTGTTTGACTATTAAATGCTACCCGTTACTATTGTGGGATATAAAGTCCAGTCCCATGTTTAACTGCTCCAGCATCATTAAAGTACCATAACCCTTACATTCCCCAATTGTGGAAATGTATCTCAACTGCGCCTGAAAAATCTGCTTGAAGACAATTTTTTTCCCATTACAGTTTTGTCTATTAATCTTCGATTCCAATTTATCTACACCAGATTCATTCTCAACCCCATTGAAGTAGGCCCTTCCTCAATTAATACGTTTATTCTAGATTTTCCCCTTGTCCTTTTTTTCGGCTAATCTAAACCCTCATGACACAATAATCGCTGATCTTTTTTAATTGATCGTCAAAAAAGTTCCCCGATCCATTTAATTCACCAGCATCCTCCTTCAATTACTGGAAAATACGGAGTCGAGGACTCCCAGCCTCGGAGACAGCAGAAACTGCAGACGCTGGAGTCAGAGACAACACAGTAGGCCAGGCAGCATTAGAAGAGCCGGAAAGCTGACGTTTCGGGTGGGGAAGGATCGCTATGTTGTCCCTAGCACTGACTCGTTTGCCTTTATATTTTTAAATCTGCTTTTGAAAGACTATAACGCTTAACTTTTATCTTAATTTCTTTATTCTTCCCATTTATACCTAAGACTTTGTACCTGGGCACACTAGTGACTAAGATGTCGCCAGAAATGGTGAATTTGTACAATTTTTAATTGTATTGTATCTGAAAACACATGACAATAAAACCTAATTCTAACTTCTAAAAGCTCTTCCTCTCAGGGTTTTAGACCATTACTATCTCAGCTTAGATTTGGCCAATTTAACGTCCTTCACCCACCCTATTACAATCAGCAACAAAACCAGAAAATGCTGAAAAAGGCTGGCAGCATCTTTGGAGAGAAACCAAAGCAAACGCTGGGGGGCGAGTGACCCTTCCTCGGAAGTGAGGAGATTTATTGACAGCTCAGAGTTTTTCCAGCAACTTCTGGTTTTGTTTCTGATTTACACATCCGCAGTTCATTCGGTTTCTATTATAATTGGCATCGGCTTTTGCACTTTTCTGTAATTTGTTTCAAATTTGTTGTTTTATGTCTTTCTACAAGTGGCAGAATACACCCAATAGGATAAACAGAGATAGTAGGATCTGCCGATGCTGGAGTCTGAGATAACACAATGTGGAGCTGGAGGAGCACAGCAGGCCAGGGCAGCATCAGAGGAGGCGGAAAGCTGACGTTTCGGGTCCGGAGCCTTCTTCAGAAATACTTCCTCCAATGTATCTGAGCATTTACAAATAGACATTGTGTTGCACAGAGATAATGGGAACTACAGTTGTGTTGCACACTCATTTTTGACTCGTTACCAATTATTTTTAACGTTTCAATAGAATCCATAAAAAAAGTAAGAATGACATTTAACTTTTTTTCGCTTGCTCCTTTTATCCTCAAGATGTATTCGCATTGTTCAACGAGGACTATGCCGACAGTAACACTCCTTATTGTTGCTTCCACAGGAAGTTGACTCTGGAAACCATTCGGTTCCACGGAGGGGGCGGGACCAACTCTGGAAGGAGGTTGTTGGTGATTGGTAGCTGGCTCCCGAGTTTGACAACGGATAGGCGGAGTCTAGCGATTGACGGTAGGTGGGCGGGGTCTGCAGGTGGGGATTCGATGGGCGGAGTTGCGTTTGCGACCGATGGGCGGGGTCTGGTGATTGACAGTCAGTGGCAACCAAGACAATTCCGGATAAGAGCCCCAGAATTTGAGTTGTAGAATTAGGAGGAGGATCGCCGCAACCGGTTGTGGAGCTAGAAAGTGAAGTGAAGAGAAATTGTGCCTCACATCTCCGGTAAGCGCAAATGATGCTGAATTTTACATTTAGATCTTTATTTACTGTGTTGCCCGCATCACGCCTTATTCTTTATTTCTTGATATTTTAAGTCAGTTTATGCAAGTAAACTGCTGAGAATGTTAGACCTTGGGAGGAACTCAATGTAAAACACTATACAATGAACTGAACTTTCAGATATTTGCTTTGTTGTTGAAGTTGCATAACTTTTTGCCCGGTGTGACCTGTGATTGGTCAAGCTGGTTGCGCCCAGTTCTGTTTTGTAACACAGTCTGTGGTAACTCCTCGTGTTCACTTGTTACAGCAAGAGCCCAATCCACGTAGTTTATGGGAGTGTAGTGTTATTGCAGTGAGTTATGTCATGTGTGCATTGCAGTCCGAGAAATGAAACACCTTCCCAAACTTTGAAAGTTAATTCAAAAAGTTCATCGGCACTGAATTTTAATAAATGATCCATGACGGTCTTGTTGCATCTATTTCTTGCATCTTTATTTTAATGAAGTCCCCTAGTCATACCCTGTTCCATTATTAGAAATGATTTATTCAGACTTCCAGCATCTGCAACATTATGCTTTTATTTAATATAGTACTCATTTATTTATATTGCCTCTGCGAGATGAACTATGTCTCTGCAGTAAATTTCATCTGCCTTGAGTCTGCAATTTTCATGAGTCTATCTGTCCTTTTTTGACTGATCAGTGAATGATCACCACGTTCGCCCTAACCGTCCGGACTGGCAGCTGAGGAGCCACAAGACTGAGTATGATCTATTTCCCAGGTTGCAGAGAAGCACAGAGCCCTTGACCAAGATCAGCCCGACTCGATGCCTGACTGTGGCCAATCGTCTGGACAGGTCAGAGGCTACCCATGACTCACCGCTGGGTCTTTCTACCTTGCAGGTGATTTTGGTGGACTTCAGTGAGAACTATTCCCCTAAGACTTTGACATGTGCTTCTTACTTGTTGCAAATGCAGTGTGTTTGCCACATAAGCTGTTGGCACATGGCATATATATGAGTGATGTAGCACATTGCTGTACAACAACATGTCCATCTCCTTGTCTGAGGCCTGCTGACTAGCTGCCTGGCTGTGTGACTACTCTAATTGGCTCAGCAAGGTGAGGCTTCAATCCTGTAAGCGTGCAGTTAGATGCTAACTGAGTGAGCACTAGGTGAGCAGCTCTGAAAACCAGTCTGGTCTAAGTGTGCGCTGGCTGCCTTGCCTTAAGCTCGAAGTTTATCTGCAGCAGACATTTATTACTAGTTGATCATGGTAAGATGTCATGATAGTTGTGAGGGTTTGGAAAATGTCAAACGAGGGATGAATGTGGCTGGAGCCCATGCACCATGCCCTGAGAGACTGTTTGCTACTGAGCAGTATGGAGGGTCCTCTCAGCCAATAGTGAGCTGAAGTTGCCCAGTAAATCCTTGAATTTCCATATCGTGAATTCTCAGTGTTGAGAATTTGGTAAAATAAGAAGCTGAATATTTGATGCAAAAGTTGTCCTACTTCTCAGTACAAGCATAAAAGATAGAGCACAATGCTCCTGAGATCGAGATAGGCCTCACCAAACCTTTCACATGATTCTGCCACAAATCTTGTCATAGTCCACGTCACTTAGATTCTGCCTTTAGAAACTGCTTTAAGTTCTATTCAGAGTAAATCTAAGTATCAACTGTAGGTGTTGCAGATTACAATTATAGCTTCTTTTTCCCTAAAAGTAAAATCTGAGACTATTTTCTTTGCTTTGCTCAACAATTTTCTTCTCTTCTGAACACATCAATACATTACCAAAGGTCAGTTCCTCGTATTCATGCCTGAACGATGAATGTCAGCAGGCCATCTAACCAGCAGATTGAAGGGAATAGACAGCCAAAATAGATAGTCATCATTGGCACTGACTCTGAAAATAAATAGTTACGTTAGCTGCAAAATTGAATAACCAGCTTCACAGGGAAAGGGAAAGAATTACTGCTGTGCGCTTTAGAAGGGTATCAGCTGGAGCACCAGTGCTCAGCATGACTCCTCTACATCAGTTATATCTTTGTCAGGAATAAAATAGGAATTTAGTTTGTTTTATAGAAACTGAGTTCTGAGGCAGAAATTTACCCAGGCAATTAAAACAGGTTCCATCTCTTTCTCTAACCAATGTTTTAATTGTTCTGTTTCAACTGGTTCAGCTTTTGACAACATCATCTGTCCATCACATGCACTACATACTGTTAAAATCCTCCTGTATGCTTTTATCACCTTCAGGTTCATTTTCTCCAATGCAGTCTCCCAGTTTCATTCTCCATAAACCTCAGTTAATTGAAAACTCTGCTGTCCATATTCCAGTCATTGCAAACCCCATCACTCATCATCCAATTCTCGCATACTTAAGTTGGCTCCTGGTCCTCTAATATAATAAAATGTGAGGCTGGATGAACACAGCAGGCCAAGCAGCATCTCAGGAGCACAAAAGCTGACGTTTCGGGCCTAGACCCTTCATCAGAGGGTCTAGGCCCGAAACGTCAGCTTTTGTGCTCCTGAGATGCTGCTTGGCCTGCTGTGTTCATCCAGCCTCACATTTTATTATCTTGGAATCTCCAGCATCTGCAGTTCCCATTACTCCTGGTCCTCTAATGCCCATCTTTTGCAAATACATTTCTTACATCCTTACCCCTCAACACACTGCAAACTTCTTCCGTCCTTCTGTGGCCTTCTTTGCATCCTTTCCTTTGCAAAACTGTTTCAGCCATTCCTACAGACACTTGGGTCTTAAACATTCAAACTCCCACCTTCAACGCTTCCGTCTCTCCACCCCCATTTCTTTAAAATACTTCCTGAAAGCTGTCTCTGATTAAAACCTGAGTCAACCCCTTAATATTTCTATGGCTTGGCAGTAATTCTGATTATACTTTAATGAGTGCCTTGTGACTTTTTTTTCTACATTAAAGATGCTGTTTGAATGTATAAGAGAACACAGTGTGGTGCTGGAGGAATACAGTAGGCCAGGCAGCATCAGAGGAGCAGGAAAATTGACATTTTGGGTTGGGACCCTTCTTCAGAAATGGGGGAGGGGATGGGGGCTCTCAAATAATTAGAGAGGAGAGTGTTGGACTGGAGAAGGTAGGTGGGATGGTGATAGCAGGTCGGTAGTGGTGGGGATTGGTCAGTGAGGTGAGAGGAGCGGATAGGTGGGAGAGAAGACGGACAGGTCAATGGTGGGGATGAGAGGGGGGGTTGGTCCTAGGAAGAGGCCAGGGGTGGGGACAATGTGAAGGTCCACATTGAGAACATTGGGTTGTAGGCTCCTAAGGCAGAATATGAGGTGCTGCTCCTGCAGTTTCTGGGTGGCATTGTTGTGACACTGGAAGAGGCCCAGGGTGGACATGCCATCCAGGGAGTGCGAGGAGGAGTTGAAGTGGTTTGTGACTGGAAGGTATTGTTATTTATCATGAACAAAGTGTAGGCCATCTACAAAGGGGCCTCCGAGCCTCTGCTTGGTCTTACCAATGTAGAAGAGGCCACTTTGGAAACAGTGGACACGATAGACCACATTAGTGGACGTCAGTCCGATGTGGAGTTTTTTTTTAGGGTCCTGGATGGAGTTGAGGGGGGAGATGTACAAGCAGGTGTAGCACCTCCGGTTGCAGGGAGAGGTGCCAGGGGTGGTGGGGATAGTGGGGAGCGTGGAGCCAGTTGGACAGTTCTTCCTCAACCGAGGATTCCCCAGCTCCACATCCGACAGGGCCCTCAACCAGTTCTGACCCATCTCCTGCACTTCTGCCTTCAGCCCTTCTTTTCCCTCCTGCAACAGCGATAGGGTTCCTCTTATCCTCACCTACCATCCCACCAGCATCCACATCCAGAAGATCATCAGATACCATTTGCACCACCTTCAGCAAGATGCCACCACAAGACACATTCCCCTCCCCTCCTGTGTCTGCCTTCCTTAGGGACTCTGGGACACCTTAGTCCACACTTCCTTCACCCCCAACACCTCCCCACAGCCCTATGGCACCTTCCCCTGTAACCAGTGATGGTGCAACATCTGCCCATTTGCTAGGAGTTGCTATTGATTAGGCTGGGAGGGTGAATAGTTGTTAATGGGAACTGTTAGTGGCTCACAACAGGGGATGTGTAATGCAGGCTCTGTGGTAATAAGGCCAGGTGTGTGGGGTAGAGGGCTGGGACATGGGAGAATTTAAACCCTAAAATTATTGAACTCAACATTGAGTCCAGAGGGCTGTATGGTCACCAAGTGGAAAATGAGGTGTTATTCCTTCAGTTTGCGCTGGGCTTCGCTGGAACACTGTAGCAAGTCAGAGACAGATATTGGCCGGGGAGCAGGGTGGTGCATTAAAGTGGCAGGCAACAGATAGTTCAGGGTCTTTCTTGCGAGCAGATGTTCTGCGAAGCAGTCACCAAGTCTATGCTTTGTTTCCCCAATGTAGAGGAGACCACATTAGTCTGCTGCATTTGCTGCTCACAATGTGGTCTCCTCTACATTGGGGAAACAAAGCATAGACTTGGTGACCGCTTCGCAGAACATCTGCTCGCAAGAAAGACCCTGAACTATCTGTTGCCTGCCACTTTAATGCACCACCCTGCTCCCCGGCCAATATCTGTCTCTGACTTGCTACAGTGTTCCAGCGAAGCCCAGCGCAAACTGAAGGAATAACACCTCGTTTTCCACTTGGTGACCATACAGCCCTCTGGACTCAATGTTGAGTTCAATAATTTTAGGGTTTAAATTCTCCATGTCCCAGCCCCCTACCCCACACCTGGCCTATTACCACAGAGCCTGCATTACACACCCCCTGTTGTGAGCCACTAACAGTTCCCACTAACAACTATTCACCCTCCCAGCCTGATAGTTAGCAACTCCTTTGTCCAACTGTCCTTCTCGCTCTTTTGGGCTCTATCCTATCGTTTACTCCCTACTCCACCCATCTCCCTATTTTCTGCCTAAAACTGACATTTTCCCAGTCACTGTCAGTTCTGAGGAAGGGTCACCAGACCCGAAATGTTAACTATTTTTTCCCTTCACAGATCCCACCACTACCTACCAGCTAGCACCATCCCACCTGCCTGTCCCAGCCCTACCACCCCCCTCTATTCATTTCAGAACCTCTTTCCTCTTCCCCCTTTTCTGAAGAAGGGCCCTGAACCGAAACATCAACTTTCCTGCTCCTCAGCTGCTGCCTGGCCTACTGTGTTCCTCCATCTCCACACTGTTATTTCAGACTCGAGCATCTGCAGTTCTTACATTCATACTGAGATAGTATGATGTTGTTTCTCCAGCTGAAGTGGTTCTGGTCTGATCTTCAGGAGTTTTATTTGTTTAACTATTTCTCTTGCCTGAGCCTGAACAGAATGTTGATTTAATGACTGATGCAGCTGCCCCAGAGTCCATTCAATTATGACTTTAGCTGACTGACAGATACTAGACATATACTGGACTGGTGCACTACTCCTCAGGTTAGGGATACAAATTCAGCCTGGATTACTTGGAAACCTGACAGATTTATTTTCCCATATCCCCTTAGTCAAAGGGAAAGATAAATAAGAACTTAAGCTTCCAATTTTGAGATCTGCCAACTAAACACAATGAAAATCCAAGGTGGTGTTTTCCCTTTTAAGCATGACACAATTCCAAGCAGATGAAATTTATTACTTTCAATCTTTCATTAACATGTTTATTAACAAAGTCATTGGGGATCACACTTTAAACCAAAACCTTTTTAATATGTGTGATTAAATTATTGCTGTGGACTCTTTCCTGTTTGTTGAATAATGGTCTTCGAGTCATACAGCCAAGAAACAGACTGTTCAGTCCAATTCATCTTGCTGATATCTTCTAATCAACCCGTTCAGAAGTGTTATGACAGACATCTGGAGCACGTGGGGCTTGAACCAGGCCTCCCTGGCTCTGAGGTAGGGACAATATCACTGCACCACAACAGACCCCTAATAATGGTTTTGCATGTTGTAAGTACCTTTTGTAGTACTGGCAACACTGATTGAATGTTTGTCATATATTCAGAGGTAGATTAGCATGATCGGAAAAAATAACAATTGAAGAAAAAAGACTGATCTTCAGCTGGTCCATTTTGCAACCAAAAGGAAATTTGCTATATTGCTGCATGTATTTTGGATTATTGAAACAGAACATGGCTACAAAATATATTCATGATGTTCTGAGCCCTGTGAAAGTTTCCATTAGGTATGTGCTCAATATAACCCTGAGTTCAAATTCTTCACTTAATAAACCCTGTTGCTAAATTGAGAGATGGGGGAAAAGCACAAATCACCAATCAGGTTCTTCTGTAAGAATAGAGACTGTAAATGCATACTATCAACAATGTAACTTTCATTAAACATTAATATAGCATTTTAATATTGCTTTTATGATTTGCCTGCCAGAAGTATCAACCTGTGAACACAAATTTTTCTTTTGTAAAGAAAACATGAATTTAGTCCAAGATTTGAAGACTTTCAAATAAAACAATTAATGTCATTACATATGTTTGTCTCACTTAGATTAACAACATGCCATCAACCTGGGTACATGCAGTTGGTTTCACTTTATTGCCAAATGTGGGAGGAATTTTTGGCTCTCAGATAACCCGGAAAGAAATTGCTGGCTGGTATACAACACTCAAAAAGCCATCTTGGTGTCCCCCTAACTGGGTTTTTGGTCCCATGTGGACAACTTTATACACAAGCATGGGGTATGTATCTATTTAATTATGCAATCTACTTGTTGCTTTCTTGTATAGAAAAGTCCCATTAAAAACTGAAAAGTTTCTCCTTGGCCTGTTCCAGAATATGAATGATCGTTAACTGAGTTGAAATTTGTTTCCACAATTAACTAAGACATATGTGGTGTGTGAATGCGACCTCTTTGTTTGTGCTGATTTAACCCTGCTCTATGTGCAGCTTTATTCTAATGAGATTCTCATAATCTGAGGATCTTGTATGTAACTTAGGGAAAGTTGATCAAAAGTTAGGTTTTAAGGAGGATTTCAAAAGGTGGAGAGAAAAGTAAGGGGAGTTGGAAGAGGTTTCATAGGGAATTTCAGAGCTTAGGCTGAAGGCAGCTGAAGGTCCAGCTGCTGTTGTCATCCATATTAAAATAAGTGATGTGCAAGTATTGGAGGAGCATTGTAGTCCTGGAGGAGGCTACCGACATACAGGAGTGAGACCATACAATTATTATTTGAAAAAAAGTTATAATTTTTTAGCGTATCCATGCAAAACAATGCAACTGCACTTCGCAGGAGCTTAATTGCTGTGAATTTTTTTTTCTATGTCATGAAACTGTCCTTTTCCTTCAGGTGGAGCCAGATATTCCTGTTTAGTTTAAACAATTGATGATCCTAATGCATTTTGCAGATTATTTATTCTTCAGAGTCTGTTCATCAGTCATAATCATAGCATCATACAGTATGGAAGCAGTGCCTTGTTCCAACAGTCCATGCCGGCCATGGTCCCAAACTAAACTAGTCCCCCTGCCTATGTATGGCCCTCCAAACCTTTCCTATTCATGAACTTATCCAAATGCCTTTTAAACATTATAATTGTACCTGCACCCATCACTTTCTCTAGCAGTTCATTCCACACACCAACCTTTCTCTGTGTAAAAAGGTTGTCCATCATGTCCTTTTAAATCTTTCTCCTCTCACTTTTAAAAATATGCCCCGGGTTTTGAACTCCCCAACCCGAGGGAAAAGACCCTTGTCATTCGCTTTATCTATTTTCCCCATGATTTTATAAACCTCAATAAGGTCACACCTCAACTTCCTATGCTCCATTGAAAAAATTTCCAGCCTTTTCTCAAGCCTCCATTCCCAGCAACATCCTGGTGAATCTTTTGAGTCCTCTCCAGTTTAATAATATCCTTCTTATAACAGAGTGACCAGAACTGCATGCAGTTTTCCAGAAGAGGCCTCACCAAGATCCTGTACAACCTCAACGTAACATCCCAACTCCTATACTCAAAGGCCTGAGCAATGAAGGGATGCATCCTAACTGCCGCCTTAACTACCCTGTCTACACAAATTTCACAGAACAATATACCTGAACGCCTAAGTCTTTCTGTTCTACACCATTACCCAGGGCCCTACCATTAACTGTGTAAGTCCTGTCCTCGTTTGTATTATCAAAATTCAATGTCTTGCATTTATCCAAATTATACTCCATCTGCCACCCATCAGTCCATTGACCCAATTGATCACCCTCATCCAGGTTGGCATTTTGAGCTTCTTTCTTCAGAGAAACAAAATTTATGACATCTGGAGGTGAGAAAATGCAAAAATTATCTTTCACAGCATGTGATTGCAGCTTGCATGATTGCATATACGATTCCATGGCACCGTAATTGGTAAGATTAAGTGACAACACCTCTTCCATGATAATCCTCACCACCAGTGCCCCACAAGGCTGTGTTCTCAGCCTCTTAATATACTCCATATACACTCCTGTCTACTTCATTTGCTGATGACACCACCATAGTCTCAAACAACAATGAGACAGAGTGCAGGAAAGAGAGACAGCTTTAGTGGCATGGGACAAAGTCAACAACCTCTTCTCTCAATGTCAGCAAAATTGAGGAGCTGGTCACTGACTTCAGGAAGTGGAGTGAAGGGCATGCCCCGGTCTGTATTAATGATAAGATAGAGGCGGTTAAGAGCATCAAATTCCTAGGAGTAAATATCACCAACAATCCATGTGTCTCTCCACATCGATGCTATGGGCAAGAAAGCACACCAACGCCTCTACTTGTCAGAAGGCTAAGGAAATTTGGCATGCCAATTTTTATGGATGTGCCATGGAAAGCATCCCATCTAGATGAACCACAGTATGGTTTAACAACTGCTGTGTCCAAGAATCCAAATCGTTACGGAGAGTTGTGAACACAGCCCAGTCCATCACGCAAACCAGCCTTTCATTGACTCTGTCATGGGAAAGCATAATTAAAGACCCCACCCTCTCTGATTATACTGTCATCCAGCCTCTTCTGCTGGGCGCAGAGATATAAATGTTCGAAAACATGTACCAACAGATTCAAGAACAATTTCTTCCCCACTGTAATCAGACTTTTGAATAGACATCTCCTATGTTAGAGTTGATCTTTCTCTCTCTACACCTTTCTCTCTAGATGAAACATTGTATTCTACATTCTGTTCTGTTACCCTGATGTACTTATTTAAGGTATGATTTGTCCCTATAACACACAAAACAGTACTTCTCACCAAATCTGTGCATGTGACAATTATAAATCAAATCCAATACCCTTTCACCCCTATAGCCCTAATAGCTATATGTAAATTTTTATCAAAAACATTAAATGTTTTTGCCTTAATCACTTTCCCAAGCAGAGAATGCCACAGGCTCACCGCTGTGATCTAAATAAATAACTTTCACCCCCAGCCCCCATCTTTAGACTGTGACCCCCTGGTTTGAGATTTTTCTTACAGAGGAAAAAGTAAAATGACAACAAGGCACTGATATCTTTTGACTGTTATCACTATCATTGACTTACCCTTTTTAAATAACATTAAATAAATGTCATCTTGATTGCCTCAGGTCAGAGTTCAAAATTGATGTGTCCAACCCTTTGAAAGCCCTTCCATCAGATGGGAAAGAATGAACATTGATCATTAAAAGATGCAATCATAAGCCCTTTTGATTTTTGGATGTACAACGAAAAATGGTAACAAAATACCTGACAAAACCCAGTCAGCATGAAGCACAATTAGAACAATGCCTGAGTAATGCGTCTAACAGAAGTTATCATCCTCCTCCTTTTTTCCCTTCCCCCCAGCTGCCCACCTCATAGTTTACAACTGAGTTGTCCAATTGCAGGATGGTGTGGCACATCGTGTTGTAAATCACCAGTTCACAGTTCAATTGTTGAAAATCATTCATAGTCATTATTGGGAGATGTAATTCATATTTTGGACTAATTTTATACAATTTTATTCTCAGCTATGGCTCCTACCTGGTGTGGAAGGAATTGAATGGATTCACTGATAAAGCGTTGATCCCACTTGGTTTATACGGAACCCAACTTGTCCTTAACTGGGCATGGACTCCTATTTTCTTTGGGGCACACAAGAAGGGATTGGTAGGTGTATAGATGATGTAAGGAGAAGTGTGTCCTTTTGAAGGCATTAACTCCTTGCCAGAGTACAATCAATGGCACTTTTGGTGATGTAGTACCTAGGTCAGGTTTTATTTGTTGCAGAATTTAAACAGTGTTGGTAGGAAATTTGACTAAAGGGAGCATTATAGTTAGACCCAATCTTATTATCAACTAAGCATCTCTAGATGGGTACACTGAAGCCAATTCAAGCAGCCTTTGTTCATCATTTAGAACCATAGAAAACCGTAGAGCCAAGGAGAAGTTACAACACAAGAAGAAGCCATTCAGCCCATCAGAGATAATGGGAACTTCAGATGCTGGAGAATCCAAGATAACAAAGTCTGGAGCTGGATGAACACAGCAGGCCAAACAGCAGCTCCGGAGCACAAAAGCTGACATTTCGGGCCTACATCCTTCATCTCTAGGCCTGAAATGTCAGCTGTTGTGCTCCATTCAGCCCATGTGCGCAGTGGTTGTATAAAGTGGCTGACCATTTTAATCTGTTTCCAGGATCTAGTCTGTAGCCTCTCGAGCTAAAGCATTTCAGGTGCAAATCTACACTCTTTTTCCCTTTAAACGATGTGAGGATTCGTTTTGCAACCATTGAACTATGTAGTGAATTCCAAACGCTCCTGTTTTTGTTTCTCATGTCTCCTCAAATCCTTCTACCAATCATCTTAAATCTGTGCTCCCTGGTGACTAACCTCTGTACGAGGAGAAACCCATCTGCGCTGCCCACTCGATCAAAGCCCGTTCTTATTTTGTACTCCTCAGTTAAATAACCCTTCAACCTCTACTGTTGGAAAGAAACAGCCTTAGCCCATCCACTTGTTCCTTGTTGTTGCAAGCTTCAAGCCTGGCAACGTTTGTGTGAATCTCGCTCTTGCTCTATAGCAATAAGGTCCTTCATGTAAGTGATGACCAGGACTTCCACATAAAATTCCATCTGTAGCTTAACCACAGCATTATATCCCTGATTTGGTATTCAATGCCTCCCACAATGAAGGAAAACGTTCCAAATTCTTTCTTTACCACCGTATCTACTTGTCCCACCACCTACATGTGGAAGTACACCCCAAGATCTCTGTTTCTCTATTACTCTCTTAATTCTCTGCAGTTCATCCTGTATTCTCTCTCCTTGCTGTCTCCCAATTGCATCATCTCTGCCATCTCCCGATTGGATTTCATTTGCCATTTTTCTGCCCAAACCATTGCACCAAACAATTGATATCACTCTGCAGTTGACTGGCATCTTCTTCATAGTCAACTGCATGGCCAATTTTGATGTCATCTGCAAATTTACCAATCTAAATCATTAATAACATACAAAAAACAGTAAGATACTTAAAACTGAGCTTTGTGGAACACCACTACAAACCTCTTTCTATTTGCTAAAACAATAATTGACCATTACCTTATGTTGTCTGTGACTGAGCCATTTTGGAATGCAACTCACCACATTCGCTGTATCCCATATCCTGTCATTTTTACAACCAGTATGCCCTGTGGCACCTTGCCAAATACTAGAATCCCTGCAGACAACAACCACTGTACCATCCTCATCAATTCTCCAAAAATTCAATTAAAGTTTCAAGACACAACCTTCCTTTAACAAAACCACGTTGACTATCCCTGATTGATCCATGCCTTTCCAAGTAACAGTTAACCCTACCCTCAGTATTGATTTTTAGCAATTTGCCTACCACCAAGGTCAAACTGACTGGCCTTTAATTATTTTGCCTGTCCTTCACAGCCTTCTTGAACAGGGGTACAATGTTTGCAGACTTCCAATCATCTGGTACATCTCCCATATTTGATGAAGATGCAAAATGATCCTCAGAGCATCCATTATTTTCTCCCTGACGTCCTTTAAAATCCCAACAGTATAATCCATCTGGCCCTGTTGGTTTATCTACTTTGAAGGTGGTCAGTCCTTCCTTTTTTGTGTTTAGTTTACCTATTATTTCACACTTTGACGAGAATATCTGTTTCATTCTTTTGTGAAGACTGAGACAAAATAATCATCAAGAACCTGCCAACATCCTCAGTATCGACACACAATTTCCATTTTTAATCGGTTCAATCCTTTCCTTGGCCATCTTCTTGCTCTTAATATACTAATAAAACAGCTTTAGATTTTTCTGAATTTTACCAACTAACTTTTTAAAATATTCTTTGTTTTCCTAGTTTTCTTTCTTGCTACTCTTGTATATTCTATAGTCCTCTAACTTTATAAAGTGTTCCATTTTAAATTGTTATAGGCTCTATTTTACTGCTTAATCTTACCCTGAATGCTTTTGGATAAACAAGGAACTTAAGATTTGCCTGTACCACTACTTCTCTTTGTAAGCACCCATCTATACTGTGCTTATAGAATCTTGCTTTTGAATGGCTCCCATCGATTTATCACTAATTTTTTTTTTCAAACAGTTATGGTGAGTCAATTCTCTTCCAAATGCCAGATCTCTTGGCATTGAAAAGTTTGCCTTCTCCAACTTAAGTTTTATTCTTGTTCTATCTTTGTCCTTCTACATAATTATGCTAAGTCTAAGTATATTATGATCACTATCTCCATAATGGTCATCCATGGCTACTTCATCCATATGTGTAGCTTCATTTCCCAAGACTAAATCACGAACTGTACCCTCTCTCATTGGGCTAGTTATGTGCTAGCCAACAAAATTTTCCTTTGAATACAATTCAAAATTTTTGTTCTGTGTCTTTCACACTGTATCCTAGATGCTATATGAGTAGGTGAAATCCACAACTGTTATTGCCCTATTGTTTTGCACTATTTGCTCCCCCAATTCTCACCACTTGGGAGTCTACTTTTCCAGTTTCTGAGCTCAACCCATCTGATCTAATTTGATTCCTTTGGTATACCATCCCTTTCTATTATTTAACAGTGCTGCACCTCCAACTTTTTTAAAACCCCTTTCTCTACCCTGTTTGAATAGTGATAGCAAAGGATTTCATTATATTTTTATCACATTGCTGACCACGGATCTCTCCTGCTGTTTCTGCTTGTAATTGGTGTATATTGGAAGGATCTACAAGTTTATAATCAACTGTTTAGTCATATTATAAACACATCATCTTTGGTCAAATCCTGGCATGGTCCTGAAACTGAGTGTATCTTGCTCAGAGGCAGGAACAATACCCTCTGCACAACACCGTCTGCTCCCGTATCATTCAAACATTAATTAGCAATTTTAGAATATCACTCTCTAGTCTGTATGTCAGCACTACTACTAGACAAATACTCAGCCCGCTCCTCCCACATTTTAATTAGTAAGACCTTTGTACTAAAGCACTAGCTAGTCTTGTATCCTCAACCTCCCTTTCTATCATGGGTAGCTTGCAAGGTGCTTACAGTATTTTCTCGTAGGCATATTGGAAGTGAGGCGGACATTTTAGATGAAATTTAGAATTGTCAAATTTTCACAGCCTTCACTTCATCCCCAGCACATCTAAAAAATGTAAAATCAAAATTTTGCTGAGTTCAGCCAATTGTCTGACAGGCACCTGTGTGGAGAACTTGATATGAAGTTATAATAAGTGCTCAGTTATGTAGCTTTGTAGAACAATTGTTTGTACTACCACTTCTGGGCTTCAGCTTTTCCATTGCACTGAGAAATGGAATGAATAGGGATAAGTGCAACAAGTCCCAATATTTGTTTCAAGCTTTAAAATATAGAGGCCTATTCCTGGACAAACAGCCATGCAATTTTTTTTAAAAGAAATTGCTTCATAAAGATTTTGCTCAGATCTGACAAACTGCTTGCTTCTTGTGACGCAAAAAGACATGTACTAGTATATAGAAAGCTTGGACACACTGTTAGAAAACTTCATCCTTGTTCAAAAAATTAGAGCAAGTATAATTAAATAACAGTAACTGGTTTAGACTCCTAAACACATCTAATACCTGAATAGTGGGCTAATAATTATATTCCATTATAGGCTTTGTATCAAGTCACTTTAGTCAAATCATTTTGTCTCCCACGTCCTCCATAATTATTTGGAACGGATGGAATGACTTTAGCACATTGGAGATAGTGACATGGAATTAAGAGCAGACACGATAATTCAACAGAACAGTGTTATGGTTTTTCAAAACTGTTTGGCCTACGTGTATTGGTTTATCCCATATTACTTTAGAGCTGAAACTGAGCTACAAGAATAACTCCATCTCAGCAGTGTTGCAGGCACAGCCAATTTCTTGACAATTCCTTTTTTTTGTTGCAGGCTTTTGCTGAATTACTCTGCATTTATGCCACAGCAGCAGCTACAACTGTGACTTGGTACCCCATCAACAAAACAGCTGCTTATCTAATGGTTCCTTATTTGGCCTGGTTGACTCTGGCTTCTGCTCTTAACTACTGCATCTGGAGGGACAACAAGGATAAGGATGATTAGAGCTATTAATTACTGTAGAACATCGGGAATCCAGCCTGCTCAACAACACTGACAACTTGAAGGATGAAATTTTGTTCCCCTGTTGATTGTATCAAGAGAATTCAAAACTAAAATTAAACCTATGGCTCATCCTCACTTTGTTCTGTTTCAGTGTTTATTTTTAGCATTTATTATAAAGAAAATCGACTGAATAACAGCTATGCACCTAAGGAAACCTTCGAAACTGCAAAGTCAGGAAGTCTTCACATTTCTGTCAGTTCTCATACAGTGGTCTCTATTTAATGGTGGGAAGCAAGGCAACCATGTCCATTTAATCCTGGGAGAAATTGTGCTTTAATTTCCTTGCAGTGTAATGATGACAAGGATTGTGTCTTGATTATTGACGGGTGTATGCTATTTAAGACATAGCAAGCTAGGTAAACATGCAAGGTAGCATTGTTAGTCAAGATAGCATTTGTGCGATAGATAGAAATGTTACTTCAGGAGTTAAGGATGTAGGATTAGTTTGGATGGAGATGGGAATATTAAAAGAAAACAGCCCATTTAGAGGGGGTGGTCTCTCAACAGTAACCACAATGTAGGATGAAGTATACAAAAAATACTGGGTGCATGGGATAAATGCATAGTAATAAGATATGATTCTAATCTACATATAAATTGGAAGAGGTAGGAAGAACTGCTGATGCTGGAGTCTGAGATAAGTGTGGAACTAGATTTTTCTGAAGAAGGATCCCAAGACGAAACATCAGCTTTCCTGTTCCTCTGATGCTGCCTGGTCTGCTCTGTTCCTCACAGCTCCACACTGTTATTTATAAACTGGAAGAGTCTGACTGGTAATGCTAGCCTGGAAGAAGAGTTCATAGAATATTATTGGAACAACGTGATTGTATTGAAGAGGGTGCAGAGGAGATTCGGTTCTTAGAGACTGGGTAGCCTGGGTTTCACTTAAAGGGTGGTAGAAATGAGTAACGTGCGTACCTGTCAGGGTCGTGGAGGTGGGTACTCTCATTACATTTCAGGATCTGCATGAGCTCTTAGAATCCCAGCGCATAAATAGTCTCTGGACCAAGAACAGGTAAATGGGTTTAGTGTACTCTGATGTTTGTTGGCTAATATTGTCATGGTGGGTGAAAGACCTGTCTCTATGCTGTAGGACTTGATGACTCTAATACTTTTGAGAGATGTGACCAAGCAGAAAACACGTTAATTTAGACTTAATATTGTGTAATATTACAGGATTGTTAATGATCTTAGATTTTTTTTAAGGCAGCCTTTGGTAGCATCGACGATAGAATTTTCACATTGAGTTTGAAGGGGAGGACTGTGCATCTAAGACTAGTATTTTAAACTTAAATATGGGTGACTGCATGGGTATGAAGTCTGAGGTAACTAGAGTAAACTTAATACCAGCCAAGAGAAGTAGCCATTTAAGGATATACTTCAGAATTCTAAGAAGTAGTACAATAAAGAGTTCTAAGGAAAAGCCCCATCATAGTTAACTGAAGAATTTAAGGAAAGATATAAACTTAAGGCAAAAGTAATATTTGTGAATAAATAAGTGAACAGTCAGATGATTGAACAGAATGTAAAGAACTATAGAGAGTGATTAAAAAATTAATCAGTGAAAATAAAATAAAGTATGAGAGGAAGCTAGCTAGAAATGTAAAAATGGAGAATGATTTTTACAGTTTTTTGATAGCAAAAAGTAAGTAAAGTGAGATTTGTCCCTTTTAAAGTGTAATAATGGGGTGGCACGGTGGCTCAGTGGTTAGCACTGCAGCCTCACCAGGGACCCGGGTTCAATTCCAGCCTCGGGCGACTGGCTATGTGGAGTTTGCACATTCTCCCTGTGTCTGTGTGGGTTTCCTCCAGGTGCTTCAGTTTCCTCCCACAGTCCAAAGACGCACAGGCTAGGTGGATTGGCCATGCTAAATTGCCCATGGTGTTCTGGGGTGAGTGGGTTATGGGGAGATGGGTCTGGGTGGGATTCTTCAAGGGGCGGTATGACTTGTTGGGCCAAAGGGCCTGTTTCCACACTGTAGGGAATCTAATCTAATCTAATCTAAATAAAATGAAAATGGTGGATGAATAAATATTTTGCTTCTGCCTTCATTACAAAGGGTACAAAAAATATTTAGAGGTGTAAGTGAAGGAGGAACATAGTGAAATTACAATCACCAAGAAAGTGGTGTTAAGCAAACTAATGGAGCAGAGGGCATTCAAGGCCCTGGGTCATAAGAGTTCATTTTGGGATCTTAAAGGTTGCTGCTGAGGAAATAGATTCGTTATACTCTGGAAAGTTTCCTTCAGATTAGAAAATAGCAATATAGCTCCCCCATTGACAAAGTGGGAGAACAGAAAAGAAGGGAAACCATGAACCAGTTAGCATGACATCTTTTGTAAAGAAGGTAATATAATTGATCATTAAGTAGGTTACAGTTGGGCACTTAGAAAGCTCAAGGTAATTGGGAAGAGTCAGCATTGCTTGTGAATTGGAAATCACATTTAACCAAGTTAGACTTAAATCTACTGGCATTTGGAAGTGTGAGAGGATACTTGATTGAAACATTGAAGATCCTGAGGAGTCGTGACAGTTCGGATATGGACAGGGTGTCTGTTCTTATGGGAGAATCAAAAAAAAGGCTTTACTATTTCTAAATAATAAGTCACACGGTTAAAACAGAGAAGGTGAAATTTTAAAAGATCGAGTCTTTGAATGCTCTTGTTTAAAAAAGATGGTGGAGACACAGCTTTTGAATATTTTTAAGGTAGATAGATTCGTGTGAAGCAAGCAGGTGAAAAGTTATCAGGAGGGGGTGGAACGTAGATTTAAGAAAATAATCTGATCAGCTGTAATAGAGCAAACTTTGTTTTGACCAACACCTTATTAACTGGCACTTGATAAATCGGCAAAAATTTATATACCTCAAATGCTGCAATGTTTGAGTATTTATGCTGTAAACAAAGTATAACAGTGATGTGTAAATCCCCTGCATTATGTTTCTAGTACTTACTGTGTGCTTTTGCATTGATTTTAGGAGAGTGTTGATGATTTCACATAGATTTTTTGAGGGATGCTGATGTCTCGAAGCTTTGTTTGTTCAGTGTTTACTGTTGTCACATGGACCTCTTGATTATCTGGAATATTTGATCAACCCAGCACACTCTTGGTCCCATAGGTACTGGATAATAAAAATGCTCTCGAATTATTAAATGATGGAACAAGCTCGAGTAGCCAAATTGCCTACACAAGAGTCAACAGCAAGTACAAGTACAGGATGCAGACAGGTAAACTGCATTGTGCATGTGCATGCTGTGAGTGATGCCTGGAGAGTGGCAGGTAAAGGAGGAGGCATCAGCAACACCAGGATAGGCCAGACATGGCTGCACCCCAGCCTGGGGTCCCCCAGTGAGTGAGGAATAGGTCCCCCACAGGTTGAATGCCCCCAGCCCGGATCTACAGGCTAGGCTGAGGCTCCGGGTCCATGGCTGAGGCCCAGGTGCCTGAAAGAGGAAAAGTGATAGTTTCTGTATAGTGTCCCCGTGATAAAGTCTTCTTCATCTCCAGCTTCCAGGCCTTCCAGCTGCTTGGCTGGCGATCTTATCCTGTAATGGTGGCCTTCTCCCAGCTTCAACTTCAGGGTATTCCATTGTTCCTCAGTCGGTTTTTCCTGAGCCCTAGAGCCATTAACTGAACCCGACTTGTAAAACTTTTCAGTGTATTTTTCAGGTAAAAGTAGACGTGACAACAAAATTCTATTCTATTCTAAACAAGTATATGGTTCAATTTAAATGCAAGTTGTAGCATTTGTCAAGAAAATGGATAATTGTAGAATAGCAAAAGAGATATTGTTCTGAGAAAATGTAGAGTGTGGACAAGAGTGTCCGCTAAATAGGAAAAAGTGCTGGAAAACCAGGCCGGTGAAGAAAATTGCAGAATGGGCTTATGAGCATCAGCAAAAAGTCATCATTTAATCTGCAGGCCACCTGACTCAACACCCTCAGAGAAAGGAAGATGTCATTCCAGAATTCAAGGCCATGTAAGAAGCATGAAAAAGCATGATCTAGTGCTCTATCTGAAACCTACCTGCCAGCTGAGTATGATGATAAAAATCCAAATTCATCCAATTTGTCATCCAACATGAAGAATGTATAGCATTGGTCTGAATTGAAAGATACAGATGAAACACTGAACTTCAACATACCACCAAACAACATCATTATTAATGTTTAGAAAGATCGGTTCTTCTAAAGACTGCTAGTGGCTGGCTGTGAGAAATTGTGGCTCAGCAGTGGTTCCATCTACATGGCGAATAGCACTCAATTAAAGCTAACTACTGCTTTTGAACACAAAACTCTCTCCAAGAAAAACATTTCGAAATGTGTTGTTGCCCATATTCATGAGAAAGGATGGATAAATCAAAGCAATTCCAGGATATGCATCAAAGAAGTGTTTAATTTAAAACCAGGAGGACTGTATAAAGAAAGAGGTTGCTCCTCTGGGACTTATTGAAATCCCATCTTGTTAACAATGTTGAGAATAGTGTAAGAGCAATCAACACTGGCATAATACTTATTCCTGGCGGTCTTACAGGTGTTTTATGGGCCTTCAATATGTGTCTGAATAAACCTCTCAAGGATGGTATCTGAACAATTTTTTGAAAATTGACTCAAGAAGGAAAAGAATATTCACCAGGTGTTGAAAACTGCAAGGACTCATTTTTAAATTCATCCATAGGCTATGGGCATTCCTGGTTGGACCAGTATTTATTGTCCAATACTACTTGCCCTGTTAAGAGGGAACCATGTTTTTTGGGCATCTGGAGTCACAGATAGGCCAAAGCAGGAAAGGGTGGCAGATTTCCTTCCTTAAAAGATATTAGTGAACCAGGTAGGTGTTCAGTACAATCAATAGTGGTTACATGGTCAGCCTTAGAATTTTTTTTAGCTTAATTCTTGGCTCTCATCAAATTCAAGTTTCACTAACTGCCATGGTGGGATTCAAAACCATGTTCCACAGAACATTAACCTGGGATTCTGGATTATTAGTCCAGTGACATTACACACCCCTGTAATATTGTGGTTAAGGGTTTTAGACTTGTGGCATGAACTTGACTCAATATTGGTGAAGCATTATTTCTAAGTTGCAGGGTATTGTATCCTTTCAACATTACTCAGCACAATTGCTAGCAGAAGATTGATGCTGAAAATAGTACCAAAGATGACAATGAAGATGAAAAAGTTCTATACAATGATATTATACAAACAGGTGAGTGGGATAAATTATTTGATGATTCAGGCAGTGATCTGGGTTATTTTAAGGAATTTCAATGTGAAGTTTTGTGATAAAGGAATTTTGGTACATATTCATTTTGTGTAGGATGATATATATATAGTTTGTGATTTTAAGATATAAATAAATATTTGAGAATTAATATGAATTATTTTATGATGACTTTTACTTTATTTCATTGCAGTGGTATATTTTGGATTTCATTTGAGCTCAAATCATACAGGCATATCAAAAACATTTCCCATGTCAAACTTGACCCTATGATTTCTGGTGTAAAACATCTCTCAAAAATGCAACTTTTACCCAATTTTTATAATAAAATACACTTTCAACCATGGAAGAGTTGGGAAACAAATTCAGCAGTGTGACTTGGAGCACAGAATAAATGTCAAAAACTCTCATTGGACACACTTGTTCCCAAATTGGGTTAATATTGGGTGAAAGATAGTTTTGCTAAAATAATAGTGTTTATGGCATTGAAAATGGATATTCTGTTTCGTAAGCATATGTTTATTGTTGGCAATAATTAAACTTGCACGTAGCAACACTTAGCCAAAATGCTGCAAGTGAACAAGAGAATTTACACACTCTAACAGCTTTTAGTTTGTGGATTTTTAAAACAGACCAGGCCTCATATTCTGGGCTGAGCACTTATCTTCCTTTTATGTCTCCTATCAGTAATTAGTTTCACATATGCTAATTGATCTATTGATCAAGCGTTAGGCTGAAGACAGAAATACATGAACTATCAAAGACCTTCTAGCCATTTCTACAGTTATTACTTTCCATCACCCTCGGCAGTCTCACTGACAAATGTAAACCTTCTCTGGTCTGCAGCTATTGCTGTCTGATCACTAAAACCTCCTGCCATCCACCAGCTAAACGTGTCATAAACCTCTTGCATCCCCCATGAGGTTGAGAGACAAATAACCGATACGATGCCATGTTGTTTGAAGACAGTTGCTCAGCATTCAAAACTCTCAGGGCTCATCATAACCAAGTTATAAGACAAGATTATATTAAAGTGATAAATTGCTAGTGAGATTGGTTACAATGATAACTTACTGGGTGCAGTTAATTTATAGAAATTAGAGAAATATCAAATACTGTAACATCTGACTAACCATTTCCGGATAGTCGTATTCAGTAGAGCCAGAAATCAGACACATGTTTGTATGCACATCAAAGGTAAAGAATGGAATTATATGCTACCATAACATCTATACCAGCGCAAATATAATTCGAAATCAGGTTTTCAAGTTAATTAGTAAGACAACTGCCTTGAACAAGATGACTGATTCAGGACAATCTGCCATTCCAATCTACTAACTGCAGTTTGATTGCTCTCTGACCTTGCCTAAGCTGCATAACAGCTGTGCACCTTGTTTCCCAAGAGAAAAGTGAACGAAACAAAATCGTCAGTGTCTGGCAACTCACAGGATTCAGTCCCTGTTCCGGCCCTGGGTTTGGGATAAGTCTCTTTGTCGGACCTATGTTGGGAGTTGTGGGGGTTGGGCCAGTCCTTCCTTTAGGCAGAGAACTGAAAAGGAAAACAGAGCAGTGTCAGAATATTGGCTATTTTGTCATGATCATACACTTTACTGGATGAGATTAAAAGGAATATTAATACCACTGAGATGGAAAAGAAGAAAATAATAGATAAAATAGAAAAAATGGAAGAGGATAAGATTTCAAGTCCAGATGGTTATGTGCCCACACATACGCAGGGAGAAAACTCAATGGAGAGGGAGGTGTTGGAGAAAAAAGATATGGCTTGAGGGGGCCAAAGAGGTCTTTGAAATGCTGAATGGATCTAAAGTGTAAATGTGAGAGGATGTTTTCATTTCTGAGAGAATTCAGACATGGCTACATGAAGATGCCCAGTCTAGATTGCATGTAATATTTCCTGCCACTGTGTGGACCTGATCTAAGCACAACAGCAAACTTTGGAATTGGAAGTGAATGCATCAGAACACAATTGGTGTCCATGGAAACTTCAAGTAACTGCACAGCCACTCAGCTTTCAGGGAACATTGTTCCTAATTAACCTCACTCAGAGAATGGTCAGTATTTTGAAACTCATTAGAACAAACAATGTTTGTGACAAATAGCTTGGATGCCTGTAAGAAGAAAATAGACAGGTAAATGGGACAATATTAAATGAAGGGATAGTAAGAACTGCTGATGCTGGAGTCAGAAATAACACAGTGTGGAGCCTGAGGAACACAGCAAGCCAGGCAGCATCAGAGAAGCAGGAAAGTTGACTTTTTGGGTTGGGACATCAGACAGACATTCACCTGCACATCGCCAATGGGGTCGATTGTATCTGTAGTTTCCAATGTGGCCTCCTCTACATCGCTAAGACCAAGCAGAGGCTCAGAGACCACTTTGAGAACACCTGCACTCTTTTTGTGACAAATGACAGCTCATTCCAGTCAGGAACCATTTTAACACCCCCTCTCATTCCTCAGATGACATGTTCATCCTGGGTCTCCTGCAGTGCCACAATGACACTACCCAAAGGTTGCAGTAACAGTACCTCATTTTCTGGTTGGGAAAACTGCAGCCCAATGGAATCAATGCGGATTTCACAAGCTTCAAAATCTCCCCTCCCCCTACTGCATCTCAAAACCAACCCAGCTCATCCCCGCCTCCCTAACCTGTTCTTCCTCTCACCTATCTCCTCTTCCCACCTCAAGGCGTACCCCTATTTCTTACCTACTAACCTCATCCCGCCCCCTTGACCTGTCGGTCCTCCCTGGACTGACCTATCCCCTCCCTATCTCCCCACCTACACTTACCTTTACTTAGCTCCATACCAGGCTCTTTGACTTGTCTGTCTCCTCTCGACCAATCTTCTCTTCCATCCATCTTCAATCCGCCTCCCCCTCTCTCCCTATTTATTTCAGAACCCCCTTCCCCTCCCCCATTTCTGATCAAGGGTCTAGGCCCGAAACATCAGCTTTCCTGCTCCTCTGATGCTGCTTGTCCTGCTGTGTTCATTCAATTCTACACCTTGTTATCCCACATTTCTGAAGAAGGGTCCCGACTGGAAACATCAACTTTCCTGTTCATCTGATGCTGCCTGGCCTATTATTAAATGAAAAGGCATGCTGATAGGCTGATTTGAAGTGAACAGAGTGGGAGGAGACTCACGGGGAGTATAAATGCCAGTGCAAACTAATCATATGGAATGTTCTCTTTCCATGCTCTATGTCATTCTAGATGACTGTTAAGGTTGGAAGTGAATGGGTAATTTACAAAATAATATTTTCTCACAATGGTTAAGTCCCAATCTACCTGACATACATCAGCACTGTGTAATCAGTCCCTGTTGACTGGAGTTTTAACCTATCATTGAAGGGAAAGTAGCATTAGGGTTAAAAGATTTCATCTCTTATGCTTAATGTGAAGGGTTCGTCTCTAAAGATTAATGAGTAAAAAGTATCAGCGAATAATTGCAAATAAATTAACCTGCAGAAGATCAAGGTGAGTTAAGAATATATAATTGTACTTTCAAGACAAAGATTAATCACTTAATTTCAGAAACAGCATGATCTGTTCAGGATGTTTAATTCTTAATTGATTTTTGTCAGTGCAGGCTTTGTGATTGTTATTTCCAGGTTCTGACTTTTACCCGTCTCTTCATCCCTTTCTACAAATTAGTTTTTTTGACGCCCTTTCATTTCAAACAGATTCTGCCCCAATTAAAACTTTTAATGCATATGTTTCAAAAAGATGTTGAAGAGGATTTTGTTCATTCAAAGTGAGTTGACTGACTTCATTTAAAAGCCATTACATGTGGTTGGTACTTTTTTCTCCAGTTATCATTCCTTGAAAACTGGGATAGAATAGCCAGGTACATTTTTTGTTTCAAACCATTTCGAATCCTTATCTGAGTAAAAGTATGTGGAGACAGTTCTGTGATTCTACCCATTTGGAGTTGTTGGAGCAGTGAAGGGCGATGGGAGTACCAGTAATGTACCTTCATATGTGCTGTTTATTTTTGGCTTTGCCTTTTTTTGGTCTGAAATGTATCACCTACATTTGATGTTTAACTGCACAGTATTACAGATAATGTGTTATAAAATTTAGGTATGGTTTTAACAGGTTTTGTTTCTTTGTATTTTAATGTTGAGGAAGCTAATTTGGTCTGTTGGATATCTTTAACAATCTGCTGCATTGTATCGTGTTGTCTTTTGAGGCACGTTATGAGCTTCATTGTCCTAGTAACTTTGCCTCTTCAATAAATTGTTCAGCAGAAGGTTCAACTGAGGCTGAGAGGAGTATGCATTATCAGTTGTGTCAATATACAATTGACAGAATTCCAACGAACAACGAACAACGAAAATTACAGCACAGCCTGCGTCGATCGAGATCCTCTGTCTAACCTGTCATCTATTTTCTAAGGATCTGCGTCCATTTGCTCCCTGCCCATCCATGTACCTGTCCAAATATATCTTAAAAGACGCTGACGTGTCTGCATCTATCACCTCCACTGGCAACGCGTTCCACGCACCCACCACCCTATGCATAAAGAACTTTCCACGCATATCTCCCTTAAACTTTCCTCCTCTCACTTTGAACTCATGACCCCTAGTAATTGAGCCCCCACTCTGGAAAAAGCTTCTTGCTATCCAGCCTGTCTATACGTCTGATGATTTTGTAGACCTCAATCAGGTCCCGCCTCAATCTTTGTCTTTCTAATGAAAATAATCCTAATCTACTCAACCTCCCTTCATAGCTAGCACCCTCCATACCAGGAAACATCCTGGTGAACCTCCTCTGCACCCTGTCCAAAGCATCCACATCCTTTTGGTAATGTGGCGACCAGAACTGTACACAGTACACCAAACGTGGCCGAACCAAAGTCCTATACAACTGCAACATGGCCTGCCAACTCTTGTACTCAGTACCCCACCCAATGAAGGAAAGCATACCATATGCCTCTTGACCACCCTATTGACCTGCATTGTCACCTTCAGGGAACAATGGACCTGAACACCCAGATCTCTCTGTTCATCAATTTTCCCCAGGACTTTTCCATTTACTGCATAGTTCGCCCTTGAATTTGATCTTCCAAAATGCGTCACCTCGCATTTGCTTGGATTGAACTCCGTCTGCCATTTATCTGCCCAACTCTCCAGTCTATCTATATTCTGCAGTAATCTCTGATAATCCCCTTCATTATCTGCCACTCCACCAATCTTAGTGTCATCTGCAAACTTGCTGATCAGACTACCTACGCCTTCCTCCAAATCATTTACATATATCTCAAACAACAGTGGTCCCAGCACAGATCCCTGTGGAACACCACTGGTCACAGGTCTCCAATTTGAGAAACTCCCTTCTACTACTACCCTCTGTCTCCTGTTGCCCAGCCAGTTTTTTATCCATCTAGCTAGCACACCCTGGACCCCATGTGACTTCACTTTCTCCATCAGCCTGCCATGGGGAACCTTATCAAACGCCTTACTGAAGCCCATGTTACTGAAGTTCATGTTCAGCAGGGAGATGGGAACCAAAATTGTAGCTCGAGTATAGGAAAGGTTGAGAGTAGGGAGGTCCAAAATAAAGTTTCAGGGACGCAAGATGGCACCGGCAAGCAAGACATTGGTTTGAAGTGTGTCTACTTCAACGCCAGGAGCGTCTGGAATAAGGTGGGTGAACTTGCAGCATGGGTTAGTACCTGGGACTTCGATGTTGTGGCCATTTCGGAGACATGGATAGAGCAGGGACAGGAATGGTTGTTGCAGGTTCCGGGATTTAGATGTTTCAGTAAAAACAGAGAAGATGGTAAAAGGGGGGGATGTGTGGCATTGTTGGTCAAGGACAATATTGTAGTTGCAGAAAGGATGCTTAGGGACTCGTCAACTGAGGTAGTATGCTCTGAGGTTAGAAACAGGAAAGGAGAGGTCACCCTGTTGGAAGTTTTCTATAGGCCTCCGAATAGTTCCAGAGATGTAGAGGAAAGGATAGCAAAGATGATTCTCGATAGGAGTGAGAGAGACAGGGTAGTTGTCATGGGGGGACTTCAACTTTCCAAATATTAACTGGGAACACTATAGCTTGAGTACAATAGACAGGTCAGTTTTTGTCCAGTGTGTGCAGGAGGGCTTCCTGACACAGTATGTAGATAGGCAAACAAGGGGCAAAGCCACATTAGATTTGGTACTGGGTAATGAGCCCAGCCAGGTGATAGATTTGGAAGTAGGTGAGCACTTTGGTGATAGTGATCATAATTCTGTTATGTTTACTTTAGTAATGGAAAGGGATAGGTGTATACCACTGGGCAAGAGTTATAGCTGGGGGACAGGCAATTATGATGAGATTAGACAAGATTTAGGGAGCATAGGATGGTGAAGGAAACTGCAGCAGATGGGCACATTAGAAATGTGGAACTTATTCAAGGAAAAGCTCCTGTGTGTCCTAGATAAGTATGTACCTGTCAGGCAGGGAGGAAGCTGTAGAGCGCGGGAGCCGTGGTTGACGAAGAGGTGGAATCTCTGGTCAAGAGGAAGAAGAAGGCTTATGTGAGGATGAGATGTGAAGGCTCAGTTAGGGCACTTGAGGGCTACGAGGTAGCTAGGAAAGACCTAAAGAGAGAGCTCAGAAGAGCCAGGAGGAGACATGAGAAGTTGTTGGCGGATAGGATCAGGGTAAACCCTAAGGCTTTCTATAGGTATTTAAGGTATAAAAGAATGATGTAAGTAAGATTAGGGCCAATCAAAGATAGTAGTGGGAAGTTGTGTGTGGAGTCAGAGGAGATAGGGGAAGCACTAAATGAACATTTTTCGACAGTATTCACTCTAGAAAATGACAATGTTGTCGAGGAGAATACTGAGATACAGGCTACTAGACTAGGTGGGATTGAGGTTCACAAAGAAGAGGTATTAGAAATCCTACAGAGTGTGAAGATGGATAAGTCCCCTGGGCCGGATGGGATTTATCCTAGGATCCTCTGGGAAGCCAGGGAGGAGATTGCCGAGCCTTTGGCATTGATCTTTAACTCGTCATTGTCTACAGGAATAGTGCCAGACGACTGGAGGAGAGCAAATGTGGTTCCCCTGTTCAAGAAAGGGAGTAAAGGCAACCCTGGTAATTATAGACCAGTGAGCCTTACCTCAGTTGTTGGCAAAGCGTTGGAAAAGGTTATAAGATATAGGATTTATAATCATCTAGAAAAGAATAAATTGATTCGGGATAGTCAGCACAGTTTTGTGAAGGGAAGGTCGTGCTTTGAGAAGGTGACCAGACAGGTAGTTAAGACTATAAAATGTGAGGCTGGATGAACACAGCAGGCCAAGCAGCATCTCAGGAGCACAAAAGCTGACGTTTCGGACCTAGACCCTTCATCAGAGAGGGGAATGGGGAGAGGGAAATGGAAGAAATAGGGAGAGAGGGGGAGGCGGACCGAAGATAGAGAGTAAAGAAGATAGGTGGAGAGAGTATAGGTGGGGAGATAGGGAGGGGATAGGTCGGCCCAGGGAAGATGGACAGGTCAAGGAGGTGGGATGAGGTTAGTAGGTAGATGGGGGTGCGGCTTGGGGTGGGAGGAAGGGATGGGTGAGAGGAAGAACCGGTTAGGGAGGCAGAGACAGGTTGGACTGGTTTTGGGATGCAATGGGTGGGGGGGAAGAGCTGGGCTGGTTGTGTGGTGCAGTGGGGGGAGGGGACGAACTGGGCTGGTTTAGGGATGCAGTAGGGGAAGGGGAGATTTTGAAATTAGTGAAGTCCACATTGATACCATTAGGCTGCAGGGTTCCCAGGCGGAATATGAGTTGCTGTTCCTGCAACCTTCGGGTGACATCATTGTGGCAGTGCAGGAGGCCCATGATGGACATGTCATCTAGAGAATGGGAGGGTGAGTGGAAATGGTTTGCGACTGGGAGGTGCAGTTGTTTGTTGCGAACTGAGCGGAGGTGTTCTGCAAAGCGGTCTCCAAGCCTCCGCTTGGTTTCCCCAATGTAGAGGAGGCCGCACCGGGTACAGTGGATGCAGTATACCACATTGGCAGATGTGCAGGTGAACCTCTGCTTAATGTGGAATGTCATCTTGGGGCCTGGGATAGGGGTGAGGGAGGAGGTGTGGGGGCAAGTGTAGCATTTCCTGCAGTTGCAGGGGAAGGTGCCGGGTGTGGTGGGGTTGGAGGGCATTGTGGAGCGAACAAGGGAGTCACGGAGAGAGTGGTCTCTCCGGAAAGCAGACAGGGGTGGGGATGGAAAAATGTCTTGGGTGGTGGGGTCAGATTGTAAATGGCGAGAGTGTCGGAGGATGACGCGTTGTATCCGGAGGTTGGAAGGGTGGTGTGTGAGAACGAGGGTGATCCTCTTAGGGCGGTTGTGGCGGGGGCGGGGTGTGAGGGATGTGTTGCGGGAAATACGGGAGACGCGGTCAAGGGCGTTCTCGATCACTGTGGGGGGAATGTTGCGGTCCTGAAACTACACCTGGGCCATCTCCAGCACATTCCTCACCTTTTTGGACCTCTCAGTCTCCATCTCAGGCAACCAGCTTGTAACTGATGTCCATTTCAAGCCCACCGACACCCACAGCTACCTAGAATACACCTCCTCCCACCCACCCTCCTGCAAAAATTCCATCCCCTATTCCCAAGTCCTCCGCCTCCGCCGCATCTGCTCCCACGATAAGACATTCCACTCCCGCACATCCCAGATGTCCAAGTTCTTTAAGGGCCGCAACTTTCCCCCCACAGTGATCGAGAACACCCTTGGCCGCGTCTCCCGTATTTCCCGCAACACATCCTTCACACCCCGCCCCCGCCACAACCGCCCTAAGAGGATCACCCTCGTTCTCACACACCACCCTACCAACCTCCGGATACAACGCATCATCCTCCGACACTTCCGCCATTTACAATCCGACCCCACCACCCAAGACATTTTTCCATCCCCACCCCTGTCTGCTTTCCGGAGAGACCACTCTCTCCGTGACTCCCTTGTTCGCTCCACACTGCCCTCCAACCCCACCACACCCGGCACCTTCCCCTGCAACCGCAGGAAATGCTACACTTGCCCCCACACCTCCTCCCTCACCCCTATCCCAGGCCCCAAGATGACATTCCACATTAAGCAGAGGTTCACCTGCACATCTGCCAATGTGGTATACTGCATCCACTGTACCCGGTGCGGCTTCCTCTACATTGGGGAAACCAAGCGGAGGCTTGGAGACCGCTTTGCAGAACACCTCCGCTCAGTTCGCAACAAACAACTGCACCTCCCAGTCGCAAACCATTTCCACTCACCCTCTCATTCTCTAGATGACATGTCCATCATGGGCCTCCTGCACTGCCACAATGATGTCACCCGAAGGTTGCAGGAACAGCAACTCATATTCCGCCTGGGAACCCTGCAGCCTAATGGTATCAATGTGGACTTCACTAGTTTCAAAATCTCCCCTTCCCCTACTGCATCCCTAAACCAGCCCAGTTCGCCCCTGCCCCCACTGCACCACACAACCAGCCCAGCTCTTCCCCCCCACCCACTGCATCCCAAAACCAGTCCAACCTGTCTCTGTCTCCCTAACCGGTTCTTCCTCTCACCCATCCCTTCCTCCCACCCCAAGCCGCACCCCCATCTACCTACTAACCTCATCCCACCTCCTTGACCTGTCCGTCTTCCTTGGACTGACCTATCCCCTCCCCATCTCCCCACCTATACTCTCTCCACCTAACTTCTTTACTCTCCATCTTCGGTCCGCCTCCCCCTCTCTCCCTATTTATTCCAGTTCCCTCTCCCCATCCCCCTCTCTGATGAAGGGTCTAGGCCTGAAACGTCAGCTTTTGTGCTCCTGAGATGCTGCTTGGCCTGCTGTGTTCATCCAGCCTCACATTTTATTATCTTGGAATTCTCCAGCATCTGCAGTTCCCATTATCTCAGGTAGTTAAGAGTAAACCGGTTGATGTGGTGTATATGGATTTCAGCAAGGCGTTCGATAAGGTTCCCCCCAGTAGGCTATTGTACAAAAGGCGGAGGAATGGGATTGTGGGAGATATAGCAGTTTGGATTGGAAATTGACTTGCAGAAAGAAGACAGAGGGTGGTAGTTGATGGGACATGTTCATCCTGGAGACCAGTTACTAGTGGTGTACCGCAAAGGTCGGTGTTGGGTCCACTGCTGTTTGTCATTTTTATAAATGACCTGGATGAGGGCGTAGAAGGATGAGTTAGTAAATTTGCAGACGACACTAAGGTTGGTGGAGTTGTGGATAGTGATGAAGGATGCTGTAGGTTGCAGAGAGACATAGATAAGCTGCAGAGCTGGGCTGAGAGGTGGCAAATGGAGTTTAATGCAGACAAGTGTGAGGTGATGCACTTTGGTGGGAGTAACCGGAAGGCAAAGTACTGGGCTAATGGTAAGATTCTTGGTCGTGTAGATGAGCAGAGAGATCTCGGTGTCCATGTACACAGATCCTTGAAAGTTGCCACCCAGGTTGACAGGGCTGTTAAGAAGGCACACAGTGTTTTAGCTTTTATTAATAGAGGGATCGAGTTCCAGAACCAAGAGGTTATGCTGCAGCTGTACAAAACTCTGGTGCGTCTGCACTTGGAGTATTGTGTACAGTTCTGGTCACCGCATTACAAGAAGGATAAGGAAGCTTTGGAAAGGGTGCAGAGGAGATTTACTAGGATGTTGCCTGGTATGGAGGGAAGGTCTTACGAGGGAAGGCTGAGGGACGTGAGGCTGTTTTCGTTAGAGAGAAGGTTGAGAGGTGACTTAGTTGAGACATACAAAATAATCAGAGGGTTAGATAGGGTGGATAGGGAGAGCCTTTTTCCTAGGATGGTGACGGCGAGCACAGGGGGACATAGATTTAAATTGAGGGGTGAAAGATATAGGACAGATGTCAGAGGTAGTTTCTTTGCTCAGAGAGTAGCAAGGGAATGGAACGCTTTGTCTGCAATGGTAGTAGATTCACCAACTTTAGGTACATTTAAGCCGTCATTGGAAAAGCATATGAACGTACATGGAATAGTGTAGGTTAGATGGGCTTCAGATCGGTACGACAGGTCGGCACAACATCGAGGGCCGAAGAGCCTGTATTTGCTGTAATGTTCTATGTTCTATATGACATCTACAGCCTTTCCCTTGTCAATCAACTTTGTCACGTCCTCAAAGAATTCTATTGAGTTGGTAAGACATGACTTTCCCTGCACAAAACCATGTTGCCTATCACTGATAAGCCCATTTTCTTCCATATGGGACTAGATCCTATCCCTCAGTAGCTTCTCCAGTAGCTTCCCTACCACTGACGTCAGGCTCACCGGTCGATAATTACCTGGATTATCCTTGCTACCCTTCTTAAACAAGGGGACAACATTAGCAAGTCTCCAGTCCTTCGGAACCTCACCCGTGTCTAAGGACACTGCAAAGATTTCTGTTAAGGCCCCGACTATTTCCTCTCTCGCTTCCCTCAGTAACCTGGGATATATCCCATCCGGACCTGGGGACTGGTCCAGCTTAATGTCTTTTAGGATACCCAACACTTCCTCCTTCCTTATGTCAACTTGACCTGGAGTAAGCAAACATCTACCCCTAACCTCAACATCTGTCATGTCCCTCTCCTTGGTGAATACCGATGCAAACTCGTTAAGAATGTCACCCATTTTCTCTGACTCAGTGCATAACTTTCCTTCTTTGCCCTTAAGTGGGCCAATCCTTTCTCTAGTTACCCTCTTGCTCTTTATATATGAATAAAAAGCTTTGGGATTTTGCTTAACCGTGTTTGCCAGCAATATCTCATGCCCTCTCTTAGCCCTCTTAATCCCTTTTTTTCAGGTTCGCTCTACATTCTAGATATTCTTGCAAAGTTTCGTCTGTCTTCAGTCGCCTAGACCTCATGTATGCTTCCTTTTTCCTCTTGGCTAGTCTCACAATTTCACCTGTCATCCATGGTTCCCTAATCTTGCCTTTTCTATTCCTCATTTTCACAGGAACATGTCTCTCCTGCACACTAATCAACCTCTCAATTCCATGAGAGATATTAAAATGTAAACAGATCTTGAAGCGGAATATGGAATTATACTTTGGAATCTTGTTTGCAAGACAATAACTTCCATGGTCTGATATACAAGATGTCAGTACAGTACATGAAGAGAGACAACATATTAATCCCATAGACACCAGAGGGGTCCAAAGCGGTAGTTATGGTTGGGCTCTCACAGTGGCAAGAACAACAGGACAGTTGAACAAAATAGGGGAAGGAAGAACATTTCTGTAAACTCCAGCTCAGATTAGAATGGGAAACTAATGCATGTGGACATGAAATAAAGCAATGTTAGGCTTAGATATAATAAATAAGTATTTATTGCCCATTCCTAATTATATTCGATAAAGTGGTAGTAAGCTGCCTTCTTGAGCACTACAATCCTTGTGGAGCAGGTACATTCACAGTGCTGGCATAAAAGTAAGTCCAGCAGGTTCTCCCAGAGGCAGTGAGGTATGGATGAGTGATCTCAAGCCCAAACTTGAACATTCTAAATTGACCCACGGGCGCAGAAATTGGGCCTGTCACAAAATTGGCCAAACTAAGTTCAACTGCAGCCAGCAGCTATTGGCTCCAGAGATCAGTGGAGCAAGATCAAAGAGGTCAAAGTCAGTGGATCAAAGTCAAAGACGTCACAAAGGTTCTGGGATAACAAGATACAACCAGGCTGAGGGTTATGTATTGGAGAAGGGTCAATCAAATTTTCTGGCACCTTGACTTCCAGCCAGTGCCTGAGGCTGGGCGCTTTACACACACGCCCCTCCCCCCAGAATGGCAACAGTGAAGGGTGTTGGCTGTGACCCCATTAGATGCTTTGAACCTCTCACATGACCCCATTGCAAAAGGTCACACAACACTCTGGAAGGTCCAGGGCAAGGGGAATAAAAACACATACCTATATGCCATCCCCTCAGCAAAGACTTGCAGCACAAGTCTATGTAGCGACCTAAGAAGACCCAGGAGAAGACACACTCTGGCCTGAAAGACCCAGCTTCATGGAAGTGAGCCAGCCCTCTGTCGAAGAGGAAGGAGATTCCAATGGCACAGCTCAAACACATGGATCATTGTGGGTAAGACAGATAGAGTGGGTGGACAGATAGAGTTGGATCTTAGTAAATAATGTGGGGATTTTGGAAACACATATGGTGTTTTAAGTGAGGAATATTTTGTTAATAAAATTGAGTTGATCCATAAACCAAATTGTGTCCCTTTGTCTACCTTACCAACAAGAGTGTTTTTAATACATAAGCTGGCCAAAATGTCCACAGCACAACAAACAGAGGGAACATCATATTCCAAGTTAGAATATTCAATGGCTTAGAGGGGAACATGTGAGTGATAGTCTTCAATTGCATCTGCTGACCTTGTTCTGTGGATAGTATGGACTGTGGGTTTGGAAGGTGCTGTCAAGGGAATATCATTGAGTTGCAGCCACTGTGCATCTTGTAGACTATAAACAGTGCAGCCGCCCTGCAATGTTAGAGGAAGAACTCAATGTTTAAGATGATGGACACGGTGTCAATCACGCAAGTTGTTTTGTCCTGAATGGTGTCAAGATTATTGAGTGTTGTTGGAGCAGCATTCATCCAGACAACTGGGTAGTATTCCATCACACTCTTGAATTGAGCCTTTCAGATGATGGAATGAATATTGGTCATTTGAATCGCCACCAGTAAAAGGGATCTAAATCTCAGAGAGTCAGCACCAGAGCGGTCATTGTAGTGAAAAGGTATATATTATAAAAAAGCTCTGTCCTTTTGTAAATGTGTACAGGGTATGTAACCAAAGAAAAATATATTCTGTTGGTCACTTATCCGATTCACTTAGTTACTTTGCAATATGAGAATTTGGTAGGTATCAACATCACGGCTCCTCTTTATAAATTGGGTGATAATGAAATAGATGGCAAAGTATGTCAAAAATAAATACAAATATGTGCAGTGCATGCTGGGCTGCATGTTTCTGTATTTTCTCTGTTCAGCTCATGAGTTAGAATCCCTGTTAAATGTGCAGCAACAACATCTGCTGAACTGTCTCCAGCTGTTTCAGATGTAGATACATTTCAGTAATGGAGATTCTATGTAGAGAAGGGAATCTAAAAATTGCTTATTCACCTATATAAGGAGAATGGGTAAAATTGATAAGACTCCTTTCTGTCACATCATATGCTTTCCTGCAGTTATTTTTAAACACAGCTCTGTGAATGGCAGTAATAATGTACAGCACAGGTAATGCCAAGTTTGAAGGCACAGGAATAAAACACAGAAAAATCTAAATTTCAAAAGAAATAAAAGTGTTGCGCTTGTTTAGAACATTTTATAATCGATGGGTGTCACAAAACATTTTACAACAATGTTGTGTTTTTTACGGTACACTTGTTGTTGTAATATAGGACATTTTATAGCTAATCTGCTCACAGCAAACTCTCAAAAACAATATGACAATGATCAGATCATCTATGCTTGTGTTGCGGGTTGAAGGATAATTTGGTGGAGCACTGCAGATGGCCTTCCTTTCTTCATCAAAATGTTTCCAATATTGTTTTCATGTTTACCTAAGGAGGCAGATAGGGCCTGGGTTTACTAGCATGTTTGGAAGATGATAAGTGCTAACAGTGTAGAATTTCCTCAGTACTGCCACTGGAGTGTCAGCATTGATTTTTTGTGTATAAGCGCTGGAGTAGATAGCCACAGCTCCCTGATGCAGATTTAAGAGTTCTACCAACTGAGCCACAGTTGACAATTTATCAGACCATGAGGTTATTGCGTATCAAATCAATACTGGTCTTTCCTTTCTGAATAAGCACTAGTGTTTTCTCTCTATCTTTTTCTTGCTGTGCCACAATGGCAGAAGGCATTGTCTGCTTGTTCATCTCGCAGTCAGTTCGGTTTGAGAAGGTGCTTCAGTGTAACTGGAGAAGACAGTTTCCCATCATACAGCTAGGAAGGATAATATGGAGGCTGTGTACTGATGACCCACTGTCCTCAATCTTTATCATTGTAGATAGTTACCAAAAAACAGCTGATTTCAAAAAGAAAATTGAAGGATTTTAGTTTAACTGGCAAATGTGTTCCTTGCGGAGCAAAGGTTGATGGTGGAGCTTTGAACATACATTGTGAGTCAGTGGCATCAACCTCAGTTTTGCACTAAACATCAATAGAAGTACCTAAATATTATCCAAAACTGTTTCCAGATGCCATCCTATAACTCATCTGCTTCATCATTGACCACAGCGTCTTCACCTTTTGACATCCAGTTCTTCACCAGACACAGGAAAAGCCACGGGGATCAAATTTACACATCAACACGCCAACATGTTCACGCATGGGTTCAAGCAAGGCTTCTTTCCTGCTTGGAACCTCCAATTAACACCATACACCACATACATCGCTGATATTTTCTTCCTCTGGACTCGTGGCGAGGAATCACCAAAATAACTACATAGTGATATCACCAAGTTTCATAATACTATCAGACTTACAATGGACTACTCTTTAGAATCAGCCTCATTCTTGAACACATGCATCTCCATCAAGAACTAACACCTCTGTACCTCACTCTATTGCAAGCCCATGGATAATCTCACAATGCTGCATTTCTCTAGCTGGCACTCTAAAATTGTTAAAGAAGCCATCCCCTAAGGACAAGCCCTGTGCATACACAGGATCTGCTCAGATGACGAGGAATATGACTGACACCTACAGATGCTGAAAGACGCCCATATAAGAACAGGATACAATGCTCAACTCATCGATCGCCAGTTCCAATGTGCCACAGTGAAAAGCTGCAACGGCCTCTTCAGAAGACAGACACAGTATACAACCGATACCCTCTGCCATCCCACACTTCCCCAGGGTAGACACATTATGCCATGTTCTTTCCAGCCTTCAATATGTCATTGATGATGATGAACATCTTGCCAAGATCATTCCTATGCCTCCAATTGTGGCCTTCAAACCTTAAACAGACAATCATTCACAGCAAACTACCCAGCCTTCAGGAGAACATTGACCACAATACTGCACAACCCTGCCATGGCAACCTCTGCAAGACATATCAGATCATTGACACGGATGCTACCATCACACATGGGAACACCATGACAGATAGTCATGTGACTAGGCCAATGTTGTCTATCTAGTAGGCTGCAGGCAAGAATCCCCCAAGGCATGGTATGTTTGTGAGACCATGTAGATGCTACGACAACGGATGAATGGACACCACGCAACAATTGCCAGAGAGGGATGTTTCCTACCAGTCGAGGAAATCTTCAGCAGTCAAGGACATTCAGCATCTGATCTTTGGGTAAGTGTCCGCCAAGGCAGCCTTCGAGATACTCAACAATGCAGAATCGCCGAGCAGAAACTGATTGTCAAGTTCTGTACCCATGAAGAGAGATTCATCTGTGATCTTGGGTTCATCTTGTGCTACATGTGACTCCATCTCACTTCTGTATTGGTAAAATCTTCCTTACTGTCCTGTTTTAACACCACCACCTTGATAACTTGTTATTATCTCTCTACACTAATTAATTTGTCCAGCTTTAGTATATTTGTTACTTTGGTTAGACCTATGGCATGTGACCTTTATATTTATCACATTATTTCGGCATTTGGTTTGTCTCCAGCATGACTTTATTTTTGATTTTTTAATAATTATGTCTCTGCCTCAATAATTGGATTACAGGTCAATCCCTTCACTTACTATTCAGCTATTGACACTTAACTCACACTTGACACTTTTGATCACCTGCAAAGACCTATTATTCAGCCTATCTACACACCAATCACACCATTTTAATGATCGTTTGATCTCTCAGCCCGCTAATCTCTCTGCCGATAAATTCTGTGCCGGTGTGCTTTTATTTACTTCACCTGACAAAGGGGCAGCACTCAAAACCTTGTGATTTCAAATAAACCTGTTGGACTATAGCCTGCTGTCGGGTGACTTCTGATTTTGTGCACCCCAGTCCAACGCCAGCATCTCCTCAGCATGTCTCTAGTATTAACGGAAGTGACAGCTTGAATTCTTAAATAATAAAAAAAATGACATAATGTCAGACTGCGATATTAATTAATGACTACAAAGTAGCCAACATAAGATTTTTTTCAGATTAACCATTTAATGGGCATTAGCTTTTGCATATTTACCCTATTTGCCCTTAAAAATTCCTCTTTGCAATTTGCACAATAAACATTTACTCTGATACATTTGATGGTAAATCTGCTTTTGCCGATTGCTCTATTGTACTTTCAAAACCCTGCTGGAGGAGGAAGCTGATCATATTCAAAAGGAGCAACGATCTTTTCAAAGGTTTTTCCTATCACACTTGGGAACCCCAGGTTCCTACTTATTTCCTGGACAACCATATGTTCAGGGATTGTTGTTATCTAGATGAGCAGGAGCTTCGGATTTCAGAGCTTGAGAATCAGCTGCAGAGCATCTATGAGGGTGAGGGTTATGTGGGGGCTGGCATGCTTCTGTACATAGTCACTCTGCAGCTTAAATGGAAGCAGAGGAGTAATAGTTGACCACCAGGCTGTTGAGAAGGACCTGAGAGGTAGAGTAGGAATGCCCTGAGTGTATTAAACTCTCCAACCAGCATTCCATTCTGAATACTGGTGAAAGTGATGACTCCTCTGGGGAATGCAGCCAGATAACTTTTCACAACACTACAGCTCACTCAGTTGTAGAAGAGGATCTGGAAGAAGGTCAGGAAAGCAATAGTGAGAAGGATTGTACACTTCAACAGGTGGTTCTGCAGCTGCCGTAGGCTGGTCGGTTATCTCTCTGGTACTCGGGCTCATTACTAAGACAGGAAAGGTAGGCCAACCAAAGATGGAGCTCCCTGGATAACAACAGTGATGGACAGGAAGACAAGTCAGAGAAAGCACCGTTTGCGGTTTTTGCTCACTTGTCACTGAAGAGTTGTAAGAGTTCGCGTGTCAGTGACAGAGTGGGTCTTGATGTCTTTTGGGCGAACGTGTCGTATCTCTCGATGCCGAGGAATTTCATGAGGCGGTTATTCATATCCAGCCACTTGCCTCGTGGGCAAATCACGAAGCCAAAGTACCTGGGCACCACGCCTCCCGTCAATTCCGTGACCTTGGCATTTAGGTGTTTATACTTTTCCTCTTTCTCGCGCCATGCTGTTTCTAGTGCTTTACTGTCATTCTTGTACCGCACTGTGACATCTACGACTGCGATCTTCTGGTCTTTTCTAAATATGAGATCGGGTTTCCATAGGGAGCCGTTTTTGTCAAACAGTCTGGGCTCCACGTACGATGTCCAACCGTACTTACTGACATGTTTCAGCAACTGGTCAGCGATCTTGTTATGGCGTTTGATCCGTGTATTTTTAACGAACGGGCAGCATCCTGAGATGTGTGGTATGGTTTTGTTTGCCATCTCACACCTTTGGTATAGTTTGTTTCGGTTAGGCCTACCTCTAGATAATGTGGTTCTTGTCGGGTATAGATTACACCGCAAGAGCATGCTGTTAATAAATCTAGAGGATTTTTGCTGTACTCCAGCCTTCGTTCAAGAATTAGAGATCTTGTCGTCTCTAAAGTACTGGATGCCTGCCCCTTGACATTCCAGTTTTTGCCATTTTTCGAATTCCCACTCCCTCCAGCCTGCATACCTATTGGGTGGTTCTGGTCGTCCTGCGTTTGCCTTCTGGAGTGCCGGCATCATGTCTTGGATGGTGGTCATCAGGTCGATTTTCCCTTCGCCACTGCTGCGGCTACTGGGCTGGAAATTTTCAATTTCCTTGAGGACCTTGAGCTCGCGCAGTCCCGCAGCGGTCTCTGTGTTGCTCTCTCCTTTATATTGAAAGGAGGCCCGAATGACCACATCACTGGACATGTCTAGTGCCTCGCGTTTGCGAACAATCGCAGATGGGATTTGCACTTCCAGTTTTGGGACACCTAGACCGCCGTTCTTGTTGCTAGCGTATAGCATTCCGTCTGCGGTATGAGGTGGTAGGTGTAGGAATTCTTTGGTGGCATTGTGGATTATTTGATCCAGCTTTATGAGGGTAGGTTTTGCTCACTTGTCACTGGAGAGCTGTCAAGTGTCAGTGACAGAGTAAGTCTTAGTGTCGTATACTGGCTCGATAACAACTTCTTCCATGAAGGCAGTTGCATCAGATGTTTCCTCGCCAGCCTCAGTTATTTTTGTCTCTGCCCAGTGTGTCGATAATTTTTGTTGTAGAAGGTTTGGGTGGTACTGCTTATCTCAACCGCAGGGTGGGCTGCCCTTATGGTGCCTTCTTCAACGTTATCTATGTCATCCAATACAGGGTGAGCCGGCACCAGTCAGACCGAACTCAGCTCCATGTATGATAGTAGGTAATGTCTCTATGTCGCTGTCTCGATCTGGACCTGGACCGAGATGGACCTTGTTGCGGATGCTACGCATGTACAACCGAATGATTTATCGCAGCTCGCGGTTGTAGACGATGCTGCGGGGGGGTTGTTTATCCGGGACGCTTCCCTACTGGACTGCTCCAGTGGAACTGGAGACTCATACTGGTTTTTTAAGTGTTGGTCTGTATATAGACCGCGGCCATCTCGTAATTTTTCTGGTCGTTTGGTCACCCAGCAGCCGGGACTGCTGGGCTTACCGGCGGGGCCAACGGGGAGGCACGACACACACTATGCGCCAAAAATACGTCAAAACGTCATAGTGGGCAACTAAGACAGCTTAAGACATACTATCAAACGCTTTGCCTTAAGCTAGGGAGTCATAGTTACTCCCCCTTAAGAGAGTCATAGTTACTCACCGTATATGGCAGGTGTTTGGTAAGTCTGAATTCTTTAGTTCTGAGGAAGGGTCATAGGACTCAAAACATTAACTCTCTCTACAGATGCTGCCAGAACTGTTGGGTTCCTCCAGCACATTCTGTTTTGTTTGACTTTATTTGCCATAATGCACAAAAGGCACTGTATGGTGAATGTGTTTAAGTGTACAGGATACAATTCATCTATTGATTATAAAATGTGCTTTCAATTAGTAGCTGTGTTTAACTATTGCATTTGATGTGTTCTTCTGGATAAAATCAGTTTTGTCATCTTAAGTTTAGGCTCTGCAGGGAATAAATATATTGAAGTGTGAATTTTGAAACAATTTTCCATCAGCCTGCCTCCCTTGGTATTTATATAATACAATAATTCAGAAAACAAGTGACACAACAAGTGGCAACATCACAGATGTTACAAACTTGATCAACTTCGTCTTTAATACAATTCACTTTCTGACCTCTTACAATTGAGTTGACCTAAGAATTAGCTTTAAATGGAATGTAGCAGACTTTCTTAGTCAGCTGCATCCTAAACTGATCTGTGCTTACAGCCAAAGTTGGCTCTGCACTACAGAAAAGGCTAAGGCTCCTGCAGGCTCTCCTGCTCCTTCCAGTGAGCATTAAGAAGCACCGACAGAGAATAGAGGTCACGTACTTGTCCCCTTGTACAAAATGTCATGTGTTTAGCGGAAAAAGAACTAATTTCCTGTCAACCTTCCAGTCTTTAGTTATGTACATGGCTTGGATAATATTCTTTATTGCCAAGAAATGGTGCAGAATATATGAACATAGGAACTGAGTATGAGGAGAATTTGGCACTGTGCAAATCATTTGGCATTTTCTTTCAAAATTGGCAAGTATGTTGGTTAATTATAATCAGCTGATTTTTGTGTTCAGTGGTACTGAATATCAGCTGCTTCTGAAATTCTTCAGGATTCTTTGTGTTCTACACCCACCATTTACCCTAACTCCTGCTACTGTTTCAAGCAGCTTCTTCACCTACAGTAAGAAAGGTTACAAATTACCATAACCTTAGGGAAAAACAAGAGGTGGAGTATACAAGATACATGAGATAAAGGCACCAAGAATAGAGGAGGCCAAATTAATTGAGGTAAAGGGAGATGGGGGCAATGTGACTGAGGGACATGAAAGATAGCAGAGCCTGACAGAGAACATTGCACTGAAAGGTGTGTGAATCATATAAATATAACTTTTAAATTTTGGATTTAAATGAGTGCTAATGGTGGCTGGATATTTTAATGAAGAGTTGGTTAAAACAAAAAAACTTTGTTAGTCAGTTCTTTCAGACATTGACTTAATCCAATATATGTCAGGGAGCAAATTCCTGGAGTGTTAATAGAAAATTGTTTATATTGTGGTGATTCACAAGAAGAGTAAACATTGAAGGAGATTAACTTGTTTTCAATTCAAAACAATCAAAGATTGACTTTAGTATGGGAGATAATGGGAACTGCAGATGCTGGAGAATCCAAGATAATAAAATGTGAGGCTGGATGAACACAGGCCAAGCAGCATCTCAGGAGCACGGAAACTGATGTTTTGGGCCTAGACCCTTCATCAGAGAGGGGGATGGGGTGAGGGTTCTGGAATAAATAGGGAGAGGGGGGAGGCGGACCGAAGATGGAGAGAAAAGAAGATAGATGGAGAGAGTATAGGTGGGGAGGTAGGGAGGGGATAGGTCAGTCCAGGGAAGACGGACAGGTCAAGGAGGTGGGATCAGGTTAGTAGGTAGGAGATGGGGGTGCGGCTTGGGGTGGGAGGAAGGGATGGGTGAGAGGAAGAACCGGTTAGGGAGGCAGAGACAGGTTGGACTGGTTTTGGGATGCAGTGGGTAGAGGGGAAGAGCTAGGCTGGTTGTGTGGTGCAGTGGGGGGAGGGATCGAACTGGGCTGGTTTAGGGATGCGGTGGGGGAAAGGGAGATTTTGAAGCTGGTGAAGTCCCACTTCCTACACACTAAGGGGGTGGCCATGGGCACCCGCATGGGCCCCAGCTATGCCTGCCTCTTTGTAGGTTACGTGGAACAGTCCCTCTTCCGCACTGACTCAGGCCCCAAACCCCACCTCTTCCTCTGTTACATTGATGACAGTGTCGGCGCCACCTCTTGCTCCCCAGAGGAGCTCGAACAGTTCATCCACTTCACCAACACCTTCCACCTCAACCTTCAGTTCACCTGGGCCATCTCCAGCACATCCCTCACCTTTCTGGATCTCTCAGTCTCCATCTCAGGCAACCAGCTTGTAACTGATGTTCATTTCAAGCCCACCGACTCCCACAGCTACCTAGAATACACCTCCTCCCACCCACCCTCCTGCAAAAATTCCATCCCCTATTCCCAATTCCTCCGCCTCCGCCGCATCTGCTCCCAGGATAAGACATTCCACTCCCGCACATCCCAGATGTCCAAGTTCTTCAAGGACCACAACTTTCCCCCCACAGCGATCGAGAACGCCCTTGACCGTGTCTCCCGCATTTCCTGCTACACATCCCTCACACCCCGCCCCCGCCACAACCGCCCAAAGAGGATCTCCCTCGTTCTCACACACCACCCTTCCAACCTCCGGATACAAAGCATCATCCTCCCACGCTTCCGCCATCTACAATCCGACCCCCCCCAAGACATTTTTCCATCCCCTCCCCTGTCTGCTTTCTGGAGAGACCACTCTCTCCGTGACTCCCTTGTTCGCTCCACACTGCCCTCCAACCCCACCACATCCGGCACCTTCCCCTGCAACCGCAGGAAATGCTACACTTGCCCCCACACCTCCTCCCTCACCCCTATCCCAGGCCCCAAGATGACATTCCACATTAAGCAGAGGTTCACCTGCACATCTGCCAATGTGGTATACTGCATCCACTGTACCCGGTGTGGCTTCCTGTACATTGGGGAAACCAAGCGGAGGCATGGGGACCGCTTTGCAGAACACCTCCGCTCAGTTCGCAACAAACAACTGCACCTCCCAGTCGCAAACCATTTCCACTCCCCCTCCCATTCTTTAGATGACATGTCCATCATGGGCCTCCTGCACTGCCACAATGATGCCACCCGAAGGTTGCAGGAACAGCAACTCATATTCCGCTTGGGAACCCCGCAGCCTAATGGTATCAATGTGGACCACCAGCTTCAAAATCTCCCTTTCTCCCACCGCATCCCTAAACCAGCCCAGTTCGTCCCCTCCCCCCACTGCACCACACAACCAGCCCAGCTCTTCCCCTCCACCCACTGCATCCCAAAACCAGTCCAACCTGTCTCTGCCTCCCTAACCTGTTCTTCCTCTCACCCATCCCTTCCTCCCACCCCAAGCTGCACCCCCATCTCCTACCTACTAACCTCATCCCACCTCCTTGACCTGTCCGTCTTCCCTGGACTGACCTATCCCCTCCCTACCTCCCCACCTATACTCTCTCCACCTATCTTCTTTTCTCTCCATCTTCGGTCCGCCTCCCCCTCTCTCCCTATTTATTCCAGAACCCTCACCCCATCCCCCTCTCTGATGAAGGGTCCAGGCCCGAAACGTCAGCTTTTGTGCTCCTGAGATGCTGCTGAGCCTGCTATGTTCATCCAGCCTCACGTTTTATTATCTTGACTTTAGTATGGACTGAGTTTAGTAAATTTCTAGGATGGACAGAGACCTAACTGGAGTGAGAAACAAACATAGTTTCTCTTCTAGAAGGGAGGAATAAAACAGTTCAGGAAAAACTTAACAAAAGGTTTAATTTGTGAAATTTGAAACCAGCATGTTTGGTTAAAAATCTGAAAGTTATTAAAGCTGAGAATGTTTAAGCTCTCAGTTTTGTGTGAATTAATGTAAGAAGACTCCAAAGTTGAATGGATAGAAATGGGAGAGGATAACTTTAAGTAGAAATTTAAGGTTTGGATATAAGGGAGTAATTTTACAGCTTTGAGTCTCCATAATATATAGTGCTAGGAATCAGTGTGAAACTGCGCTTTGCTGCATGTTTTAAGATTGTTCTGTGTTCTATTTTTAGTTAGCTTGCTTTTGTTAAAAAATTATTTCTACAATTGTATAAAGTAAACTTCTGTTGTTAAAGTAACTCTGCAGCCTGTATGACCATATTTAGTGACCAACCACCACACTATTATAAAATTTATACAGAATCAGTTTAGGTTTTATTCTGGGATTTAACATATTCAGTGGTACTGTCAACAGGAACCTTAACAGTAGGATAAAGTGAAGAAACTGACTGAGATAAAGAAAGGAGGAGTCTGTACTCAGTACTCCAGACGCCTTCAGAAGGCCAACATGCATAGAAAAATCACAGCAAATACTTCCACTGAAAAATATATTTTAAACAACTACCTAAAATTTATTGACTTTATTACAGTGGATAAAAAATAATGATTCTAAATGTAAATTCTGTCATTAATTATCTCTGCTTTATAGGGATTTCTTAGACACCCAGGAAAGCGGAAAATTTTTGGTTTATTCATTGGGCTGGATTTAACAAGCAGTGACAAAGATTGTCAGATTATTGCTGGTCTCATAAATCCCCACAAATTGATGCTGCTGCTCACTTCTACTGAGAGGCTTCCTAGAGCAGCCTTCACAGAAATGTATAATGCAGTGTCCAAGGTGAAACCCCATCAGAGCTGTGTAGTCACAGAGGATTAAACACACCCTGTTTTAATGACCCTAGCTGCTGTAACTGGCTGATACATTTAAAAGTCCATTTAGTACATTAGCAAACAGCCAAGGGGGTGAATCAGTAAATGGACAAGTAGGTGGGTGATTAGGGGTGAGGTGTTTATGTTCATATGGGGTAAGTAGCAGAGGCAGGTAAGCCATAGGGTTTGAATGGGATAATAAAATGTGAGGCTGGATGAACACAGCAGGCTCAGCAGCATCTCAGGAGCACAAAAGCTGACGTTTCGGGCCTAGACCCTTCATCAGAGAGGGGGATGGGTGAGGGTTCTGGAATAAATAGGGAGAGAGGGGGAGGCGGACCGAAGATGGAGAGAAAAGAAGATAGTTCGAGAGGAGAGTATAGGTGGGGAGGTAGGGAGGGGATAGGTCAGTCCAGGGAAGACGGACAGGTCAAGGAGGTGGGATGAGGTTAGTAGGTAGGAAATGGAGGTGCGGCTTGGGGTGGGAGGAAGGGATGGGTGAGAGGAAGAACCAGTTAGGGAGGCAGAGACAGGCTGGACTGGTTGGTTAGGGTGTTAGTTGTGACAAGTTGAGAAATTAGTCAGGTGGGTTGCAAGGGAGGTGTCCTGTACCAGCCACATGCCTACCCTTGCCTCTGAATACCTTGACCTCCCCCTAGCTATGATTCTCACCCATAACAAGCAGAGGAAAGCTGGTGAGGCTGCTGTAACTTGAGAAGCTCAGTGCATCCTGAGAGCTCGTGGATGACAGACCTTTCTCATTGCGGGCAATGAGTTAGTCACCACAGAACAAGCGCACTCCGTTCATTGACTGGAAAATGGAAAACCTCAGCCCAAGCTTGTGTTTTTAGGCACCCAACGCCTGCTGCTCAGCCAATGGGAGTCTCAGGAGGACGGATAGAGTAAAAGAACAGCACTAATGAAGGGATCGCATCATGTGATCTGACACACACTCAAGCGAGAGGGCTCACAAGAATTTCAACAGGGCAGCATGCATGACAGCGTTGGACGTGCATATATACTGACATGTTGGCTGCTCTGGGAGATAAGCCATTGTCATGTAAGGAGCATGGGGGTGCTTGGTTCCAATTCAACAGAGGGCATGGTACAAAGTTTAGCCTCTCTGCTGCCTTTATTTCCCCAAAATGTTGCAGAGTCATAGATATAACTGCATCCACACTACTTGCAGCCCTAGTTTACGAAGGCACCCACCTACATTTCTGAAGGCAATATTGTGACAAGCTCACCAAAACACTCAAGAGCTGTCAGGTACTTTGCAATAGAGAAATGTCCTGAGGATTTAACATACACACAAGCAGGGTGCCTGGCCTTTTCAATAATGCCATTATCTAGGCTGTCTTGCAGCTTCACATTGTTTTTGCCTGCACATTAGTTGCCCAAATTGGGTTTATTATATATGAGTTGTGTGATATCCATGTACTACCAAGTCAACATCCCCTGGCACAGGGAGGAGTGCCCACACATGCCTCTGTATCCCAGCATCATTTATCACCACTTGGACAACTATTCAGTACACCAGTTATTTCAGTAACATTGCTTGTGCATTTATCTTTATTCATACTTTAGTGGCCTTATTCCATCTTAATTCCATCAAGGGGAGGCAATGGCCTACTGGTATTATTGCTGCACTGTTAATCCTGAAACTCAGACAAGGTTCTGGGGCGCAGAGATTGAATCCTGCCACTGCAGATGGTGGAATTTGAATTTAATAAAATATCTGGAATTAAGAATCTAATGATGGCCACGAATCCATTGTCAATTGTCAGGAAAAACCCATCTGGTTCACTAATGTCCTTTAGGGAGGGAAACTGCTATCCGTACCTGGCCTGGCCGGCATGTGACTCCAGACCCACAGCAATGTGATTGACTCTTAACTGCCCTCTGGGCCATTAGGGGTGGGCAATAAATGCCTTCATCCTATGAATGAATGAAGAAAAAATGTCTTCACTTGCCCCCAATTGCACTAGAACTAAAAACTTTGCGAAAAAGTACTGGGTGATCATGTTTTGATTATCCTCCTTCTTGAGAAAAAGGTCTGGAAACTCAGTCACATTGGATCGAGATGTCAAACCAAAGACACTCTAAATACTTATAAATTTGTTCTGGTGCTAAAAAAAATCAAAATTACCTATCAACTCGAATTAAGCTATGGAATAATAAGTTGGAAAGTTAAAGCTAAAATACTGACTTGATCTTTTGAAGAATGGCATATTGAAATGTAAGTGAAAGATACACAGCATAAATACTATGTTTGTAGATAAATCTCTGCGTTCGGGGATTAGTTACTGTCGGATCAGACGGAAAGTTTAGTTGAAGAATGACTGATATCCCAATTGTTCAGTTTGCGACTGAAAATCCTGTTTAAAATCTTCTGTAAAGCATTAGCTTCCTCTCTTCAGAGCATTTTCTTTCAACAGGGCAACATTTCCCTCTTCATTCAACATTGAATGCCCCGATAAGCTTGCAATCCTGCTTTTGCCCACTAGATGGCTGTCGATTAAATGTTTAACACGGCTTACAAAATCAAAGGATTCTTGCAGACGTTCAAGTCAACTTGGCCATCAATTTTTTCAATCAGAAATACCATGATCCTTCTCGTGACATTTTAACACGTAATTATTTCTTCAATTATTCCAGGGCTACTGCTTCTACTGCACCACACGAAAATTTACTTAACCTGCTAATTATCCTTTCCCAAAGAATTCTAAAAATATACCTGTCTCGAGTTTGAAAGTTTCCACCTCAGTTCCATTCTGAGTTTAATGTAAAACTCTGGTTTTGCCTTTCATGGGTTTTTGCTGAACCACTTTTCAAGTACCTACTTTCTGTGTTGAAAAGTCAACTGTCTCCTCTTTTATATTTTCGACTCCTTCAAAGCTTTAATGTCTACCTTGTTACTTGGTGATGAGAACTGTCGACAATTTTCAAGTCTAATCTGGCCAGAGCATTATGAATACTCACTCTTCTGAATTAATTATTTTACTTATTGTAGTCCTATTGAATTTCCATTGCTGTTCTGTAGTGGTTTGACACGTCTAACACTAAAATATATAAAGATAGTATAGTCTCTTTTAGCATCATTCTTAGAAATTTCAACAGCATTTAATAGAATAAAAACCATACAATTTGCTTCCTATGTGTCGCACTTTACACTGTGATAAAGTTTTATATTATCATTTGAGATTTCTAGATTTTAAAGTCAGGATGAAATAGATTTCAGTTTCAGTTGAATATGGGCCCTCTGTTTGAATGAAGTCAGAGAATAATTTAGAAGTGAACTGAAAATTCAGTTTCCAATGTGAATTAAATTAAATGCCACAGTCTGGGAGGTAATTTGAGGAATGTCTACAATAATGAGTTATATGGCCATTCAGAAACAAGTGGGCAGAGCCAGAATCAGGTTTAAGTTTGGAGAAATAATTTCATATTGGCAAACTGGCAAGTTCCTTTCTGGAGACAGCAAGACTGGGAGTTTTTAAGCTGATAGAAAGCTCATTGTTGTCTTAATTTAGTAAAAGTCTGCCGATTGTGAGCGCAAACAAGTCCAGGTTGTCAACACTTTAAAGAAGTCTCTAGGTCATCAAAACTGGAAAGGGTGCAATTCAGTAGGAAATCCCAAAGAGAGGAATGATATTTATTCGGTTTGAGTATCTGTAAAGGATATTGTTGGGAAAAACATTCTATTTTCGCCTTTGCTGTTCGTGTTAAGATTTTTCTGAGCTGTCTTTTTATTTGTTTTTTAAAATTTCTTTATAAACTTGTGTTCTTTTGTTAAGGGGACTTTGGCAGCCTTGTGTAAGAATATTCGGTAACTACGTACCACAGTAACCAAACTAAAAAAACAGAACTTATGATCTATCATGCCAAATTTCCCTCCAAGATCTGACTGGTCCAGTATGGCCATCAGATTGGCTCATACAACAATTGCCTCAATAAAAATCCACATGCACTGTTTTGCCCACTCACATTTTTAATCTTTAATTTAACCACTTCAAATTTCTACATTAGAAACATTAGTGACTCTAGGCTTGAGATGTTCTATTAAATACTTACTCTCATCCTGACATAATTCCTCTAAACGAGCCACCCTTAACAACTGTATTTCCTCTCTGGCAGTTTCTTATTGATTTCTGAAGCTTAGTTTTGTGGGCGGCATGGTGGCTCAGCGGTTAGCTCTGTAGCCTCACAGCACCAGGGGCCCAGGTTCAATTCCAGCCTCGGGCAACTGTCTGTGTGGAGTTTGTACATTCTCCCCGCGTCTGTGTGGGTTTCCTCCTGGTGCTCCGGTTTCCTCCCACAGTCCAAAGATGTGCAGGATGGGTGGATTGGCCGTGCTAAATTGCCTGTAGTGTTCAGGGGTGTGTGGGTTATAGGGGGATGGGTCTGGGCCTGAGTCTGGGTGGGATGTTTCAAGGGGCGGTGTGGACTTGTTGGGCTGAAGGGCCTGTTTCCACACTGTAGGGAATCTAACCTAAATTTATAAGCTGACACACACTACCTCATTGGTCCTCCACAGTTCCACAGGCTTGCTACATTCTTAAGTAAAGGATCATAATTACTTTGCCATTGTTTTAACTGGATTATTGATGTATAGTCATCCTCACCATTTATGCCTGATAATCAGTTCCATTATTTTACATGGATTGGAGTCAAAAAGAGTTTATGGTGTGGTGTATTTGTTTGTTCCCCATGTTGAACAAATGGCAACCCCAGTCTGTTCCAAATCTTTTGAGTATCTTCCCACTACTCAATTAATCCACTAAAATCATTGTTATTCTCTTAGCAATTCTGGATCTCTTTCCCACCAATTTGTTGCCACCTTGTTTTCTAATCCCAGATAACTAAATACTTCGACTTGCGGACCATCTCTACCACAGAAAATATAATTTCCGAGAGTCTCCGGTAAATGGTTAACTTTAATACTAAATGGTGGTAAAGTTAATAAAATACAGAAAAGCATATTTAACTGAATATAATTGCATAACTAATTAAAGTTCCTGAAGGAAAACAGGACAGATGATGTGTCAAGTCTGCAGCATGTGAGTGCCCCTGGGAATGTTTGCAATCCAGAACAAACATGTCTGCAGGAAGTGCTTGAAGTTTGAGCAGCTTCAGCTCAGAATTTGTGGGCTGGAGGCTATACTACACGTGTGAGATAAATTTACCTGGTATCTTTCTACGAGCATGCAGTTACACCAATTAGGGAAGGGTTTTGCATTTTGTTCAGTGGTCCGTGAGAGGAGGCTACAGCTGTGAACTATGCTTCCCCTGATTCTTTTTACTCTGCTGTGCAGACCTCCAAAATCCACGAGTGGCAGCAGCTTTCACAAATGGAGGCCAATAAGTCAGACACACCATGTCACTTTGGGGGGAATTGCCAAGTGGCTGCAGGTCACAAAGTTTAGACGGAACATTGACTGAGAGTGGGGCTGGTAGAGAGAACTGGACAGCAGGGATACAGGAGCCTCAGCTTCCACAATTGTCTAGGAGGTTTGAGGTTCTCTTTCAGCAAGCTTGGATGAGAACAGGAGCTATAGGATGGATGTGCAAACTGATCATAGCACCACGGTACAAGTTGTGGGTGATGGGGAAAGCAACAAGGAAGTTTGGGAACTTGACACATTGTCAATAGCAAACTGCAACCTGTTCAATGTCTGGGTTTGGAACATCTGTTCAGGGCTAGAAAGGAACTTGCAGTGGGTGGGGTGGGATCCAGGAATTGTGGTCATAGTAATTGCCAACAGTACAGGGTGTACTAGGATAACAAAATGTGAGGCTGGATGAACACAGCAGGCCAAGCAGCATCTCAGGAGCACAAAAGCTGACGTTTCGGGCCTAGACCCTTCATCAGAGAGGGGGATGGGGAGAGGGGTCTGGAATAAATAGGGAGAGAGGAGGAGGCGGACCGAAGATGGAGAGTAAAGAAGATAGGTGGAGAGAGTATAGGTGGGGAGGTAGGGAGGGGATAGGTCAGTCCAGGGAAGACGGACAGGTCAAGGAGGTGGGATGAGGTTAGTGGGTAGCTGGGGGTGCGGCTTGGGGTGGGAGGAAGGGATGGGTGAGAGGAAGAACCGGTTAGGGAGGCAGAGACAGGTTAGACTGGTTTTGGGATGCAGTGGGTGGGGGGGAAGAGCTGGGCTGGTTGTGTGGTGCAGTGGGGGGAGGGGACGAACTGGGCTGGTTTAGGGATGCAGTAGGGGAAGGGGAGATTTTGAAACTGGTGAAGTCCACATTGATACCATATGGCTGCAGGGTTCCCAGGCGGAATATGAGTTGCTGTTCCTGCAACCGTCGGGTGGCATCATTGTGGCAGTGCAGGAGGCCCATGATGGACATGTCATCTAGAGAATGGGAGGGGGAGTGGAAATGGTTTGCGACTGGGAGGTGCAGTTGTTTGTTGCGAACTGAGCGGAGGTGTTCTGCAAAGCGGTCCCCAAGGCTCCGCTTGGTTTCCCCAATGTAGAGGAAGCCGCACCGGGTACAGTGGATGCAGTACCCTGCCGCATCTTCACCATCCCCCCAGACCTCCCATTGACTGAGGACGAACGGTCAGTCCTTAGCAAGGGGCTCACCTTTGTCCCCCTACAACCACACATCAACGAATACCAGTCACGGTTGGACACAGAGCAGTTTTTCCGCCGTCTTCGCCTCCATGCCTACTTCTTCAACCGGGAACCTAACCCTCCTTCCACTGACCCCTTCACCCGCTTCCAACACAAGTCCTCATCCTGGACACCACCCCCAGGCCTCCTACCCTCCCTCGACCTCTTCATCTCCAACTGCCGTCGAGACATTAACTGCCTCAACCTCTCCACCCCTCTCACCCACTCCAAACTCTCCCCCGCAGAACGGGCAGCCCTCCGCTCCAACCCCAACCTCACCATCAAACCCGCACACAAGGGTGGCGCAGTGGTAGTATGGCGCACTGACCTCTACATCGCCGAGGCCAGACGCCAACTCTCCGACACCACCTCCTACCGCCTCCTCGATCATGACCCCACACCCGAGCACCAAACCATCATTTCCAACACCATTCACGACCTCATCACCTCAGGGGACCTCCCACCCACAGCCTCCAACCTCATTGTTCCCCAACCCCGCACGGCACGTTTCTATCTCCTTCCCAAAATCCACAAACCTGCCTGCCCTGGTCGACCCATCGTCTCAGCCTGCTCCTGCCCCACCGAACTCATCTCCACCTATGTGGACTCCATTTTCTCCCCTTTGGTCCAGGAACTCCCCACCTACGTCCGTGACACCACCCATGCCCTCCACCTCCTCCAGGACTTCCAATTCCCTGGCCCCCAACACCTCATATTCACCATGGACGTCCAGTCCCTGCACACCTGCATTCCGCATGGAGATGGCCTCAAGGCCCTCCGCTTCTTCCTGTCCCGCAAACCCGACCAGTCCCCCTCCACCGACACTCTCATCCGCCTAGCTGAACTCGTCCTCACACTCAACAACTTCTCTTTTGACTCCTCCCACTTCCTACAGACTAAGGGGGTGGCCATGGGCACCCGCATGGGCCCCAGCTATGCCTGCCTCTTTGTAGGTTACGTGGAACAGTCCCTCTTCCGCACCTACACAGGCCCCAAACCCCACCTCTTCCTCCGGTACATTGATGACTGTATCGGCGCCGCCTCTTGCTCCCCAGAGGAGCTCGAACAGTTCATCCACTTCACAAACACCTTCCACCCCAACCTTCAGTTCACCTGGGCCATCTCCAGCACATCCCCAACCTTCCTGGACCTCTCAGTCTCCATCTCAGGCAACCAGCTTGTAACTGATGTCCATTTCAAGCCCACCGACTCCCACAGCTACCTAGAATACACCTCCTCCCACCCACCCTCCTGCAAAAATTCCATCCCCTATTCCCAATTCCTCCACCTCCGCCGCATCTGCTCCCACGATAAGACATTCCACTCCCGCACATCCCAGATGTCCAAGTTCTTTAAGGACCGCAACTTTCCCCCCACAGTGATCGAGAACGCCCCTGACCGCGTCTCCCGTATTTCCCGCAACACATCCCTCACACCCCGCCCCCGCCACAACCGCCCTAAGAGGATCACCCTCGTTCTCACACACCACCCCACCAACCTCCGGATACAACGCATCATCCTCCGACACTTCCGCCATTTACAATCCGACCCCACCACCCAAGACATTTTTCCATCCCCTCCCCTGTCTGCTTTCCGGAGAGACCACTCTCTCCGTGACTCCCTTGTTCGCTCCACACTGCCCTCCAACCCCTCCACACCCGGCACCTTCCCCTGCAACCGCAGGAAATGCTACACTTGTCCCCACACCTCCTCCCTCACCCCTATCCCAGGCCCCAAGACGACATTCCACATTAAGCAGAGGTTCACCTGCACATCTGCCAATGTGGTATACTGCATCCACTGTACCCGGTGCGGCTTCCTCGACATTGGGGAAACCAAGCGGAGGCTTGGGGACCGCTTTGCAGAACACCTCCGCTCAGTTCGCAACAAACAACTGCACCTCCCAGTCGCAAACCATTTCCACTCACCCTCCCATTCTCTAGATGACATGTCCATCATGGGCCTCCTGCACTGCCACAATGATGCCACCCGAAGGTTGCAGGAACAGCAACTCATATTCCGCCTGGGAACCCTGCAGCCTAATGGTATCAATGTGGACTTCACCAGTTTCAAAATCTCCCCTTCCCCTACTGCATCCCTAAACCAGCCCAGTTCGTCCCCTCCCCCCACTGCACCACACAACCAGCCCAGCTCTTCCCCCCCACCCACTGCATCCCAAAACCAGTCTAACCTGTCTCTGCCTCCCTAACCGGTTCTTCCTCTCACCCATCTCTTCCTCCCACCCCAAGCCGCACCCCCAGCTACCTACTAACCTCATCCCACCTCCTTGACCTGTCCGTCTTCCCTGGACTGACCTATCCCCTCCCTACCTCCCCACCTATACTCTCTCCACCTATCTTCTTTTCTCTCCATCTTCGGTCCACCTCCCCCTCTCTCCCTATTTATTCCAGACCCCTCTCCCCATCCCCCTCTCTGATGAAGGGTCTAGGCCCGAAACGTCAGCTTTTGTGCTCCTGAGATGCTGCTTGGCCTGCTGTGTTCATCCAGCCTCACATTTTGTTATCTTGGAATTCTCCAGCATCTGCAGTTCCCATTATCTCTAGGGTGTACTAGGAAACAGCTTCTGCATGGAAAGTATGAGGAACTAGACATTAAAATAGATAGCAGAATCTCAAAGATCGTAATGTCTGGATTTATACCTGGGCTGTACACAATGTGGCATAAAAGTAGAGAAATGAACGTGTAGCTCAAAGACTAGTGTGGCAGAGTGTGATGTGGTTCATGGGCCGCAGGCAACAATAGGGAAGCTGGTGGCTATACGCTTGGGCGGGTCTATACTGAACTGTGCTGAGTAAACACCAGGAGAGTCATGACTGACCATCCATATTATACTGCATCTAGAAAGCAAGGACAGAATATATTGTCATACATCATGATCTAATTTCCTTTATCTACATGTATTTGAATATTCACCTGGATGGTTGCAGTTGGAACAGCACTGAAGAAGCTTGACAGCATCCAGGAAGGGGCAGTTTGATTGAATAGGGATCCTCAGTATACAGCCCTCAGTATTTACCTCTGCCAGCACCAGTCGCTGCAGTATATTTTCTACTTGATACATTCTAGTGACTGACTGAGGTTAATTGAACATTGCTTCCTCTCTTCTGTGATTTCTTCCACTAAGAAGAACAAAATGGTAATCTTTGGGAACACGATTACCTCAGGTTTTCCTTTAAATTCCTTACCATTCTAAATTAAACATATCCTCATCTCTCGTTTATAATTGCATACAATGATAGAAATAGCACCATCAAAAGGACTTCAGTGGTTTAAAGAGAAACATGCCACTATCTTGTCAGGTAAGTTGGAATCTGCCATAAGCTGAGCCATACTAGCATCACCCACAGCTTTTCTTCCAGTCCTGGCATGAATTTGAACCTACGGCATGTCCACTCGCACCAAAGTTACCATAAAAGATAAACTGGCACTTATGCATGAACTCTGCTGCTTCTTTAATATGAAGTTTCATATCTTCCTGCGCAAAGGTTTCCCATTCTGTCACTTCATGATTTAGGCTTTCAGTCCAGAGGTATAGGTATTATTTAACAAAGGAAATCAGGGCTAGCAATTCCAATTTACTTTCTCCATCTTGTTGACTGTGCACTAATAATTTCCTGATTATCTCTAGTCGTGCTCTGCAGAATATCAACTCATTCCTTCCTGCACATCAGATTGGGCTGGGTGGGGGGTGGTGAGGATTTCATTCAATACAGCCATACAAGCCCTGAAAATGCTGTACTGTCATAAACGAAGTGTCTTTGACAGAAACTGATAGCGCATTCATTCTACTGGAATGCCATTTTGTTTAACCCCCAAGCTTTCTCCTTTAATTATTCCGAGCAGCCAACAGGAGTGGCTGCCTGTATGTAACATGTTGGAATCAGTTCCAGCACTTTGGTACTCATTAACGTTCTCATCAACATAAAGAAAACACTATAGTTGCAAAATGCGACAGTAAATGGCAGAAGATAATTGAAAGGAGTCATGAGTTAGATGACTAAAAGTTACTCTGATCTCAGTGATTAGCAATGTGTTTTAATTTCATGCTTTCAGAAAGGTTTCACTAGACAGTGGCAATACCAACTTCTTCCTGCAACTAATACGGTAAGTAATCACCAATCCGTAGTCAGTATTTGAAAAGAGGGTGAAAATAAAAACTAACATACTCTGTTTCAAAACAAAACTTTTATTTCCAAAAATCATGATTATACACAACTTAGCAATTTCATAGAAATCATTAACCCTTCATCCCAGCATCACTAAAGTCAACATCTACACTGTACAGGTACAGTTAGAAACGAATTCTACAGTAAGACAAAGGTCTACACCCTTGGAAAGAACCATGATCAAAAGTATCTTGAGATCACTTATGTTTCTTGTTGGTTTCCTTGCTTATTTAAGTACCCAAAATAAAAGCAAACCACATGGATGCTGGGAATCTGAAATAAAATCAGGAAGTTCTGGAAATTTTCACTATGTCTGGCAGTACTGCAGAGACAGAATCAGGGCTAAGTCAAATGTGTCTTTCCTTGAGAACACAACTGACGCAAAATATTAATTTGATTTCTTTTTCCACAGAGACTGCCAGATGTGCTAAGTGTTTTCAGAACTTACTGTTTTTGCTTAAGTACCCAAAGCGTGTTTGAAAAGTACCTAACTTTCCCATATCTATCTTCATAGAAAAATAAACTCTGATGAATTTTCTGATGAGCTTTCATTTAAGACTCGTAATTGAGGTACTTGGTTACAAACACAGGGCAGCAAAATACCTGTGTATTCTGCATACTCAAGTAAAAGTATAGGTGCACAGTTACTTTGTGTTTAAAGTGTAAAGCTGCACCTGTAGAGGAGAATTAAAGGAGATTTTTGTGTGCACACAGTCGGCATCAAAGTACAACTTAACCAACTGTCCTGTCAGAAATATTTTTAGTATTATAACTCAGAAATAAATCTGCTGAAAAGTGAAACATTACACCAATGTTGAATCATTTAATTCCATGGCCCTATGTTAAAAGAACAGTTGAATTCCCTTCATTGTAGTCTATGTAAGTTTACTCAAAGATGATCCTGCATCTAAAACAAAACTAAATCACAGCTATGTAAATTAGTTGTCATGCACAACCATGCCTAGAAATTCTGAGGCATAAATGTAGCCCTATTACTATTAGAAAAAAATATACTGTGTTCACTAAATATATACGTGTGTAAACTCTTCAAAGTGTTAAAAATGGAAATAGTAGCAATAATGTTATCCTGAAAATATACACAGATGGAGAAAAATCACATGCTTGACCTTGCCAACTGAGCTGGTAATATAGCTGATTAAACAGAATGAATTTGACTTTGTTTCTTTTAAGTATTTCCCATAGTATTTCAACATTAAAATATGACAATTAAATTCCCCTTCCCAAACTGAAATGGTTACAAATATGCATAACATTTTAATTAATTCCATTGAAAGACATAACTTCCAAGGTATTAGCAAGTTTTTAATCTATGACAATAAAAATCATCAACTTGGTAGACCCATGAATGTTTTTGGGTGAGTGAAAACCAAATCATGTATCTGTGTAACCCTGTGAATATCAGGATTATACTGTGGGTAAGATACTAGCACAGCACAACCCCAAAAATAGAACTATTGTCTTAGTTTTACATATTGTCTCTAATGAAAAATGTCAATCTATATTTTTGCTTTATTGTTCCATTGCATAACTCTTCATTTTAGCCCCAAACATATCAGAATCCTAGTAGTTCTTTGAATAAAAAAATAGAAACTATTTTGTTGAGTTTTTTTTCACCACTTACAAACTTATGTACAGAGAGAGGCTCTTTGCAATATTTTTCCTGGGTTGAAGATCACAAAACCTTTGTCTATTATTAGCCTGAGTTATCACAGCAGCAATTCCATTGTTTTCAGATACATTGTGCCTAAGACAGCACTGTACTCCACTTGTTTTTGGACAGGGGTAATTTGATCCTGACTGGATAAAGTGCATGCTAGCCAGACTTCCTGTGGTCACTGTAACTACGTCGTCTTTACTTGCTTCCTATTCCACATTCCACGCTTGGAGTGGTAGAAATGAAAGAAGTTTCTCATGTATAATCTTTCCACTTCCAACCCAGCCTGGAAAATCCTATGAATAATAAAGGATAAACATCACTTAAAGCTTTCAAAAATCACATAAGCTGATTTTTTTTTTATTTTACTGAGTGCAGTTGTTTTGCTAAAATTGTGTTTCCAAACATATATGATACTTATTAAACAAAAAACCAAAACAACAATAACAGCAAACCCACACCCGATTAATAATTAGAGAAGCAGCAGAAATTACTGAAGAGGTTCTTCCCAGATGAAGGAAGATGATAATAAAAGCTGGGCAGAACGTAAAACAACAAACATTTTTAAACTGATTAAATAAGTTTACATTCATGAAAATAAAATGCCAGCCAATCCCATTCTCTCTTCCCCTCTCTTTGATTTCAAGTAGATATTCGAGAAAGGGTTAGACGTTTGCAAGAGATTTCTTTTTGATGATACTAAAAGGTACAGCTTTTAGCTTCCACTGAATATTTATTGAGTAGGGTTCAGTAATACAGATTAAGCAGCTCCTAGGCTTCATCACTGATGTTTGGGGTCACCACTTTGAATTAGCATAATTTGATACTTGCATCCCTGCTTCTGAAGAGAAAACACAACTAGGTATTCTTTTCCTGATTACGACTCAATATCTATTACTGAAAATATGTTTGTGGACACTGTAGCAGAGGATCAATAAAATGACCTACTACAATTCCCACATTAAATGACCCAGTCTGACATTAGCTTGCTCAGTTTTCGTAGGCATAGGGACAGGTCATTGAGTCCTCAAACCTGTCCACCATCCAATGAGATCATGGCCAATTTGTGTTCCAAATCCCATCCTGGCTTTTGTTCCATACTCCTTAATATATTTGGTTAACAGAAACCTATTAATCTCAGATTTAAAATGAACAATTTTAATTGAATTGAAAATAAAACAAAACATGAAATATAAGTTAAATCTATGGCTTTTTGTTGCCATCCTTACATGCATTCCATACTAATTTTTACGTGACTTCAAACTTGTTACCTATCTAGGAGTTCCCAGTCTTCTCCTCCCCAACGGTCACGGAATTCTTTTGTATTCATCCCACCAATCCCATCGAGATCTGATTTGTAGATTCCAAGCAAGCCAAATCCATTAATTTCCCAATATCCTAGAGATTATAAAAGTGAATTAAATGCAATTTATTTCAACAGTGTTTGCCTTTTTCAGCAAATTTGCCACTTCTTGAGCAGTTACACACAGTGAGAAAGTTAGGAATTAACAAATTATATACTTTCAGACCAAACGTGGATTCAAGATTTGTTATATTGGGTCTTCTCAGTCATTTTGCACTGCAGTCTTCTCTCCTGTGTTATTAAAATTCCAGGGCTCTCCTTGAAACACAAGTTTCTTTCTGCATAAAATCAGTTATACAATTATAGAAACAAATGTTTCTGGTTTTATGTATTTATTCCACACTTGTTAATTATATGTCTCTTAGGATTGTTTCAAATGTTCCTGCACAATACAATATTTCACTACTTCCAGTTCAAGTAAAACCAAAATTCAAATAGCAATCTTTCTCTTTATTTAATTTTTCAGGGACAATTACAGATGTATGTTGTTTGTACAAAGCTCCAAGACTTTGGTGCTCTTCAACTCTTTTATGGAAGTTAACGAAGAATGTTCCATATCATCACTCTGCGAATTTTGTTGTTTTGAAGTTGATATCTGGTATTTACTGTGTGTGTTTATAGCAATTTTCTTCCTTGTAATTTATTTCCTTCCCACTAAAACAGCTTTCTTTTTATAGATTTACACAGAGAATGTTTATCTGACCTGAGTTGTGTTATTTTCTGAGCTTGCAGCATTTAATAAATATGTATCAACAAGGGATAGTCCAAAATGCCAGCCTTGCCCACAATGCATTCTTTTAAAAGTATTAAAAAATATCCCAGCTCTCTCACAACTCCTGAGAAAAGCATGACAACCAAATTTCAACAATTGAATGTAGAAGCGTAGAATTTCACAAATTACACAACACCAGGTTATAATTCAACAGATTTATCTGAAAACATAAGCTTTTGGAGCATAGCCCCTTCACCACTTATCCACCCCAGTCTAACACCGGCATCCCCATGTCACAAACTTTTATACAGAGGATTCCTCTAGTTTTTTTTACCCAATATCAATATGCATTTTTGTTCTTAGAATCAGCACACTTAAGAGATCAGTGATGACAGAACATCCCAGAATAACTAGCAAAGTCCTAGATTCACTTCAAAACTACTTTAGATAGTTATGGTAGTTGCTTACCATCAGGTTCCTGTGGGGAGGAGCCACAATTCAGCCTCATTACTATTGGAGCAAATGCCATCTTTCCCTCCACACAATGTTTTCTGATGCTGTCTATTATGCCTGGAGGGAAGCTAATGTGCAGATCACACAGGAAAACAATGCTGTGATCATCCTGAAATTAAGAATAAGGAAAATATCGAGAAACAGCGAAGGTTTCAACATGGAAATTTATTCTTTCATGGAATGTTGCTGGCAAGACAACATTTGCTATCCATCCCTCATTACACCTGAATTGTGAGGCCACTTTCAGAGTCAATTACATTGCTGTGAGTCTGAGTCACATTTACGACACACTAACTGAGACTGGTATATTTTCTTTCCTAAAAGATGTTAGTTAACGAAACTTTTCATTACAATAGATAATGATTTCAAGGTTACTGTTAAGAGACAAGCTTATAATTTCCAATGTATCAATTGCATTTAAATTTCCCCAGTTCCTGTGATTGGATTTGAGCCCATATGCGTACAGCATTAGAGTAAGCCTTTGCGTATTAAATCCACTGAGATTACCACAATATCATCAATTTCCAGAACCTTTTGAAAGCTTAGGCCAAAGTATCTTAATTCTGCCCCATCTGTTTAAATATGTGTCCCCAGCTACACCCATAACCCATCGTACCTTCATGTCAACTCACGCTCCTCACTTACCCACCTCCAATGGTGCCTCAATGTCAACTCATGAAGCCTGCATGTTTATTTATCCAGTTACAGTCTTTAATAAACTAAAGACCCATTTAATAATATTGATGAGTGAGAAGTGGTTTAAACAAAAAATCCGGTCACTATTTTCCTTACAAAACGATTGTTGCTTTAAACTTACAAATGTATCAAAGAATAAGATCTTTAAAGTATTAATAACAGAAGCTTTAAGTACTTAACAGCTCTTTGCAAAAGTGAAATATTGTGGATACTGTAAATTAGAAATAAAAAGAGAAAATACTGGAGAAAGTCAGAAAGTCTGGCAGCATCTGTAGAGAGATAAACAATGCTTATGTTTCAAGTCTGATATGACTCTTCCTAAAGAGTCTTTTACAGTTGTGTTACATCTCAGGACTGCCTTGTGGCATCCACAAAGCAGGATATATACAGTCAATGGTAGCTGAAGAATGCTGAAGTGTGCAACCTTCATATAGCTCAGCCATTTACTCTGGTGCTACACACTAGCAAGTGACAATGAAAGGTAACTTCAGAATAGAAAGTAGCATGACCTCCTTAATGCAACAGGGGATTGAAAGTGGGGAGATGTTGCTAATATGTCCAGCCCTAGGCTGGAAGGAGCCCAAAGAAAAATGTTCATTGGCAAAAGGCATCTTCACAGCAACTGGCAATACAGTCCTCAACTCGCACTGAGGTTTCAATTCTAGCTGCAGGCAGCAGATTCCAGACAGGATCTCTGTGCTGAAGTGTAGCCTGTCCAATGCAGATTCAGGTAGGAAACCAGCTTTATGACCACCCTGAGCCACTATGACGTCCTGTTGAGAGTTCTTCCTTCCCACCTGTTGCTGTTTGTCCTGCTTCAAGTGTCCTTTGTTCACTCTTTCAGTCATACTGGATTCCTAGGGGAATATTATTTCTGCAGCCATGTCTGGGAGAAACCAGATTGAAGAGAAATCTTGAATTCTGGACAAAATTTCTTAAACACCCTTCCTGCAGCTTTTAGCAATTTTAAAGGATTTCAAAAAGCACCAAACACATGTCCAATCCTAGAGACAGCCAGACAACCTGAAAGTAGTTGATGATCCCTTTAAATAGTTCTGCTGAGCAAATAAACATCTTATCTGCCACATGTTCAGTCATAAGTGATTCAGAAAGTGAGAGAGGGGGACTGAGAAAGTCAGTGTGAGAGAGGGAAGAGAGAGCGTAAGCACTGGCTAGGGTACTAGACACCAGTTGTTGGACTTGGGCCTGGCACCACTTGCTGATGTTTGGAATTCTTTATTGGACTGTCATGTGAATCCTTTTCACAATGTTCTATCTACCTCATTCCTAACTCATTTTCAGACACGGTAAGTAATGCTTATGCTTTCCTTTTAATCCTCTTTTGTACACAAACACTTTTTGCTACCCTGTAAGATTTGCACTTAGGTAGTTATACCATGATGCTATTAAAAGGCAGCCATTGTAAAAACTTTTCATTGTACTCCTGTACTTGTGTACTGGAGTACAAGTGACAATAAAGGATATTCTGTTCTATTTTAGACCAAATGGCTGCTCTGCATCAAATCACTATTCAACCCCACAACTGTGAATGTGTGCTTGATGATGCTATTTGAAGATCATTTATACTGTTAAAATTTTAAACTGATTGGCTTTTATCCAAACCTGGTCACAATGTAGTTATAGACCTTCCAAATGTTGGTGCTGTGGCACTCGTACCATTCCCTACTATTTGCATTATCCTGTAGAGGTTTGCATCCTTTGCTTCACAAAGACTCTAATGGAAAGTAAGTTTTACCATTTAACAAATTAAAATTAATTTGAAGCCTGCCTTTGAACATTAAATTGGCTGTAAGATTATCTGTTTTGTGTTTCTTGTCACATGCCTATTTCTGTCAGCCCTGGCTGCAGTCCATCTTTGCTGTGCTGTAATTTTCAGCTGTTTGTCATTTTGTCCTACTGTATTAACAGGACCAGGCCATGGTCTTATATGGTCTCATGTCTGTGTCAGCTCAGGACCTAGCACAAGGTAGTCACCTGTCTTTGTCAGCCTAGACCCAAGTTCTGTCTGACTTTGGCCCTGCTGTCTTCGTCAGACCAGGTCCAGTTGATCTTTTCCACATAATGGAACCTGACCACTAATACTGTTGTGGATCTTTCTCTTCCCCATCTTTATTGTTCATCTGTCTTTCTGGTCAGCTCCACATCCTAGTAATTGTCTGTTGTGAATTTTTCATTCCTATTATGGATCTTCCAAATCCCACAGTAACAGGGTTCTGGTGTGCTTTGTTTTACAGCGGGCTTTCTCTGGAACAATGGTATGACAAATATGAAGACTGTTATGACTATTGTTGATATCTGCATGCAACATCACAGGGCATCAAATGCAATGGATCACACTGACAAAATTACTTCATGGTGAACACATCTAACCTTACGAGAGCAAAATTCTTTAGCTCTGGAAAAAAACAGCACCTTCTTGATATTTTGAAACCAATGTTTTCTCATTGCTCTTTCATAGAATGTCACTTTAGGTAATCAATCTAATTCAGCAGCTAACAAAGCAAAAACTTATTAACTGCCAGCTGAATGAAGATAAATTCATACAGAGACTGCTTTATGATCCAGTCATCCTGAAAATAATTCGTGAAAACATATAGGTATATATTATCACAAGACAGCCCGGATAAATTCATAGCTTGCAGGAAATATATTGCTTATATCATATTTTATAGGAAATGCAAATAATCATTGAATTATTGCCACATTCCATGTCATCATTTGTTCAATGATTTAACGCAAAGTTGTAATGAGACAGACATGGAGAGGCTGCAGGTGAGAAAACATGAAGAACAGCATTTGAAAAGATAAAGTGAAAAATAATTTTGAAAGAAACAGGCTCTAAAGCATGTTTCTATTGTTGCCAACATTTTGACATTGGAGGAATATGGTCTAACGTCATTATTTGGAATATTTACTGAACATTTCATTGTTTACTTGAGCACTTTGCTCTATTTAGGGAATTCAGAATAGCAAGTAGCTTATTGCACTGGAATAAACATTCAGTTCAAGCATATACTTATCTGTTAATGGGAAGACTTAAATAATAACACTTTAAAAAATTGTAATAAGTTTGAACAGTTTATTCTTTCATACCTTTATAACATCAATTCCAGCCTGCAGACCAGCTGAGCGCTCAAAATTCCCCTCAAGTTTCACATATTGATACCTGTTCACAAAGCAAGAACTCAAGTCAAGAAGTGTGTACATTTTAGCTCGCTCTTAACTACATGCTTGTTCCATTAAGAAAAAAACTATCCTTATTGAATCATGTAGATAAGGAGAACTTGATTGCTGTTTTGAAATAAGAAAAGGAGTGCTGGACTATGCATTTTCTCAGCTTTTCATACATGACATCAAAATCAAGCACACCTTAACCCAAGCAATTGAGAAGCAAAGCTCTAACAATGTGTCTTAAACTCAATTTGTAAGAAGTCCCCTTTCGTGAACAAAAGTGTTTTTTTCCCCTACTTGTGATGCCAGCTATACTGGTGGGAATAACACCAATTTGTACCAAAATCATATAATAACATCATTAAGATTCAGTTTGTTTAGGGCCTTAAAGTAATGATACAGAAGGAAGAGGTGCACCATATCAGCATTAGCTGCAACAAACCTGAACCCCAAAGATGAAAAGACAATATTGCTTTCTGTCCACTATCTCACTGTGTTTTCCACTAGTGAAAATTTTCAGAGATTACAATGTATGGGTAACATGAAAATTTTAAATTATCATGTTAAAACTGACCAATGCTATCGCCCGGGGGAACAAATATAAATAGTAAGAAGCTATGCAAGGTCTGAGACATGAACAGTGACCTGTAAAAGTGGCACAATAACCTGTATAGAATTGTTACATAACAGTGTTAAATCAAATCAAAGTTCCTCCTTGAATTTTCAGAAGAGACTGTAGATTAAATCTCTGTTTCCATAACGCTAAATAAAAATATTTATTCATTCCTTACTGCCATTGTCACATAGAGAATATGCTACCTGTTATATCCATAATCTAACTCCAATGCAAAGAGCTTTGATTTTTTTGTTGGTTCTTGAGGGAAAAGACCAAAGGCAGAAAGTTACAGCTACCTGGTCAGCATGCTTTGTTTCAAAGCCTTTTCAACATCCATGTCTGTGCTACTGTAATCGGTAATGATGACATTGAAGTACTCATCTCCAGTAGCTCTGTATAATTCTTCCATATCAAAGATAAATTGCTGCACCCACCGGGCTTGATTTTTGACTGAAGGATGAATAGACAAATTATTCCATACTGTAAATTTACTGAGAAACATCATTCAGCTCAATAACTGCAAGCATACACTTTGAAAGCCACAATGTCCCTTCTCACTCATCGGCCATAATGCTCTCTTACGGATGTCTACAACTGTTAAACACTTGAACTCTTTGATGTCAAATATACATTATCACTCTTAAACAAAAATGTACTGAAACCAAATCTGAAACTGACTAACTGTGATGCCAACAAAAAAATAAATACTGCAGGTGGAATATTTGCAAACTTATTTATCAGTGTGTTTTGTTGCCTAGGCTTTTTTTACCTACTCGCTTCCCCTGTGCCAAGGGCTAATCTTTACCTCAGGCAAGAAAATTCCACACTTCAAGAGTTTTATTAATTATTGTCCAGTTGAGAGATTGAAAATAGTTCTGCAAAACTCCATGTCCACAAGTTTAAACCAAGAAAGATAAATTTATGTTTCGCAACTTGATGGGTTTCCAATTCTTGTTTTGTGCAATAATTCAAAACAATTCTTGTTTCGTCCAATCTTTTGCTGCAGAAGTGGAAGGCACTACCAATTACATTATGGTTATTCATGTAAAAGTAGCAATTTGTGGGGTGGGAGGGGAACAAGTAAAGGTATAGAACAACAAATGCCAGACTAGAGTTCCAATATTAGACTCAAATACATTTCATTTCAGAAACTGTCACATTGAGACAAATTAATGATCTGTGGCGTTGACTGGGGAGAAGGTCAAATTTGTACTCTATGACCAAGATAAATTCAACAAATAGCTGGTATGTGGCATGATGGGAGGATCAGTCAGTTTGGTTAATGGCTATTTAGTTAATAAATAGCTTCAACTGCACCAACATAACTGACATAACTTAAAAATGAAGTACATTTCTGCTGGGCCCCTGGAAAGAAAATTCTGAAGAGATTCGCTCAGTATATTGTGAAACATAACAGTGTGAGCATGGAAATCAGTAGTCATGTTAGTTTTGAAGTCAAATTATTTTTAATATCAAGTAGTTAGTAGGTATTTAAAACAAAGGGAGCCCCTTGTTAATACTTAGCTAAACTGTTGCTTCACAATATCTGTTGCTAAAACCTATTGTCCTCATTTTGATTTCTTAAAGCTATCAGATCTCTGTTAAAACTGACATCCCATTCCCGTTTGCAGACATTAACATGCATCTTTACCTGGAACTATAAAGTGTACCACAGCATTACGCTGCCATTTAAATCCAGTTGGTGCACACAGCATAATCTTTTCTTGTTTTTCTCTAAGTTGCCGACCTCTGTGTCTAAAAATAGCTCTCATCTTGCGGTCATCATCACCATCCATATAGTAACCATTTCTGTTGAGGCCATAAATGTACTCTGATAATCGCACAATCGTTTTTTTATTCACCAACAGTGTAAGTTCCAGGAGGTATCGGCTTCCATGTATGCGATCAAGGCGCTTTTCAATACTGACCAACTGATGAAGTGTATATATTCTGTCACAAAATAAATAAATAATTTTTAAAATCCATGCTTCATTAAACTTGCAATTACTTGAGTTATTCATCTGCTACCTTTATATTGTTACAAACTTCGCATTTCGGTTTAAGCATCCCTTAACTCCTACTTGGCCCATAAAAGCATGAATGAAAAGTTAAGGAGATTGCAGCTTTCTTCCAACTCATTGCCTTGCAATATTCCAGCAAGTCCAACCCTAAATATGTCAGTACTTTGTGCTGAGCAGTTTTCATGCTTTGCACTTCAACTTTAACTTTAGCCCAGGACAGTCAGCTCAAGGGTTCCAATTTCCACACCAATACTTCTCTGGCCTCACCAGGTTATGCTATCAGAAGAGTACTCAGAAGTATTAGTGGTCAAAAATAAGTCTATGAAAAATACAACAATAACAAATGATATTTTGCACACTTTTAGTCAATACAAATCCTTGCATTTATGCTGTAACTTCCATGACTGCCAAATCTCTCAAAACATATTACACCAAAGAAATATTTTTGAAACGTAGGCACTGGTATAATGTAAGGAACATGGCAGCCAACCTGAGCCCATCAAGCTCCCACAAGACAAGACATTCTGTTTTTGTAAGATTGATTGATGGATTAATACTGGGCTGCACAACAAGAATAAATCTCCTGTTCTTCTCCAAAACAGTGCCATGAGATATTTTACACGTTCCACAAACAGGCAGGCAGGGCCTTGGTTTAATATTGTATCCAAAAGACATATCTCTGACTGTACAATACATGCTGAGAACCTGGACTGTTAGGACTTGAGATCAAGTCCTTTGAACTTAGAATCTCAAGACTCAGAAACAACAGCCTTCTCCAATACACCATTGCTGACCCACTTAATAATATTGTGTTTAGTGCTTGTCAGGTTAATATCATAGGATTCACCCCAGTATAAGAGGGAGAAGCTAGAATTAGATGTCATGGTATTACAGTTGAGTAAAGGCCATGACAAAGACATGAGGGAGGAGTTGGCCAGTGTTGATTGGAAGGGGAGCCGAGCAAGGAAAACAGTGGAGTAGTAATGGCAGGAGTTTCTGGATTAATTGGGAGGCACAGCAGAAACTTACCTCAAGGAAGAAGGAACATGCTAAGAGGAGGACAGGGTAACCGTGTCTGACAACAGAACTCGCGGACAGCATAAAAGCAGGAGAAAACGCATGAAATGTGAAAATGAGTGGGAAGCCAGAGAAATGGGAAGCCTTTAAAAACCAGCCGAGGAATACTAAAAAAAAGGGAAGATGAAACAGGACAGTAAGCTAGCTAGTAATATAAAAGAAGAATGTTTTTAGCTATCTAAATGGTAAGTGACAGGCAAGAGTGAACATTGAACCACTGGAAGATGAAGCCAGAGAAATAGAAATGAGGAACAAAGAAATGTCAGAGGAACTGAATAGGTACTTTGCATCAGTTTTCACAGTAGAAGGTATCAGCACCACACCAGAGCAAGAGAGTCAGGGGTCAGAGGTGAGTGTAGTCACCATCACTAAAGAGAAGGTGCTGGAAAAGCTGGAAGTTCTGAAGGTGCAGTTTGCGCATTCTCCCCATGTCTATGTGGGTTTCCTCCGGATGCTCTGGTTTCCTCCCACAGTCCAAAGATGTGCAGGTTAGGCGGATTGGCCATGCTAAATTGCCCAGAGTGTCCAGGATGTGCAGGGAAGGGAGGTGGGATGCTTTTCACAGGGTTGCTGTGAATTCAATGGGCCGAATGGCCTGCTTCCACACTGTCAGGATCTATAATGACATGAAGAAACAGGTTACCTGGGCCAGCCAGTAGATTTCTAATATGCATTGAATTCTTTAAATGTTTCACAGAGGTGTAAAGAAAATGTGGAGGGTATATTTCGAGGAACATAAAGTCAAATGCACAGTGGGATGGTTGACAGGCAGAAAATAAAGTGCTTAAAAGAAAATTTCTCATACTGAAAAGATGTAGTGGCTAACATTTCATGAAGATCTAACTGGTCTCACTCAATGGGTTGAATTTGTTTATTTGGCCAAGTGCCAGTTACTTCTGTTCTTTTTTGGAGTTCTCACCATGAGGCCTAATGAGATCTCTCACTGTTGGACCTCATTAACCACCAACCACAATCCCATGGCATCCTACTTGTCTGATTCTGGCCCCATTTCACCACGCACCGTTCCAGGAAGATCTTGTCATTTAGCAGATTTCCGCTGAAAGACCAATGTCCCTGGCACCCATACAATCTTCAAAAAGCTCCTGTGCACCCAGATGAGCACTGGCATTCTGAAGCTTGGCCCAGTGCCATATATTCAGTCAAAGAATATTGGGGGCGGGGGAGATGGTGCCATGATTTACTAACAGCGACCTGGAGGCCTAGGTGGTAGAGTGGTTGGCACAAAGGGCTGTGCTCTTCCCAGAAGTCTGCCAGAGTTGGCCATGTCACCAGATCCTGGCAGTGTTCTCTAAGTTTACCACTTGGGCCTTAAGAGGAATAGCTAGCAGTGCAGCACCTTCTCTGCTCTGCCCCAGTAAATGTCACACTTCTCTCCTTGTGACCTCATACTCACTCTATCTCCGTTACCAGACACACTTTCTGCCAAAGCTCATGCTCTGCCACTCTCACTCTGCAACATCTTCCATCCTGTACTCCTACTCCCTTCACAACCACCCACATCACAAACCCCGCATAGCCTTGGTGCTGCTTACTCACTCACCTCATCTCCTTCGACCACTTGCACTAGCACAAATGGCTGTGCTAACCACCTACAGCTCACAGTCCCTCCCTTTATCTTGCTCCAAGAGAAGATAGGTCACAACAGGTTCTATGATTTAATAACAGGCCACCATGGGCACAGACCAGGATGGAGAGATGAGCAAAATCAGTCTCCTTAGCTACCATGAGGAAAGAATCCTCCCCCTCATTGGAGAAGACCAGGACTCTGGGAGGATGCTGGGACATCCGCATCCTGGCAACTGAGTAAGTCTCCCCCTGTGTTCCACTGTAACTCTCATATTAACACTGCAGTCAGTGCTATTGATTCACATCATGTTCAATTAATGACCACAATGCTTCCTCTCCCGTTTGTTTTGTAGGCAGTAGTGGGATGTCCATCCTCTCTGTGGAGAGACATCCTCCTCTACTAGAATACACCATCAAAACTTCTGAAGAAAGAGAGGGTACTGAAGTGTCAAAGGAAGCATCAGCAAAGCTGTCCCCTGCAACCCCCACCAGCTCAGACACTGACTCCTTGTTGGGAGCATCAGGCTTAGAAAGGTTGGGAGTACCATCTGGTCAGCACCACACTGTAACAGTTCCACCGCTGGCAGAGGAAGCAACAGCCCAGGCTGCTGGTGGTTGGAGATCAGGTACCGACTCAGCCCCAGGCTGGACAGGACTCTGCTGTTGGCAATTAGACAATGTCCACACACAAACACACACATGCACACACACACCCACGCTTACACACATGACCCTCAGAAGGCTCCTGTCTGCACAATCTATTTTTGAAATAGGGCGCTCCAGAGATGACTCAGCCCTCTTCCTGCACTCTGCCTTACACAGCCCCCAAACCCCATCCCGCCACCCCACTCTGACTCTTGGAACTTCAAACCAAGGAGGGTCCACTTGTCTCTGGTAGGAAACCCCTCGGCATGCCAGAGTTGTCCATGGACAAATGCCCCTGGGGTGGCCCAATGGAATCTCCAGTGGCAAAGGGTTCCAGTGCCAAGCTGGTTTCCTCCACCCCAGCTGCGGGTGATGACACAAAGATGTATTGGGCATGAAAGAAAGAAAAAATATTTTGAGGGTACTATTTGCACAGGAGACAAGGCACTATATATAAAGTAGTACATTTGTATAAATTTGATTTGCATGACATCTGGTTGTTTCAGGCACCAAGCTGCAACCAAACGCTGATTGGGTGGGGTAAGTGTCTCAAGCTGTGAGGGAGGAGGGTGAAAGGCCCACTGATGTGAAGCCCTATGGAGTGCAAGAACATTGCACATAAAGCTGTGCAATATACAAGACACCGACTCCAGAGCTCTATATAGCTAAGGCTGTTGGGAAAGGGGGCCGGGAAAAAAAGGGATATCTGACCAAGAGGGGCAATGGTGCTAACAGAACCCATAACCTGGTCTACACCTTATTTCTCTTGCTTCCATACGCTGAAGGCCACATCCTATCAAACTGATGGGCTTCACTCCTCACAGCCAGCAGTGAGCTGAATTCACCCGATACCTGCTTGGACTTCCATACTGAGAATTCACAACATCAAGCTTGTTCAGTATGTTTAGTTAAAAAAATGAAGCTGCATACTAATGAGCTGAGATATACCATGAAAAAGATGGCTAACGGCAATAATCCCCCTTAATATCCAATTCACTGCTCCCTAGGAAGAAACTGCCTTGAGCAACTGCGCCACAAATCTCACCACAGACCATGTCATTCAGGCCTAATATTTTACCCATTCTTCCTGGGCACAGGCTATTATTTAACCTCAGTATCAGAAGGAACAAAATCAGTCAAACAACTTCAAATATTTCTGGAATGGTGCTGCAGTGTGGTGTATACATTCTGATACAGACTGCATGAAATTCCCCCTCCCAGAAAACTACCAATTCTTCAGGCAGTTGAATCTCACTGTGAAAAGTGTAAGTGTTTTGGAAGACTGAAATGGGATTGGTTGCACATTTCATATTTAATCCAACCTTACAAAAATATAGGAAGTATGCTGATAGGTTCCTACGACCCACCCCCACCCCGTCCACTGCCTTTCAATATTGGATAGTCTTTGCATTAGATACTTTCTTAATTTTAAATAATTGCAATTATTGTATTGAGCCCAGGTAGAATTGTACAGAACAATAGGTTATTTCTGTTCCATTCATTTTCTGGAAAAGATTGCATTGCTGTACTTATGAAAGCTTACGCTGAAAGTGGGTAGCATGAAAGAAATTTGCAGAAGGATTTCTGGAACATACCCTGAGTGATCTTTTCTTGACCTGTTGTGTATAATAAATATTACCTTCATATTCAGATACAAAATAAGGATGCAGGTTATCACTTACCCTTTGTGCTTCTCATTCAATTTTCTTAAATACATTTCTGCTACATCCAGAGCCTCTTGTTCTTTCATCAGAAGGTTACCAGAAACATTACACCGCAGATCAATCCAGTCTGACCGTAAGGCATTGAAGTCCATATTGTTTACTGTGAAAGTCTGATCCCAACTAACTGCTTTGTCATATGCATGTTGGTGAACATTCAGATCCTCTTCCACTTCATCTTCATCCTCTTCTTCATTTGTCTGCTTACTGTTCGTTACTGTGCCCATTGAAGAAATATGTCTCCATTTCTCTGCCCTCTTTCCAAACCCTTGCAGCTTTTCTTTGATTTTGCCTCTTGACCCCCAAAGTACAGCAATATTTTTCCGTTCAGGGTAGTTGTGTCCTTTATCTTGCCTTTGTACATTTGCAAGTGATGGAACAATTCTGTCCATCTGGTCTTCTACTTTGTTTGGCTGCACCTCCTTCTTAGACAGAAAGTTTGGTCCTGTGTTTTTTGTACCATTGTATGTTTTATTCCTTTGACCATGAATAGATTTGTTAGAGACTTCGATTTGGTTTTGATCATGAACAACTCCTTCTTGCAAGGTGGATGGTGATGTTAATTCTCTATGACCAGTTAAGAACTTTGTACTTTTTTTAATTCCCTTTTTGTTAAGGAAAGTACCATTTTTTCTGATCACATTTTGGCCTAAAGCAAGTGGCTGCTGGGCATAAATTGTCCTCTTTGGTTTTTGAACAATCATTTCTCCTGGTCTCTTTCTTAACCCAGGAACTTGGCTTTCAGGAAATAGAACTCTGCTAATGTTTGTGTCAATATCTAGATTTTCTCTCTTTAAAACATTCTGAGTAGTATTGTTAACTCCAGCCTTCTGTCCCACAAGTAAATTTGCTGATTTTCTTTCTAAATCATGATCTGATATTGAATACTTTTTTTTTGAAGAACTGTGGGAGATATTAGTTATTTTTTGTCTCAGAGATTGGGTGCTCTGCATAGTTTCTTCACTAGAAGTCAATTCATTGTTCCTGTCCTTCATTCCTTTATCTGCAAGAGTTATCTCAATTTGTCTCGTGTCTACAGTCTTAATCGCAGCATTATCACTAGGTTGCTGATCTACAATATAGAACAACTTGCGTCTCCTTTTAAAAGCATAGTCATCATAGTCATCTCCATAATCTTTGACAGTTACTGCTTGCTGTCTGTCATGTAGTTTAGCAAAGTATTTCTTCTGCTGAATGTTAGATCCTTGATTTCTTTTATTTCCAAATCCCTCAATGTTCATTTGGTTTTGTTTTTGGGATTCAGCCTTTGGAACCACTAGTTGTGGAAATTGATCATCATCGTCATCATATTCTTCCTCGTCTAAATCAGCATTTTCCCCCAGTTCTTCCTCTTTATCATTCATCTGTTTATTTGGTTTTCCTGCAAAAATCAGCAACAGCATATTTCGTTGCACTTCTTTATACGCTGCAATGAATTTTGTCTTTTGCTTTTGAAAACAACTACAAATTGACTTATTAGCTCATTTCTTAACTGCACCAAAGACAATTAGTTTTATTGTCTGATGCTGTTAAACAAGACTATGTTTTAAAGTGGATTTTACTTCAATGGCATACTTCAGATTGTTGGCAACAATAAAAAAAAGTAAAAGAATAATAACTGATCTCGGTCTTGTTAAAATAAAAATTCAGTATTATCAGTTATGTCCGTTAACATTCCAATCAAAATATAGGAGACCATGGTAAAAGCTGTATAAGGACCAGTAAAGCAATCTTTTTTGATGAGATAACAGAAAGGGCTGATGAAGGCAATGATGAAGGTAGTGTGTGGCATATATGACTCCTAAAAGATACTCAACAAAGTGTCACATTACAGGCTTGTCAGCAAGATTGACAGCAATGGATATAAAAGGAACAGCAAGTCAACATGAGTTCTGAAAACAGATAATAGTGGTTACCAATTGTTTTACAGACTGAAGGAAGGTACAGGTTGGTGGTTCCCCAGCTGTAACTAGGCTTTTCCTGATGTACGTTAAGGACTTAAACTTGGATGTAACGGGCACAATTTCAAAATCTGTGGATAACATAAAATGTGGAGTGTAGTGAAGAGAGAGATGGTAACAAAATAAAAGGTAAAACTGAAAAGGGTAGAAGAACAGAGAAACCTGGTGGCAAGTAGGCAGGTCATTGATGGTAGCAGATCAGGTTGAAAAAGAGATCAAACAAAGCAGACGGGATCCCGAGCTTTAGAAATAAGGGCATAGAGTACAAAACCAAGGAAATGATTAACTTTTATCCTCCCTTGCTCTTGTGACCCCACCTTCTTTGCCTGCTGGGAAAAAAACATTCCCTCAAGTCACTCAGTATTACACTTTCAAACTTCCAAATATCTAGCTTTTGTTGCTAGATTCACCACAACATCTCTGTCACTGTCAGTCTGCTCAATCACGTTCTCAGCTCCGCCTTCAATGTCCTGCTTCCCAGAAAACCTAAATGTCCTTCTATCCTGGCTATCTCCCAGGACTTTTCTAAACTTTGCTTTTATTATCAAGCTCTTATTATCTCCAGATTTGATTACTCCAGCGTTCTCCTGGGTGGCTTTCCACAAATTTCAACTGAGCAACAACTCTACTTTAGTATCCTATCCCGCACCAAATCCTGCTCACGTCAGCCAATTACTCGCTGGCCTGAACTGGCTCATGGTCATTGATACCTGCAATGTTCAAATCCACAAAGCCTTGCCCTTCCCTAACTTGTAACATTGTCCAGCTCTGCAACGCACTAAAAGCTCTGCCTTAGTCTAAATCTGTTCTGATACACAGTACCTGTTTAGTGGCCATCCCTCCACGTCCCCATTGACAGATGTTCATTTAGCAGTCAAGGTCTAAAGTCTGAAAGTACAATCTTTATGAACAAAATGTACAAACATTTGAAATAGGAATAGTAGTACTCCATTCAGGTCCTCAAACTTGCTCTGTTATTCAATAATATCATGATTAAATGTTTGTATTTTGGATTGAGCTACATAAATGCAAATTGCTGTTATCATAGTAAGAGTGTATCAGTTATAAATAGCCTTCCTCTGGGAAGTGTGGATACAAGTCTGCTCCTGCATTTAAGTAGTTATATCAAGGCTGACATTTTATTGCATTACTGTGAGAGTACTGCACTTCAAAAATGCTGCCTTTCAAATAACACATGAAACCTGTGCCCCTCTCGGGGTGGGGGGGTGGTATGAAAGATCCCAAGGCACTACTTTGATGAAAAGCCGATGAGTTATCCATTATGTTATAAACAATATTCATTCCTCAATCTAAACCGGTGAAACAGATGAGCTGTCATTATCAGATTGCTGTTTGTAGGAGTTGCTGTGTACAATTTTCTGTAAGGTTTCTAACATTACAACAAAGACTAGTTTTCAAAAAGTACTTAACTGACTGTAAAGTGCTTAGAGATGTCCAGGGGTAGTCAAAGGCATGATACAAATGCAAATATTATTTTAACAACTTTTATTACTAATTACATTAGGTTTCAAACTGGGTTTCTTGGACCTCAAAAGAAACTGTAAAGTAATTTCAGGAGCAACACCTATAGTATTCAATACTTTGCAAATCTATTCAGTCAGCACATTTTTTGAAGGACATTTCACTTGCTGTAAATTACATCTGTGGGTGTTTTCATTTTGCTGTTTGCAAGTTCACAAGTACTAGAAAATGATACGAGAAATCATTAGAACAGTTCAGTATACTTCCAGTGACACTGATGATTTTATTTACAGCACACACTGAGTCACAGAACAAAAGAGATTTGTTACCTTCGCCTGCTGGTCTGAATGGATTTTGAAACTTTTCATTGTTTGGCTTTTGTGGTGTATCCATTTTCATGTATCTATCAAATCCAAATCTGTCAGGCAGACATACCAGCAATTAAGATATTAATATATGAAATAATTAAATGAAATTAATCAGATTTAAATATACTCTTAATCATTCTAAGGAAATTATTATAAAAGGGGTAGTTTTCTCTTTACAGTTGGATTACTAAATAAAACCATAGTTCATACCCATTTACAAAAATTTAATTAATGGTTCCAATTATTTCATTTTTATGTGGATTGTTCCCTGAATCTATCACTATACTTAATATTAAATGCCAACTTAATGTCTTATTCCCGCCTCAGATCATTTACAGAGATAGTAGAAACTGCCGATGCTGGAGAATCAGAGATAACACAGTGTAGAGCCGGATGAACGCAGAATGCCGAGCAGCATCAGAGGAGCTCTACACCGTGTCATCGCTCCTCTGATGTTGCTTGGCCTGCTGTGTTCATTCAGATCATTTATAGTTTTGTTTGTTATATACACCTTTCAACCCAACCAAATGCCAAAAGTAGAAACCCAACTCCGAACACCTGCAGGAAACTGGCAAGTAGGTCTGTGAAATATCTCCAAACTCCAGAAGGTAGGAACCCAAAGCATAATCCTAAAGGCTGATGGCAGTTTCTGGGAAGATGAGGAAGGGACAGTAGAGGAGTCAGAGTAGGCATTCACTTCATTCTTCCTTGCAATACTACACTACTACAATGAAAACCCAAACCTTTACATTAATTTTGATCACATCAATTGCCACGTACATTTTCATTACATTTAATTCTCATTTTTTCAGGTATTGTTTGACCTTACCTGTCCAAGCTATAGGTATTCTCGTAATAGAAGCATTTGTTTTCTGATTCCATGTGTGTTAGCCTTGTGTAATCATTAGGATATACATAAGTCAGATGAACCTAGAATTTAAAAATGTTAAATTGTTATGGGTTGCTGAGCATTTTTGGTTTTGTTTTCTAGGCAGTGACATTGCTCTTAAATGTTCTGTTGGGTTTATTCGCAAACACTGTTGGTTAAAACAGTTAATTGCACAAATATACTGTTCTATTAAGAATGCTTTATCCTTCATACAGTAAGTATTTGAATTGATTCATACTGGTAATATTTTAGCATACATTCAAATTTATTTCTGTTCATTCAAGAAATTAAAGGGATGTTAAGGGTGTTTTCGAATTTACTATCAGCTGAGGCTGAACCGTTCCATTAGGGAAGAAGTCTTGTCACTGACACTGTAAGTGGAAGCCATCAATGTGCAGCAGAACCTCAGGGCAGCATTTTGCTGATGGCAGCCAATTAAGACATTGTTGCCAGACTGAGTGTCAAGGTGAGGATGGCAGTCCACCTCTCCAAACTGCCAATCAGAGGGCTAGAAGCTCATCTGTGTCTCTGATGGAGATGCCTATTGCCAAAGCTACAAGATGGACAGAGTACCTCTATGGCAGGTGCTCCTGAAATTAAGGGATTTTCTTTGCCCTGTGTCAGGGACAGGCAGGCAGCCCCAACGACTGGTGAAAGAGGGGAGTCACAGGCAAGCGGTGCCTTCAAATTCAGAAATGTCAGCACAACACTGATGAAACATTGAATACAGCTACTAGTGTGGAATGTCACACACTGTGGATGTGAAAGTTAGACTCTGAAGAAACAGTAGCATAACAATTTTTGAAATGTGGGCATGGTGAAGGTTGCTCTGAATCAGATGGAAGGATAGAAAGACGAATGAATGGATTATGAAGAGTCAAAACTCATAGATTAAAAGGGTTTATAAGTACAGTTTGATAGCGAGAGAGAGAGATAGCCAAATATGGAAATTGGGAATGGACTCCTGGTATCTCAACTTGGAAACAAATGGAGGAGAAATTAAGGGTAAAAGCAGAAGAAGAAGAAGAAAGATTTGGTGAGATGTTGACTGAGAGGGAGCCATAGAGTCCTAGGGGCTATAGGACAGAAAAAGGCTATTCAGCTCTTTGAGTCTTTGTCAGTCAAAATCAAGTACCTAACTATTGTAATCCCATTTTTCAGCACTAAGGCTGTAGCCTATATGCTTTGGAATAATAAGTGCACATCTAAATATTTCTTAAATATTGAGGGTTTCTGTCTTGACCACCCTTACAGACAGTGAGTTCCCGATTCACACCATCCTTTGAGTGAAAGTTTTTTTCCTTCACATTACATCTAAACTTTCTGTCCCTTACCTTAAATCTGTGTCTCTGATCATTGATCTTTCTATCAAGGGAAGATGCCCCTTCTTGTCTACATTGTCTGTGTGTTTCACAATTTTATACATCTCAATCATACTGCCTATCAATCTCCTCCGTTTGAAGGAAATCAAGCCACAGCATATCCAATGTCTTTTAATAACTAACATTCTCCAGCCCAGGCAATATCCTGGTAAATCTCTTGTGCGCCTTCTCCACTATACTAACATCCCTCTTAGAATGTCAATTCCAGAACAGTACACAATACTCTGACTGTGGTCTAAACAATGTTTTATGCAGTTCCAGCATAACCTCCTTGCTCTCAAACACTATGCCTATGCTAATAAAGGCAAAAATTCCATATACTCCCTTAACCACTTTACCTACCTGACCCATTACCCTAAGCAACTCGTGGACACGCCAAGATGCCTCTGGTCCTCAGTGCTTCCCCAGGTCCTACTGTCCATCATACATTCCCTTGTCTTGTTTTTTCTGCCCAAGTACATTATCTCACACTTATCCAGACTTCAAGAAAACCAAAGAAGTAACAAAATACCAGGAAGACCACTTAGGCAATGTTTATTTTTATTCTTTCATGGAGATGGGTATCACTGACAAGGCCAGCATTTGTTGCCCATTTTTAGTAGGTCTTGATTTGAGTGGATTATTAGGCCATATCAACGAGCAGTTAAGAGTCAACCACATTACTGCATCCATAGCATTATGAGAACCTGGGCATTTTGGATGAACCCCCAAAGGGAGTGCTGCTATTTAGGCCACCAGGAACATACTCTGTGTGTATGCTGTACCAAACAGGACAGTTCCTGCTTCACAAGGGTGTGTTTGAGTCTGAACTGGTACAAACATATGCTCAAGAGGGCACTCGGATGGTTTGTGAATTTGTTTTGAGATGGCCAGAACAAAGAAGGTTTAATATTTTTGTGAAAACATGGTGTGAAGCTATATGAACACAGCAGGCCAAGCAGCATCAGTGGAGCAGGAAAGCTTGACGTTTCGGTTCGGGGCCCTTCTTCAGAAATATTTTTGTCCCACGTAGGCCAGGCCAACTAAGGACAGCAGATTTCCTTCCTGGACCAGATAGATTTTTTTACAACAATTATCAATAGTTTAACAATCACCATTATTGACTAGTCATATACATTCAAAATTTATTATTTGGTTTTAAATTTCAACCACAATTGTGGTAGGATTTGAACCCACATCATGGCTTCTGGATTACCTGTCCTTGTGATATTATCACCATATCACCTTCTCCATCCTGGTGCCAATAAACATATGAGGCAGCTATAACCCACTGAATTATGTTAAGAAGAAAATGAAAATTGATACCTCAATGTCCTCACTGTGGAATAAACAAACTGTATAGTTCCTGTCCTGTTCACTACCCACAGGTACCTGTTGGAAAGTGTTTGGTAGTAAGAGAATCACCTTAGGGCGTTAAGCCTTACTTTGTCAAACAGCTTAGCAACTGCTGCTGGGATAGTCTTACTGGTGTATTCTATCAACTTGCACAAAACATGAAGATGCCTCCAAGCAAAAAGCTGCAAACCCCACCTGTCACAGAAAGAGTCCAGTGCCTGCAGGAGACAGCCAAAAATGTATCACAGACCATAGGAAAGCTAGACAGTAAAAAGTGAGGAAATTAAGGTGAGGCAGCAATTAGAATGAAACAGCATAGTGTTAGAATTAAAATTTCTGTACTGAAAGGTACAGCATGGTTCCATCTCAGACAGAATATGCGATCAGTGACTAATGAACAGGATTTGTAGTGCGGGTGCTGAATACAACAGTTTACAGCTTACTCGCAATAACATGGATGAATTCGGTGCACAAACAGATCTAAATGGGCATGGTAGAGTGGGGATGACAGAGACATGGCTGCAGGGCGACCAGAAATAGGAACTCTGGATATCCAAGAGTTTTCGGCTTTTAGAAAGGACAGTTAAAAATGAACAGGAGTTGGGGAAGCACTGCTGATTAAAAAAGAAATTAATGCAAAATTTGTCAAAAGATATTAGCTCTGGACAAGTAGAATCTGTATGGGTTGAGCTTAGAAACACCAAGGAGCAAAAAACAATAGCATATATATATGGACCCTAAGATATCACAGTAATATTGGGGAAGGCAATTAAAAGGAAATTAGGGATTCTTGTAATGAAGGTGATGCTTCTAAATATGTGTAACTTTAATCTGTATATGGATTCAGCAAATCAACAAAGTAGCAATATTATAAAGGAGGAATTCTCAGCATCTACTGGGATAGTTTTATGGAACAATAAGTTGAGGAACCAACTAGAGAAAAGGCCATCCTTAACAGGAAGGAATAATTGACAATCTAGTTATGCAAGGGCCCTTGGGGAAGACTGACCATATTAGGATTGAATTCTTCATGTGGACAGGGAGTGACAAAGTTGTTTCTAAGACTATGAACCTGAGTTAAAGTAAAGGAAATGATTATGCTATGAGGTACTAGCTAGCAATGATAAATTGGGGACTGTTATTTAAAGGCATGGTAGGCAATGGCAAACATTTAAAGCATGCATGGTCAAACTGGAAAGTTATTAATTCCAGTCTAGTGTGAAAATAAAATAGGAACCATTATCAGACTATGGCTAATAAAGGAAATTATGGATAATATTAAATCCAGGGAAGAGGCATACAAATTAGCCAAGCAAGTAGTAGAAACAGTTCAGCACGGAGAGCCAAAGAGATTGATTGAGGGGAAAACAGAGTAAGCGTGCAGGGAACATACAAACTAATAATAAAAGCTTCTATGGGCATGTGAAGACAAAAAGATTAGTGAAAAAGAGAAAATGAATGTAGTCCCTTGTAATCAGAACAAGGGATTTATAATGGGTAACAAAGAAATGGCAGACCAATTAGAGTCATAGTGTCATAGAGATGTACAGCATAGAAACAGACCTCTTGATCCAACTTGTCCATACGGACCAAATAAATTAATCTACTCCCATTTGCCAGCATTTGGCCCACATCCCTCTAAACCCTTCCTATTCATGTACCTATCCAGAATACTTTAAAATGTTGTAATTATGCCAGCCACTACCACATCATCCAGCAGCTCATTCTACACACACACCACCCTCTGCATGAACAAGTTGCTCCTTAGGTTCCTTTTAAATCTTTCTCCTCACACCTTAAACCTAATGCCCTCTAGTTTTGGACTCCAGCATATGGGTAAAAGGAGCTTGTCTATTTACCCTATCCATGGCCCTCATGATTTTATAAATCTTTATAAGGTCACCCCTCAGCCTCCGACACTACAGGGAAAATAACTCCAAGCCTATTCAGCCTCTCCCCATAGCTTAAAACCTCCAACCGTGGCAACATCCGTGTAAATCCTTTCCGAACCCTTTCAAGTTTCACAACACCTTAACAATCTCCGGGAGACCAGAACTGCACATAGTTTTCTAATAGTGACCTAACCAATATCATGTACAGTTGCAACATGGCCTCCCAACTACTACACTCAATGCACTAACCAATAAAGGTAAGCGCACCAAACACCTTCTTCACTATTCTATCTACCTGTGATTCTACTTTCAAGGAACTATGAATCTGCACTCCAAGGTCTTCTATCACACATACTTTAGTCCTACTTTCACAAATCACATCCCAAAAATATGGGTGATCTCAGAATCAAATAGGAAGGAGGAATTTAAAGAAATTAGTATTGGTATGGAAATGGCTTTGGGGAAATTAACAGGATTAAAGGCAGATAAATCTCAAGTGCCTCCATCTCAGAGTAATTAAGGAAGTGGTCCTAGATTTAGCAGATGTATTAGTGGTCGTTTCCTAACTTTCCCTAGACTCTGGAACAGTTCCTATAGTTTGGAGGATTGCTAATGTAACACCACTGTTTAAGATGAGAGGCAGAGAGAAAACAGGGAATTGTACATGGTTAGCTAGTGGGAAAAATGCTAAAGTCTGTCACAAAAGATGTAGTAGAAAAGCACTTGGAAGATAGTGACAAGATAGGACAGACCCAGGATGAACTTGGTACTGTACAGGGGAAGTAGCTCTTGACAAATTTGTTGGAATTTTTTGAGGATCTAACTGGTGGAGATGATACAGGGGAGCCAGTAAATGGTTTGCTTGGCTTTTCAGAAAGTTTTTGATAAGGCCCCACATATGACACTGGCAAAATTAGAGTTCATGAATTTGGAGGTAGTGTACTGAAATGGACTGAAAATGGGTTGGCAGACAGGAAACAAAGAATAGGAATAAATGAGTCATTTTCTGAGTGGGGTAAAGCAGATATCAGTGCTTGGACCCCAGCTACTCACAATACATAGTAATGATTTGAATGAGGAAACTACACCATATCTCCAAGTTTACAGGTGATGCAAAGCTGGGTAGGAGGGTGAGCTGTGAGGAGGTTGCAGAGATGCTTCAGTGTGACTTGGACAAGCTGAGTGCCAAATACATGGCAGATGTAGTATAATAGAGATAAATGTGAGGTTGTCCACTTTGGTAGCAAAAACAAGAAGGCAGATTATTATCGGAAAAGCAATAGATTAGAGAAGGGAGTGGTGCAAAGAGACCTTGTGTCCTTGTACACCAACTACTTAAGATAAGCAGACTGTGAAGAAGACGAATGTACGTTGGATTTCCTAGCAACAGGATTTGAGTACAGGAGCAATTACTGCAATTGTACAGGGCATTGGTAAGACCATACCTTGAGTAATGGGTATAGTGTCAATCTCCTTATCTGAGGAAAGATATTCTGGCTATGGAAGGTTTTCCAGACCTAATCCTGCAATGGTGGAGCTGATGTACAGGGAGCGACTGGTTCAGTTAGAACGAGATTTGCTGGAGTGGCGGTGGTGGTGAATGTAGGAAAGGGGGGGGATGGCATCTCAGAAAGCTACAAACTTTTAGGAAGATTAGACAGGGTGGATGCAAGAAGTATGTTCTTGAGGACTGGGAGTCCAGAGCCAGAGGCCACGGTCTAAGGATAAGGGATAGGCCATTAAGGATTGAGGTGAGACAAAATTTCTCCATGCAGAGTAGTGAGTCTGTGGAATTCTCTGCCACAGGAAACTGCTGAGATGAGAACATTGAAAACTTTCATGAAAGATGTAGATGTAATTCTTACAACTAAAGGGATCAAAGACCATGGGGAGAAAGGAGAAACAGGGTACTGAGTTGGACAATCAGCCATGATGATTTTGGATGGTAGAACAGGCTTGAAGGGCTGAATGGCCCACTTCTGCTCCCATATTCACTTTATAAATATTTCTATGAGAAGACTTCTCTAGTTTTTTTCCTCTATTTCATCAGTCTTTCACTGAAAGAGAATTTAATGAACCCAAAATTAGTTGCTATAACAGAGAAAATAGGGTTGCTTGGATAGATGAATTAAGATGAACCAAATGGCCTTATAGATCTGTAAACATTTTTGCATAATTTCTGTTGTTTTAGAAATAACTTGTGCATGTCAGCACAACATGGGAATGGTTTATTTTACAGAAGGAGCATGAATAAAATCTGGAGACAGCTCGTTGAAATAAGAACAGAAGTTTCACAAATTTGACAAGGGTAATTAGCAAAATTGAAAATTTAGAGACAACATATTGGTGAGCAAAAGTCAAACGTGATGTTCTAGATCTGAGTTCTGTAAACTTGGAATGGAATCAAAATGCTGTAAGTGGTCCACACATGTTGCTAGTCTTGGTGAGGTAGAAACTGAGTTAACGTTTTGACTTAAATGGTGGGACTAGTTTAGTTTTGGATTATGTTTGGCTTGGACTGGTTGGACCAAAGGGTCTGTTTCCATGCTGCTTTACTCTATGGCTATTCTTCTTGCTGACCATCCCTGTAATTGTTAGTTTTGAATTTGAACAGCAATTTCATAGACATCAGTATTACTCCAAGCGTTCTTGAGGTTTTACATTTTTTAAAAAATTCTTCCAGTCATCTTTATCAACAATTTAGCCTATCATAAACCAGAAAAAATTACCAAATCAATCAGCTGGACACTTATAACTCTTAGTTTAGATGAATGAGTGACATCAAAGACAATCTTTGTCAATTCAGTTATTGATTTTAACTGTCTTATTGAAGGCATTATAACTTATGGTTGTAATTGCCTCCACAATAATTGAACAGTCACTTGTTTTATGAGTGGGAAAATCAACACTCTGCAAGAAATGGTTAGATCAGCAAAAACAACAATGTTTTGACGATATATTCCAGTTCACTGGAAAACGCAAAAACAACTTACTTGAGAGAATACCACCCAGGATTTGTGATAAAGAAGACCTAATTATGCAATTGGCATTTGCATCCTCTATTAAAGTTGTTCACCCAGTTCACCAATACATGCGATCTGCCAAGAGGATCTGGTCTCGAAGTAGCTCAGGAGAGCTGATAGATCCACTCACCTTGTGTACCCTGCGAATCGCTTCATTTCTGAATGAGGAGAGGATGACTCATTTGCTCCGAACCACACTGACAAGATGATAAAGAGGCCTCAACAGGTTTCTTTTACTAAAAATGCTCCTTTGAGCTTTGGTAATGTTGAGTTACAGCTGCTGACTACTTAAGAAATGTGATTTTAATAAAATATCCTGAGGATTTTTGACCAAAGGTACTTGGCTTAATTAGAGAAAGGAGAGATGAACAGTCTGACAAAATCCCAGTTTGAAATAAACCAGTTGGTAAAAAGATTTAGTTGGCACCCTGGAGAATGATGTTACTGCCCATTCATGTGAGGAAGTGTCCTGGAGCAACAATAACAGACCCTCAGGGAGACTATGCCTGGCGTACCAAGTGCCATGTTTACCTACTGAAAGATGGACTTGCCACAGATGCCATTACACATCTCAGGTTCACCATATTAATTTCTGGGATGTACTATGAAGAAACTTTAAAATAGACTGGATCTTTATTCTCTTAAGAATTAAAAGAATGAGACGTGATCTCAAACATACAAATATCTTACATGGCTTGGCAGGTAATTGCAGGAGGGACAGGGGAAATGCGGGAGGCACGTTTTCCCTGGCTGGGTTTATCTAAATCGAGGAGGCACAGTCTTATAAAAGGAATATCATTTAGGAATGAGATAAGGATCATTTCTTCTCAGGTGGTGGTGAAATCTTTTGAGTTCTCTGTACCTGAGGGATATGGGGACTCAGTCATTAAGGGTATTCAAGATTGAGTGATTGATTTCTACAGATTGGAAACTTTCAGCATTTCAGAGGCAGTGCAGAAAAATGGTGTTGAAGTAGAAGATCTTTTATATTCTCACTGAATGGCAGAGTAAGGGTAAAGGGCTGATGGCCTGCTCCTGTTCTGTTTCTCATGCTCTTAAAAGCACTCCTAGTACAGCAAACTAAACATTGTCCACATTGTTTCAGTCTTCCATATGGGCCACCCACGTGAGTAATGTGATAGAGTGTGAAAAGGAATAAAAACCCAGAAGTGTCCTCTTGTTCTTAAAACTGACTGCAGCTCAACGTTTAACGGTTTTTAGTCCTCCTCAATAACACAGGCTTTTTTTCTTGCAAACATAAGTAATGAGTGTGTGTATCCTGCGAGATGAAGGATTCTATTTACATGTTTCAATGCAGAATTTAATTCTGAATCTCTTAAAATTCTCAATGAAATTGTAGTTGGTTGGTGAGATGTGTTTTCAATTAGCAAGCTGGTCCGAATTGAAGTCCAGTCCAAAATAACCGAATTTGAAACCCTGGTTCTAGCCTGATCTGGATGCGTTGTTTTCACTTTAGCAATCCCTGTCTCATCCATCAGAACATAATTTGGTAACAGCATGATTAGCAAACTGGCTGAACCTGATGTGCAACACACACAGGTTAGTTCACATGACACACAAGTTCAGGATTAATTTGACCTGAAACTGATCACCCATGTCAGAAAGAAACATTACCAAATGGTGAGCATTGGTCATCTCATACATCTTCATTAATTGTGCCTAAAGAAACAGGAAAAGATGCTTACAAACTGTAATCCCTGGTAACGGAGCAGTGGGAATCCTTTAATTATATAGCTGGGTCTGTAGACACAGTCAGGCAGCACTTTGTGCACATGGGACTCATCAATTAGAGGCACTGAAATTAGAATTAACAAAAAAAAAGTGAGCAGATGTTATACCACTACCATAGAGTTATTCTCTGTCAAAAACAGAATTATAGACTTATTGATTAAGGTATTTATGCTTTCTCTCGCTCCAAACTGGAGGTTCATTGTTTTTATTTAATGAAAATTTGCTTCATTTTTCTGGCCTATGGATACTACAATGAGTATTGTGGTAATGTACGATTTTTTCCTTCATTTCTCTATTCTGTAACTAAGACTTGTACCTGGGTACCTTTGTACCTAAGATGGCACTGCAAGTGGCAACTTATAAAATTTTTACTGTACTCATCTGAGTACACATGACAATAAAGTTAATTCGATTCAATACCCCTGTGCCACAAGAATCTCACTATGAAATTATACCAGGGCAATCTAAATGTGGTTTGAGTGTCAGAAACTTCATTGAACTCATGAAATTAGTGACTAGCACAGCTGGGTTTAGTTTCACAAATCAAATAGATGAGGTAGCCATGGGATTTCCTCTCGATCGAGCTCTTGCAACATCATCATTGCTTAGATGCAAAGCTTGTTTTCAATGGAATGACCACTAACCTCCTACACTTCGCATACTTCTGAAATATAGTTGACAAGTTTGCAATATCTGAATCCACAGCTGCATCAAAATAATGTTTTACAGTTTTATAACTCCATTCACGAATTTCAGATGGGGATCTGGAGGTCCAAGTGGGCACTGTGATCAAGAAGAGGCACCTCTTTCCCGAGGATTGGCAGAGGAGGCAGTACCAGCAGATCATGCCAGCCTCGTCCAAGCTTGCCACCTGGGTCAGTGCAGGCTCCAGGCTGCAGAGAAACACCTAGCAATGTCACATCGTTATCTCAGACCTGCCAGGGTAAGTACCAACCACTCTCTCTGCTACCTCACAGTCACTCTGTTTCTGCCAATGCACCCACCTCCCACCAAAGCTCATGCACGTCCACTCTCACAAATGCATTGCAACACCTTCCCTCGCTAGGTCTCACATCCTATAGCCTAATCCATTCCATGGACTGGGGGTGTATGTGCAAACGGTCACCACTGCAACCTTTCAATACTACAGTGTGCCCTGCAATGCAAGCCTGTGCTTCCTTTATAAGTTCTGAAACTGTACAGGTGCCAGGATGGTCATGAGCTGTTTTTAGATGCTGAATGCCAAGGTACCAGATGGAGGGATATGTATTCTCACGTAACATCATTCTGGACTTTTTCAACTGTTCCCGTGCTAATCTTTTTTCTACTCAGTAACAACACTAGCTTTTTTAACTCTGTAACTACACTTAAAAGTATGCATACCTCACTCTTGTACAGAAAGGCACCAAAAGATGACAGCACAAACTTTTCATTACTCTCATTCGAATGCACATGCCAGTAAAGGCTATTTTGTTCTATTTAGGGTTCGTGCTGCAGATTGGTGGCAGACTTCACTGAAGTTGTTCAGCTGAATCAGGCAGATACACAGCTGCTTTCCATACTGAATGTGGCTGACATCTAGCAGGTGTGCTACATTTGCTGACATGGGAGGCTGAATGTGAATGAGACAAGTTGTACCATTAATGAGGTGTTTGACAAGTATTAATTACTGTCAACCGGCAACTTTCCGCTGCCTAGTGAGGATCTCACCACGGCTCTTGTGAAAAGATGGCACGTGTTACACCCACCATCAAAAAGGGCCTCACCTGACTTCCACCCGATTCTGCCACATATCTCATCACAGCCCATGTCGTTCAGGCCCCTACAAGATTTTGCCCTGACAATTAACAGTACCTGCTGCATCTCCATGCCAACTACAGTCCAATGAATCGGTGCCTTCCTCTCATTCTCTAAAAATTGACATTCCCTTTCCAATACTGGTCTCCATTTTGATTATACCTCCCCTGTCTTTCCCTGCAAAGGCTTATCTCTATGGGGCTGCTCTCAGCAAAGCTAAATAAAAACTGAAAGAACTGCAGATGCTGTAAATCAGGAACAAAAACAGAAGTTGCTGGAAAAGCTCAGCAAGTCTGGCGGCATCTGTGAAGAAAAATCAAGTTTAACATTTAGGTTCTGAGCAAGTCATCAGACCCAAAATATTAACTCTGATTTCTCTTCACAGATGCTGCCAATTCTGCTGAGCTTTTACAGCAACTTCTGTTTTTGTCGTAGCAAAGCTAACCTATTATTGAGTATTCCCTCCTGACAGCAACATCTATTTTGCACTTATATCTTTCATTTATTTAGATCTTCAGCAGTCACAGAATTTTGCCCTTCTTTGAGTGTTTAATTCACCATCACCTCTCTTTCAGGTATGCCCACCTTGAGGAAGTTCTGCTTTTCTCACTGACAAGATTTCCACTTGAATCTTTAAGCTTATTCATCGTTGTTGTTTTCTATTTCCATCCGAGTGTTTGATTAAATGTTTGCCAAAACTCATTTTCAAAACCATATCTTCTCATGACAGCCTCCACCTCTGGCTTCCCCACATGAATTTCAAATGAAGTTCTATCCATTACGTTGTGAATCCCACCGAGGATTACAACATATAACACTTCTTTATACTCATTGCATCCTGAGGTCCACACTCGGTGCCCTGTGCTGCCATATACACATTCTCGATCTTTGTCTTCATTGACACCACCTCACTCTATTTCAAAGCTAACCTGGTCTCTAGTTTCATTTCATTCCATTCTTAGCTTATTCATTGGCTTAACAAGAAACCTTTAATCTTCATTTTAACTACTAAAACACACAAGCTCCAAAAAACTCACCGGTACTGATACCACTCTGGATTCTGCTTAGATCATAACAAGATTAAATGTAGGAGCAGAATTAGCCCATTTGGCACATCAAGGCTATTCCACTATTCAATCATGGCTGATATATTTCTCAACTCCCTTCTTTTGCCTTGTCCCATATTCCTTTAACCCCTTATTCAAGAAGCACCTATCTATCTTGGTCTTAAATACACTCAATGATTAGGCCTCCACAGTCTTCTATGGCAATGAGTTTCACAGATTAATCACCCTCTGGCTGAAGAAATTCCTCCTCATCTCAATTCTAAAGAGTCGTTCTTCACCAGGAAGCTGTACCCTCGGGCTTTATTCTCTCCTATTAGCAGAAACATCTTCTCCATGTCCGCTCTCGGGCCTCTCAGTATTCTGTAAGTTTCAATCTGATCCTGCCTCATTCTTCTAAACGCCATCAAGTACATACCCAGAGTCATCACCTGGTCCTCACAAGACAAACCTTTCATTCTTGTGAACCCTCAGTAGACCTCTCCTCGCCTGCTCAGATTCCATCACTTCTTCCAATCCCACCTCTTGTCGTTACCCTCCGACCTTTCCCTCTCTGATGCTGAATAATCTGCATTCAGCAAAGGACTTTGTTTCATCGCTTTACATGCTCACCTCAATAAATTTCAGGAACAGTATGACCTGGAACTCATTTTTTTGTCACATTTGTCTTTCTGTCTCCAATCCAGGGACTGGTTTCACCCATCTCCAATTCTCCACCCTCCCTCTGTCTTCCCACTGTACTTAGCTTCTTCATTGACAACTGTCAGCATGTTGGCAGCACCATTAACTACTCTGCCTGCCTCACCCATTCTAACCTATCTCCCCTGGGATTTGCTGCACTCCGTTCTCTGAGCTCTAACCTTTACTTTGTTATCAAACCTGCCGATGGTGATGGTGCTCCTTTGTCAACAGCATAAAAATAATCATGTTTCAGCCCCTTTCAGTTCCAAAGAAGTGTCCCTGAAATGTTAAGCCGGTTTCTCTCCCCACATTTGCTGCCAGACCTGCTGAGTTTCTTCAGCCCTTTCCATTTTTATTCCCATTTCTAAATTTGATTTCTTAAGAGTCAGTCTGATGTGTACAGGGTGCATAAACTTCTTTACAGCCTATAAATTCACACATCCAAATGTAACGCACAAGTGATTTGATCAGGAAATAACAGAGAATAAAAAAAATGAGTTAACTGGAAACAGGGAAGAATCTTTTAATCTCTCTGATAGGGAAAACATGTTGGTATTTATAATGTACATGCAAACAACTAATAACTGATGTAGACTAGATATGGCATCAACAGCACAGGAGCGTAACTATAACATATAAAGCACAGGAAATGTGTATACCACAATGCTTCCTTTCTTATCGGGGTGATTATGTGAAATACAAGTGGGTCATGGAGAACATGGCATATCTCTGGTGTACATTTGTACCAAATCATTGTAGGGCTAACATAAGCCTATCATTTTATAGCATTATTTGGAAGGGTCTCAAATTTCAGTAAAGTAAGCATTCAATTTGAACTTGCCCCTAAATCAGTCAGCAGTAAGTATCTTCTACGTTAACTATAAATGCTACAATTTCATTATTTCACTAAAGCAGTTGTTTCCTATTTATTTGTTTGAAATTTGTTTTTGCTTATATAAAAAGTGATTTCGGAAATTATTTTTAACGCTTTGGAACATGTAAATGAACATGGTTTCCAGCGTGACTTGGCAAGTTGGATCCAAATTTCGCAAGACTCAGATGGTGGTGGTAAAAGGCTGGGATCAGTGCCAAGTCACTTATTGTTCAATATATGATATCCGTAATAATGTGGGGGGCAAATGATATGTAAGCTTGCAAATGACACAAAGATTTGTGGATGAAAGTGAGGAAGAAGTGTTAAGTTCTCAGAGGTTACAGGCTGGCTGGTCAGATGGGCAGATCAGTGCCAGGTGAAATTTAAACCTGATAAGTGGGAGGTGACGCACTTTGAAAGAAGTAATGAGTCAAGAGGTTACTCAATAAATGGCACAGCATGAAGAAGCTCAGAAAAACAGAGGGATCCTGGGATGCTTCTCCACAGATCCCTGAAGGTGGCATGACAGGTCAATCAAGTAGTTAAGATGGCATGCAGGACACTTGCCTTTATCAATCAAGGCACAGATGATAAGAGTAGGGCAGTCATGTTGGAGCCATACAAAAAGCTTTAATTGTGCCACAGCTGGAGTACTGTGTGCAGTTCTGGCCACCGCACGATAGGTTTGCACTGGAGGGGTGCACAGGAGATTCACCAGGATGTAGCCTGGGATGGAGCAGTTTAGCTATGAAGAGAGAGGGGACTAAGATCAAGTTTTCCTTAGAGCACAGAAGGTCGAAAGGGAACCTGATACAGGCATAGAAGATTATGAGGGGGATGGGCTGGGTGGCTAGAAAGCAGCTGTTGCCCCTAGTTGAAGGGTCAATGACACAGGAGCATTATTTAAAGGTGAAAGACAGGAGATTTAGAGGAGAATTAAAGATATTTCACCCAAAGGAAGATGGGGATCTGGAATGTATGAGCTGTGAGGGTACTTGAGGCAGATAGCCTCACAACCTTTACAAAAGTACTTGGAAGAGCACTTAATAATGGGAACTGCAGATGCTGGAGAATCCAAGATAACAAAGTGTGGAGCTGGATGAACACAGCAAGCCAAGCAGCATCTCAGGATCACAAAAGCAGCCTCTGATGAAGGGTCTAGGCCCAAAATGTCAGCTTTTGTGCTCCTGAGATGCTGCTTGGCCTGCTGTGTTCATCCAGTTCCACACTTTGTTATCTTGGAAGAGCACTTGAAGTGTTTAAACTTTAAGGCTATGGGTCAAGTGCTGGGACTATTGTAGATTTATTGGTACAGATTCAACCGGCCAAAGGGCCTGTTCTGTATTGCATGATTCTATGATTAAATATTGTTTCTCTCTACTTTCTGTATTTTTGATTGTGGACAGAAATGGGGAAAACTAAGGATTGTGGACAGTATGACTGCACTTCTTAGAAGCAAGTTAGCTGACACTCATTCCGAGTGCTGTTTATAATACTGTTTGTTGAAGCAGTGGGGGAGGTTACTGCAGATGGGCTTTAGCCAGGGGGTGTGGGTGAAGGGAGTTTCAGCTGGTAACAAGCAGCTGATTAACTGGTCACCAGCCCACACACCATTGATGATAAAGGCCTTCTATCTACGAACAACGGAGTGACAGGGCTCCCAGATGGTTGCACAGCTTGTGGGTGTGAATTTATGGTGAGAAGGTATCAGATCTCTGAAAAGGAAGTGGCTACCCTTTCCAGTAAGAAAACATCTCAAGCTGAAACAAAGCCAATCTATTTTCCCCTCACCAGTTGTTGTAGCCTTTAGTTTTCAACAAAAATTCAGAGACTTCATAAGTGTGAACCAGTTGCTCTGGGCCTTATGAAAACAAATGAAAGTTCCTGGAGAAGGAAGATTGAGGAGCTATAAGTCCTGACAAACAAAATGGATGATCTCAGCGAAACCTGTGGACAGGGGCTGATAACTGTCTTTGTAGTCTTTCCCTCCACCCATTTATCTTTGAATCTGCCTGTACATTTGTGTAGAGGGGTAAGTTTTGTAAGAGGATTAGAGTTTTAACTAGTAGTTATAAGCTCTTGATTCATAATTCTTTAGTTAGTCTCTGTTTATCTGCAATAAGTAGAAATTCTTGTAAAGTCTGGGAACCTGATCCAGGCTTTCTGTTAACCTAAATGACAGATAAATTTGGGAATTTTGCTTCCTTTTATAAAATCTTTAACTTTTGTGACAATTCTGAGAATGACAGGGGTTGATTTCTAGCTTGCTTCCTCAGTGAGGTGTGACAAAGAATTATTCGCTACAACAACGAAAAACATATATAACCAGTTTTTGCTCCGGAGACTAAGTTTATTAAAGTTATATGATACCATAACAAGAAGCACTGATTTGCATTTAAACAATAATGCCTACAGGCAACATTTTAAAACTAAAATTAAAACCACTTGTTTGTACCCTAGTGAATGAGTCTTTATTTTTGATACCAACTAGTTTCACTTGATACGAATACAAAAGGGAGAATCAAATCTTTCCATTGTTGACTGTGATTTAATGACTTCTGTTGGAAATACACACATGGATGTCTGTAAAGGTTTGGATTGGGAGTGAATGTGATGCATCTCATGAGTAACAAGCTACTACACTCATCGATAAACTCACTGAAGAACAGTCAAGAAGTTATTTAAAATGATGTATGGAATGTGGGTGTTGCTGGCTATTTACTGCTCATCCCTAATTGTTCTTGAGAAGATGGTGGCGACAAATCTACATCTAAGGTTGCAGTCCATGTGGTGTTGGTACATTATGCATCTTGGAGTGGAAATGTAAGTTTATTTTTCCAGCAAAACAGCATTTGGCAAATATCGTCTCATTTGGCTGCAAATGGACAATTGAACAAAAATTGCATTCAATGAATCATCTTATTGCATCACTCGTTCTAGCTGTAATCATAACAGAAGTGACAAATGCTCTGCGAAATTAACAACTAAAATACTTAAGCAGCAAGTGTGAGCACTGTCATGATTTAGAAGTCTTGCTGTTTAATAAGGGTTGTTGCTTCTTGTCAATTTTCAGTGATCTCCTGACAGCATCAGGAACATTTTCTACTGGTCATCCTAACATAACATCTTGTCTAAACAACAACAACAACGACATTTGGAGAGATCTCTTACATTGGTAAAAACTGTCGCGAGGGTCATACTTCAGCATTTCTGCTGGATGGTCTCTGCGTGAGCTGGATTGGCCAAAATTCTTTTTATGGCTTGCTACAGACTGTGGAATGTGCTGAACCTCATTTAGTTTTATCAGTGACTCGTCTGGAATGGAAAGAGAACTATAAAAAAAACTTCACCAGTGAGATTCTGTTCAAAGAGGAACACAATGTTGAAGGTTTCATTTCTCATTTAATTTTTTGAAAAGCATTAAGTAACACAATAACAGTTGCAAGTTTAGCTTATTGTCATTTACCAAAATTTCCTTTAGATCTGCAAATAATAATTGTATGAGAGTAGAGAACTGGCACGTGGGGACTATTTATAGCAGTAAAAAGTTAAGTACAAATATGTTCATTATTATTAATAAACTTGTCTGTGCATTTTACTCCAATTGAAGTTTAAACAGTTACTTTCTGGTTAAAACCAAAACAAAAGCTGAGTATGTTAAAAGAAAATCACAGTTTCTTTCTCTGTATTTCAGGTCAGTCTCTGGGATACTCAGAGGTTTTGTCTCCTTTATATAACTTCATTGCTATCTTCTTTACACTCTGAGTTGGTTCTAATAATTTATCATAATTCTAAGTAATACAAAAGTAAATGTATAATTTACAAATAGAAGTAAAGTGTGTAACTTACTAACATAAAGTGAGATATGCTTTGAATCAACAATGTCGAATTTAAGGCCAGTATTATGAAGTCGCCACTACAGAAAACAGAGAATAAATATGATACTTAAATTAATGACAATTAGCATGTTGCCTTTTTATTCCACCCTCCAAATTCTTTAGATGAACTAGCTTACCTCTGCTGCATTGGCCAGCTGCCAACAAGGTTATTATTTTCCTGCTTTGTCACTTCAGGGCATTGGCTGATCTCTGCAGTAAGTCCCTGTTTTAGGTTGCTTCATATAAAGTCATTCTGCTTTGTTGTTTTTCTTTCTGTCATAATGGGGCTGGTATGTGCACTTAGCGTCTGGATTTGTGCCTAAGCACGTCTTTGCATCTCAATACATGAGCAGCACCATTTTGCAACAAATTTGACACCACTCCAACGTTCAGAGCAATGTGACATTTTCTTATAACTTCACTACAGTTTGGTGTGAAAAAATATTTATGCCACTCATCTCTTTTGCTTACTGTCTCCGTACCTGACCAGCCCGCTCACAGCCTTTCTCAGCTACAGATTCTCTTTGTTGTTCTTTTCCATCAGCAGTCTCCCATTTATGAGTTCTCCTTACCCAAATACCCTGCTCAAAACCCTCACTCACAACTCTTGTCATTCCCCCACCCTCTTCCCTACTCTCATCACCCTCTCCCGAGTCCTTGCAGTAAGTAAGGGTAATACATAATATAAATAAATGATTTGGAGGAGAATGTAGATAGTCTGATTGGTAAGTTTGCAGATGCAGCAAAAATTGGGGGTGTTGTGGATGTTGAGGAGGATTGCCAGAGGATGCAGCACGATGTAGACAGGCTGGATACGTGGCCAGAGAAATGGCAGATACAAGTTATGTGGACAAGTGTGAGGTGATGTATTTTGGGAGATCCAATGCAGGTGGGAACAATACGGTAAATGGCAGAACCCTTAGTAACATCAACATACAGAGTGATGTAGGTGTACAAGACCAAGGACCCCTGAAAATGGCAACACAAGTAGATAAAATGGTCAAGATGACATGTGACATGCTTGGCTTCATCAACAGGGCATAGAGTTTAAAAATTGGCAAGTCATCATGCAGCTGTATAAAACTTTAGTTAGGCCATATTTGGAATATTGTGTACAGTTCTGGTTACCACACTACAAGAAAGATGAGGAGGCTTTGAAGAGGATATAGAGATGGTTTTCCGGGATGCTATCTGGCTTGGAGGATATTAATTATAAAATAAATTGAACCAACTTTGTTTGTTTTCACTTGCACATCAAAAGATGTTAGGTGACCTGATAGAAGTTCACAAAATTATGAGGCGCAGCTGCAGTCTTCTTCCCAGGGTAGAAATGTCAATTACTAGGGGATGTAGGTCTAAGGCAAAAGGGGTTGAGTTTAAAGGAGATGTGTGAGGCAAGTTCATTTGTGCACAGACAGTAGTGAGTGCCTGGAATGTACTGCAGAGGAGATGTTGGAGGCAGATACAATAACAGCATTTAAGAGGCATTTTGACAGATATACTTTCCCCACAGAAACCTAAAGGCCCCAGTGAAAACCATGGCAGCCTGGGTGAAGAATTACAGGTCCCATTGCTTGCAACAAAGTTATACCAAATTGTCTGATTCCCACTCTGGAATTGCTGCGGCAAAATCCAACTTCATCCAAAGAGGACTAGTTCTATAAAAACAATTGAGCTGAATTCCAAATAATGACAGATCTAGCCCATTTGAACACCCATCAAATCCCTACCTACTCTACCCTACCACCAAAACAGAGAATGGAAAATTAAAATGTTTGGTAGGAGAAACAGATGTGCAGAGTATTTCATAAATGGTGAAAGGTTAGAATGTAGAGATGTACAAACGGGCATAGGTGTCCATGTCGATAAGTCACAGAAGGCTAACATGCAGGTGCAGCAAGCTGTTAGGAAGGCTAATGGTATATTAGCTTTTATTGCAAGAGGATCTGAGTACAGGAATAGTGAAGTCTTGCTTCATGTATGTAGCAACTTAATTGAAATGTACATGGAATTTTGATCTCTTTTTCTTAGGAAAGATATTATTGTCATTGAGAGATTACAATGAAAGTTCATCAAGCTTGTTTCTAAAAGATCGAACTGCCCTATGAAGAGAGATTCCGCTAGATGGGACAAATTTCTCCAGAATTTCGAGGAATGAGAGGTGATCTCATTGAAACTTACAAAATACTGAAAAGGATAGACAGGTTTCATCAGGTAAGATGTTTCCCCTGACTGGGGAATCTAGACATGGAGTCACAATTTAAAAATAAGGGGAATTTGGTCGAAGGTGGGGAGATCGTTTTATAAATTCAGAGAGGAGTGAACCTTTGGAATTCTCTATCTCAGAGGGCTGTGGAAGCTCAGTCTTTGAATATGTTTCAAGTAGAGATTAATAGATTTCTGATTACTAATGGCATAGAGGGTTATGGAGTTTGTCAAATAACAGCATTGGATTGTTCGATCAGCCGTAATTGAACCGAATGATGAGGAAGTCTCAACACGCTGAATGGTCTACTCCTGTTCCAAAGTTTCTACCTTATTTTAGGACATCCCACAGAAAACTTCAGCGATCAAGGCTGAAGTTGGTAAGCTAACTGAAACCTTCCTCCGAACCAATCCAGACATTCATGTAGTGTTCCATAATTAACATTGAACCAAGGCAATAGAGGCCCAAATTTCCTTTGTACAGATGGAAAGGAGGTACAAAATCATGCATCTTAACAACTAGGAGTTTTTTAAATTTATTCACTTGTAGGTCATTGACGTCGCTAGCTGGCCAGCACTTGTGCCAGTCCCTAGCTGCCCTTCAGAAGGTGGTGAGTTGCCTTCTTGAACTGCTGCCGTCTGAACATGCTAACCACAAGGTTCTTAGAGGGAAGTGTTGCAATAATATCCAAATCTACGGTACTCGCAGGCTGAAGAGAAATGAATCACTCCAGTCCATTCAAGAGATTCTCAGATAACTCCTACTGCTTGTATAATAGGAATTATATAGGAAGGTTTGAGTGCAGAAGTTCAAATTGTCAAGGATATATGATATCCAAGGATCTTTGTAATTTAAATTCTTGACTTCCAGAACAGATAATAATTTCCCAAGATCAGAGACACAACTCAACCTTTGCCAACCTCCTAAATCCTTATATATATGTAAAACCTTTGATAATTTCAAACTTGCTTCTGAGTAGTTATCAAATAATAGTGTACAATCTCACCCAACATTCAACCCACTGCTTCCAACAAGGCAGCAATACTCTCACCTTGTTGCCCAGGGAACAATTAGGTCAGAACAACATCCTTAAGAGGAGTGAAGAAACTCAGCCAGAAAAGCTTTTGAAGGGAAATGAGAACACCAACTCATTATCACATTACCAGCTCAATGCATGCTCTTATAATGACACAGTCAGCAACTAACCCTATAGTTAGTGGAATGGCATTCTAAGAAATTACACATGGATGTGCAACAGAACTTACAGAAAATAATCTTGTCTTCTCAGGACAGACTGAAGCATGGTGGTAACAGTATGTGCCAATTATAAGATGCACAGCAGTGACTCACCAAAGCCCTTTCAACAGCATCCTCCAAACCCACAATCTCTACCACTAGGAGTAAAAGGACAGCTGCATGGGAACACCATCACCTATAAGTTCCTGTCCAAGCTACACACTGTCCTGACTTGGAACACAATTATCGTTTCTTCATTGTCGCTCGGTTGAAAACCTGGAACTTTTCCCGAACATCACTGTGGATGTAACTATATCACATAAACAACAAATGTTCAGGAAGGCAGCTCACCAACACCTTTTCAAGGACAATTAAGAGATAGAAAATAAAGAAGCATTAACCAGCGTTGTCCAGCTCCTGCAAAAGAATCCACTAAAACAAATGCAACATCCACAGAGAGCTTTGTGTGGAACAAGAGAAAGAGAACCAAGCAAAAACATCTGGTGGGAAATTACAATGAATCGATCAATTGTCTGAAAAATTGCCAGATGCTGATCCACAATGTCAATGAGGAGAGCAGCTCTGTGAGGGTGGAAAACTGCATGTTAACAACTTGGTTGTGTCTGAAACAGTTGAAAGGAGGCATTCACAAGATTCACCTATCAACAAGTGGTGAGGCAGTGTGGCAGTGGTAATGTCACTGAACCAGTAACCCAGAACTCCAGGCAAAAGTTCTGAAAACATGAGTTCAAATTTGACAATGGCAGAGAGTGAAATTTAAATTCTGTAAAATTCTGGGATTAAAAAGCTGACCTAATGGTGACCTAGCAATCAATTTCATCAGCTCACTGCTTCATTAAAACCTTTAGAGAAAGAAATTGACCATCCTTGCTAGCTCTAGTCTACATGACACTCCAGTCCAATGGCAATGTGGTTCACACTGAAATGCCTTCTGGACAATAAATGCTGGCATAGCCAGCTTTACCCACATCCCATGGAGAAATAAGAAAAAAAACATAACTGTGCAAAATGTGGCTAAATAAAATACAAAATCAATCCTACTCAACTCTACTACCGCATATTTGAGAGAGATGGTATTTATGAAATGGAATGAAAAGTTGAATCTTGAAGAGAGTGAGAATGGGAAACATGAAGAAAATCTACCTCTAGTACAGTTCAGCAGACATGAAATGTACACATTTAGGTTACAGGTAAAGGGAGAGGAGTCAGACTGTTCCCTTTAAGGCACTATATAGGACACAAGGATCAACCAACTACCTTGCAAACTAACTCAATCCCCACATTGGCTAACTAACAGTTATCTGTCAAACTGTGGGCAAAAAAAAACCTCCTAAATTATCTCAAAAACAAAGCAAGTAAGCACTAACTTTCTGGAGGCAGCCATATCATTCCCTCAGGACATACTGATCCCACAGGGGACCGGGTAAGTCAAACATCAGCTTGTGATTCATTCAAGAGGTATAAAGTGGCTACGTTGATTCACAAGAATCCTCCCTTCATTATGGACATAACCATCCTAGAAGAGGCCAATCAATCTTCGAAAAGTGGGAGCTCACAACATTGCACGAAGTTCTCCTGATTGCCCGCACTGAAATTCACACACTCTTCTCCCACATGTAAAGTACAGTTTCAGAACAGACTTAAACTGTGCCCTCCATCCTCAGCAAAACAGGCCTCCAGTAAATCACCTGGGAGTCTTTTTCTTTCATGCTTCAGCCCAATTGGAAAAATGGAATTACTTAGAAACATAAATGTACAGCAGAGAATTCTGAATAACAACTACTTATGAGTGAGCATTTTACTAATCGCAAGCATTTCATTTGATGAAGGAAGCAACAAACTATGCCTACGGTATAAACCCTGATTTTGCAACAAAGATTTAAACTAAATTCTATTACAGGAAGTAAAATATGCACTCTAAAAGGAAACTATTACAAATGAGAAAACGCAATAAATTTTTCAAAGTTGATTAAAAAATTCAAAAATACTTACTGCAACTTCTATATGATCTGTTCCTTGAGCATTTTGTTTGTGCAGTACCTCAAAGTAATATTTCTTAAAGGATAACAACCTACAGAGAGGAAATAGGAAAGAATGTTTGACTCAAGACCCACAATTAAAAATACAAGGAAACAACTAATCACGGTGTATAAATACCAGTGCATCATATGTCAGTGCTTTAGTACAGAAATTAGTTGCTAACGTCTTTGGAAAATCACAACTTAAGTATTGGAACAGATCCCCACAACTCAAGTTGAAGTAAGTTCCGCCAAACTACTTTCATTTTTGGCATATCTCTCGACAAATAAGGAGACCAACAATTTACTCAGGACTCAAGGTCTGGGCCCACTTGTGGTAATATTTCAGGGGAGGAGGTCATTCCTGGCCAGACCAGCATTGATTGACCATAAAATGTGAAGCTGGATGAACACACAACTCCTGAGATGCTGCTGGGCCTGCTGTGTTCATTCAGCCTCACATTTTATTATCATGGATTCTCCAGCATCTGCAGTTCCCATTATCATTGATTGACCATACCTGAGTTAGACACTTTCTTGAAATGTTGCAGTCATTGTGGTCTAGAGTGACAACGCTGTCATTTTAAAAGGTTATTTTGTCCCAGCATTTTTCTGTAGAGAGGTTATAAGGCAGAGTTGAGGAACTGGCTCCTGAAGATGACTTATGTAAACAATTTGTGAGGCTTTGGAGTGTTTTTTTTGAAAAGTTGGAAGAATGGAAGCAGCCTGGGTGTGGCCAGCTGTCACAGACCAGGGTTTCCAGTTTTGTGTTAGCTTTAGACGCAGAAACTTTTTTTCTGATGAAGGGTCTAGGCCCAAAACGTCAGCTACTGTGCTCCTAAGATGCTGCTTGGCCTGCTGTGTTCATCCAGCCCCACACTTTATTATCTTGGAGTCTCAAAGGATTTGGAGCTTCAGTGAATGTCTCTTGGCTGCTACACTCTGAATTTTCTCTTGATGTTTCTTCCTCCTAGGCTGGAGAACTGCATGTAAGAATCTGTGTCTAAATTTGCCTTTTTGCCAAGGGGTGTGTTTATGGGATGTTACAACATTGGAAAAGTTAATTAGTAATAGATACTGTATTTATGATTTTGTTAAGTTTGCCAATGTTTAATTAATTAATTAATTAATTAATTAATAATAATTAAGTTATTCTAAAATCCTCTTCCTTTTGTTTGTATTTTAACTGCAGTGTTTAAATAAATTGTGTTTTGCTTAACGTCGAGTAGGTTGACCAGTCATTATCATACCCAGAACACACACTTCATATCTACCTTTAAAATAAGAAAAGGTTAGGGTCTGGGCTACGTTCTTAAAATATTTTGAGGGGGTTTGGTCTGGTCCATAACACGAGGTTAATCCACAGTGCTGCGAGGTAATGAGTTCCAGACATTTGACCCAATGTTAGGGAAGGAATTGCAAAATGGCTTCAAGTCAGGATTGTGTCTGGATGGGAGAGGAACTTGCAGGATGTGGCTCCATGCAACTATTGCTGCCATCCTTTTAGGTGACATATGCCATCCCCAATTCAGTAAAGACTAATATTTCATTTGACTATTTTCTGTAGTTGCACCTCAACTTCTCATTAAAATGAAATATTTAGGGCAGCACGGTGGCTCAGTGGTTAGCACTGCAGCCTCACAGCACCAGGAACCCGGGTTCAATTCCATGCTTAGGGGACTGTCTGCATGGAGTTTGCACATTCCCCCTGTGTCTGCGTGGGTTTTCTCCCACAGTCCAAAGATGTGCAGGTTAGGTGGACTGGCCACGCTAAATTGCCTGTCGAATTCAGAGGTGTGTGGGTTATTGGGGGATAGGTCTGGGTGGGATGCTTCAAGGGGTGGTGTGGACTTGTTTGGCCGAACGGCCTGTTTCCACACTGTAGGGAATCTAATCTAACATGGACAATAACATTCAGATCACTCTGGTATATAACATACAATTTCTCTCTGTTCAAATAATATTCTGCTTTTCTGTTCTTCTTGGCAAACTGGACAGAATGGCAAAATATGGCTAGGGAAGGGATATGAGATTTACAGCTGGGAAGATGATAACTTTCTGTGGGGTTGAGGGACACTACTTTTAAGAATACTAAATACATTTTTACATTAAATGGGAGTAGTTTGCAATGGGTTGATGATTTTTATTTCTGTATTTTTACATTCTTTCACACAATATGAATGTTGCTGATAAGGCCAGCATTTATTGTCCATGTTGAATTGCTCCAGAGAACAAAGCAGTGAGCTGCCTTCTTGAACTGCTGCAGTCCTGGGGACCCACGAAAGGAGTTACAGGATATTGTCCTAGTGTCGGGAAAGGAGCAGTGATCAGGATTGGGGCAGGGCGAGCCTTACAGGTGGCGGTGTTCCCATTCTAGTACTGTTCTTGTCTTTCTAGTACGGGGGAGGGGGAAGCTTACAGGTATTGGAGAAGGCGCTGTCAAAGGACCCTTGGTAAGTTACTGCAGAACATCTTGTAGATAGTGCATGGTGAACAAAGTAAATATTGGAGGTGGATGTTTCTGTATTTCCTCTTTATTCATTTTTTTCAGTCTGGTTTTACTTTTTTTCTTCCAATTGGAAAATATCCTCGAATGTGGTGGTTGAGAGAAGGATCTGATGACAGCAGTTGGCAAATTTTGACTGACTGAAGGGGCCTAACTGGGGTGAAGGTGAAGTTTTAGTGAGATTAGTGACTTCACAGTAATACAGGGTGGCAGCAGGAAGTCACACGAAGAGGATAGACGCAAATTAAAATAAAACAAAGAACTGCGGATGCCAAAGATCTGAAACAACAACAGAAATAAGTGGAGAAACTCAGCAGGTCTGGCAGATTTGTGGACAGAAATCAGAATCAACATCTTGAGTCCAATGACCCTTCTTTAGAACTGTATGTAGGATATTGAAGAAAAGTTGATATATTTGCTGAAGATGGTGGTGAGGGGTTGGGAAATGGATTGAATGGAACGGTGGAAATGGAGTTTAGAGAGGAAAAAAGAGAACTAGAGTTGGGCAGTCAAAGGGAAAGATGATAGTAAGCCTGGGAGAAAGAAAAACTGATAATGGAGACCATTACTAGATGAAAATGGGTTTGCTGTGCTGAAAGCAGCCCATGTCATGACAGGTCCTTTAGTGGGGTGGGTGTTGGTAAAGGACATAGAAGAAGGTATTTAATTCTGAAAAAGGGTCACTGGACTCAAAACATCGAATCTGCTCTCTTTCCACAGATGTTGCCAAACCTGTTGAATTTCTCCAGCTGTTTCTGTGTTTGGTTTGGACTCGTATCCTTTGATCTGCAGTGCCATAGTAGCAGACCATCTTTTCCCTCCTGAGGGTGTAAAATAAACTCAAAAACAAAACAACACAAATAAGGACTTTAGGTATATACACACACACGCATGTTCTCTAACAATGAACATAAAAACAGAAATGTGCTTATAAGCAGAGGAGACTGGCTTACTCTGTACATCAGCATTTGTGTTAATTTTATACACATCACTTCACATAAATGCACCATTTTGACAGATCATTTATCATGTATTGCCTAATTTTTAAGTGCTAAGTATGCTGCCTCACAGAATTAGAGTAAATGAAAGTAGCAGACGGACACTGCCATTAGATTAACGTATTAGCACATAATTACATTTGCCATTGATTACTGCTTAAAATCTTGTACAGAACCCATTTGAAAGCAATCTTAAGTGCTTTTAGAGACTATAGTAAAAACTACTTATTGGAGGAACTCATTATTTTCTTGAGTGAAACCAATTCTATTTGCTATGTATAATTAATCAGAAAAAAGTGCTATTTTCCTACACGCCACAAATAGCATTTAAGCAGCTTTAAACATTTAGCTGCTACCCAATTGGGTTACATAATACAATTTCAAAACTGGAAGGATGCTACTTTTAATCATTTCGATCATAAAAAGCTACAAAGATGCTGTTAAACTGGAAAAAAAGCTAGCAAATGCTGAAAGCACTTAACATGTCAATCAGTATGGATAGAGAGAACGGATACGTTAAGTTTCCAGATGCAGATCCTGTGTTAAGCATCACCTAGAGACTGAATCTAATTAATTAGTGATCCACTCCTTCTGTCAAGCATGCTTTAAAGAATGATCACTTTACATGGTCCATTTTCTTCATTTCCCTCATCATTTGCACCTCTCATATTCATGGTTTTGTGATATGAATTCCAAACCAGCCCTACAAGTTTGGGAGTCCCAACCAAGATCATTGTTGGAGCCTCTCAACACACCAACAACTTTCCTCTCCTCTAACTATATCTTTTACGCAACAATATTCCAGTTAACAATATGGTCAGATGTTAATGTGTTTACTAACTCAGTCCAACAATGTTAAAGTTGATCTGATTTACACCAAGGGCTCAATTCCCCATGACAAGCAAACATTTGCAAAATATTTATCAGATACATCAATAACCACCAGAGAAACATTTCTCACTATTGTCCTCAGGAGTTAGTCCTGGAATCCAGGTTGCAGCAATTTCCAGAGCTGACCCCAAAGTATATGAGTTGGGGCAAGGTCAAAATGTATGCCTTGATTTTGACAAATGTTACTCAGTAATTTAGTGCAGTAGAGATTGCAAATGATCAGTTTATCAAATTACTGCACTCTATTATCTAGTTATCAGAAGATTGCTACCCTACCTACACAGACGCAAAAACATTACCAAAGTTTTGGGCTTGGACAGATGGTGGCAATATTATCACTAGAATAGTAACTCAGGCTGAATACTTTGAAGACAAGGGTTCAAATCCCACCACAGCAGCTGGCAGAATTTAGATTCAATTAATAAAATTGCAAGCTTGTCACAGTTATGGTGATCACAAAACTATCATCAATTGTTATAAAATCCTATTTGATTCACTAATGTCTTTTAGGGGAGGAATTCTGACGCTATCCAGTCTTACCTACACATGACTTCGGATCCACAGCGATATGGTTGACTTTTAACTGCCCTCTGCCAGTTCAATCAGTGATCCCTCTCTAATTTTCTTATCAGCCACACAGACATCTGCGGTCTGTATCTGGCAGGGACACCTGGAATCGAAAGTCAATGCCATGATCGCTGTACCAACACTGATCACCATGCACAGAGCAGCTGCATGTATGTACAGCTGCAAAGTTCCTTCAAGGCAACCTTGCAGTCATGCTCCTTTGAGGGAACATTGCAGCTAATCTGTACAACGGAAATTAGGAATGGTCAATGGTGCCTACGTTCCATGAATAAATAAACAGAAAAACCTCTAAAGACTGCTCACATTAATGGTACCAATAATGGCAAAACCTGCACGAAAATTGAAGGAGGTCAGACTTCTGCTCTGACGTGTCTGGGATTCATCTTTCAAATATCATTTTCTTCCAATTTTGCACATTTTCATATCAGAGGCACACTTTGAGAAATATACATGTGAAAATATTTTATTTAAATGTCGTGTTTTGTGAAATATGTCAAATTAAAAATTATTCACATCATTTCAGGTAAATAAATGCACAAATGTAGAGCCAGCAGAAAAAGCAAGGGCACTATTTGTGTAGTTATATAAAGGAGCATTTTTAAAAAAAAAACAAGGCTTTCATTTCCTGCAATTATTTTCTTTCTTTCCCTTTGTCTTTGATCTTCCTGTCCCACTCTCGCATTACCATCAAGCCAACCATAGTTCATAAAGGAGAGCAGGAGGTTACCCATCGACGAGCCATATAAACACCGGGCTATAACAGCAGGTCAGAGGCTAACAATTCTGCAGTGAGTAACTCACCTCCTGATAGCCCAAAGCCTATTCGGGCAGAAGTCTGTAGATTATAACAGAATACTCCCCAGTTGCCTGGATAAGTGCAGCTCCAACAACACTCAAGAAACTTGACACCATCCAGGACAAAGCAGCCCTCCTGGCTGGCACCACATCCACAAAGCAACCACTCCTGTCACACCGATGCTGAGTAGCTGGGTGTGTACCATTGGAAGAAATTCTCAGACAACACTTTCCATAGGAACAGGAGCATGCCATTGGTGAGCAAACATTTCAACATCTTTTCAATACAGTGTGAAGCTGGAGGAACACATCAGAGCAGGCAGCTTCAGAGGAGCAGGAAAGTCGCTGTTTCGGATGTACACCCTTCAGTCCTATGAAGAGAGATTGAGCACACTGTAGTTTCTAGAGTTCTGAACAAAAAGGGGTGATCTCATTGAAACGTACAAAATGTTTAAAGGTAGGTAGTAGATGCAGACAGGATGAATCCCCATGTTGGGAATCGCAAAACAAGGGCCACAACTTAAAAGTAAGGGACCTGCCATCCTGGAACAAGCCTGCTCAACCGTTGTTGATCTCCTTCTATGGCAACAGTATCTTTCCTGAGATAAGAAGACCAAAATGTCACACAGTACACCAGTTGCAGTCTAACTAAGCTCTTATATAAATGAAGCAAGATTTCACCAGGCCTGTACTGAAATCCTCTTGTGATAAAGGCCAACATGCAATTAGCCTTCATAATAGCTTGCTGCACCTGCATATTACCTTCAGCGACTTATTGACAAGGCCACCTAGGTCCCTTTGCACATCTACACTTTCTAATCTCTTATCATTTCAAAAATATTCTGTACGTCTATTCCTCCCACCAAAGTGAATAAGCTCAGATTTTCCACATTACATTCCACCTGCCATTATCTTGCCCATTTATGAAGCATGTCCAAATCTTCCTGAAGGCACTTCTTCACAACACACATTCCCACTTAATATTGTATTATCTGCAAATTTAGAAATATTACATTGGATCCCTACAGCATAAGAAAATCTCTCTGCAAGGATCAGTCTCAGTTTTGTTAAAATGTAAGCTGTCCAGTTTGTCCCATAGCCTGGACCAATACCTCAGAAATCTGATGGCCTCCCTCCTACACCAGTTCTTCAGCCATATGTTTCATTGATTGGTCCACCTGTTTTTATGCATGTGCCTAACATTACAGCTCTTGAGGTCCTTTTTTTTAATATTTCTTTCCTAATTCCCCAAATTCTGCCTTCATGATCTTATCCTCTTAACCCCATTGAAAGAGCTGCTCAGTGACATTCTTGACCCTGGCAAAAGGAACCAACACATCACCCTGAAGTCACAGTTCATGTTTCAGCAAGGCCTCTTTCATCTGCAAACACTGAAATCTCCTATCACTTCCCTCCTCACTCCCACTGTACAGCTGGCACACCCTTGATATTTTGGCCTGATGTCTAGTTGCACTCCTCTGAGGGACTATGGTCTTTACTAGTTTCCAAAACGAAGTGCTGACTAGCAAGCATGATACAATCAGGGGGCTCGTGCATTAGTCGCTTGATTTTTGACTGATGACTAGGCAATCTACACTTCCCCCTTCGCCTGTTCGCTTCAAACCTGTGCTGTGATCATCTCGATATACTTGTTATCCACGGAGCTCTTTACCTTGTGGGAGCTGAACAGTGACGTCAGTTGCTGCTCAAGTTTCAACACAGGTCCCACAACCACTGCCATGTAGAAAGTGAAGGGCAGCAGATACTGGGAAGTACCACCAACTGCTAGTTCCTCTCCAGGTCTCTCATAGTCCTGACTTGGAAATATATCACCATTACTTCAGTATCACTGGGTTAAAATACTGGAACTCCCTCTCTAACAGAATTGTGGATCTACATACATAAATTGTCTGCTGCAGTTCCAAAGGCAGCTCACCACCACTTCTCAAAGGTAATTATGGGTAGGCAATAAATGCTGCCCCAGCCAGTGTTATGTTCCATGGATGAAGAAATGAATAAAGACCTACACTGGTAGCTGCACTTATATCTAAAAAATATAAATCCCTATCAAATGGACATCTCATTGCTGCCCAGTGTGAATCTTACCATGCTGCTTTGATAAAGCATAGAAAAAGGAGCAATATGATTGAGATCGAGATGGGCTTCACCGGGCTTCTTGATAAAAACCAAAAGGACTGTGGATGCTGTAAATCAGAAACAAAAACAGAAGTTTCTGGAAAAGCTCAGTAGCTTCTCTGAGGAGAAATCAGATTTAGCATTTCAGGCCCGGTGACTCTTCCTCAGAACACTCTGAGAAAGGGTTACCAAACCAGAAACATTAAGTTGAATTTCTCTTCACAGATGCTGCCAGACCTGCTGAGCTTGCCCCACCCCTAAAATATTCTGCCCCTTGTGTTTCCTCATCATCAATGCCAACTGATGCACCTTCAACTCCAAAGCCCCACATATTAAGCCAACCATGCCATCCTGCTCATCCTCATTGTTCTTTATAGCTCCAATATCAACTAAGTGCCAACTCATTGTAAGCAATTTCCAAACACCCACTACTATTACCTTTACATCGTTAAAGCCAATTTACCAGTATCCCTCAGACATCATGACAAATGCTGAGATGAAATAAAGTACTAAATCTCCGTATTTTTAAAAACAGTCAATTCTTAAAAGTCCATTTGCCACTTATACAATCATTCAAGCACTTAATCCCTTACAAAAGCATGCATTTAATTAAAGTTTCCCCTTATTAAAACAAAGGTATTCATAACAGCTTTTCAAATTCCCCAAGACCACCTGGAGATGTCAATCAAACTGTGAACTATAGGTAACTGATAGGTAGTGAAATCAGCCATGCAATATAGATTCAATAGTCTGCAGGCATCTGGCAACTGACTAAGTGAAACAGCAATCATTTCTTTCAAACAACAATACTGATTCTACAAAACAAAAAGAATCTGCAGATGAAAATGCCTTGTCAGATTGACAGTTCCAAGGCGATTATAATAATCTTTTACAAAATGCATGTCTACTTAACAAACCCAAAGGACAGTCGATCCATCCCAAAGGGAAAATAACCTATCGCAAAGATGTCTCTGGGCAAATCCATAAGGGTACTGAGTTCTCCAAATAATCCATTCCTGAAATGTGTAAAGTCATCAAGTCTTAAAGATCCCACTTGAGCCATTTGGGTCTATTTGATGGTGGCTGCACCTTTACCTTTCACATCAGTTTCTGTAAAGCATGACTGTGCAACCTGCACATGTTCCATTGCCCCACCCCAAGAATGGTGGGTGCTGGATTTGGTGATGGGCTGACCAGAACCTGGAGCTCTGTACTATTGTCAATACACCGGAGACCCTGTCCATCACCACAACTGTTCAGACCTCTGTGTATCCTTACTCAGTACTGTTGTACCATTGTAATTGGGACTGTCAAACCAGGCTTAGAATACTTCTGAAAATTGACTTCATTAAGAGTAATATATATTTGCATTCAAAGGTCAGAAACAAATTTTATTCAATATATATTCCAACAATCTTGACACATCATTTTAACTGTAGCCTTTCTAGGGACAGGCAATAAATGCTGTCCCAGCCAGCGATAGAATGTCCCACAAGTGAATAAAAAAAATTTTTTACAGCTTATAAAATGATAATAATACAAAATAACCTGTACTGGCAAAATTCAGTCAACTATTCGACATTCATGATGATAAATAGCAAATGCAGCCTGAGAAAGGACTACAACCCTGGGCAGCGTCTCCGCGAGTAGTTAGCTATCATGTTTCCAAAGTTAAATTTTCTTACACAGAAGCTGCAGTGGAGAAATTGTTCAGCCAATTGAATACCATATACCTACTGTGTGGGCTTGGAGACTTGATTTTGAAATTTTCCAAATTCTCCTGGGGCTGTCCACTCCTTACCAGTCTATGTTAAAAGACAGGAGAATGTTAACTTGTTTGCAGGCATAGTACTTCAATGTAAATAGGACACTAATGTATGCAGTTCTTGTTTCACTAAACATAACATCCATTCACACAAAGGAAGTGCACACTGTTCAGAACTTCTTGATTTGCAATGATGAATTGCAGGTTTTGGATAATTTAGGTGCATTTGGGAGGTCAAATCAAGTTACAATAGTCCAAGTTGCTGATGTGGAAAATCTAATGAGATTTTCCTGTTTATATTTAACAAAGCATGCTTTGTTTGCATCATCAGTTTTTGCAATGAATTTATCAGATGTTGCATTACTCCTTTGCTTTCCCTCTGACTCTACTATCAGTCTAAAAAATGAAGCCAACAGCATAAAACTGTTGTCTTCACTTGCTGTGAATAAATGTTAGATGCTGCCCAAATTACAGTTCTTTTCCATCACCCCTCATCCCTCTGCTTAGGTCTTCCATGAGCATTTAGCACTACTTGTGACTTGTACAATGCAAGATTGATATCGGTACATCCGGTTCACCACCAATAAAGTAACAGAGAAGGTTCATGAAGGAAATGCACTGGATGTTCACTATTTGGATTTTAAGATAGTGCTTGACAAAGTATCACACAAAGGCCTATGTAATGAAATTAAAAATTGCGCAATCGGGAGGTCAGCATTAGTTTGGATTAAAAACAATTAAGGGCAGATTACTGCAAGTGTGACCATTATTTCAATGCATAAAGACAGATAATGGTGTTCCTAATGTCGTTGTTGTGGTTAGTTTGCAATAATGTGTGCATGAGAGTCAAGTCCATATTTTCTCTTTGCGTTGACCTTTGTGTTGGCATTTGTGTTTTATAAGAAACAAGTCTTTTTGCAAATGAATTATTCTGTAATTATTTTTCTACATTGTAGTTTTCTCACAACATTTTTATCACAGCAAACACATTGTTAAGTGAATAAACAAGGCATTTATCATCTCCTGCACTGTAGACAGATTAAACTATGTTGTGATGCTACTTTCTGATATCATTTTTATCAACACATTACCAGTATTTGTAGCTGTAAAATGCACAACCATTAAGGAACCAATATGACATGTGAATAAATAATACAAATCAATTTCATTCTGCACAGAGGGTGAAACAAACCCTTAATGTGGGCAGGCTTTGGAACATAGAGTGATATCATACCTTTCCAACTCTAGCCAGAAGTGTGAGATTTGAAGGGCTCTCATCTGTGCTCAGCCAAAACTCAGAATTATCATCAGAGGCCAATGCAAACTGAAATTCACCTAAAGACAACAAGATAATTAATTACTTTTCGAGCAACACCAACTGGCCCTAAATTGGTTTCCTGCATCTCTTAAAAAAAAATCATGCTGGGTGAACACAATGGGCAAAATCAACTCTCAGGGCATTGATCCTGAAGGTTACAGGTCAGACTGACAGAACAGTTAACAAAACATAAACAACATTGGCCTTTAGAGGTAGAAGATTGCAAAAGCAAAGAAGATATGATAAACATTTGTGCCACACAAGTGCCAGGAAACAACTGTATCCAACAAAAGTTTTATGGCTTTACCATCACTAAATCCCTCCACTACTGACACCTGAGGTTACCACTGACAGGAAACTGAACTGAACCAACCATATAAATAATGGGGCTACATACAAAGGTCAGAGGCTGAGATTCCTGTGACAAGTAATTCATTTCCTAATTCCTTTAAGCCCATCCAGTGTCAACACAGCACAAGTTAGGAATGTGATAGAGTACCCTGACCTTTCCTTGTGAGTGAAACTCCAAAAATGCTCAAGAAACTGGATGGGCTTGACAAGGTGGACAATTTGCTTGGTACAAAATTCACCACCTCCAACATGCACTCTCTCCACCACCAATGCACAGTGACAGCATCGTGGACCTTCTATGAGTTACACTGCAGTATGTACCCAAGGATCCTTTGACAGTAGCACCCACATCTATGACCTTTACCTGCAGAAGGTCAAGGGCAGTAGATGTATGGGAACATCCTCTGCCTGCTAACATACAGAACTATGTGGGGGAATGGTTCCAAGTTAATTGCTCTTGCACAGAGTATGGGCATGACAAGGTCACATAGCCTCCTTCTCCTGTGCTGTAACCATTCTATGATTTCCCAGCTCCTTCATAAATCAGACACTATTTATAATTGAGCATTGAACTCGGTACAAATCTATAAAGTAGAAATTTATCACAATTAATGACATCCTATCCTTGCCTCATGCCCACGCAGAGTGAAGAATGTAACCATTACAACTGGACCCACTGGTAGGAGAACTGATAGGAGCTCTTGTATGAACCCCCTTGGGGAAGGGCCATTGCTTAAGTGCCTATCAGCACTTAAATAAGCAGCATTAGCTGGCTTATTGATTAAGAACCCGCAGAACTGCCAAAAGCATCACTGCCACCATCACCACAACCACCACCCCACCTTAGAAAAGCTGCCTGTCAGTCAGTGTTCAGATACTCTATACGTGGACATCAGTGTTCCTGCCAGCTTCTGATAACGCTGTGACTAGAGACCTAGGATCAAGAGGGGTCCCACAGCTTAGGTGAGTGGGGGCAGGTTGAAAGTTGCTGGGTGGGAATCATGGGCCAAAAGAGGAAGTTGGAAACAAGGGCAGTGAGACAATGTCCAGTGCCACCACCCAGGAACTTGCCCCCATCTCTCACCTGCTTCTCAGCGCTGGACTCCTTGATCATTCTGAGTGTCTTTGCTTGTGAGACCTGCCAACCCGTTCACAGGAAGCAATTTCAAGTGGTGTGCTTTTCAAGCTTTCCATAAGGTGAGCCTCCTGCCCACCACTGGAATACCAGTGACAGCAGGAAAGGCCTTTCCTTGGGCATGAATTTTCACTTCTTGGCCTGAATTCGCATCAGTGCGGGGAAGCTGTCCATGTGCCTTCCCACTCTGGACCAAACTGGGTGAAGTAGGAAGGCACTGGTGTTCCAACCCTCAAAATCCTTCAAATGAACTGCCCCTCACATCCAAACCTGGCTCAGGGAGGGGTATTAAATTCTAGCAAAAAACATACACTCAAGCACAAGGCACTTGCTTCTGGTAAAGAACATTAGGAGCACCCCACTCATCCCTCCAACTGGCTTTGCTGAAACCACACTTTCATTTACCAGTGAAGCTGAAAATTGCTCCAAAGTTAATTTCCATCTGCCACCCTGACCCTAAACCAGTTTCATGTGGCTTTTTTACAAGTTAATACAATCTTCTGTTGAAGTGGAGATCCCCTTTGTGAAGGCCAGAAGAAAAGTGGTTTGCCCCTGTCTTGCACACAACCTTTGTGTGCTTGTTGGTTTTGGAGGCAGTTTTTAAAAATTACATCAGTGTAGAGCTTGTGACCACTGGGATGAGATTGGAACATTCAGGAAAAAAAGCGTAAAATAATCCCACTGTTTCGAAAGCCACTCTTATATGATGTATTATAAGGCAGGTGAGTTTTTGAACCAGTGGTTCATCAGGGGGCTCCACCCCGCAAAAGTTAAGTGAAGCACAACTGTGTAAATATTGAAATGCAATACAGTACCTTTTTCATAGATCATAGAATCCCTACAGTGTGGAAACCGGCCATTCGATCCAACAAGTCCACACTGCCCCTCCGAAGACCATCCCACCCCGACCCATTCCCCTAATTTCCCATGTCTAACCCACTTAACCTAAACATCCCTGGGCACTATGGGCAGTTTAGCATGGCTAATCCCCCTATCCTGCACATCTTTGGACTGTGGGAGGGAACCTTCATTGAAGAAAATGCCATAATGCATTCAAGAATATAAAAGAATGTGTTGGTAAACTTTAATCATGTTTGGTACAAGGAATTAAATACACAGACTCCTCTGGCTGTAAAGTAAATCAGTTCTGCTCACCCTGTTACAGGAAGGATATTATTAAACAGGAGATAGTTCAGAAAAGGTTTCCCAGAATATGGTGGAAATTGAGAGCTTGAGATATAAAAATAACCTGGAAAGACTGGACCTTTCTTCAATGGGATGTAGGAGGTTGAAGGGTGACCTTATTGAGGTTTATAAAATCATGAGGGCATACAGTAGGTATGCGACAAGAGCCTTTACCCTAGGGCGGGGGGAATTCAAAACTCAGGGACATATGTTTAAGGTGAGAGTAGGAAGATTTAAAAAGGACACGAGCAGCATTTTTTTTAACACAGAGAATGGTTCATGTGTGGAATGACCTGCCAGAGGAAAGGGTGGATGCAGGTACAGTTACAACATTCAAAAGATATTTGAATAAGTTAATGAATAGAAAAGGTTTGGAGAGATGAGGGCCAATGAAGGGTGTGGACCTGAAATGTCAGCTTTCCTGCTCCTAAGATGCTGCTTCGCCTGCTGTGTTCATCCAGCTCCACACAGTTGGGACTAGTTTAATTTGGGAACATGGTCAGTGTGGAAAGGTTGGATTGTTTCCAAGCTGTATGGCCCTGTGACTCTATAAATCATTCCCTGCTCCTTTTATTCAATTAACTGACAGGCATTCTGTTCTTTCAGTGGCATGGGTTAGTGGGTGAGGTTTAGGGAAACTTTTAACAATGTTAGGAGCCAGGCTACTGTGTTGCAGAACAGAAATGGACTTTGGGCAGCCTGCCTGCGAATCCATCATCTAGTCACACTCCAACACAATTCTCAAACTGCACTGCAAATCTAAAATCTGCAAAAGAATATTAAAATCCAACCAATGTCATGCATAGGTCAGGTGTGCAGGTTGGAAGCTGCAAAAGTACACACTCCCCTGAAAATCTGAGCTCAAATTTATCATTACACCAAACAGCATGACTATCGTATGAATAATACGGTCTGCAGTCTTAATATTATACCACAAGGGGCACAGAATCCTTGCCAGAGCAAAAACTATCTTTCCTGAGTGTATTTTATTTCTTCCTTTTTTTCTCAGAGTTCTTCACTGTCGCTTAGTCAAAATCCTGGCTTTCCATGGCTCTCCCAATGCCACATGGACTACAGAAGTTCAAGAAGACAGTTCATCACTACCTTCTCCAGAAGAATTAGGGATAAGAAATAACCCAAAAATACCCACAACATAGTCACACATTTTATAAAATCTGTTCAGAGGGAAGTCAAATAACTTCTTTCTCAGTCTCTGCTAATGCTCATTTTCTGCTAATACTGAGCAAGTATTGCAAAAATGATCCATCTCATTTGCGAATATTTCCTTTCTCTTGCTATGGAGAAGTACCTAACTCTCACCCCTGGGGCACAGCTGTGACTGCAATTCACTGTGTAATAAATCACAGACACTAACCTACATTCTATAATTGTATACTAAAACACTTTGAAACACTAATGTAAAATGCCAGTGTATTTAATCTTCTGTTGCAAAAAGTGAATAGAGCTGAGGTTATATTTTTGTAATGTTTGCACAACTAAATTAAGTTTGTCATTGGAGTGTCACCTTAGCTGAGTTGACATTTGTGAACTAAATTATTCCGTATTCAGATCCTTCCTTGAGCACATAATTTGAGCAAACATTTGCGTGCAGTATAAAGGTGGGGGCTATATTGGAGGAGGTGCCATTTTTTGGAAGATATGTTAAATCAAGATGAGACTAGTCACGTCTTTTATTGTTTTTGGGACCAGGCTGGTATAAGGTGCTGTGTGTTTACCTCTAAGAAGAAACCACAAATGGGAACTCCTGGTCATCTGTAGGCTGAGATCCCATTGGGACATGATAAGGCACTATGTTAGTTCTTATTACCTTTAAGCATCAACAGATACAGTAATAATGAAACACATTTTGAGAGAAAAGAGGTATTCTTTTCTCCTGCATCAGGAAAGAAAATGCTTTAATACTTTAACCCATTGTCAGCAGAAAACAATCCAGAAAGAGAAATTGTATCAATTACGAGAGGATTAATATCACTCAATGCCCCCACATTAATTTCAGTCACCTCCTAGATATCACTGACGAGAAGGACCAACATCCAGTGAAATATTGGCACATTTTATAGACTTAGCTACAAACAAACAAGTCAAGACTGCTCAAAATTATTTAACAATTGACCAGAGACATACCATAGACAGGAGCTCTTAGAGGTTAGTCAAGGATTAACTGAGGGAATTAATGACTGTTCCCCAATATATGGGACTTCTCACTTTAATCATTTTACGGATCTGTTTTCTTGTAGCATGGAAGCAGACTGTTAGCAATTTAGTTAAGTGAAGAAGAAAACATAGCGCTTTGTATTATCTCGATACCTTTCATGCACTAAATTACTTGTCTTTTGAAGTGCAGTGGGTCTTTTATAGGCAAACACAGCAGTGATTCTTTGCCAGCAATGACTCTCAAAGTAGGGTCTGAAGAAGGGCCTAGGCCCGAAACGTCAGCCTTCCTGCTCCTCTGATGCTGCTTGGCCTGCTGTGTTCATGCAGCTCTACATCTTGTTATCTCATGACTCTCAAAGAATTGCCTGTTTAAGAGATGTCTCTATAAATCAACGCTGCCACAAAGATTATAATGAAGATGCCTGAACAGAATATTTCTGACGATAGCACTCGTACAAAATTAGCTGGAAATAATTTTTACGTTAATTAAGATTTCACTTCTATCATTTGTCATTCTGCACCTTAAATTATATTGCTTATAATAACAGGGAAAATCATCTGTTTGGGACCAGGAAATCTTTCTTTCTTTCAGCTTAAGCGTTAAACAGAGGTTTTAGAATCACGTTATTTTGTCTCATTGTCATTTCAATTCAGCTCAGACTGATTTACCTGATGACTGAAAGATTGTCAAATGGTAAACCACGGAGCTAAGTTAAACAATTTAAAAGGGTTATACTTAGATTATATTCATGAATCATGAACACTTTTGATTTCAACTGAGGACCAAAAGAATAAAAATAGTAGAACTTCATTTCAGGTCAGACATGTGCGCAAGATACTGAAGACTCAATTATTCTTATTAAGACCATATTTATGCATAAAAATAGAAAGATGCTCTTGCCCTTGAAACTGATACTCATTTTCTCCTCTCCAATTGTGTTATTATCTGAATATATCCTGATCAAACTTAGATAGATAGGAATTTGCTGCCACATTTCTCCACAGCCATTCACGAAGTCAGTACATTTACTGAAAATCAAGTCCTGCATGGGAGACTCATTAGACATTTCTTTATTTGTTTCTCTCTCACCCTACCTTTCCATGACCACTCTGGTTCCAAGCAACACTAGCTTTACAGGCTAGAAGACTGCAATACCTACAAGTTAAGAGCGTTGTGCTGTTGTGATATTCAGAACGGAAGCTCAAAGTTATCTTACAGCAGGGTGCGCTTGCCACATTACTAATGTGACAGTTAAGAAGCACAATATAACAGAATCAACAAATTATTATGGCGCAAGAATGCTTTCTTTCATTTAAAAAAATCACTTTTGTCCCTTATAAGTGCCAAAGCAGTTCATGTATAATGTGCATGTAATGCTGAAGTGAGGAAATGACATTGTTATGACAATGACGAGAAGTGGAGAACTAACAAAGCTGGAAAGAGAAAGTGACTTACCATCTGCATAGGGATGGATATAACCGAATATTCTGAGCCCATAGTTGGTCCATCTTGGTGCCACCGCCAACTTCTTGACCACAGTCCGTGTCTATAACAATATTATTAAATTCAGTGCAATCAGGAACCAAATAAAACCCAATTTAATTTCTTCCCATTTACAATTGACAATGATTAGTCCTCTTTTGGTGTTTACAAAAATGGAATATTAATCAGGTAAAGTGGTCTGTGTGAGGCAGCATTGTCAGAGTAGTATTTGTCAAGTAACAGCTAGATCTGTACTGCACTAAATACTTCCGCATTTTGAAAGGACAATAATCACATAACTATAATTTCAATCAATTTTGAGTTAATTTCCTCATCCTCTCAACCTAGAATTAAAGCAGGCAAGCAATTCAAGGCAAGATAAAATGTACTTGCATTTCCAGGAGATTAGTACTTTTCTCACCACCCCAGTCTACTTAGATGGTTTTTGATGTTCAGTTTGCTAACTTTTCTTGCTTCCTTTCCTGTCCAAACGTTGTTCTTTTTCACCAGTACTCTTGGTTACATAGGAAGAGAGGCCACTCAGTCAAGTGACAGTGGCAGATTCAATTCAGATCTTCAAAGGAATATTGGAAAAAATCTGAAGCAAAGAAAATTGCAAGACTTCTAGGAAAATGTGTTGCATATGGAAGAACAGCACTCCTCTTCCAAAGAGCTGGCAGGGGCAAGATGTGCCAAATGGTCACCTTCAGAGTTGTTATTATTCTATCATTCTGCAAAATGAAATTTTCTTAGCACTACTGAACAAATTGAAATCAGGTATCAAAAATCAAATCTCTTAGGTAATAAAGTCCAGGAATAGGTGCAAGACAGTACTGTAGAGGTGCATACTTTAGAATTGCTTAGAAAAGTTAGATGCAAAACTCGTTAAGTTTTTGCTATGCTTTGAATGGCCTTTTCACCACTATGAATTAACTTTTTAGTGGAATGCTATGCTACCTCATAGAGTTCAAACTGTCAAATAAAGGAATGTTTAGCAGCAAGGTTTGTTGTTTATGTGGCAAAATATTCTTTCTGGAGTTGGCACAGTAGTTAGCACTGCTGCCTCACAGCACCAGGAACCCAGGTTCAATTCCACCCTTGGACAGCTGCCAATGTGTGGAATTTGCATTCTCCCTGTGTCTGTGTAGGTTTCCTCCCACAGTCTAAAGGTGTGCAGGTGAATTGGCCATGCTAAATTGTCCATAGTGAGCAGGGTAGGTAGATTAGCTGTGGGAAATGCAAGGTTACAGGGAAAGGGAAGGGGGCTGGGTCTTTGTAGTAGGCTGGTGTGGACTTGATGGGCCAAATGGCCTATTTCCACACTGTAGGGATTCGATCTAACAGTTCAGAGGATAAATACATTGTAGTGCATTATAATACACAGTGTAAATTTAGAAATGAATTTACTTATTTTCATACACTATAGAACAAATCTAGAAGTAAACCTTCAAATTATAATGGCTACAAACATTATTCAAGCTGTATTGAAATTCATTTTTACTTTTTATTCACTCATTGGATGTGTGCATCTATTGGTAGGCCAGCATTTACTGTTTTTTCTTTTTCCTGTTTTGTCCTGGAGGATTGACCATCATTTTGTCGTGGGACTGCATTCATCCAAGCAAATGGGAAGTTGTTGGATATTTTTATAATTCTTAACTGCATGGAAGTTTTTTTTCAGGCAATGAATCAAGTTAAGTAAGATTAAATAATTTCACTTAAAATAATTCCAGTTGCAAAATCTGTTATAATAAGCCATTTACTCAAAGCATATGGCATTGATGCAAGATTATTTCGGTATCTTTTGGTGTAAGATCATGAATCTGAGGATGTTTCTTATCTTTATGAACGATTCAAGACCATTGGTTCAAGATTCAAGACATTCTTGAATCAACAAAGATTAAAAAAGGGAGGTTGCAGCAACAATAATTTGAAAATGTTCCAGTAATGTCATCTGACTGCAAATTATTGTTCCCAACATCTTCATACTGGCTTAGGTACAGTAGACACTCACATGTGGAAAGAGAGGGAAATGAATATTTTTCCTGAGCTGATCAACAGAGTCTCCACACCAGTCTTCAAATATGTGCAAATTTGCTTGTCCCATGAACTGCATAAAAGAGACAAATTAAATGCATTGATTAGTGCGGAGTACAGTGTTCATATTCTTATATCCTCATTAATTTGATTTGAATAGTGAAAAGTATCTCTGTTTACGGCATTCTATTTCTTCTGCTGACAATCTAGGCTGACATTTCTGGACTGTTTTGAAAGAAAGCTACAGGATTAGAGCGATTATCTTCTAACTGAGATGATGAACAAACATTCTAGATGACTGTTCATTGGGACATAAAAGAATGAGTGCAGAGTTTCCTTAGGATCCTGGTCAAAATTCACCCCACAACCAGCCCATTAATTGGCTGCTCATCTCAATGTCTTTTATGGGACTTTGCAGTATGGAAATCATTTGCCATATTAATTTATCTACTAGCAATCTCGAAAGCTGTTTATTATTTATAAAATACTTTTAGACAGTGTGACATTGAGAAAGCTACTATATATATACACAAGTATATGTGGTTTTGATAGCAAAACATTTTTGGGCTTCCTTCGGTCAGCGTTATAAATACTACACGAATATAGGCTGGTTCACTTTTTCTTTCTAATTCACATGATCACAGAAACCAAGAATTTATATGCATTCAGGAGAGTCACTGTGATATTGAAGGGGCTTGGAAATTGGACAAGCTTGAACAACAGCCCTAAGAGAGCATCATACAGTCAAACAGCAACAAGTTTTAAAAGAACACCAAACTGGAAATGAGGCAGTCAATTGTGAGAGTTTTGTGCTGGAGAGCGGGAAAGAAACGTTCAGAAATTTTACTTGATAGTTTGTACAAGATCTGATGTGATCGTTTAGCTGGGGATGACGAAAGAGAGTTGGTTCAGAAGATCTTTATGAAGTAGTTCCTGACAGCAAGCGTCCAGCTTGTGGATGAGATATGCTTGAAGGAAGGTGGGAGTAGCGATAGACAGAAAGCAAATAAAGTCAGGGCTCAGGGTTACATTGGGAAATGGTATCCACAACCAAGAACCTAGCCTATGTAAAGGTCTTGGGAGGCACAGTGGCACAGTGCTTAGCACAGCTGCCTTGCAGCATCAGGGAACTGGGTTCAATTCCAACCTTGGATGACTGCCTCTGTGGAGATTGCACATTGTTTGCGCAGGTTTCCTCTGGGTGCTCTGGTTTCCTCCCACAGGCCAAAGATGTACAGCTTAGGTGGATTGGGCATGCTAAATTGCCCATCGTGGAAAGGCATATATAGGCTAAGTGGGTTAGCCATTACAGGGGTGTGTTTGGGAGGATGCTCTTTGGATGGTTGGTGTGGACTCAATGAGTCAAATGGCCTGCTTCCACACTGTACAGATTCTTGATTATTTTCATGTAAAGGTACACATGAACTGGAAACATATAGGCAAATCTCCAACGGCTGTTAGTGAGCAAAATATTGCTTATCAATATGCTACATGACAAAATAACTGAATGAATCTGTATATATGATCTGCAATGTATCCTTGACATCAATTCAGTAATCAGAAAGAATTCTTTTGTCGAGGTAAGTCTGGATTTTGGGATGGGGAAGCAAAGGAAGGACTCCCCAGAACAAGTCAGAGTAGAATTAGAAATAAGAGCCCAAAAAGACAAGTTTTTGTTTATTTTACATTTTAACAGCGAATTGCAATTTTTAAAAAATCTGATGCCAAAGCATGCCTGTTATTATATTATCTTGTCTGGAAATCTAGGCATGGATCAAAAGAAGGAATAGGTACGTGGGGAGAAGATGGAAGATGGGGTGAAAAAAACCTCAATCAACAAAGTATGGCCACTCTAGGAAAATGCAGTCAATAATACTTTTGTGCGGAGGGTATGATTCCAAAGTTTGCGAGCAATGCAGTGAATAACAAACAGCACAGTAGCAGACCTCAGGAAAACACAGACTCATAGCATAGCCTCGCAGATGTGATTTAACATGCTTAAGAATGAACAACCTGGCGATGCGACATCATTTAAATTGTCCTAATTCGAGGTGGTGGGAAGTGCAAGATCAGAGACAGTAGGGGCACATGTGCAGAAATCTTTAAAGGTGTCAGGACAAGTTGGGAAAACTGTTCTGAAAGCACAGTGTAGACTTGCTTTTGCGAATTGGCAGCACAGTGGCTAGCAATGCTGCCTAACAACATCAGGAACTCAGGTTCGATTCCAGCCTTGGGTGACTGCCTGTGTGGAGTTTGCACATTCTCTCCGTGTCTATGTGGGTTTTCTCCGGGTGCTCTGGTTTCCTCCCATAGTTCAAAGAGGAACAGGCTATGTGGATTGGCCATGTTAAATTGCCAGTAGTGTTCAGGGATGTGTAGATTAGGTGGATTATACGGGGCATGGGCCTGGGTGGGACGTTCTGAGTGTCGGTGTGGACTTGTCGAGCTGAACGACCTGTTTCCATGCTGTAGGGATATTATAAATTGATCCACCGAACCTAAAAACAAGGAAACCACGCTGAAGTTTTAGAAATTTGTGGTTAGGCCTCAGCTGAACTACTACAAACACAACAAGGCTGTCAAAGACCTGGAGAGGTTAGAGGAAGGCTTGCCAAGATTACATAATAAATGAGGGGTTAAGGCATCTGGATAGACAGGGAGAAGCTGCGACTGTTCTCTTTAGAGAAGGTTAAGGGTAGACCTTAGACATGAGTTCAAAATTGAAGGACTGTACTGTTAAGGTTTGGAATGAACCGAGTGAAAGGATATCAGATTCTGAGGATGTCAGAGTTAACAGATCCCACAGGAATCTGTACAATTTGACATGTAACTGAAAAGTATTACGTGCAAAGATTGAGGTGTGGGAATAAATTGTACAGTTGTGGGAATAAATAGTATAGTTCTATCAAACAGCCATCACAAGCATGGAAGGTCAAATGTGCTGAAAGACTAACTGATTCTATTCTAACAATGGAGTGTCCCACAGATAGTCACAAAATGTTACAAGAGACCAACTGGGTAACATTGAGCAGAGCCTTTGATTACTATTTTCAACAAATGCTTGCAAAACTGACGAATCTTTTCCTACATTAATATATTCTAATCAATGAGTCCAGATAAAAGTGTTCAAAATTGAAAAAGCTGTCATCACTGTGCAACTTTTGTCATATCCACAGATCATTACTCTGAAATACTTACAGACATAGAACATAAAATACAAAAAAAAGAGTACTGTCCAGAAACAGGCCCTTTGTGCCAGCCTTGATGCTATTCTAAACTAATCCCATCTGCCTGCACATGGTCCAAATCTCTCTATTATCTGCCTGTTCACAGTCTGTCTAAATGCCTCATAAATTTAGCTATGTATCTGCTTCTACCACAACCGCTGGTAGCACCCGGGCACCCTACCACCCTCTGAGTCAAAATCTTTTCTTACACACCTCTTTTAAACTTTTCCCACTCTCACCTTAAACCTATGACCCCTTGTATTTGACATTTCTATTCTGGGAAAAAAGATTCCCACAATCCACTCTATCCACGTCTCTCATAATTTTATATATTCTGTCAGGTCACCTCTCAGCAACCTGCACTCCAGCAAAAACAACTCAAGTTTGTCCAACCTCTCTTTACGGCTAATACACATCAATCCAGGCAGCATCCTGGTTAAACCTCTTTTGCGCTCTCTCCAAAGCCTCCACATCCTTCCTATAGTGTGGCGACCAGAACTGCACACAATACTCCAAATGCGGCCGAACTAAAATCTTATACAGTTGCAACATGACTTGCTAACGTTTATACTCGGTGCCCCAACTGATGAAGGCAAGCACGCTGTACACCTTCTTTACCACTTTATCTACTTATGTTGCCACCTTCAAGGAATTATGCCCTTACATCATTCTATATATCAATGTTCCCAAGCATCCTGCCATTCACTGTATACTTTTTTCTTGCATTTGACCTCCAAAAATGATCTTTTAATTCCAAATAAAAGGACTGATAGCTATAACATGACAGTAGATACAAACTCTGATTGCCTGGCAGAGTCCTGTGTGGACCCATGGAATGTCACCCCTGTACATACTTACAGAAGCTTCAAATGAAATGACTGAACTAGAAGAGGTAATGACAGGCTGAAGACTCAAACTTCTTTACAGCATGAGGCCATCTCTTGCAGCAATGCTTGTGTATTATGCTTCTAGGGACATACAAAAAAAGGTTTAAAAATCAGTGAAGTCCAACACTATTTTAGTGTATTTTAGGATACTGATATTTTAATGTGTGGATTAGTGTGCTATGAAGGTCACAGCTTTGAGAATAGCCATCAAACACTCCTGTGCTGCAGGTCAAGACAGAGAAAAAATCTCCAAGTGCTCCTATCCAACACGATCAAAAAGCAACTGTTGTCCAGATGTGAGGTGAGAGTAACAACCCTTGAAATCAAGGCTGCATTCGATCAAGTGTGGCAGCAAGGAGCAAACTCACCGTTGGTTGGAATCATACGTGACACATAGGAAGATGGTTGTGCTTGTGGGAGGTCAATCATCTCAGCTCCAGGACATCTCTGCAGAAGTTCCTCAGGGTAGTGTCCTCGGCCCAACATCTTCAGCTGCTTCATCAATGACCTTCCCTCTATTCTGAGGTCAAAAGTGGGGATGTTCGCTGATGATTGAGCAATGCTCAGTACCATTTGTGACTCCTCAGATACTGAAGCAGTCCGTGTTCAAATGCAACAAGATCTGGATGATATCTAGGCTTGGGCTGACAAGTAGCAAGTGACATTCATGCCACATAAATGCCAGGCTATGACCATCATCAATATGAGACAATCTAACCACTGTCCCTTGACATTCAATGGCGTTGCCATTATTGAATGCCCCGCTATCAACATCCTGGGGATTACCACTGACCAGAAACTCAACTGGACTTACCACATTAACACAGTGGTTACAAGAGCAGGCCAGAAGTTGGGAAAACTGCGGCGAGTAACCCACGTCCTGACTCCTCAAAGCCTGTCTACCATCTACAAGGCCCAAGTCAGGACATTGATGGAACACTCCCCATTTGCCTGGATGAGTGCAGCCCCAACAACACTCAAGCAGCTTGACACCATCTAGGGCAAAGCAGCCTGTTTGATTGGCACAACATCCACAAGCATTTACTCCCTCCACACCGATGTCAGGAGCAGCAGTGTGTACTATCTACAAGATGCACTGCAGAAATTCATCAAAGATCCTCAGACAGCACCTTGCAAACCCACAACCTCTTCCATCTCGAAGGACAAGATGGCATCAGATATATGGGAACACCACCACTTCCAAGTTGTTCTCTAAGTCACTCACCATCCTTACATGGAAATATATCACCATTCCTTCACTGTCGCTGGGTCAAAATCCTGGAATTCCCTCCCTAATAGCATTGCGGGTCAACCCATAGCAGAAAGATTGCAGCAGTTCAAGAAGGCAGCTCACCACCACGTTTTCAAGGGCAACGAGGGATGGGCAAGAAATACTGACCAGTCAGCGATGCCCATATCCCACAAATGAATAGAAAGAAAAAACTATCACCATCAATGCTGGTGGTAACATAATTGTAAGGGCCACAATATTCTACTGCTTGCATTTCATGAATGTCTCTGGGACTGTTCTATATATCTTTTTTTGAAAAGAACTTCTGCTTTTCTTGGACCAGTTCTTATATCCAATCCATGCACGTGTATTGCATTATTTCTATGCATGTTTAGCAAATGGTAAAAACACCTCTGTTGACAATTCGAGAAAGCTTGGTTAAATTGATCCCTTTTAAAGCATAAATTCATTTGTTCCACAAGAAAGGTTATCCACAAGGGGTGATACGGAGGGGCAGGATTCTCTTTGGTTTAACCTTGTTGTGACCAACTGAAGGGGATGGGTGAATTAAGAAGGATAGCTAGTTTATCCCTCCTCACCAGCAGCTTTACCATCTGGGGTATCCAGTCAGAAACTACAGCAAATTGGGGATCCTCATTTTAGGCCTTCCTACATTGTTGACCACTGGAATGGATGCCTGTGAATTCTATGAACTTTCTGGAATTTTGAGACAAATCCCAACATAGGACAAATACCTTCACATATTCAGGTGCCTTGGAAGCTAACATTTTTAAACACCTCCTAAAACCTCTTTCAGTTTAAAGATCTCTCCACTACTCTTCTTCAATGTCCAAATTTAATTCATTCTCCATTGTTGCTCTTACAGAAGATTTTGCATTTTCTCATGGAATATCTCTAGATCTTTTGATTTGCATCTTAAAATTTCTAACATGCACAACATTTTGCCCATGTATGAGATTTCACTCAACAAGACTGAAAAAATGCTGCCTGCCAATGCACACCAGTCACAAAATAATTTATTTTACTTACATTTTTGAAACTTTTAAATGTTTGGCTATTAGACCAGATTCTTGTACATTGACATCTGTTAGAAGCTGGTAGTATTGTCACTAATATCAACTGAATTACTCCATAGCACTGCATAGGTGAAATGAAAAACTGGATCTACAATTTTGCTGCCAGGGTAAGGAAGCCAAAAGCAAACAGCTAATTTTTGAAAGTTCATCACCTATACTAAAGCAGCTTAAAAAGAAACACAGGTAATTTATCTTTCTCAGTCATGTTTCTCACAGTACAACATGTTAAGTGCATATCAATGCCAGATTTTAATTTTAAAGAATGCTCACAGCTCTTTAGCAGAGACACGCGATCGTAGGACAAGGGAAAGATCTTAGAAAAGTCACCTCTGGCTGTTCAAGGTAGGACAAGATCAACTCGCTACACAAATTTTGTCTGAGACCGAGAGAGAAAGGGGATGGAGACAGACAGAGAGAGAGAGAGAGAGAGTTTAGAGAGTGGGAGGGAAATTAAGATTTTGGAAAATATACAGAAAGGATAGAATAAAATGCATTAAGTGTTCACACATTTTATAAGAATGACAGCTTAGCAATGAAAAAGTGACTTATTTTTACTTTCCAATTAGAGTAAATCTGGAATAACACACACTATACTACTTCAGTGCTCAAAAGCAAGTTGCAGTTTTTTCTATGCCTGACAATTGTAAGAAACCTGGGTTGACCTCACAGCTTCCATTTCTGACATGTCATATTACATAGATTCAACTGCCAGCATCTGTCATGAATTGCTAGTTTAGTCTTGGATTATTCCACACACATTATTACATCATTCAACTTGCATCCATTGTAAATCACTTTACAGTGATTAACAACAGTAAGGAACCTCCTGCTGAAGTCTGTCAGACACTCTGCTGATAATTCCTAAGGTGTCTTCACAATCAGTGTAATCTTGCAAAGAGTAAAGTAAAAGAAATTTAACAAAATCAACAACAGCTTTCGATGGTCAACAGATATTCCTACCCCCTCATTTTTTTTGAAACACATAAACAGCATCATAGTAAAATATGATGAGTATCTAATTTCCAACACAGCTGCCAAACATTCTCAGGCAGAGGTAATCCAGTTTTCAAAACTTCACTGAATTATACTTTGTTTTTCTTCAAAGATCATGCACTTTATAAACGATGTAGTGCAAATATATTCAGTCAACACAGTTGGCACTCGTACACCACTCTGGTCACGTAGTTATATGAAACTCTTGCACTTGCTACTTTCATTGTCTGAGGTATGTAAGTATCTGCTACATAGATTCAATCAAAAGGACTTCCTAAATTGTATAATAATTTCAGATGCTACTTGAAATAGGTACTGCATAGGATAAATCCACCATTTGCAGGTATTTTTACTATTGGATTTGTTGACAGCTGCTTTGCTAACAACATTGAAATCTCTGGACAAAACTAAATGGTGAAACAAATTGCTAAATCTTCTGTAAAACCATAAAGCACAACCATTATTCCTGGAAAATAAAGACTGGTGAAAGTTTTGCGTAAATGTTGCATTTGGTCTTACCAGAACTTAGAAAGGTATAGAAAGATTAGCACAGGAACGTTTCAATAGCTGAAAATTGAATTCTAATGTGTAGTTCAGCTGATTTCTGACACAGAGCCAAACAGCTGTTTGTGGAAGAGATGAGGGAGAAAAGAAAACATTAACTTGTAATTCAATAGCACTTTTCACCTTCTGGAAGATATGGGAATTCTTTCTAAAGCAGCTTAACGCAGAAGTGTTATGGTGCAGAAGAACCATTGTGTCTACACTAGCCCTCTAAGCATTTTGACTTATTGCTAATCGGCTGCCCTTCCCCATACCCCTACACATTGTTTCTATTTGACTAACTATCAAGCGCCCTCTTCCATGCTTCAATTATAAGTCCTTTTCCAGCACACTTCCAGACAGAGTATACCCTACCCTAAATATTTGCTGCATGAAAAAGATTTTCTAACCTCACACTTACTTCTTTTTCAAAACAATTTAAAGCTGTGTCTCTCAGTTCTTGATTGTTTTATGAGAGAGAGCAGTTTCTCAATTTCAACTCTGTTCAGGTCAGTCGTGATTTTGATTCTTTTATCAAATTTTCTTCCATGCTTCTACTCACTAAAGGAAACAGTCCCAACTTCTGCAATGTATTTCATAATTGAAATTTTCCATCCCTGAATCATTCTTGTAAACTGCTTCTGCATCTGCATCCTCTCCAATAAAGTGTAGCACCTGAATCTGTACACAACACTCCAACTGAGGTCTGGCTAATGCTATATAGAAGTTCAGCATAACTATTTTGTTTTTGTACTCTATGCCCCAAAAAGGATACCTAGAATACTGTGTGATTATTAACAATTCTCTACCTGCACGGCCACTTTTAATGACTAATGCACGTAAAACAGCCAGGTCTTTATGCTCCTACATGCCTTCTAAATTATTTCTTTAAAATAAATTCCTTATTTCATAATGTCTCTCCATCTTCTTTATCAAAAAATGCATCATCTCACACTTGTCCACATTGACCTTTATCTGCCACCTGTCTGTCCTCTCCATGAACTTGGTTATACCCTTCTGAAGTTCAACACTGTCCTTCTTACAGATTACAATGGTCCCAACTCACAAACAAACTTCTAAAATGATCTCTACACACCAAGTTCTAATTCAATATAAGCGAAAGTAAGGCTCCCAAAACTGACTCAAGGAACACCAACCAACCTCCCTACAGTTCAGAAAATACCCATTAACCATCAGCCCGCTACCTGTTCTTCATCCAATTTGTACGCATGTTGTTACTGATCCTTTTAATCTGTGAGTATTGTGTGGTACAGTCCAAGCACTTTCTGGATGTCCATGCACTCCACATCAACAGCTTTGATCTCAGGAATTCTCTCTATTACCTCTTCAAAAACAGCAACAAGTTAGTTGGCCATGAGTTTTCCCCTAAGAAATTCATGCCAGTTCTTCCTTAGTAACCCTATTTTCTCATTTTTCAATACTTAATTTTGGATATTTCCCCAGCACCAAAGTTAAACTAACAGACCTCTAATTGTAGAAATAAAAACAAAGTTGCTGGAAAAGCTCAGCAGGTCTGGCAGCATCTGTGAAGGAAAAAACAGAGTTAACATTTCGGGTCCGGTGACCCTTCCTCAGAACTCTGTAATCGTAGGGCTTATCTTTACAACCTTAATGTTTGCAATTCTCCAGACCTTTGGCACTGCCCTGGAATCCAGGGAAGATTGAAAGATTAATGTCAGTGTATCTGCAAATTCCACTCCCACTTCCTTTAATAAGCTTGGATGCATCTCGTCCAGTCCCAGTACATTATTAACTTTAGTATTGACAACTTATTCAATGTCAGCTCTTTATTAACATTATACATTATCTACACATCAACCGAGATCCTGGAAGTGGGAAGTGGCAAATAGTTTATAAATTAGTTAATTTCTGAAAGCGTTAACTGACATCTTATGATAAGCTCCATTGATCAGGACTTAAAGGACCATTCCGGTCTGTGTGTTGTACTTTGATTCCATTTCAATGCTAATCAATGCAACTCAGCAGGATGCCTACTCTTCAATATAAACTGATGGTTTACAAGTAGCTTTCATGTAATTCTGATGTAGTGTAACTAGCTTTTGAGTTCCATATAAATGATAAGATGCAGGAACACAAGTATTCACCTAGTTCATCAAGCATGCCCCAACATGCAATCAGATCATGGCTGACTTGATAACCTTCAAACCCAATTTTCTGCCTTTTACCTACAAATCTTGATTCTCTTCCTGATTAAAAATCTGTCTGTCATAGCATTGAACATATTTAAAGAACCTAGCGTTCACAGCCCTCCTTTGTAAAGAATTTCCGAGACACACTACTCTCTCTATTCTTTCTTTTCCTGTCTGAAAAGAGAGAAACCCCTTACTCTGAAATTATGCCCACTGATCCTCGATTCTCTCACAACAGGAAACAATTTTTCTGCATCCACCCAGTAAAATCCCAAAAGAATCATATATGTTTCATGAAGATTGCCTCTCATTCTTCTAAATTCCATTGAGTACAGGCCCAATCTACTCAACCTGTCCTCCTAAGATAGTTCCTCCATACCCAAGGTCAGCTTTCTGGACTGCCTCCAAAACCAGAACATCCTTCCTTAGATAAGGGGACCAAATCTGTTCACGGTGTAGTCTAAAAGCTTTCAGCCAGCAGTTGAAGTTCCTCGACAATTCATTGCAAGAATGACCAGAAAGATAACCAAGAACCAGAGGCGGAAGAGGAGATGCCTCTGAGGTGCCTTATATTGGAAATTATTTCTTTTTTTACATAGGTCACATGGCATCTCAGGCCATCTTAGTTTGTCCACTAAGAATGATTCAGACAGAAGGCTGCAGGTAGATAAAGATTTCATCCTGAACCAGTAAGGAGGAATATAGCTATGCAGGGAGAAAGTAAGTGACATTTTGATGCAGCTCATAGTCTGCAACATGGGAACTGCATGAGTAAAATTGCCATGTCTTCGGAAGCAGAAGCCAGGAAATTTCTCGCTTTGTTCTAAGTCCAATGACTTTCTTCAGAACTTACACAATAGATGCCATTGGCAAACCATCGAGGTTTTGGAGACTTTCACCTTGTAAGTACTTTTCTACTCTTGCTTTAATCTTGATGTCTGTTAATAACTTCACATTTTTTAAATTTTTGATTCATTCATGAGATAAGGGCATCGCCGGCTAGGCCAGCATTCATTGCCCATCCCTAATTGCCCAGAGGACAGTTAAGAGTCAAACACATTGCTGTGGGTCCAGAATCACATGTAGACCCGACTATGTAAGGATGGCATTTTTCTTCCCTAAAGGATGTTAGTGAGCCTGATGGTATTTTCTGATAATTGGCAATGGATTCATGGTCAACATTAGATGATTAATTAATCCCAGATTTTTACTGAATTCAAATTCCACCATAATCCGCTGATTGACAGTCCGCTGCTATTGCCTTCCCTCTTGCTTAAACACAAGTCTGATTCTATTTTAGCTGAAATCAATATAAATTGAAAGGGATTGTAAAAACTATATTAATCTATAGTTTGCTGTCCACATGGTGGATGAGCCTGGTGTTTGTGACACATAGGTCAAGAATTTATATAAACTCAAATTGCTTCTTTCATGTGACCTCCAGCTCTTACTCTTTGTCATGTTAAGTCATGATTGTTATGATTATTTGAGCTTGTTTTGTTAAAAACTATTACTCCACGTCTCCTCCCACAGCCTTTGTTCCCATTACTTACATTTTACTTTAATGAGCATTCCTTGGGTATGTGTAAAGCTTTCAGTAGTTTTTGTGTTTTCTTCAGGATCAAAGTAGTATATCTACGTTAGATAAGGTGTGGAGCTGGATGAACACAGCAGGCCAAGCAGCATCTTAGGAGCACAAAAGCTGACGTTTCGAGCCCAGACCCAAGGGTCCGAAACGTCAGCTTTTGTGCTTCTAAGATGCTGCTTGGCCTGCTGTGTGCATCCAGCTCCACACCTTGTTACTCTGCAGTTCCTATTATCTCTGATATCTACATTTGTACTAGTTTTCTGTTCAAGGCTCTTCAATATTTCCTGCTAATACATGGAGATATTTCCCATATACGACCTTGGTTATTCCATTCTCTCAGTAACAATTCTTATTGTTGTGGGTCTCAGGCCTTTCTCCTGAATGAAGAATTGACAACTTTCTTACTTGATGACAATGAATGAAGTTACTAATTTGCTTCTCTCTTTGGACTTCCATCCATTTTCTCAATTTATCTTGGTCTCCCATTGTAATATCAATTTTAACTTTTCAGAAGGTAATCACCATGATTAACAGTTTTTCTAATGATCATGATCTATGACTTTATGGAACCAAACTAATTTTATCTTCTTCAAAAGTTGTTTATGGTCGTAACACCTTGTTCCTCTTCACCATTCACTTTTGGATAATAAGGTGAACGCACGTTATGAATCAATCGACATTCCTTGGCAAATTCTCTAAATTGTGTATTTGTAAGCTGTGGCCCATTATTTAATATAACCATGTCAGGGATGTTGTGAGTTTAATAGACTTGTTTCAATGATGTTATCAACGTGTTAGCTGTGACACTGTCTTGACAATTTATGTCAACCTACCTTGAATGATCAATCATAAGGATTATAAATCTTTTTTTATTTGATTTATTATTGTCACATAAGTAGAGTGAAAAGTTTTGTTTTGCATGCAGTGCAGGTAGATCATACTGTACAAAAATTGTAGAGTGACCAAACAGAGAGGAATACAAAGTTACGGCTGCAAAGATGGTGCACAAAAAGCAAGATCAACATTAAGTTTGAAATTTGAGAGGTCCATTCAGAAATCTAATAACAGCAGGGAAGAAGCTGTTCTTGAACCTGTTGGTACACATGTTTTGTATATTCTGCTTGACAGAAGCGTTTGGAAGTGATTGTAACCAGGTAGGAGTGGTCTTTGATGATTGGCTGCCTTTTTACAGCAATAAGAAGTGTAGGTGGAGTCAATGGATGGAAAGTTGACCTGCGCAATCCTCTGAGCCGCATCCACAACTTTCTGTAGTTTCTTACAGTTATAGGCAGAGCAGTTGCTGTACAAAGCCACAGCATATCCAGGCAGCATGCTTTCTACGGTGCATCTATTAAAGTTGATGAGGGTCCTTACAGACATGCTGAATTTTCTTAGCCTCACCATATTAAATCAGATATGCATTACAAAATAAGTGATTGGTGTTCCATGTCAGAATCAAGTTCTAGCATCAGATTTTAAACATGGGAAAGAAAAATGATTGAGTAGCTTACTATATTCTCAGGCCATCTAAAAGTACATTGCAGCCAATACATTGCTGTAGAAATGTTTATATTAACATTGAAAATAGAAGAAAGCATACACATCAGGAGCTCCACATGTAGCCAATTAACTAACGGCTGATTGGGATAGCAAGAACTGCAGATGTTGCAGACATCTGTTTTAATTAAACCGGCTGAAGAGAGCAAGTTGGACCAGATACAAAGTCACGTGTTTCTTTTGGAAACAAAAAATGTAATAGTTTCAGTCACCACTGTGATCCATCAGCAGCGACTGCGCGAACCCTCATCCAGTGAGACCTCCAGTTCCCCATCAGCAAAGCGGGTGCCAATTACACTCTACCTGACATGTCTGAGCCAATTAAAATGAACTGAGCAGAGTAGCTGCAGGTTAATGCTTGATGACATGCATGCCTGGGTTTTAAAAATGGCACTGGAATCAGGAATCCTGGGAGGTCCCAGCAGTGGCCAGGAGCGAGTGGGAGAATGCATGAGCAGGGTGGCCTTACAGGCGAGGTCCAAAGGCAATGAGGCAAAGTTTGGAAAGTAATGTGAGGAAGACTGCTAGGACTCATAGAAACCCTCCATGAAAGTCACCAAAAATTACACAGCCAACTCCTGCGGAGGTTCAGCACATAACAGATTGCATAAAGTTGCTGCATAACCGTGCAGGTCAAAAATTGTGAATTTAGTATGTGGTTTACTATCGACATCTGTACAACTCCGGGGGTTTCAATCTGCAAACCAGCCCCTCTATTTATACTGAGACCCATCTTACCTTGGAGCTCCACATTTCTGCAAAATTTAATTCGCGACTTTCTTGCCAACGTTTGCTGTCAAGATCCTGCAACAAACACAAATATTTGTCATAGATTGCATAATGGCAAAATTCAATAAGCATTTTGCATGAGGCTGCTCACAGACATTGTACAGTCATCCGGATGCATTACAACTCCAGTAATCTTGGGCACTGTCAGGTCTGCATTAAGCTACCAGTTTAATTTGTAGAACACAACTGCAGTATGGGATGCTCTACATATCAAAACTTTAGTTAACAGTTGTTTTGCACAATGCCTAATTGTTACATTAGGAGCTTTAGAATTGTCTGCAATATTCTCAGGAAAGCCACTTTCTTGACGTATTTATTGTCTGGTACCATGACACCTGGCTCCTTGTTCCTGTCTGGCCATGATAACAATCAGATGCTTGTTGACTTACCAAAAAAAAGGAGCGACATAAATGACCATGACAAGTCACGAAAAGTGACTTTAAACAACACAATTCTCCTATTTAAATTGACGTGTGCACATTAGAAATGGTAAACCTTGCAAAGTCTCTCATGGTACTATTTACGTTAAAGCAGGAGATGTGATTTTTCACCAGGAGAATTATTATACAATATCATGTTTATTTGATAATATCCAATACAAAAGATTTTTCTTTGTATAATTAGCTATATGGTCCAAGGCAGAAACCTGATTAATGTGTAACTCCTTTTCACTAACTCATGGAATGTGGGCATCAGTGGCTGGTCAGTATTTCTTGCCCTTCCTTAGTTACAGTTGACAAGCTGCCTTCTTCAACCGCAGTGGGCTACCTGCTGTAGGTGGTCCACAATGCCTTTAGGGAGAGAGTTCCTAGATTTTACCCAGTTAACGGTGAAGGAATGGAGACATATTCCCAAGTCAGGCTGGTGAGTGAATTGGAGGGGAATTTGAAGGTGGTGGTGTTCCCATATATCTGCTGCCCTTGTCCTTCTAGATGGAAGTGGTCACAGATTTGGAAAGTGCTGTCCAAGAATTTTTGGTGAATTTCTGCAATGTATCTTGTAGATCATACACGCTACTGCTTACTGGGTATCGATGGTCAAGTGGCTGAATGTTTATGAATGCAGTGCCAATGAAGCGGGCTGCTTTGTCCTGGATGGTGACAAGACTCTTGAGTCTTGTTGGAGTTGCACTCATCCAGGCAAATGGGGAGTATTCCATCACACTCCTGACTTGTACCTTACAGATGATGGAAAGGTTTTGAGGAGTCAGGAGGTGGGTTACTCGCTGCAGTATTCCCAGCTTCTGACCTGCTTTTGTAGCCAATGAGATTCTGGTCAACGGTAACCCCCAGGATGTTGATAGGAGGAGATACCATTGAATGTTATGGGGTAGACATCTGATTATCTCTTATTGGAAATGATAATTGTACGGCGCAAATGTTACTTGCCACTTGTATGCCCAAGTCTGAATATTGGCCAGATCTTGCTACATTTAAACATGGACTGCATTAGTATCCGAGGAGTCCTGAACGCTTGATTGGTACATGTGACAATCAAAGTACAGTGAAAAACTTTATTTACGAGCAGTACAGGCAGATCTTGGCAAGCAAGGATGTACAGATCAAAAAGACTCAGGCAGAGGCAAATAGATTACACTGCACACAATGTGAACTAGGCGAGATCAATGATAGCAAGATCAGCATTATTTGAGGATTGAGAATCCATTCGTCAGTCTAATACCAGTCGGGAAGAAGCTGTTCCTGATCCTGCTTGTGCATGTTCAGGCTTCTGTATTTTCTGCCTGATAAAAGAGGTTGTGGGATATCATGACTGGGGTGTGATGGGCCTTTGATGTTAGCAGCCTTTCCGCAGCAGCATGCCATGTAAATACAGTCCATGGATGGAAGGTTGGCTTCTGTGATGGTCTGGGCTGCGTACACCACCTTCTGTAGTTGCTTACAGTCCTGGGCAGATCAGTTGCTGTACCAGGCTGTTATGCATCCGGACAGTATGCTTTCAATGGTGCAGCCACAGAAGTTGGTGAGGGACCTTAGGGACATGTGAAATTTCCTGAGGAAGAAGAAGTGTTGTGCCTTCTTGACTGGTGCATCCAGGACAGGTTGTCGGTTATCATCACTCTGAGGAACGTGATACTCTCCACCCTCTCAACTTCAGCTCTGTTGATAAAGATGGGGCCATGTTCTCCTCCTTTCTTTGGTGAGTACTGAATGGTGCTGAACATTGTATAATCATTGGTGAGCATCCCCTATTCTGACCTAATAATGAAGGGAACGTCATTGATGAAGCAGCTGAAGATGAATGGGCCTAGGACACTATCCCAAGGACCTCCTCCAAAGATGTCCTGGAGTATGATTGACCCTCAACAACCACAACTGAAATGTTAAAGGGATAATATTTGCTCTGCTGATGTGTAAGAAATTAGGTGCTAAGCTGCGCCATGGACGCCTTTGTCCTGCAGACAAAATGTGGTAATCTAGTTATACTCTGCTCTCTGTAAATGTTGAACTAAGGCTAAAAGATGAGGAACTGTCCAGAGCGGCGATTGAGAAATGAGGAACTGTCTAGTTGTACACATTGTTTTTGGGCAGCTGACCTTTGCTTCTAATGTTAGGTGATTAAGTCATGTACTGTCACTGATGCTAGGCATATGACTATGGGGAAGTAAAAAATTGTATCTTGCACACATGACTAACTGTGATGTAAAATTATATATCAAGGGAGGATGGTTCCCTTATTCGGGAGCATCGCTTGACACGGCTCCGCAAGCCCTGCAAAGATTGTTAAGGGATCCTCCAAAAGCTTGTACTTGCTTAAATAAACTGTGGCCATTCACAGAAGTTGGCGTATTGCATTTGTATCAAGTGCGTATGAATCTCCTAAAAGGGAACACCACACAACCATCTTCCTACGTGTCAGGTATGGCTCCAACCACCGGAGAGTTTGCCCCTAATACACAATGATTACAGTTTGGCTAGGGCTCCTTGATGCCTCTTGGTCAAATGCATTCATAATGTCCAGGACTGTCACTCTCACATCAACTTTGGGATTTAGCTCTTTTGTTCATGTTTGAATGAAGGCTGTAACCAGATCAGGAGCTGAGTGGCCCTGATGAAACCCAAACTGGGCATCACCTAGCAGGTTATTGCTGAGTAGGTGCCGTTTGACAGCACCGTTGATGATACCATCCATCACTTTACTGATGATCGCACTACAGTGATGAGGGCAGTAATCGGCTGAGTTGAATTTGTCCTGTGTTGTGTGTACAGGACACACCTGGGCAAATTACCACATTGTTGGGTAGATGCCATTGTTGTAACTGTACTAGAACAGCTTGGCTAAGGGAGCGCAAGTTCTTGAGCACAAGCCTTCAGTACAATTGTTGCAAATTGTTGCAATTGTTAGGACCAATAACTTTTGCAGGATCCAGTGTCTCCACCAGTTTCTTGGTATCACCTGGAGTGAATTGAATTAGCTAAAGACTGGTAAATGTAATGTTGGGGACCACTGGAGGAGGCCAGGATGGATCTTCCACTCAGCACTCCTGGCTGAAGATTGCAGCAAAAGCTTCAGCCTTGTCATATGGACTAATGTGCTGGGCTCCTCCATCATTGAGGATCCGGATATTTGTGGAGCCTCCTCCTCCAGTGAGTTATTTAACTGTCCACCACCATTCATGACTGGATATGGCAGGACCGCAGAGATTCAATCTGATCCGTCCATTTTGGGATCACTTAGCTCTGTCTATCACTTGCTGCTTGTGCTGTTTGGCACACAAGTAGCCCTGTCTGGTAGCTTTGACAGCTGACACTAGTTAGACAAGCCATCGGGGGAAATTACAAGACTGAACTTGGAGAAGGTGGCTGAACAATTTCTAAGTGATAGACTGCAGTTAGGAATGGTGGTCTTTGAAGTAGGTATGTCTGGTGGCAATTTCTTGAAATGAGAATGCAACAGCAAACTACGCCTGGAATTGAAAAGACAGTGGCAGAAACAGTCCTGCCAAGTCTTTTTTTTAACTAACATCTGGAGGCTAGTGTCAAAACTGGGAGAGCTGGAACACAGACAGATAGAAGGAAACACAGGTATCATACAAAAAGGTGTGAGCAGTACAGCAGTATCCCTGAAACAAAAACACACAGAGATGATCACTGCCTGATGCTCTTCTGCATTTGTATAACTTTATTGGGATATCAGTTTTGATGCAACATATTTGAGTACTTGAATTAAGAATACTTGATATCTTTAAAAATGAGTACTTGACTAATTTATATCTTGCTCTGAGAAGATGGAATGTCTTCTTCTTGTGTTATGAGAAAGAGGACAAAGAAATCAAAGGGGTTATATTGGAATAATTTGGGGCAAAGCATCATAGAATATAATTGTTTCCAACAGAGCGTCCTCGGCCTTAGTTTACACACCTCTAAAAGGTTTGAATGAGCTTTCCCTGTCGTTCAGCTCATCAAAGCATTACTCTTCTTTGTAATCTATCTGGGGGCAGCGTTAAGTCTGATACCAGCTGAATGAGTGCAATGAATCCTCAAATCCCTACAGTGTGGAAGCAGACCATTAAGCCTATACTAATCACCCGCCCACCCCCACAAACAGCATTCCACCCAGGCCCAGCCCCCTGCCCTATTCCTATATTTTCCATCCTCGACTCTATGGGTAATTTAGCATAGCCAATCCACTTAACCTGCACATTTTTGGATTATGAGGAGAAACTGGAGCACTGAGGAAACCTACACGGTCACTAGAACGATATGCAAACTTCACACAGACAGTCACCCAAGAGTAGAATTGAATCCCGGGCCCTGGCACCGTGAGGCAGCAGTGCTAATCACTGAGCCACCTGTAGAATTATGTGCAGAAGTGAAAATGACCACTGAATATTTCTGGAATGCAGATTATTACTGTATAAAGATACTGCTGATATTTAAATGCAAGCAACACAATTTGTTATCTTCTCAATCAAACTTGCAAAAAAGGAGCAAGCATATTCAAATTAACTGGCAGAATTTCCAACAGAACTGGCAGAAACAGACAGCCTTCAAAGAACCTTACAACAATTCCTTCAGATCTGTACATTAGGGAAGGCTTTCATTTTGTCAATAGTAAGATAGTTTGTCATTCAAATCTTGATCTTTTGCGTGTTAATAATGTCCTTTAACCAATAAACTGTTACAAGGCTTTTATCATGCAACAAACACCATGTAAATGTTGATTATTCCATAAGGGTAGTTAACTGGTAATCTACAGTATTCTCAGTGTGATACATTTCTCCTTCAATGCAGCATCCACAAAGATCAGAAACGCAAACAGAAAGAGACCGAATGTGACAAAACAAATCTTTCACCCTTTGAAGTAAGGCATTGAGCGTCCTCAACCCCGCTGAGGTGTCCCTGAACATCCATCATTTGAACCAGTCTGAAAACCATCTCCATTTCCTACACAAGATTGATAATCCAGACATCCACCCTACATAAACAAAGAGCTAAACTCCATAAATCAAGAGATTGATATAGAAATGTACAGTGGCTTTCATTTTCAAACATAAACCTATACTGATTTTCAGGTGATTTATAAACCTCATCATAAGCCAAACGGTTACAGCTCTTAACATAAATTATATGATTGCATCTAAAAATGCTTTACAAAAACTTATTAAGAATCCACCACATTATTTTGGCACATGTTAAAGGAGGATCTGCTCTGTTAATTGTATATTAATTTGAGTTGAATTGCTTATAGTGGTGGGCATTAAATAGGGATTCCATTAAGCCTCTATAAATCCAAAAAAAGAAAGACTATGGCTGTTGGAGTTAGGGGTTATAAATTTATAATGTGTAACTCTGTAAATCAGTGGCTAATGGAATTTAACCCTTATTAGTGTGAGGCAATATGCTTCGGAAGAAGTAACAAGAAAAGGGAATGCTCAATTAGTAGCAGCACAGTAGGAAGCTCAGATAACACTTGGGGTGCTTGTCCACAGATCCCTGAAGATGACCCGTCAAGTTAATAGTGTAGTTAAGAAGGCATACGGGACACTTGCCTTTATCAGTCAAGGCACAGATTGTAAGAGCAAGGAGGTTGTGTTGGAGCTGTGCAAAACTTTGGTTAGGCCACATCTGGAGTACTGTGTGCAGTCCAGGCACCACACTACAGAAAAGGATGTCACTGCACTGGAGGCGGTGCAGAGTAAATTCCAGGATATTGCCAGGAATGAACTAGTTTAGTTTTGAAGGGAAGCTGGAAAAGCTTGTATTTTCTTTAGAGCAAAGGCAACTGCGAGGGAACCTTATAGAGGTCTATAAAATTATGAGAGGCACGAGGGCCAGATAGGAAGCAGCTGTTCCCCTTGGTTGAAGGGTCAATAACAAATGGGCATAATTTTAAGGCGAAAGGCAGGAGGATTCAAGAGGAGTTAAGGAAAAGATCTTTCACTCAGAGGGTGGTGGGAATTTGGAATGCACTGCCTGAGATGGTAAGTTGAACTAAAATCCTTGGAACTTTTACCAAAATACATGCATAAGAACTTGAAATGTTGGAACATTCAATGCTATGGGCCAAGTGTTGGAAAGTGGAACTAGTCTAGATTTAGAATAGTTTTTGTCAGGGTAGACTCAATGGATTGAAGAGCCTCTTCTGTTGCATGATTCAATGGTAAAAATACATAAAGATAGGCTTCGGTTAGATCCTTCATGGCTAGCTTTTTTAGATTAAAATATAGTGGCAGGGTAGTGTTGCAAAAAATGTGAAGGCTGGATGCCAAGATAAATTTGAAATAGGAAATTTACAATCCTAGTCGCCATTGTGAAAAGTGGCAGAAAGCAAGTCTAAATAATTCTCACGGTCTGAACTACAGCACTAGTAAAAGAATTAAACAGATATGTGAACAACCTAAGAGGAAACAGCCTTTGATGTTGCTGACAGAAAGAGGGTGCTCCTCCTGACCCAACTAATCATACTAGATCCTCCCAGGTAGGCAATGTTATAGCTAAAAGAAAGCATGATCAGTCAGGTGAAATGTCACTCAGACTAGATGAGCCATTAGTTTTGATATGTTCTATGTAAGAATCATTTATCGCCATCTTCAATATATGGACTGATTTATGTGTTAGAAGGAGCTAGCTACAATTTTCCTCATGCTGAGGAATCACCATATTTCTTTTAGTTCCCATCAGAATTGACTGTGCAAGAAAGAGAAAAGAACATTTCTAGTAACTCGAGGTCAGGTGAGGTGATGAAACACAGTACAACAGAAAGTTTTAGGAAGCAAGTGAAAGATTTGAAAGGAGTAGTGAAATGCATACATTTTTCATCCTTATGTGACACATAAGGCACAAAACTAGTGATTTTTAGCAATACTTCACATGACAATTGTTCAGTAATTCAGCTCTAATTGGTTTCATGGTATAACTTACGAATGAAAATGAAAAATGTTGCCCTCTAACTTGGGAAGTTAAGAAACAAAAATTGTCATTAAAAGTACTTTGCTACTGAATGTTGGTTTTTGCGGAGGCAGTGAATATGGGATTTCATTTCTCCGGTATTTGAAATAAGATTCAGTATAAGGTACATCCCAGAGGTAGTATATCTATCTATTGACTGTTGTGCAGGTAAACATTCTTTGTAGCACAAAGCACTCTATGAGATGCGTGAGCAAGAGCAGCTTACGGACTGACTTTGTTAACCTGAAGTAAGTTCTGGAAAGGACTCTAAAATTAAGTGGATGCAAGTAATCAGCCGTCAACAGATTGTTTCAGAAAAGGAGAATATATCGGCAGAAATTGTTCGGTGAAAAAGTATCTCAATGCAATGTGTTGTACAGAATGGGAGATTCTTAAATTTGTTTTAAAATTTTCATTATGCACATTTAAACTCCAACTTTAAGAGAAGGAAATTTGTTGATTGCTTATTTATTGGATGCAAGTGACAGGCATTAGCTGGTGAGTAACTTTAGCCTCTATAGATACACAGACTGAACCAGTGCCATTGCTGGGTTAGGTTATATTTATCTAACATATAATTATGTAAATGAAATGTGTGTGAAGATTGCAACTAGTTTTCTGGAATGTATGCACCCTCCTACTACAGTAGGATGATACATTACAGGAAAAGGATATTCAGTTCAATGTGTATATGTACTGAATTTTTGACAGACCTATTAATCTAACTCTGCTGCTCTTTCTACATACCCCTGCAAATCTTTCTGTTCAAGCATTTATTCAAATTTATTTTGAAGGTTTACTTTCAAACCTGCTTCTACTTCACTTTCAGGAAATGCATTCCAGATCAATTCCTGAAGGGGATATAAAGGAAAATATATGCGGATGTGAATTGTTGGAAGAAGCTCATACAGCATAAATAAAGAGTGGATCAAACAGCCTGTTTGTGAGCAAACATGCTACTAATAATCTATTCTTTCCTTGTGTGTGCAACTTGCTGTCCAAATATTATCACTTTATTTTTCCAACAATGTAAAAATTCTAGTTTTCAAGTAGATTGTGCCATCACAAATCAATTGCCCTATTTTAAAAGGATGACTTTGGAACTGAGAGCAACATTCCTATTTTCTTCTTGACTTTCATTTTAAAATGGAAAGGAAACCTAAAGGTGAATATATGCAGAACTGCCTGATTCTACATCACTTCTAGGTCTCCAACCAATTCAAATTCAAACTGGCTTGGAATCTAGCAGCAGTGTGATGCATGGAACTGTTCACTGACATGACCATCGGTATATTGATCTAGAGAATCAGTACTAGTTGGATCTTGTTGTGCCCATTTGGCCATAATGAGGCCTAATCTCAGGAACAAACATTCTGCACCCCCGGGACAGCTGAAAAAACTTCCAAACCAGGATTGAGGTTATTTGTCAGATGCTCACAGTGGCGGCCTAAGACAGACATTCAGCCTCTTACACAGACTAATGAGGGACCTAACTACAATTGACGACTACTTGGGGGAATCAAGATACACAGACGTCAGTCTACTCTGTTCAGGGTATGTGGTAAAGGATGCATCCTAGCCAGGGGCTTATAATGGGCAGTGAGTGGTTGTGTTCACTGGCAGCATTTGAGATCCACTGGGTCAATTCACTGCCATCAATGTTTCTTACTGGCATTTGTCTACATACCATATGAAGAAAGATGGCCAATCCCTCTGGCAGAAGAGGCGCTCAGTTTTGACAGGCAGAGTTATTAGATAATTGCTTAGAACCAGACTTGCAAGTAAGCACACATTACTGTTCAGCTACAGAAAGCTGAGCATCTTTCTCCTAACCATGTCATTATTATAATCCTTGCAGGTGCCGCAATCTTTTGAACATCTACTTCTTAAGATTAACACAATCTCTCACAACAGTCAATGTCAGTTTTAGCAATCATTTGGAATCAACCAAGTGTAGCATTGATTCCTGCAGTGTTGTGTGTATAATGGTCAAAAGGAGCCTTGCACTAATCACAGAGAGAAGGCACAATCAGTATGAAGTAAGACATGTACCTCCATCATTCTTACCAGGTCTGCACGGTAATGGTTTTCACTGACATTGGTTGATCTTCTTAGACCATTAAACTTTCTCCTGAGTGTTGGTGATCTTCCTCTGCCATTTCCCTCCATAACAATTATACCAGCCAATTATGAAGCTCAACCCCCCAGGAACTTGTACATTCTGGGTCCCACCTCAGTGAATAAATTTTCCATACATGCATCTGAAAATCTGGATTAAATCCAATCTTGTATCTCTATTGACTAGACATGAAACGTTATTTGCTCACATCACCACAGCTGTCTGAAACGCACCCTAAGCAGCTACACTGGATGATTGTACCTGAACTAATCTGTTTTACACACAGATCTGACATAAATACTAAAAGCCCTGTTGGATGCTGCCCCCACTCCTCCTGTGCCATTCAAGTGCCATTGCATCAGTCAAAACACACAAACTGACTGCTTTACACTGAAATATATACAGTAATCAGTGTGGAAATCTCTGGCGTCCACAAAACCAGATAGCACAAACCAGTTTCAACCATGTATGTGTTATGACCAGCTAAGGAAGAATCCAATAAGTAATATATTATTCATCTCTAATTTTTTTTTCTTTTATTTGTCATAGTAATGAGAATATCTGTTGAAGAGGAGAGCACTGGATTTGCAGGATTATTGGAAACAAAAAAGAGAATTGAAAAGTGAATAGTCAATACATAGGGAAAGAAAGAGAATGATGATTTCGGGAATAGCAGTTAGAGATTTAGGGAATATACAGTTAAGAGGTATTGAATTGACGATGAAGGAGTAGACTGTACGGGTAGTGCTTTTCTTACATTTGCGAAACAAAACAGATATCCAAAGCAGATATCCTCTCTGATGAAGGGTCTAGGCCCGAAACGTCAGCTTTTGTGCTCCTGAGATGCTGCTTGGCCTGCTGTGTTCATCCAGCTTCACACTTTGTTACCTTGAGTTCTCCAGCATCTGCAGTCCCCATTATCTCAGATATCCAAAGCAGTTGAGTTTGAATAACAACTTGTGAAGAACAATGATGCAAGCAAGGCAAAAACTATAAGGACCTCAGGGAAGAATTAATAAAATGCAAAATAAAATGAGTTGACGTGGAAATGCTGAAATGGAGGCAATTCTTGGAAATGTTAAACATACACAAGCGGCTAATTTTTATGACTGCCTCCAAATCAGTGCCCAGCTTTGTATCCTTCCAATCAGGTCTCTGTTTTTTCCACTGTAACAAAATTGCTTTTTCACTAAGTCAAAAATCACTGTGTTTACAGGAATCTAAATGATCCCACCTTTTTTTTTTACACAAATGCAGCCTTTGGCACAGTTGAACACACTATCCTCCGAAATCTTTTTCCAAGTTGTTCATCTGGATAGAAATGAACTCACTTGGTTCCAAGACAACAAGGTGTAGAGCTGGATGAACACAGAAGGCCAAGCAGCATCAGAGGAGCAGGAAAGTTTGACGTTTCGGGTTGAGACCCTTCTTCACTTGGTTCCAGGTATTTTTCTAAACAATTTATCGGAGATGCTATTACACACTTTTGGGGCAGGTGAGATCGAACCTAGGTCTCCTGTTGCAGAGGTACAGCCACTATCATTTTACCACAAAAGCCTCACTCACCTGGATCCATACTTACCTGTAGGCAGAGAATCACCCACAATGCCTTCTATTCTTGTTTCAGAATTGTTACATCTGGATCTATCTTCAGCCTCCCTCCTATTCTTTTATTCTGCATGTTGCCCCTCAACAACACCATGTGAAAACCATGCTGTCATTTTTCACATCTACTCTGGAGTCACCTAATTTTGTCTCAGCACCTCCTCTCACATCCCACTCAACTTGTCCCACTATTTCTCAAACATCCAATACAGGTTGAGTAGAAATTTTCTCCAATTAAGGAGGACTAAAGACATTTGTTCAAACCGACCACAATCTCTGCTCCTCAGGAATTTATTTCATTCTTCAACTTTGCACCTGCCTGAACTACAATGTTTCAACCTTTATATCATATCTCTGATCTCAAGATGAGTTACTGACCTCATATTTCAGCTACAACCAAGACCATACATTTCTATCCCTGTAACACTGCCAGATTTTTGTCACATTGCAAGGTTTCACTCCTGGCTCAACTCATTCATGTATTTTACTTTATCTAGACTTTGTAATTGTAACACATCTGGATGACATGCTACATCCTACTCTCTATCTTAAGTATTGCTGCCCGATTCTCACTCTCATCAAATCCCTTTCTGTCCTATTCTCACAGACCTATACAGACTCTTGGATAATGCCTTTATTTTAAAATTCTCATTCTTTTCTAAGTCCCTCCTTGCCCCACCTCTCCTTACCTCTAATCTCCTTCAGGTCTTACAAACCGGAGTGAAATTTACACTCCTTTAATTTTGCATTCTGAGCATCCTCAATTTCAAATTGTTCCAATGATGATGGTTACATCTTTAATTGCCAACACCCAAAACTCTGGAATTGCTTTCCTAAACCTCTCTGGCTGGTTTTCCCCCTTGCAGATACACTTTAAAACCTATGTCTTTGAACAAGCCTTTGGTCGACTGTTCCAATATCCAGTGGCTCAGTATCAAATTTAGTCTGTGGCTCCCCTATGAAGAATCATTGGACATTTTACGTTAAAGGCGCTACACAAACACAGGTTGTTGTGAGCATGGGGACATTTCACAAGGTCTTACAGAAAGATTAAAAGTTTGTTTGAATAAAGGATAACTTGCCAATCACTGGAATGTCAATGACAAGGGCCATTAACTTAAAATTACCACTCAAAGACAGGGATTAGGAGAAATTTCTTTGCAGAATTGTTGAAGAGTGGAATTCGCTGTCACAGAGAACAGCTGACCTTGAAATCATAACAGGAATTTAGATGAATGTTTGAAACCTGGTTAGTTAGCTACAAGGGAGCAAAGTAAGATTAGTTGCAGATTCTCAGTATATTTACAGCGCAGGTAGAGACCATTCAGCCCATTGTATCCACACCAGTCAACACAGCTCTGACCACACGAACTCAAATTTTCCAGCTCTTGGAACAAAGTCCTGGAGACTATAGCAAGACAAGTGAATATTTAAATATAGTATCATCCCTGTTATCCAGTACCTTAACGTCCGGAATTCTCAAGCAAGCAGTAAATCAGAAAGGCGTCTCCTTTCTGTACGCAGTCGTTCTTCCACAATACAACAGTGTGAGATTCAAAAGGAGAAAACAGAACTGTAACATCCTGAAGGCCTTACCAGTGCAGAGCAACTGAGTTATTGCGATAAAGGTCTTAGAATCCCTATAGTGTGGAAAAAGGCTTCCTCTTTCTGGGAACTGATATTTGATCACCAAAGCCTCACTGACAGTATTTATGAATGGTGCTGGCCTGCTCTTTTTTCAAATGCACATTCACCTTGTCGTAGCGGTAAGTCATGTTCTCCCAGCCTTCACTGGTATTTCACGTGCAACTGGCAAGTTTAGGTAACTGACCGCACCCCTATTCCCGCTGGGTATCAGGCAGATTACTGTACTGTTTTTAAAAAAAAACCTAATATCTAATCAAGCTGTTCAACGATTGAGTTACACACTACTTCAACCTGCTGTTCAACCATCTTATTACACACTACTGGAGCAGGTGAGACTTCAACCAGGCCTCCTGGTTCAAATGCAGCATCACTCTCTACTGCACCTGGTATTCCCAGGCACTCTCCTATCCAAGTATTAACCAGGCCTGAGTCTGCTTAGCTTCCGAGATCAGACATTGCCTAATACTTAAAGTTCTAATTCAAGCACTCCTTCAGACACTGAGTTCCAGACTCCCACAACTCTCTGTGTGAAGAAAGTTCTCACTTCCTCTCAGCCTTCCACTTCTTTCTTTATATCCATTACCCATGGTTATTTAACCTTCTACTATGGGAAAAAAAAGTGCTTTGTATCCACACTGTGCTCCCCATAATCACCTCTACCAGATCACTCCTCGATCTTCACTGCTTCAAGGAAAACAATCCCAGCCCATCCAATCTTTCCATATAGCTCAAACCTTCAAGCCCAGACAGCATGGTGGTCAAATCACCCTGCACCCTCTCTAGTGCGATCACATCCTTCCTATAACATGGTGACCTGAACTGCATGCAGTACTATAGCTGTGACCTAACCAGTATTTTACACAGTGCCAGGATAACCTCATCGCTCTCCTATTCTATTGTTCTAGGACAATGGGTTGATTGATCGTTCAGTGCTGGTAACCTCCAGCAAAGCATTTATGAAGCCTTTTTAGATGAGGACATGAAACTGTAGGCAAAATATGGGCATGCATCTGCTCCTGGATTGGTTTCCGGTGATGTCGACATTGAAAAAAATCTCCAGCACATGTTGGGCTGAACGCCTCTTTCCATACTGAAGGAATTCAATTCTAAGTGCAACACATCACCTTTTTAAGATGCACAATTAGCGTCCATAAAATGTAATCTTTTAGCTTCATCCATGATGTGTTGTTTGAAGTTACTTAAAGCACTGAAACAGAAATAGCAAATCATTGTTTTATTTATGTTGTAGTTGAACTGGGACCCACACTGATAACTGTGCTCTAGGCACCAGCCTTTGCTCAGTGGTTGCCAACTTTGCCCATGAATCAGAAAGCCATGAGGTGAACAAGTGATCAAGCCTAATCATTTACAGCAGCAAGGAGAGGCATGACAGCATCAGTCATGTTTACCCACATGTGGGTGTGGCAGGCAAGGCTGGCATTAATTGTCCATCCATAATTGCTCTCAAAGATGGTGCTGAGATACCACTGTGAAGGAAGTAGTCCATATGGTGTAGGTACTATTCCTCACAGTTGTTGTATCTGACTAATTCCTGCAGCTACACCTGTACAACTATGTGAATATTACACACAGAATTAAAACTTGAACAAAAACATAATAAAAGAAAGTGGATTTACTTTCTTATAACTGTTCTTTTCACCACACCGTAGTGAATGTAATGATGTAATATTGTCCACTACTTCTTCCTCCAGTTACTTTTGCAAATGCATAGAATGTATATTATAACATAATTATAATTATAACATATAACATATAATTATAACATAAATACAGCTGCAGCTCAAGACACAGTCCTTTTGAATTTTTCCTTTAAAACTGGTTCTAGGAAGATTGGTAGTTTCTTACGGTAATGAAGGCAGGATGGTAGACAGACCAATAAAGTGACAAAAAAAAGGAATCTGCACATCTGGTACGGCAGTTGAATATGTCACACATTACCATAAAAAAGAAAGTTATTTATAGTGTTTTTTTCTGCCTCTTCATTCATCAATGGCAAACAACAGCAACAGTCAAAAGGGAAGAAGGTCTGGCAGAAAGGTCATATCTTTCGAGGCTCTTGATAATTCTCCTACTTCCGAACACAAGTGCAATAACAGGAAGGTCATTCTATATTTTGACAATTAACTAGGTTGTAAGGACTAATAAAAGTCAGTCTGGACACAATTTCCCTAAACAAATTGGCATAGCCCACGCAGTTATTTGTTACAAGTCTACGCTCTAACAGCTGCAGTTCAGTTTGTAGCACAACTGGCTCTTGAATCCAGAGGTTGTCAGTTCAAGCACAAACTAGTCAAGGCTGATACCCCAACAAGGAACTCTCAGAAGTACTGTTAAACAGAGACATCCTCAGCTATCTCAAGTGGACATTAAATATCCCATGTCACTATTATGAAGGGCAGGGGGATCATCCCTGATGTCTTGGTCAATATTGCATCACTTCTACATTACAAGTGATTACATCTCTAAGGTATTTCATCGGCTGTGAACCGTTTTAAGACATGCTCAGGTCATAGAAGGTGCTACATAATGCATGTCTTTCTTTTCAATTGTCAGCAATGGTAACTGTTTTCACAGTCATTAAAACAAACTACTAGCATTTCAGCTTGAGAATGTGGTCAAGTTTAAATTATGTTTGTTGCCAATATATACATCAAATGTTTAGCCAATCAAATAGAAATCCAAACACATCAAGGACTGCTCTCCAAACAGATCACAAAACTTATGGAAATGGGAGAATTATGTCCTTCTCTCTTCTTATAAGAAAAATGTCACCCGTATGCAAGTTAGAACTCAAGACATGCTTGCTGGCTTAACAAGATTTCTTTTTGGTCCCTAAAAGGTTCCACTCATCTTTCATCCATCCTTCTAAAAGATTTTTATGCTCCTTTTTTTCATTCACTATGTCCGTAATACACACACTTACTTCCGAATTTACTGATGCATTCTCTAATCAACCTGGTTTCTATGACATATCAAACTGTTTTCTATTCCGTTTTAAACTCAATTGCCTTTTTCAGCAAGGGAGCTCCTGTATTGGACGCCTCTTATTTCTAACTTGTGGGAATATGCTTGATTTCTGTCTGAAATATTCTGGCCTGCTGTTAACCATTTACTGTTTTCCTGCTAATCATTTCAATACATCTGTGGCTGGAATCCTCCTTAAACTCACAGAAATTAACTCACTTCTAATATTTTCCCCTTGCACAACAGGTTTTAACTTAGTTATACTATAAGCAGTACTACATAGATCTTCTCCCAGCCAAACATACCTCAATTGCTCTTCTTCATTTTCTAGAACCAGATCCAACCCTACTGCTTTTCCCACTTATTTCCTTCAAGATGTTTGGTGATATTATTACACACTTCTGGAGTGGGTGGGATTGGAACCCAGGCCTCCTGGCTCGACATTTAGAATTCAATCTCCTTGCTCTTTGCTTTTTCTGGCCTATTTCAGCATAATTGAAGTACCCCACTATTAGAACGCCGTAATTGTTATATTTGCCTGTAATTCTCTTTTACAGATTGATACTATTTGCTCTTTTTCACCACCGGGGGATGTTAGTAGGCATACATAAATATAAAAATTCCCCTTGGGTTCTTTAACTCTAACTGAAAACATCTTAGGACTCTCTAGAACATTAGCCCTTTACAGGGCTGTGTTCCAAACCTCTCATCATCCATCTAATTTCCCTTCTCTTTCCCTGCTGAATACATTGTAGCCAGGAATACATAGTTCTCATGTTTTATCCATTATATCATAACCCTATGTGACAGTTTGTGCTTGTAGTCCATTAACCTTGTTTCTAACTTACCTCAGAATAACATACAAATAGCACAAAATCAACTCAGTCAACTTTGCTCCATCTAATTCCTGCTCCCGCTATACTTGTTGCTCCATTTCTATTTGCCCCTCCAGCTTTTCTTTTAATTTTCATTTCTGCGATGTGGGTGTTGCTGGCTGGCCAGCATTTCTTGCCCATCCCTAGCTGTCCTTGAGAAGGTGGCGGTGAGCTGCCTTCTTGAACCACTGCAGTCCCCCTGCTATGGGCTGACCCACAATACCATCAGGGATTAGAATCCCTACAGTGTGAAAACAGGCCCTTCAGCCCAACAAGTTCACACCGACACTCAGAGCATCCCATCCAGATCCATCCCCCTAAACTACACATCCTTGAACACTACAGGCAATTTAGCATGGCCAACCCACCTAACCTGCACACTTTTGGATTGTGGGAGGAAACCGGAGCACCCGCACACAGACATGAGGAGAACATGCAAACTCCACACAGACAGTCACCTACGAGTGGAATTGAACCCAGGTCCCTGGCGCTGTGTGGCAGCAGTGCGAACCACTGAGCCACCGTGCCACCCAGGAGGGAATTCCAGAGTCTTGACCCAATGACAATGAAGGGCCGGTGATATTGTGCTTTCTCTGATGAATGCTTTAGCCCAATTTTGAGCCCCATGATTTGCTCAACATCTGACACATTTAGTACAGCAGTAGTGCCACACCACAAAGTGCGGGGTTTCCTTAATGTGAAGATGGGATTTGACCTCCACAAGGACTGTGCAGTGGTAACTCATAACAATACGGTCACACACACAGGCATCTGCAATAAATACTTTAGTAAGGACAAGGTCAAGCAGAATTTTCTCTCTTCAGAGAGATATAATTTTTTTGTTCAAGGATATTGACCAGAGGCAGGTATATGGAGTTAGGTCACACATCAGCTGTGATCTCGCTGAGTGGTGGGACAGGCTCATGAATGGCCTACTCCTGATCCAAAGTTTTATATTTCTTGGTTTCCTCTCCACGTGATGCAGGCCCGGTCTAGCAGCTATGTCCTTTAGGACTCAGTTATCTCAATCAGTAGTACTGCTGCTAAGCAACACTTTGTAATGGATATTGAAATCCTCCAACTAGAATACATTCAGTGCCCTTACCACACTTCTAAACAGTCTTCAACAAGGAGAGCAACTGATTCATCTGCTAAGGAATGGATAAAGAGGGTAAATCAACAGGATGTTATCTGGAAATGTTTGACCTGATGCCATGAGACTTCATGGAGTATGATGTCAATGTTGAGGGCTCCCAGGCAACTCTTTCAAACTTTTATGCTATCTCTGCCAGTGGGGTAAGGATATACCCAGGAAAAATGATAGAACATAGAACATAGAAAAGTACAGCACAGTACAGGCCCTTTGGCCACGATGTTGTGCCGTGGATTAGTCCTAATCCAAAATTAAAATAACCTAACCTACATTCCCCCCAATTCACTGCTGCCCATGTGCATGTCCAGCAGTCGCTTAAATGTCACTAATGACTCTGCTTCCACGACTACCACTGGCAAAGTATTCCATGTGCTCACAACTCTCTGGGTGAAGAACCTCCCTCTGACGTCTCCTCTATACCTTCCTCCTATGGCAGTATCTGAGACATAGTTGCATTCACACAACCATACCTCACAATATCAGCCTGTTTCTTCACTAGTCTATGAAATTCTTCTTTCAATTTTAGCACAAATCCCCAGATGTTAGCAACGAGGACTTTGCAAGGTCAACAGGGTGGGATTACAAATCCAGTGACACTGCCACAATGATACGCCTCTCCATTAATCCCATGGGCCTTAAATTTTAAAATGTCTCTAGAATGGCACGTTGTCAATCACCATTTGAAAGTTGTCAGCTTGATTTGACGACGACAGTTACTCTAAATCTCACAATCTGCCATAATTCAGGCTGATTCTCAACTTGTAGGTTTTTGAGCACACGGGCAGCGTGCCCCTCGAGGGAGTAGAATCTGAGGAAAGCAGGTTTTGTTCCTGTTTGGTCCTTCTCTGCTGCCATTCTACCTTGTCAGAAAGTTATGACTCAAACATTATGCAGCTTGACAAACAAGGTGTTTCCATTTTGAATGGAAAGCATCATGCTCCTTCCAGTCAGTAATATCAATGCTGCCATGCATGAAGGAAAGTTTGAGTGTTTTTTAAAATATTTTCCTTGTCCTCCCTGAAACAACAGTCATTTGAAATTTACAAAATAGGAACCCAATGGGGGGCAAACACCTGGGATGCAATTGAGGAAGCAGGAAGAGTTTAAAGTGGCACATGGCTACTGAGGTTGGAAGGAAGTGACTCAAAAATAATTATTTTCACAAATGGATGTGAGTTTTAAATTGAAGCAGCAGTAGAATCTGGAGTCAATCTAGGTCAGTGAATACGAAGTGATTAGTGAGTAAGATAAGACGGGAACGGCCGTTTTGCGTTAGCTGAAGTTTAGAAAGTGTGGACAAACAAATCAGAAAAGCATTGAAATAGTTGAATTAAGCAACAACAAATGTACAGCTAACATTTTCAGAGAGTGTGGATATTTCAGAGGTGAAGTCGGCATTAGTTAAATGGGGGCAAACACGAAACAACTTCAATAGTGGCTGTACAGTGGGATCGAATAACTACCGAGGATAAATGTTTGTGGTGGGTGTGTTGAAGTTGATAATTTCAAAACTTATTATTAGTAAATGAAACAACATAGCAACTCCTTTCTTACTGGATGTGGACACACAAATGACAGCAGAGACGAAGTAGTAGACCCATTGAGATGATCCACAGGAACCACCAAGTGTTGAAAATCTTTGTGTGGATCCCAATCTCATTTCCCAGTAATAAAGGAAAGGACGTGCAGATGTTTGGGGTTTTGAAGGTAACAGAAAAGTGTTGGGATCAGGATCAATCATTACTCAGGATGCTCTGAATTACAACTAAATATTTGTACAATCAAGTGAGATTGAATCGGACAACAGAAGAGAAATGTGCTCAAAGAAGGTGGGGATGTGCCAAGGCAATGGACAAAGGTCAAGCATGCTTGTTTTTAAAATCATGTTAATGGCAGTGGTCTTGAAAGGGAGTGTATGCAAGGAACATGTGGCTCAGTGGTTAGCACTGCAGCCTAACAGCGCTAGGGACCCGCGTTTGATTCCAGCCTTGGGCCACTGTCTGTGTGGAGTTTGCACATTCTCCCCATGTCTGCATGGGTTTCCTCTGGTGCTCTGGTTTCCAACCACAATCCACAGATGTGGAGGTTAGATGAATTGTCCATACTAAATTGCCCTCAGGGATGTGTAGGTGGGTTATAGGGGGATGAATCCGGGTGGGATGGTCTGATGTTTGGTGTGGACTTATTGGGCTGAAGGGCCCGTTTCCACACTGCAAGGATTGTATGATTCTATGATAACATGCAACACAGAATGTCAGCCAATAAATGGGCCAGAAAGGGAAGTTGGGTAGCCAGCATTTTAGTGGGAATGAAGTTAAAGTTGCAGGAGGTAAAGCTCTCAGCCAAACTGGACACTCGTAAGACACAGAAGGAGACGGGAGAGCATTAGCGGAGAAGGGAAGATCACAATTAGAACAATGTAAGGAAATGGGAGGGAAGTTGGAATTATTAAAAACAACTAATGGACAATTCCAACATGTCATAAAATGCAAAGGTAAAATACTGAGGATGCTGGAAATCTGAAAAAAACAAGAGAATACTGGAGAAACCCAGCAAGTCTGGCAGTATCTGTGGAGAGAGCAAACAAGTTAACATTTTGAGTCCTGTATGAGTCTTCTTCAGAACTATTCGCAGGCAATAGGACTATTTTGGGTGCTCCTGTACAAGTTATATGACTTACAGGAGCAACACCAATATCTTGTGGATGGTTTGTTCATGCCGTTGAGGTGGATTTAAGCTAGACTGGTGGGGATGGGACCTTGACATGAAGTTCCAAAAGGGAAGAAGCTAAGATGGAATTAGTAATTAAAACACGAGTGAGTCCTAAAGGTAGAGGTAATATAGGCTGGATAAGAAAGCCAAGAGGTTAGCAAGGTTAGGTGGAATACATGCATGGACTTTGAAGAATAAGATAGATGAGCTGAGGACACAGAAAGCCATATGCTATGGCATATCAGCGTTACAGCCAAGACTTGGCAGCAAGATGGGTAATTTGATTATACAGGTATTCAGAAGGGGGGGGGGGAAAGAGAGAAGGGGGAGAAAGAGGGGATATAAAGAAGGTTGCGACAGTTTTTTTTAACCCATTTGTAGGATAAGGAAGTCTCCTAGTTCCCTCTCTTGAATATCTGCAGTCTATCTGATGTAGGTAGCCACACAGTGCTGTTACAGGAGGAGTTTCAGAACCATGATCCAGTGTGGAATGAGGTTGGCCAGATGGATCCCTGAGTAGGCGTTCCCTGACTGAGGCCGTTAACCCGGCCCAAATCAGGAAATCCTGGCTGATAAGAGTCTCAGAGATTCTCTTCACTCTTGGAACTGGCTGTAAGGTAACTGGATGTGAGTTTGCTCGCTGAGATGGAAGGTTAGTTTTCAGACGTTTCACCACCATTCTAGGTAACATCATCAGTGAGCCTCCGACGAAGTGCTGGTGTTATGTCCCGCTTTCTATTTATCTGGTTAGGTTTCCTTGGGTTGGTGAGGTCATTTCCTGCATTGGTGATGTCATTTCCTGTTCTTTTTCTCAGGGGATGGTAGATTGGCTCCAAATCAATGTGTTTGTTGATGGAGTTCCGGTTGGAATGCCATGCTTCTAGGAATTCTCATGCATGTCTCTGTTTGGCTTGTCCTAGGATGGATGTGTTGTCCCAATCAAAGTGGTGTCCTTCTTCATCTGTGTGTAAGGATACAAGTGATAGTGGGTCATGTCGTTTTGTGGCTAGTTGATGTTCAGTGACGAAACGTCTGAAAACTAACCTTCCAGCTCAGCGAGCAAACTTACATCCAGAACCTCAACCTGAGCTACAAATCTTCTCAAAACTCGCTGTAAGGTAACTGGTCAGAGTAAGTGTACTGTGCATGTGTAAATAAAGGGTGATGTGGTGACAGAATCCCGGGCTTCTTGGAGTTATTTCACAGTGATAGGGAATGAATGGCAGTACACTTCCTCATGGTTGGGAAAAGTGCAGATCATGGTTCTTCCATGCATTTTCCACCCTTGTCTTTCTTGATGGTAGTGGTCATAGGTTTGGAAGGTGCCATTTGAGGAGCCTCGGTGAATTTCTGCAGTTCATCCTTATAGATGGCACGCACTGCTGCTGCTGAGCATCAGTGATGGAGGGTGTAGCTGCTTGTGGAAGTGGTGTCAATCAGGCAGGCTGCTTTGTCCTGGATAAGGTCTCCCTCCAACCCACTATAGTAAGGCGAGATCCCACTTTATCCCCCTAATCCCATTTTAGTCACATGACGCCAACATTAAATACCATCAATAATGCAGTTGGAAGTGAAACTCCTACCTCACTGCCTGTTACGGTACAATGAAGGACCAGAATGTACAGAAAAAGTGACCACAATTAAATATGTACATATGCAAATCAGATCACAGTGTTCTTACTGAGCCTTAACAAATACAACGAGCCATTTCCTTACTGTCATACACAAGGAAAATACTGATTCCTGGCATATGTATCAATACAAGAAAAACAGAATGAGGAAACATTTTCAGGATTTCAGAAATGGATGCAAAAGAAATGTTAAAAATGCTCAACGGTTGATGCAGATCTGTGGAGAGAGAAACAAGTTGATAATTCAGGTTGTTTAACTGTCACCAAGAACCTGAAATATTAACTTGATATCAGTCTTGGATACTATCTAACTGACTGAATGTTACTGGTTTACTCCTGATTTTCAACAACTGCATCCACACTATTTTATTTCAATAATTAAATTTAAGTTGTACACATTATTACTAATGAAATAGCTTTATTGATTCATAGCGCAAAATGACTGTCAAATAGTTCTTGATGGGACATATGGCAAAAAAAACTAGATTTTATAACACATTTATGTAAGAATGCATAGAGTGTACAGGACAGTAAAAGATGTGTTCCAACCAATCAATGACAAGCTTTATGTTCTCTCTCCCTCCAGTCTTATCTTACTAAATATACTATCACAATTATGAACATTAGTGAACCAGATGGGCTTTTGCAACAATCAACTAGCCTTTAGAATAACTTTTAATTTCAGACTTTTACTTAATTGAAATTTCATTAACTGCACTGAGAAGTTTGAATCCATGTCTCTCGAGGTCTTGGGCCCTGAATTACTAGTGCTGTGACATTACCACTACCCACTGCCTCCCTGTCAAACTCAGCACTAAGGAACCACAACCATCCTTAGCTAATCTTGGGAACTGATCAGCTACATGATTTCCTCTTTATTTCATCTCTGTCAAGTATTAATCAACCAGCAATGAAGTAGATATCAGCTGGTACCAGTATCAGGGAGGAAGGGAAAACTCAATACAAAGTCTCTTTCCAAAAGACCAAAGATTCACTCCAAAGGAATCTACCTAAGACAAAAGAATGACATGCACGTGAGGAGGCAAGAACAGAACTGAAAGCAGGTTGTCAGTAGGAAGTAAGCACAGTCTAAAATTCAAAAGGTCATCATATCACAGGAAGGTAAGATGTTGTTCCTGCTCAAATATCCAGATCATTGAAAAATGTACCTCAACCTGTGCAACTGTTACCTACTGAAGAACAATACAGAATGCCAACATCCTGGAACAAACAAAAAAGGTAGGTTTAAACAATCTGTGGAAACATGCCCATTTCCTGTTTGATAATTTTACATAGCAGTGTGATGAGATCAGGAGTTCACTGTGTAACGAATGGAAGAACAGAAACACATGTCCCATTAACTAAACAGTTCTAGTTTTACTGAAGCGAGAAGTTCTCTGACTTTCTGACCCCAAAGGAATGTTCTTATTCATTTAGCTTGAAGTTGCTATTACTTACATTGTAAAATGGAAAACTGACAAAATCTAAAGTGAATATGTAAAACTCAGCAGTAACACATACCATCAAAACTTCTGCTTCATTTTGTTCAAAACAATGCTCAATATGGATTCCGTTTGTGTTCGATACAGACCTAGATTAACAAAACTGCACTGTCAAAACATGCCTTTGTTAAATCCTCAGAGTAAGGGAACAGTAGTGAAATAAAACAAAGTTAAAAGAAAGAGACTGAAAATTACAGGTACTCCCAATGAAAAGTATATGTGCGTAGAACTGGATGAGGAGTTACCGCCTGACATCGATCAAGTCTGACCACTCTGATGTTGGCATCATTATGATATGCCAATAATGAAAAAAATGGAAGGACACAAAAGGTACTGTGTTAGCTAAATACCCCGGAGTTATTTATGGTAAATCCACAGTCACGTTGTCTTACAAAAACCAAAACCACACACAAGATGACTGGAAATTTGTAGAAGTCTCCTTGACCAGGAAGAAAACTAATTCAAATACATCATGCACTTCTGCTCCAAAATAAATAAGATGTTGCTACTCATGAGAACAAAAGAAATGGGAGGAGTAGGCCATAGTGTTCCATGAGCCTGTTCCATATTCATACAATCATAATTCATTGTCTGTCTCCACACCTCTCTCCATTCTCTAAATGCTTTGATTTTGAGATCACAAAAATCCATCTATATCAATCATGAGTCTATGCAATTATAGCATGTCCACAGCCTTCTTAAGATTGAAAACTTCAAATACTGACAATACGGGGTGAAGAGTTTTGTTGTCTGAGTACCCCCATCCTTAAAATGTCCCCATATTCCAGATGCCAAAACCAAGAGAAACAACTGCTCAGTGTTTACCTTTAAGAAGTGAGTATGATGCATTCACCATTTTTAGGACTGTAGTGAAGCATAATAGAACATAGAACAGTACAGCACGTTCAGGCCTTTCAGCCCACAATGTTGCACCTATCCAAGAGTCGCTTAAAAGTTTCTAAAGTATCTGACTCCACTGCCACTACTGGCAGCATATTCCACATGGTCCCCACTCTCTGTGTAAAGAACCTACCTCTGCCATCTCCCCATACCTTCCCTGAATCACCTTAAAGTTATGCCCCCTCATAGTCATTTCCACCCTGGGAAAAAGTCTCTGACTATCAACTCTATCTATGCCTCTCATCATCTTGTACACCTTTATCAAGTCACCTCCTGGTCCTTCTTTCCAATATAAAAAGCTCTAGCTTCCTAAATGTTTCCTCATAAGACCTGCCCTCCAGTCCAGGCAACATCCTGGTAAATCTCCTCCATACCCTCACTAAAGCTTCCACATCTTTCCTATAATGACATAACCAGAACTGAACACAATATTCCAAGTGTGGTCTAACCAGAGTTTTATAGAACTGTAGCATAACGTCACAGCTCTTAAACTCAATTCCCCTGCCAATGAAAGCCAACGCAACATACGCCTTCTTTACAACCCTATCAACTTGGGTAGCAACTTTGAGCGAGCTATGGATCTGTCCAAATCATGATGTCAGGTCTGAATCCTGATTGGTATAGATTGTTTGTAGGGGAGTCATGCATGTGAAGTGACTACAGCACTGCTGTTCAAGTAGTTAGTAGGACATAAGAGGTATAAATCGGCAATGACCGTTTGTCCAAAGTTACTGAGCATATTACAATACTGTATCTAGGTCCTTAGGGCCTGAATCCTAAGCTTTGCAGGGAAATGCATCTGCTCAATTTGAATTCTGTGTGTGTATCTAGAGGTTGACAGCCTCTTGCAGATACAGGATTCCTCCTCCACCAGGGCCTGCAATACATTACCCATTTGGCCTGGAGCGCACTGTCTCATATTGTGCTATTCCTCATATGTCTCCCAGATTAGACTTGCCTCCATTGAGGGTATCAGCAGCTGCTTCAGTCACAATGAGCAAATATTGCCCCTCCCTTGAGGTGGCAAGAGGGGTGGTGAGAATAGGAAATAGTTGGGCAAACTGGTTCTGAAGAAATACTCGTGTCTAATTTGCCACAACATCATTTAATTGCCAGATGAGAAGGTCCATTGAGGATTTTATAAACTTGCCAGAAATTTAAGCTCTGAACCAGCATTTTTGCCCATTCTTAATTCCTCTTCAAATGATAGTGGTGAGCTGTCTTCTTCAACTACTACAGTCCATTGTAGGTACACGCACAGTACCGCTAGGGAGGGAGGTTACGGATTTGACATAGTGACATGAAAGAAACGGTGAAATAGTTCCAAGTCAGCACAGTGAGTAGCTTAAAGACAATGATGTTCAAACTGTCTATTGCATTTTTCCTGTAAATGGTAGAGGTGATAGATTGTGCTGTCTAAGGAGCCCTTGTGAATTTTTGCAGCACCACTTGTAGATGATACACCCTAATGTGATTTGGTGGTGGAGTGAGTCAATATTGATGGTAGTGAATGGAATACCAATCAAGGATGCTTCCTTGACCTGGATGGTGTCAAGCTTCTTGAGTCTTGCTTGAGCTGCATTCAACCAGGCAAGTGGGAGTCATTCTACTGCACCCCTGACTTGCATCTTATCATAGGTGATTAGGCTTTGAGGAGTCAGGAATAGAGTTACACACTGCATTTGCAGCCATTTTTAATTATATGGCTAGTCTGTTCAGTTTCTGGTCAACGGTGGGGGTTTCAGTGACAATAATCCTCCTGAATGTAAATGGGTGATGGTTAGAATCACTATTATTGGATAGGTCGTGGTCTGAAACCAGGCTGACAGTGACAAGTAATGTATTGCAGAAGCATGGATATTGTTCAGGTCTTGCTGCATTTGGAGGTGGAATGCTTCAGTATCTGAGGAGTCGCAAAGAGTGCTGAACATTGTACGATCATCAGTGAGCATCTCCTCTTGTGTCCTTATGATGGAGAGAGGGTTGTTAATGATGTTTGGGCTGAGGACACTACCCTGAGGAACTTCTGCAGAAATATCCTGAAGCTGAGAAGACTGACATCCAACAACCACAACCATCTTCTTATATGCCAGGTATGACTCCCTGAATCCTAATTTATTCTGGTTTTGCTAGGGTTCCTTGATGCCATGCTCAGTTGAATGTGGTCTTAATCTCAAAGGCAATCACTCTCACCTCAACTACAGAATTCGTCTTCTTTATTCATGTTTGAACCAAGGCTGTCATGAGGTCAGGAGCTGAGAGCCACTTGATAACACTACTGATGGCACCTTCCAAAACCCTGCATCCCAAAACCAGCCCAGCTCATTCCCTCCCCCCACTGCATCCCAAAACCAGCCCAGCTTGTCCCCGCCTCCCTAACCTGTTCTTCCTCTCATCCATCCCCTCCTCCCACCTCAAGCCGCACCTCCATCTCCCACCTACTAACCTCATCCCGCCTGCTTGACCTGTCCATCCTCCCCGGACTGACCTATCCCCTCCCACCTACACTCTCCCCTCCACCTATCTTCTCCTCTATCCATCTTCGGTCCGCCTCACCCTCTCTCCCTATTTATTTCAGAACCCTCTCTCCATCCCCCTCTCCAATGAAGGGTCTAGGCCTGAAACGTCAGCCTTTGTGCTCCTAAGATGCTGCTTAGCCTGCTGTGTTCATCCAGCTTCACACGTTGTTATGATGATCAAGAGGGGACTGATGAGACATTAACTGATTGGATCGAATTTATCTTGCTGTCTATGTACATGAGATACTTGGTAATTATTGGCCAGTTAAGGGCCTTAACTTGCCACTGCCAGGATTACTTGACTTGCTGAAAAGTAGCCAATTTCCTGACTGGTAAACATGGGTGACCTGCCTACTTGATCTGTTTGTGGGCTTGGGAGGCAAGACTCCATCTGGGGGCAATTGAAAGCACAGATGGGTGGGTCTAACGTGAGGTCTCTGAAAGCCAAGTGAAATTTTGCCCTCATCTCCCGCCACTCCCAACTCTCACCACATGAAAAGCAAAAGAAAAACATCTATCTACCCACTTTTGGATCCCTGAAGAATAGGACAAATTGTCTTTAGGACCCAAAGGCTGCTGGCCGCTAATTGGCTGGCAGCTTTTGGTAAGTCAGGAGGCCACAGAGGCCTGTGTTTGGCCAAGAAACTCACAAGGCAGCTCTTAAGCTGGTTGGCAAGCTATATAGTGAGCTCTCTCAGCAGGGGGCTCAGCAAGCTGGTGAACACAAAAAATGCTTCCTCCCCTCCCCAACACAGTAAGAAACAGGCAACGTCTGGGCCACTGGATCTGATCTTTAAACGGGGGAGCTTTATGTTGTGCTAGCAAGTTACTGCATTGACATCCGTATTTGTCCAGACAATCAACAGCTAGTTAGCAGGCTGGAAGCACCAAAATAAGCAGGGGGTACAAACTTGGCATATTGCCTACATCACAGTCAATGAGTACAGATTAATCCTGCATTGTGATTCCTGAGCCAATTTGAGGCCAGATTTAGCTGTCACCTTTTTTTTTAAAAAACAGGCTACATGTAACATAATAGCTTGAACTTTACAATGTCTACATTACGTCCCAAATTTTGTAGAAGACATAGAAGCCTTGGGAAATCTTTCAACCTTTTACAGATCCTCCATCGTGATTTTTCAACTTCCCCCTTTCACTTACTTAACACCTACTATTCTTTCTAATGGTTTTAAAGTTTCAATAAAAAGCCATTGACTTTCTGTCTGTCTCCACATTGCTGCCCAACTGCTGAGTACTGCTTTTCTTTAGATTATGAAAAGAAAATTTTGTTGCCTCACAAAATTGTGGAATAAGCTGATCCTAACCGTGAGCAGGAGGTATGAAGTTGGATTACATCAGGTTAAGTTTACAGTCTGGAACGATAGGTCTTCCAGTAGCTTTTCACTAAAATTCTGTGTATGAAGTATTTAAACAAGGTTATTACTTCAACATAGCCGGTGAAAATAGCTCAGTTTAAAACATAGGTTTAGATGTAGTTTAAATGCAAAACATTCAAACCATTACAACATTAATTACATGGGATTACCTCATTCCCTGTCTCCTCCTTTCTTTGGTTATAATATTCCAGGTCCCGAGCGACACCAGGCACTTTGTTGCGTTGCACGTGAGGTTGTTTCTTCCAGTTTCTAAATTCTAATGAGAGATGTAAAATCAGTGCATTACAAATTTGTCATGAATCACAAAGTACCAAAAAATTAAAATGAACCTATACGTTGTCAGGTTCAGGAGACAACAGGGAGGTTGTAGTTAGAAATGTCTTGCTGATTAATACTGGAAAGATATTAAGATATTTTAAAAATTCAAAATCTACTTAGCTCATTGAAACTCCTTAAATATTCCATAATATCCAAATATATTTTGAATGCTGTGATTTTCCTTCCAATTAATTATCTTAATACATTATTCAAAGCATTTAGCAGCGATTTTATTTGTTTTTAAAACCTACATTTCAAACTGAGCTATATTCATGGGCTATGTTGAAGTAATAATCTTGTTTAAATACTTCATACACAGAATTTTAGGTGAAAAGCTATTGGAAGACCTATCGTTCCAGACTGTAAACTTAACCTGATGTAATCCAACTTCATACCTCCTGCTCACGGTTAGGATCAGTTTATTCTGCAATTTTGTGAGGAACATAATTTTCTTTTCATAATCTATAGAAAAGCAGTACTCAGCAGTTGGGCAGCATTGTGGAGACAGACAGAAAGTCAAAGGCTTTTTATTGAAACTGAAAACTGTTAGAAAAGGATAGTAGGTGTTAAGTAAGTGAAAAGGGAAAGTGGGAAAAACCCAAAAAAGGTCTGTAAAAGATTGGAAGATATTGGCGAGATTGCATCTAGAGAAGGCACTTAGAGCAAAGACAAGTTGCAAAATGGCATGCAGTGCCTCCTGAAAGGAAACTAAAAGAAAACTAAGCTTGCAAAGGAGAGCAAGACAGAAGGGGCTGAAGTGTAGTCCAAAACAGCTGCACTCATGTTGCATCTGGAAGACTATACCTTATCAAAGGATGGCATGCTGTTCTTATTAGCTTGTAGGAAGAGTTTAGGAGGGTGTGAATACAAGTCAGCATGAGAGGTGGGACAAATGGATCAAGTGTCAGTAGGAGAACATGATTTGAACCAATGCTGTTGATGTCACCCTGCATTGCGAAATAGTTGTCAACCCAACTGAGCTAACCCAACCTTGCCTATGTAATATCTTCCCTTTGACAATTTTTTCGTCCATCCGGTGTCTCAACAAGTTTCTCTTTCACTACAGGTTTGGTAGCTCCGTGGAAAGAGCAGGTAAAAAGTTGGCATTTGGTGCCTTGACCATGTACTTTACCCTGACGCAAAAATCTCTTTGTCAGCTCTACTCCTCCTCTTACTGCCCTCTGTTTCAATGCCTATCAAAGTTTTGGATGTCATCTGCTACCGTTTCCTTGATGCTTCTATTTCATTTTTCACTTTCTTTCTGAACTTCCTATATCTTGTTGGTCCTCGTTTGTACAATTAATCTGACATCAGCACACTTTGTCTGCTTCCTGTTGCTTTCCTAGCTCTGTCATCATCAATCGAGTTTGGTTTGTGCTACCTTTGCCCCGAGGGGAGTTCATTTCATTGTACTGTATTGTTTTCCTCTTTAAAGGCAATTTATTATTCCATTAGTTTTATCCAGAAATTGGTTGTTGTAATTTACTGGGGTCAGATCTGTTCCTTGAACTTGACCCTCCATCAATTAAGGACTGAGGCTCCAAAACATTGAGTTGTCAAATAAACCTGCAGGGAGTGTAACGTGGTGTTGTGTGATTTCTGACTTTATCCATCCCAGTCCAACACCGGCACCTCCACAATACAGCATGAAAACAGACTCTTCGGTCCAACCAGTCCATGCCAAACTTAACCCCAAACTAAACCAGCACCACCTGCCTGTGCCTGGCCCATATCCCCCCAAACATTTCCTATTCTTGTAGTTATCCAAAAATCTTTTAAATGTTCTAATTACACCCACATCCATCACTTCCTCAGGAAGTTCATTCCACATACGAACCACTTGAAAAAATTTGCTCCTCATGTATTTTTTAAAAATCTCTCTCCTCTCCCCTAAAAAATGTGTACCCTAGTCTTGAAATACCTTATCTTATGGAAAAGATAGCTACCACTAACCATATCTATATCCCTTATTATTTTATAAACTTCTGTAAGGTCGCTTCTCAATCTGCTATGCTCCAGTGAAAAAGTCCCAGCCAATCCAGACTGTCCTTATAATGCAAACCTTCCATTCCCGGCAACATCCTGGTGAATCTCTTCCAAACCCTCTCCAGCTTAATATCTTTCCTATAACTGGGCAACAAGAATTGGACAGAGAACTCCAGAAGAGGCCTCACCAATGTCTATATAACCTCAACAAAACTTCCCAACTCCTTACGCATAGGACTGTGCAATGAAGGCATGTGTGGCAAATGCCATATTAACCACCCTATCTATACGTCATGCAAACTTCAAAGAATTATGAACCTGAACCCCTAGCTCCTCTGTAATACAACACTACTCAAGGCACTACCATTAACCGTATGTCATACCCTTGCTTGTTGCACCAAAAATGCAACACCATACTTATCAGCAAACTTGAAGCTCATGAACTGAAAGGGGAAGTCGCAGCATAAATACAAAGTCGTCTGAACAACAGGAAAGGAGTTTTTTTTTGGGGAGTAGGTACATATATAAACAGTTCCTGGGGATTGGTTTAAGACATTGTGGACTATTGTGAGCTTTCAGGAGGATAGTGGCAGACTTCAAGAGCACACAAACAGGCTGGAGGAATAGGCAGGCAAGTAGCTAATTCCTTGTTTCTCCAACCAAAGTGTTAGGTGATATGAAGTAAAGGAGCCAGTTCTGCACTGTACTCGGGAGTAGACAGTTCTGGTAACATACCCATGCAAATGACTAAAGGTGGAGGGTAGATTGAGAGAGTGGTTAATAAAGCAAACAGGATCCCAGGGTTTACAGTAGCAGAAGAACACAAAGGCAAAGATGTTTTGGTAAACACTGGCTCAGCCTCAACAAGAGTGCTGCATTCAACTCAGTGCAATGCATTAAAAGGAAGGAAGGATGCAAAGACATTGGACACGGAGTAAAAAATTTTATAAGAATAGTTGCAGGGATGAGAGATTTCAGTTATACTGACAGATTGGTAAACTGGGGCTTTGTTCCTTGGAGAAGGTTGAAAGGAGACTTGTTCGCAGTGTTCTAAGTCACAAAAGATAAAAGTGGATGCAGAGAAATTGTTCCCATTGGCAGAATAGTCAAAAACCAAAAGGCATCAATTTAAGATGGCTAAAGTGCCAGAAGCAACATAATGAAAAACATGTTTACACAGCAAGTAATTAAGATTTGCAATGCATTGCCTGAGAGTGTGATGGAGGTATATTCAATCATAGCTGCCAATAAAGATTTTAATATTATTTAAGAGAGTAATACAATTACAAGGCTACGGGGAAAACCTGCTGGTGACAGACGGGTCAAGTATCTCCCTTCAATGCTTCTATAAGGCAGTGAATTAAAATGACAGATGACTGGTAGATCAAGGCTGTGCTTACAAATGGAGTTGGGGTTTTCCTCAAAAGCACCATTCATTCTGTATTTGGTTTCTCCAATGTATAGAAGGGAGCTTTGCAAAGGAACTCCATTCAGTCCACCAGCATGGGTCTGAGCTTCTGACCATGTGTTGTCTGGATTCCCCATTTCGCCTTCATGCTGACCCTGCCTGGCTCAACCTCCCAGAGCATTCCAATGTCAGAGAGAGGAGCAGAAGCTCGTCTTCCAATTAGGCACTTTAAGGACTTCGAGATTTAACATTTGTGTTTAGCAATTTTAGACCATGACCTCTCCTTTAATTTTGTTTCTTTTTCTTTGTGGGTTGTTTTCCTCTAATTTTTCCTTTATTTTTGCTTCCATGCCAGCAACTGTTCATCACTTTGCCATTCACATCTACTTGAGACACATCTTTTGGTTCTACGCTTCTTCAACTGCCACACCCCATAGCCCGGCACGCTTAGTCATTTAAATTGCTCCCTTCTTGCACTTTATAACAGACCTTCAACTTCATTTCTCTCACCTTCCTCCCTTTCACTTGCTTAAAATGTAATATCATCTCTGGTCTTTTACAGTTCTGATGCAAGGTCATCAAGATGAAAGGTCATGTCTGTTCATCTTCTATCCCGATGTTGCCTGACTTGCTGACTATTGCTGGCATTTTTTTTTAAATTTCAAATTTCCAGCATCCGCCTAGTATTTTACTTTTGGATTATTTGTTGTGCAGTACTCAAAAATGAGATCACTTCATGGTAGTGGTAAAATGCAAATGAGCCTGAGTCAGGAATTAGGGTTTAACCCAACAATGATGCAAAGTGGAGTGCAAAGGTACAAGGGTCATGCTCAACTTTGTTCTGGAATCAATCCAAGCGTTAATCATGCTAGTGCAGTCCAGGTTGGACACAAGTTTAAATTTATGACTAAAGACATCCTACAGATTTAGTAAAAAAAAAGAAAGAACTGCGAATGCTGTTAATCAGGAACATAAACAAAGTTTCTGGAAAAGCTCAGCAGGTCTGGCAGCATCTGTGAAGGAAAAAACAGAGTTTAACGTTTCGGGTCCGATGACCCGTCCCCTTCCCCCATTTTGAGGAAGGGTTGTCAGACCCAAAACGTTAACTCTGTTTTTCCCTTCACAGATGCTGCCAGACCTGCTGAGCTTTTCCAGCAACTTTGTTTTTGATCCTACAGATTTAGACCTGATTAAGGTGTTGAGAGTGTTCATTGTATTGCAGAATCATGCATCCTTGCAAACTATTAACTTTGATTGCTTCACTATTTTGCTTCAAGATTTCAAGTGATTGTTTTACTGTGAATTTCAGTTCATTTCAGTTCAATTACAGGGTAGATATTGAGAAGAAGTTTACAAAAGCGGGAGAATCTCTCATAAAAAGGCATAGTTACAGAATAAGAAAACACTCATTTAAGACGAATACGTAAAGCAATTTCTTCTCACAAAATGTAGTGTTTTTTTGCCTTTCTTCATTCACATGATTAGTGCATCACTGGCCAGGCAGCATTTATTTCCCATCTCTAACTGCCCAGAAGATAGTTCAGAATCAACCACATTGCTGAGGGTCTGGAGTCACTTGGAGGCCAGACCAAGTAAGGATGGCAGCTTCCTTGCCTCAAGGACATTAGTGAACCAAATATGTTTTTCCTGACAATCGACCAATGAGTTCATGGTCATCATTAGACTCTTAGCTCCAGATATTTATTGAATATCGCCTGCTGTGGCAGGATCCAAACCTGGGTCCCCAGGACATTACCTAGGTCGCTGGGTTAACAGTCCAGTGATAATAACCACTAGGCCATAACCTCCCCATGTAGTGAATAGCTGGAAGTCTCCAGCAAAAGCTGTGGTGGCTAAATCACAGAGTACTTAAAGAGGAGACAGATCAATTTTTGAAATCAAAGAGTTGAGGCCAATGAGGAACTGGTACACAAGAGGAGTTGAAGCCTAGGGCAGATGAATCATGATTTTATAGAGAGGCCAGGTTTAGAGAGTTGAATGGCTTACTTCTGTTCCTACTTCTAATTCTTGTGCTCTTTCCAGCACAATTCTATTTTAATTTGAGAGATTTAAGGAATCTGGTGTTTTTATATTTATTCATATCAACAGTAACTGAAATACACTTCTGAAAAATAGTAATTCATTCAGATTATTTTCTTTAAAACTTCCCTGCCATTTTTTAGGAGTAAGCTTTTGTCTTGTCATCTTTAGGTATTTTCAGCATAAAGCAGACAGTCAAAAGTCGTGCCGAACTTCTGCTTTCTTTGCAACTCAAATTAAAAACATAAAAATAAAATAAAGGTCTTCTCAAGATTCTTGGAAACAAAACAAGAGACAAGAAAATACTGTTTGGTCCATCAAAACTCCCTGACACTCTGCTGCCTACATAAACCAATCCCTTTCTCTACCATGCAATATTCTGGGAGAAGCGAGAGTCATAGAAATATACAGCACAGAGACCCTTTGGTCCAACTCGTCCATGTCGCCCAGACACCTTATAAAAATCTAGTCCCATTTGTCGGCATTTGGCCCATATCCCTCCTAACCCTTCCTATCCATATATCCATCCAAATGCCTTTTAACTGTTGTAATCGTACAAGACTCCACCACTCCTCTGGCAGCTCATTCCATATACGCACCATCCTCTGTGAAAAAATTGCCCCTTAAGAGGATTTTATATCTTTCCCCTCTCACCTTAAACCTATACCCTCTAGTTTTGCACTCTTCCATCCCGGGGAAAAGACCGTGCCTATTTACCCTATCCATGCTCCAAATGAATTTATAAGGTCACCCCTCAGCCTCCGACGCTCCAGGGAAAATAGCCCCAGCCTATGCAGCCTCTCTCTGTGGCTCAAACCCTCCAACCCTGGCAACATCCTCCTAAATTATTTGCAAAATCTTTCAAATTTCCAAGCATCCTTCCTATAGCAGGGAGATCAGAATTGCACACAATACTCCATAAATGGCCTAACAATGACCCGTAAGCTGCAAGAAGACCTCCCACTACACTCAATGCACTGACCAATAAAGGCTAGTGTACCAAACAATTTCATCACTATTCTATCTGCTGTGTCTCCTCTTTCAAGGAACTATGATTCTGCACTCCGTGGTCTCTTTGTTCAGCAACACTCCCTAGGACCTTAGCATTAAGTGTGTAAGCCCTGTCGTGATTTGTCTTTCCAAAATGCAGCAGCTCACATGTATCTAAATTAAACTCCATTTGATACTCCTCAGCCCGTTGGCCCATCTGATCAAGATCCCATTGTACTGAGATAACATTCTTCGCTGCTCACTACACCACCAATTTTGGTGTTGTCTGCAAACTTACTAACCAAACCGCTGCCTATGTTCACATTCAAATCATTTATATAAATGACAAAAAGCAGTGGACCCAGCACCAATCCCTAGTGGCACACCACTGGTCACAGGCCTCCAGCATGAAAAGCAATCCTCCACCACCACCCTGTCTCCTCCCATGGAGCCTGTTCTGTATCCAAGTTGCTAGCTCTCCCGAGAGGGAGGAAACAAAATAAAAATCACTGGTTAATTTAGGAAAAGTGCTGTAACTCCATTTCCAATGAAAGCTGAAGTTCTCATCATCTTTCACACCATTAGAAAATTAATTGTGTGAAGCCTATTTACTGTTATTGTAATAATGTTGGAATGAAGCCTAGTTTCTGGAGCACCTTACACAGGCCGATACATGGCTTTGAGTCTCTATCTTACCCAAAATTGAAATGCGTCATATTAATTGTTATGATAAATAAATATCTTGAGAACTTTACAGTGAAAAATGCCCTACAGTATGGTTGGATTTTAGACTATAAGGTGCACTTGCAAATGTGCTCTCTGAAATCAATGTCTCCAGTGCTGTTATTGAACAGGAATAACTAAAGGAGAGGGAATCATCAATGCTGCAGGCAAACTGCTGTGGCAAGTAACCTTGGACCAAGGACGATTGTATTCACACATCCTAGCTCCAGCAAAAAGCTTTCAGCAGGGCTTTCCAAAGTCAGGGGTAACAAGGGCCCAGGTAGCAATTGCAGTCAGGAAGCTCCATCCAAATCTACAGCTGCTAGACAGCTATCAATCCTTGCACGTTTGCTTTTCAAACTGCGGGCAAGATATATGAGACAAGAGTCAAAGCAGCAATAAAAACTATTTTACTTTAAAAGCACGCAAAGTCCACAAAATCTGCTCATAACCACCCCTTATCTCATTCTTCTCCTTCCCCTAAAAGGCAGACACAAAATGAGGGTTCGAAACACTTTCCCAGCCTTAAAATGCAGTTCCAGTAGAGAAAGCCTTGGAAACCCCTGGTCTACTGCAGCAACTTCAACTCTCAGGATGCCACTGTAACACCAGAAATGATGATCAAGTATTGACACTGGAGGGTCAGAGGAAATACAGACAGTGATTTAACTGGCAACTCAATTTACAACTGGAAATGTGTTCAACACAATAAATTAGGCTGCTACTGCAAGATAGGGAAATGCAGTAGCAAATTTGTGCCATGATCCTGTAAACATATATGAAGCGAATGATTGCAGTGATGTTGTTAAGAGGGAAAATCCTTGATCAAGCAGTATATTTCTGCTCATCCACGGGATAAGTTACATCCAGCTCTGAAATCACTTCCTGATTAATGTCTCGATCTGAAAGGCAGCATCTCAAATGGTGCAATAATCCCTGAGCACTGTACTAAAAAGAGTCAGTCTAGATTATCTGCTCAAATGGAGATGCAATTGTTGACTCAGGCTGCCAGTGAGCCAAGATGAGGAATTCCAGCAGAGAACATTATCAGTCAATCAGCTTTTTGAAAGGAATTGACCTTGGCGTGGTGATTAAACAATAAACTGTTACTCCAATAGAAAGTGCAGAATCAGCAATACTGACAGAAAATCCTGGCACTAGAACTACTGGGACACTGAAACATCACTAAACTGAGAAACACTACATGGTCCTTTGATTGATACCTCAAAAGGCATCAGCTAACCACCTTGAGACGAAACTCCAGCAATTTCTCAAAAAACAATGCTGAATAGCATTGATAATTTCCCCCAACCCACTCAGAAACAATGAATGAGTAAAAATTCTAAAATATTTTGGCTCAGAAATAAAAATTACAGGATAATGAACTGTTTAAAATCACTTTGATGCTGCTTTTGTGAGCTGCTGTACTGAGACAGCGATGTTTTGAGAAAAACGTTTTTCCAAGCTTTATCGCTGTGCTCTCTGGAAAGCCAAGTCACATGGAACTTGACAGTAATGGAAAAGGAAATGGAAGATTGCTTTTGTTTGTGTTGCAAGTGGATGCAATCTTTTGAGCAAGTAATTGAGAAGATCATGAGCTGAAAGGAAACCCAGTTGCTCTAATCACATGAATAGCTACTCTTGGAATCCACTTACGAGGAAGCAACATACAAAAGTGTTTGAGAGAGAGATAATGGGAACTGCAGATGCTGGAGATTCCAAGATAATAAAATGTGAGGCTGGATGAACACAGCAGGCCAAGCAGCATCTCAGGAGCACAAAAGCTGACGTTTCGGGCCTAGACCCTTCATCAGAGAGCTCAGGTTTCTCAGGTTAGGGTGACAGAAAACATTCTCAATAGTTGGATAAGCTCACTTTGTCAATCTGGGCTGTTTAGGAGACAGTGAAAATCTGTTTCAAGCGCACCACAGAACAAGGCCAATTGGCTCAATTTGTCTACACTGGCTCCTCAAACGAACATCATGGACTAGTGCTAATCTCTTGTCTTTTACTCACATTCCTGCTCATCATTTCTAACCAAATAATCATTGCCTGAATGTCTCAGTTGAACCTGATTATGTTTCAGTTATACAGGGAGCTGGTGAGACCGCATCAGGAGTCATCAATACTGGTCAGCGCAGCTATGGAAGGGTGTTAATGAGTTGGAAGCAGTTCAGAGAAGTTTTATGGGACATATACCTGGAATGAGTGGATTGCCTTTTGAGGAAAGGCTAGGCAGGCTAAATCTGTATTCTCTGGAGTTTAGAAGTGTCAGAGGTGATGTAACTGAAACACAGAAGATCTGAAGGTACTTGATGGATGAAACTGAAAGGATCATTCTTCTTATGGAAGAATCTAGAACTGGAAGTCATGGTTTAAAGCTGACAAGCCATCCATTCAAGACAGACAGGAGTTCTGAGGAAGGGTCACCAGACCCGAAATGTTAACTCTTTTTTTCCTTCACAGATGTGCCAGATCTGCAGAGCTTTTCCAGCAACTTTGTTTTTGTTTACGAGAAAACATATATCTGAGTTGTGATTCTTTAGAAATCCCCTTCCTGAAAAAGTAGTGGATGCAGGTAGATAAATTCTTGATTACCAAGAAGGTTGAAAGATTAATCAGGCACACGCAGTAATGTAGACTTAAGATTACAATCAGATTCGCTGTGATCTCATTGAATGATGGTGCAGGGTCCAAGGGCCGAGTGGCTGAAATTTATTCCTTGTTCATGCATGAGATTTAGGTTAATGAGTCACAATATCACGATGTGGCTGGTTAGTGAAATGAATGAAAACTTCTTGGCTAAGTGTCCAACTGGTATCAGAACATACACAAAGAAGAGTTTATAACAGATTCTTATGGATTTACTGGAATTCTCTGGTGCTCTTCTCTCAGCCTGCACTAATTCTATTATTTGCACTCAAGCCCCAGATTAGTAAGGATGCATTGCTTACTAATGGTGTTTTCTGATGATACTGCTTTTAGCTATCCTCCAGAAGTACATCAGCAAAGGTTCTCCTAAAGACTGTATACCGACGGGATTCAATGGTGAATTCTAGTAAACCCCACTAAACTATTAGTCTGAAGGAATCAATGCATGAAGATCTGCTACCACCAGCAGACAACAAATTCCTACATGTAACATTCAAGAAGAATGTGGCTTGGATACAGGACACAATTGTTGCCAGGACATCAACCAGGCTAGGCTAATTACAGAGATGTATGGAAAGTGACAATTCCCAGAGCCTTCCTCAAATTATTCAAAGCCCATCTGTCAAACCCTGGAATATTCAACTCACTGCGTAGCCAGGCATAATTAGAAATCAAGAGGCTGCAAACAATTTCAAACCAATTAATACGGACATCAACAGCGAGACTTCATTGGCTCTAGGTTTCAGTTATGGCTCACAGGACAGTAATCTCATCTCATCTCATAAACACACCGAAATGGAGAGTGGGGCCCATGTTCGGAATGCAAGCCCAACTGCACGATGAATCAAATTGTTCTTGCTGTCTGGTACGGCCAGTGGCTGAGATTGCCAGTAGAATCCTTGCAAAAATACTGAGCACGGAAGTCTAAGTGCCACCCTGGGAATCTGAGGAGAGTCTAGGTGAATTCCTAAGTGATGTGTGCGCTCTGGTTTTAACTCAAGAGAGGTGAAGGAACCCACAAAACTCTATGGATTACGCACGAACTCTTGTATGGAAATGAAAATAAACATTAACTGCTCTTTTTAATTTTCTTTTCCACCCCCACAGGACACTGAGTAGGCCACCAATTGTTACCCATTCCTAGTGCATGAGGAGATGGTGGCAAATCACTTGGTGCTGTTGCAGTCCACACAGTACAGGTGCATGCAGTGGTATTGCAGAAGCAAGTTTTGGGTCAAAGTAATTAGGGTTTAAAAACCATAGTTTTAAAATCAAAAATTGCTTTAAATCTTGTGGAGTAAAAGCTTTTGTTCAAAAGTTGAAACCTTATAGCAGAATTTCTTTCAGTTAATAACTGGAAGTTTAATTTTTTTTAAAGATAGTTAACAGCGCCCCAAGATTAAAACACCATCCCAAAGCAAACTACAAAATATAGATCACTCACCACGCAACCAGATGAGATACGATAGGGAGGGGAAGTGAAAAGGAAAGCACCTTTTTTTAAAATATAAAACATCCAAAAAGGTCTAGGCCCGAAACGTCAGCTTTTGTGCTCCTGAGATGCTGCTTGGGCTGCTGTGTTCATCCAGCTTCATACTTTATTATCTTATGATGGATGACCAAAGTTGCTCTTTACTATATCTATCGAATGATTGGCACCAACTTTTAATTATCTTCCTTCCTTAACAAAAGGAGGTCACTGATTGCAATTCAGTATCTAACCATATACGCAACAGGACATTTGGAAATCACCATGTGTAAATAACATTGCCAATCCTCTAAAGCTAACACTGAATTTGCAGGAATTAAAAGTTAATCTCTTGGATAATACTGTAGGCAACTCAGGGAAAAATGTCTGGTCAATTAAAAAAAAGCGCTCCTTGTACATTTGTTACAAAATCAATAAGGTACAACAAGTCACAATTTGAAAACAAATGACATGCCTTTCTACAGCTATTTCCACACTTACCAACAGTCTCAAAGACCCTTAGAGGCAACAAATATTTTTGGAAGTATAGATGCTACTGTAACAAAGGAGTTGCAGCAACTAAAATTGCCCTCAGTAAGCTCCTACAAGCAAGCAATGTGGTAATGGCCACATGTTTGTTTTTTGTACTGGTGGTCACTGAAGGATAAATATTGGCTAGTATGTTGTAGATAACCATCAACGCAGTGTGGAGCTAGAGGAACACAGCAGGTCACGCAGTAATCAGAGGATTAGGAAAGTTGACATTTCGGGTCAGGACCCTTCTTCCAAGCTCGCAGCCATGTGCTGCCATCTCCTTGCATTACAGTCAACTTCTTGCTATCTCTAATGTCGGAAATAACCCCTGCTCTCCCTTGGAATACTCACAGGATCTTTTAAACCCACGCGAGCAAACAGACTGGGCCGCAGTTTAACCTCTCATCTCAAAAGGTGACACCGCTGACTGTGCAGTGCTCATTGAGGCGTGCCGTGGATTGGCGTCCTTGGCTGTTGCGCTCAATCCAGAGGCCAAAATTGCCTAACCAAGAGATGAAGTCTCGTAGCATTAGAAAATAGGTTGAGGGAACACCTTAAGTACAGAAATGCCAGTCAACCAACTGTAGAGAATGTGCATGTGATGAATGCGAACTTTGCAATTCAAATTCAAAACAAAACCATTTATCCTTGTTTAAGAACTTGTTGATGCCACATTTACAGAGAAATGTTTCCAGTTCTGATCATGTTATAATGTGAAGGATAGAGACTTTTTATATAAAGATCAGATTTTCATCAGAACAGGAAAAAGTTAGGGATGTGTAAGGTTTTTGGCAAGCACAAATACAAAGGAGAAGGTTTGTGCATGTGCGTGTGTGTGTGTGTGTGTGTGTGTGTGTGTGTGTGTGTGCATGTATTTGCATATATGTTTTGGGGGGGCAAGGAGAAGCAGAATGTCCCTAATAATGGAGGAGGCAGGAGAAGTTAAAAGACAAAAATAGGATTACAGTGCCAGGCAAAAGGGAAAGATAATGATACAACACATAAACAAAACGGTGCACCTGGAGGAGGTAAGAGTGGCCAAATAACAAACACTTGTCACCCGAAACCAACTCAATGTGCAATGATAAATAGGGAATGGATACAATTGGGGTCAAGACCTGGAAGTGTTGAATAGTATGTTGAGTGTAGGGGTTGCAATGTGCTTAACCAAAAACTGGGTTGTTCTTCCTCTAATGAATGTTGAGTCTCTGGAACACATCAAAAGGCAGGCATAAAAGAGATTCAAAACAGGAATAAGGCAGAAAATTCAGAGAACTAAAAGATCAGTGTCTTGCTTGATGACTGACGAAAGATGTTCTACAAAGTGACTGTGTATATGCGTTTGGTCTCACCACTGTAAAAATGACTACATCACGTGACAAATAAGGCGAGCTAAATTGAAAGTACAAGTGTATTACAGTTTAACAAAAATAAATTCTTCGGTTGAGAGAACAAAGGTGGTAATAGGACAAATGTTGCATTTCTTGAGCGTGAATTGAATCTTTTACAATACAAAATGTAAAATCTTCAAGATTTTAAGACTTCAAATAAACTCGAAAATTGTTCATTTTGGACTTTTGAGCAGCCAAGATCTTAAATCCTCCACTGCTGGTGACCATGCTGTTAGGTAGCAGGATTTGTATCTCAGGAGTTCACTCTCCAAGCCTCTCGACCTCCTTTAATGCACTCCCCGATATCTTTGACTAGGAGTTTGGTCATCTGCCCTCACATCTCATTATGTAATTTGGTTTCAAATTTTGTTTTATAACATTGCTAAGCACCCAAGGCATTTTATTACCTTAAAGGCAATATATAAATATAAGCTGTTTGATGCTGTTGTGCACTACTGGACTGCATGGAAACCCCAAATTTGAAACTCTAGTCTGTTATAATTTAGGAGGCATCAACTTAGTTTGCAAAGGAGTTGCTGTATTGTCTTGGGAGTGGGAAGAATTAGTCAGGGATCTTGTTCCTGATTACTATTTCAAGAGCCAGATGAAATGTGCGCACACGGAGAGCTCCAATTTAGGAAAGGATCGAATTGGATATGATACACTTACCAAGATCAAACAGTCAATTCCTTCCAAATCCTTAGAGTTTGGAAATTTCTAACAATTACAATGGTTGTGTTTTTACTAAAGTGACACAAACAGCAAACATCAGGTGGAATTTCAATATACAAATTGTGGAATGATCACTGTGCAGAAGGCAATCTGGCCTGTGCTAGTCCTCGTCCAGGGTACAATTCACCCAGCACCAACTTTCTGTCTTTCCCTTATACTTCTGCAGAGTTTTCCTTTCAAATAATTATCCAATTCCTTTCTAAAAGCTTCAACTACCTTGTCTCCACCACACTCTTAGACAGCGGATTTTAAATTCCAACCAGTCACGCCCTGAAAATGTTCCTCAATTCACTTTTGTTAATCAGATTATTTATGTTGTCTTGTTTTCTATTCTTCATTAGGAAGATTTTTTCCCATCCTCCCTGCCCAAATTCCTCATGATTTTGAATACTTCCATCAAAGCTCCTCTTAATCTTCATCTTTCCATGGAGGGGAGCCCCAACTTCTCCAATCTAACAGAAACTCCTGAGATCATTCTCGTGACTGCCCTGGTCAATCTATTGTCCCTGCCTACTCCTGCCTCATCTCGGCTTACCTTGACTCTGTTTTCTCCCTCCCTGGTCCAGGAGCTCCCCACCTATATCTGGGACACCACCCACACCCTCCACCTCCAAGAATTCCAATACCCTGGCCCCTAACACCTCATCTTCACTACGGATAACCAATCCCTGTCCAATTGCATTCCCCACGCAGAAGGCCTAAAAGCCCTCTGTTTCTTCCTCTCCTGCAGGTCCAACCAGTCCCCCTCCACTGGCCCCCTCATCTGCTTTACCAAACTCATCCTCACCCTTAACAACTTCTCCTTCAACTCCTCCCACTTCCTACAGACTTAGGGCGTGGCCAGGGTTACCTGCATGGACCCATGCTATGCCTGCCTCTTTGTAGGATACATGGAGCAGTCCTTTTTCCACTGTTACACTGGCACTATTCCCCACCTCTTCCTCCGTTACATTGATGACTGTACCGGCCTTGTGCTCCGTGAGGAGCTCGAACAGTTCATTAGCTTTACAAACACCTTTCACCCCAACCTCAATTTCATCTGGACCACCTCTGATACCTGTCTCTCCTTTCTGGACCTCTCTGCCTCCATCTCAGGTGACCGCCTCAAAACCAACATCTATTTCAAGCCCTCCAATTCCCACAGCTACCTTGACTGCACCTCCTCTCACCTACCCCCCTGCAAGAATGTGATCCCCTACTCCCACTTAGTCCACCTTTGCCGCATCTATTTCCAATATGGGGCGTTCCACTCCCAGACATCTCAGACGTCTTCCTATTTCAAGGGCCGCAACATTCCCCCCTCTGTTGGCCTACAGTGCCCTAAACTGCATCTCTTGCATTTCCTGCTCTTCTGCCCTCAAAGCCACTCCCCCTCCAACAACAACAAAGTCAGAAAACCACTTGTACTCACATACCACGCCTCCAACCTCTGCATCCAGTGTATCATTCTCCGCCACTTCCGTCACCTACAAACCGACCCCAAGGCCAAAAAGAGATATTTCCCTCCCCGATCCTATCTGACTTTCATGGGAATTGCTCACTCTGCAATTCCCTCGTCTGGTCCACACTCCCCACCACCCCCGGCACCTTTCCCTGCAACTGCAGGGAATGCTGCACCTGCCCCCGCACCTCCCCCCCCCTCACTTTCATTCAAGGCCCACAGCAAACCTTTCATATCAGACAGGGGTTCACCTGTACATCTGTCAACTTGGTCTACTGTACCCGCTGTTCTCAATGTGGCCTCCTGTACATCGGTTAGACCAAGTGTAGACTCGGAGACTGTTTCGTGGAACATCTGTGCTCTATTCACAGCAAACAACAACATCTTCCAGCTGCCAAACATTTTAACTCCCTCTCCCACTCCCTGGATGGTATGTCCATCCTGGGCCTCCTCCATGATGACACCAGCCACAAACTGCAGAAGCAGCACCTCATATTCCACTTTGGGAGCCTCCAGCCCGATGGCCTTAATATAGAATACACAGCAGTTTCAAAATCTTCCCACCGCTGGCCCTCATCCCATACCCAACCCTCCCTCTCATCCCCGTCTCCTTGACCTATCCATCTTCTTTCCCACCTATCCACCCCTCCCACCTCAGTGACCATTTCCCACCACTGCCTACCTGCACTCACCTATCACCATCCCACTTTCCTTCCCCAGCCCCACCCCTCCTCTCTATTTCCCAGCTCCCTTTCCCTTCCCCATTTCTGAATATGGGTCTTGAACAAAAGCGTCAACTTTCCTATTCCTCTGATACTGTCTGGCCTGCTGTGTTCCTCCAGCTCCAAACTGTCTAGTCTCTGACTCCAGCATCTGCAGTTCTTGCTATCTCTCTTTCCTAAGCCTGGTGCCCAGAAGTGAATGCAATACAGGTATTCCAGTCTAGGCTGAACCAATGTTTTTGATGGTTGAACTAAACCTCCTTGCATTTGTACTCTTGTGCTTCTATTGATAAAGCCCAGGATGCCATGTACCACATTAAATCACTCAACTTTTCCTGATCTTCAATTGTGTACTTCTATCTTGCTTATCTTACCAGGTCCTTCTACTCTTGCTAAGATAACACCGTGTGGAGCTGGAGCAACACAGCAGGCCGGGCAGCATCAGAGGAGCACGAAAGCTGACATTTCGGTTCGGGACACTTCTTCTGCTTTCCTGCTTCTCCGATGCTGCCTGGCCCCGCCTGTGTTCCTCCAGCTCCACACTGTGCTCTCTCTGACTCCAGCATCAGCAGTTCTTAGTATCCCTTCTGTTCTTGCACCTCTTTTAGAACTATTGACTTTGTACTGTTCTTCCTTGCTGCTGACACCAAAAGGAAGCAAATTCACATTTGTCTGCATTAGAGGTAATCTCCTACTTGTCTGTTGAATTCAACTATCCTACCTCTGCCCTTATGAAGTTCCCATACTGTCATGGTTCATGATCCAAGTTTCATATTGCGGCAAATTTTGTAATTGTGCCCTGAACGTCAAGGTCAAGTTCATCTACTTGTATCAGGAGTAGTGAGGGTTCTAATACTGATTCCTGGGGAGTTCTGCTATTGATTTTCCTCCAGTCCATTTTAAAAAAATATGTTCACCACTATCCCTATGCTTTTTATAACCATCACACAGATCTCAGAAAAGTACGAGAGATCTCAATCTTACTCTGTACAGCTAGTTAGCAGCCAGCCTGTTAACTAGTCAGTTGGATAAGTTGGCTGTCAGTTAGTTGGCCACTCAACTAAACACTTACTGGGACAGAAATGGGAGTAAGCATAACGCCCAGAGTATGCATGCAAGCTTGAGATGTCATATTGGTGTTATATTTTGTTGTTAATAAATGTCCAGACATATGTCTCAATAAAAACCAAAGTCTCTGTGGTGCACGTTATGGCAGTTAACATGAAGAAAATCACATCATGTTGCGGTAACAGTAACTTGGCACTAGAAGCTGGTCATAGCATGTTGATACAGCAGCTTGGGAAAATGACAGCAGCAACTTCTTTTCATGACAGTCACGTACCACCTGTTAGAGTCAGAGCTGAAGTTCAGATCTAAAAACCAAGACTGAGCTGAAGTTGCTACAGCAGTACTGAAACACAGGAACCATGTTGGAAGAACTGCTGTGAGTATACCACCTCTTTCTCAAGCAAAAGAAAAAGGTCATGGTATACTATTTTAAAACACAACAGCAATTTACAAGATGCCCAGGACAGTTCTGATTTAGTAAACAATCCTAAAACCAAGAATAGCCCAGAACTTTCTACTTAAGGGATTACCTATGCACAGCCGTTGTGTGATTTTGACAGTTTAGTTCCTTTGTCAATGGCACAAAATCAGAAAAAAAAGGCTGTATGGCATCACTGATACTTTCTGATATAAATATCACATACAGGTACTCTTCAGCTATTACTTTTAAAAGCAAAATATACATAAAGAAAGCAGCAGCCACTAAAGTAGGAACAAGGGCAGAAATAAAAAAGATAGAAGCCATCAAAAGAAGGGAAGCATTATGATGCACAAAACGTCATTTTTACTGGCAATTTTTAAAGAACACAAAGCTATGCAGTAAAGATGGAAAGCAAACATCTGAACATGGATTGCATTCCAATGACACTGTGTCAGAAATTCGTGGATCAAAGAAAGAATGAATCTTCAGCTCATAGGTCAACAAATAGCTGACAAAGAAAGGCAGGCAGTCAAATTTCTTATCACTTTGGGAAACAAAAGATTGTGAAGAATAAAATTCTTCAATATTTCAAGTGATCCACAAGAAGGGTCACAGTCTAATGATACAGGGTAGGCCGTTTCAGAGAGCCGAAGAAAAAATGTTTCACCCAGGGAGTAGTGAGCCTGTGGAATTCTCTAAAAAGCGGTTGAGGCCAAATGTTTGGAAGCTAGCTTAGGTTTTAATCAGCTTCAAGATACTTGAGTTCACTGTCATGCCAGCAAAAGCCAGGTGAAGATATTGACTATTGCAACGGTACAGAATGTGACTTCAATAAAGTTAACTTAGCTAAAAGGCTTATGGAACCGATCAATCTTTTCAAAAGACATTTCTGGACAAAAACCAAAGGTTATATAAGTCAATTTACTGCTACACCAAGGATGCAAAATCAAAGCAATTGAACACGGGCAGGAACATCTACAGGGCCTGATTCTGAAACATTCACTGCAGTCACCAACGGGATCAGTAAAACATCCAAATCTGCAGGAAATGTAGATTACCTCACCTACCGAAACAGCAATTTGTGACTTGCAAGTTATGTTCTACAATTGGACAGTGTGCTAAAATGCATAAAGCCAAGTGCTTGAAGTAAACCAAAGTGCGTCAATACAAGCATGACATAAATAACAGGAAAACCACATCACATGTCACCCAGCCAATTTTGTATTCATCTTTTTTGTTTATTCATTTTTGGCATGTGGGCATCGCTGACTGGCCAGTATTTCTTGCCCGTCTGGGTTGCCCTTGAGAAGGTGGCGGTGAACCAGTGCAGTCCGCCTGATGTGAGTTGACCCACAATGCCATCAGGGAGGGAATTCCAGGATTCTGACACAGCGACAATGAAGGAATGGCAATATATTTCCAAGCCAGGATGGTGAGTGAATTGGAGGTGAACTTGGAGTTGACGGTGTTCCCGTGTATCTGCTGCTCGTTCTTCACGATGGAAGTGGTCGTCGGTTTGGAAGGTGCTGTCTGAGGGTCTTTGGGGAATTTCTGCAGTGCATCTTGTAGATAGAGCAGCAGTATGTACTGGGTGTCGGTGGGGGAGGGAGTGAATGCTTGTGGAAGTAGTGCCAATCAAGTGGACTGTTTTGACCTGGATGGTGTCAAGCTGCTTGAGTGCTGTTGGAGCTGCACTCATCCAGGCAAGTGGGGAGCGTTCCATCACACTTCTGACCTGCGCCTTGTAGATGGTGGACAGGCTTTCAGGTATCAGGTGTGTTCTTTGCTGCAGTATTCCTAGCTTCTTACCTGCTGTTGTAGCCACTCTGTTTACGCGGTAAGTCAAGTTGCGTTTCTGGTCAATGTATATCCCCAGGATGTTGACAGTGGGGGATTCAGTGATGGTAACACTGTTGAATGCCAAGGGTCGGTAGTTAGTAATTTTGTAATGGTCATAGCATGGCATTGTATGGCACAAACTTTACTTGTCACATTATTGCTGTTGTCTTTTTGATCACACAAACTGTAACTTTGCTCCAGTCTGTTTAGCAGCACTTTGGAAATTCACATATATCACAGCAATTGCACTGCCTCCAGCAATCTCTCCAAAACACATTGAAAGAACCCAAGTAAGTTTGACATAATCTGCCCAAATGCACATTAGTTCTCCTCAACTAATCTGCATTGCAGGGTGGCTATATAAATTGTCATTCCAACTCTGAAGCAAACTGAAGACATTTTACTTGCCCTTACTACCTCAAAATAACTATTACAGAACTCCACATCTGGGCATAAATTTTACCATTGATTACATGAACACCTCCTCAGTACTCATCTCTTGTCCCACAAATGTGTTTTTATACAAACATTACCACTAAATGTTATTCTATATTTAGCAATACAGCTACATAAGTGTCAAGCAATGGCCATCTCCAACAATGACTTAACATCACTGAATACTCCACTATCAACATCTGGGGATTACCACTGACCAGAACTGAACTGGACCAGTTGTATAAATACAATGGCCACAAGAGCAGGTCAGAGGTTAGGAATTCTGCAGTTGCTTCCAGTGAGTGTCCATCATCTATAAGAGGAAGAAGTTAACAGTGTGATGGAATATTCATCAGTTGCCCAGATAAAATGCCACTCCATTAACACTCAAGAAGCTACCACCAGTCAGGACAAAGCAACACATTCGATTGCAACCCCACTCAGCATTATCAATCTTTGCTACCCTGTCACAGTGGCAGCAGTGTGTGCCACTTAGAAGATACTCTGCATTAACTCTCAAAGCCTTCCTCAATACCAGCTCGTGCATACACATCTCTACCATCTAGAAAGGCAAAGGCAGTAGATGCATGGCAAAACCAGCACCTGCAAGTATCCTTGTAAGCCACACATCAACTTAACTTTGAATTATATCGATGTTCATTCACTATCACTCAATCAAAATCAATGAGCCCCGTACACCCTAAATACTGCAGTATGTCAAGGAGGCAGCTCACGACTACTTTTTCCAGGGCATTTAAGGGTGTTCAATAAATGCTGGTCTCATCATCCTGCATGTGATTTCAAAAATGTAAAGAATTCTGATTTTAATATTATCTTTTTATATCTCAAAATTATATAGCTGCAACTCCTTGGGTGAGGTGGCACCTGAAGAAGAAATTGTTTTGCTGTAAAATTATTACGCTATAGGGCTGGTTTGATAAGCCAGCTGAACATCTTCTGCCTGTCAACTTTGAACGTTTGTCCTCTACATTCCACAGAGCTCCAATAAAACAGTACAACGACAAATAGCTGCAGGACATGGTTACACTTCAACAGGGTGTCTGATTACATTCAAGCTCAAAGTTTTCCTCCCTATCTAATCCTGAAGCCAATTTATTCGATGACTACACAAACGTTTCAATATACTAGACACTTAATAATGAACTCAAGTGGAGAAGTATGTTCAGTGCACTTGCTCTTTGTCCTCTATTCCAATGTACCCCAAAGTAGTTGAATTTTATAAAGAAAAAGTCTAGACAGGAACATTTTTAAATTATAAATACAAGAAACCAGGTTTAAGTAATGTTATTATTCATTATTTTCCCAAGTCCACACTATATCCTGATTTAAGAATAAATGGAAAGTTTTTCCTGGTTAAAATACAGTGCCATTGGACTAAGGAAAGAAGTGTGAGAAACGTTAACTAAAAATGAAAATTGTACAATTATATTAAACACATGATATCTGCTGTAACCTTTGTATAGATCAACAGTTCTGTTGAACTTTGTGATAATGTTCCCAATACAAACACACAAAAGGTGAACGATGATGTACCTCACACTTTATGTTACTGACACCCCAAAGAATAGTGGAGAATTTTACCTTATTCTGAAGATGCCATTCTTTCCTTAAAAAATACCACCTCACTGTGAAGGTAGGACAATAATCCAGAATTTTACCAAGATTCTACTTATCTCTACAACCTCAGATGATCTCCCCTACATCATATAAAATGCAAGATGTTTGCCTTATTCTGCCCTACATCGATCAATTCTGTTGACTTTTGTGGTAATGTTCCCACTACCACTGAGCAAAACAGTTCATTGAATTACAATAGTTTACATGAAACATATGCCACATTGTGCACAGCGACTAAACTCAACAGGTGGTGGTGACTGTGAAGTGAACAATTACATTAAATATTCATTTGCCAGTACATTTGATACGGAGAAGTTTCAAACATCTGGCAATTCTCATGGGATTATGGGCTGATAGCTACAGTTTTTAGCAGATAGCAACCCAAGATAGTTTTCATCATAAAAAGCTTTTATTTGAACAAGACCTTCAGTGTAAATGAAAAAATGTCACCCACTGAGATGAGATTATAGAGCAGACAGCCAGGAGGAGAGATCCAGGAGCTGTGTAATAATTTTGCATTGATTGGGTTTATTTGTGAAGTGTATTCTGAACTTTAACTTGTGCAATCATTGTGAAAGCTGCAATTACTTTGCAGCAGCAGGCAACCCCATCCATTACTGTGTGAAGCCAAAGAATGATGGAAACAAAATGCTCTCCTTCAATTCCCCACATCATGAATCTCTGATCTCAGCCAGCTTGTAAGCCAGAGGAGATATATGGTTCCATTTCTGCCAGCACAAAAATATTTAATACAGCATTCACTAACTTCGTTTCTACCGCTTAGAGAAATACACAATTTCATTCTGTGTAAGTGATATATTATTTTTCACCAATTCTCTCAAACACTTCTTAAAGTATTAATTAGTATTTGAATAAACCTCCAGACATACATTAACCAAAATAACCTGCACGTGTTTGAAACTACGAACAGACAAATTACTAGAAACCCACAATCAGAAACAAAAACAGAAATTGCTGGAAATCACGAGGTCTGGCAACACCTGTGGAGAGGAATCAGAGTTAACATTTCAGGTCCAGTGGCTCTTCCTCAAAACAGGTCTGTTTCTATGTTGCATAACTATGACTCCTTTAAAACGAACTGGATAAGCACATGAATAGGAAGGGTTTAGAGGTGTATGGGTCAAATGCTGGTAAATGAGACTAGATCAGTTTAAAATATCTCATTGGCACAGACAAGTTGGATCAAAGGGTCTGTTTCTGTGATGTATGACTATGACTTAGTTCAACTTCCTCACCTACCCAGAAGTGTTCAACTTTTCAGACAGATTACAAATTGAGAGCAGACGAATACCTGAAAGATTTAGTACTTTGCTTGCAAAAATGGTAAACATACTGAACAGTGAAACAGCTCTGAAAATATGTAAAATCATAGACAATGGATTCAATCAGGAGAGAAATTTGCACTACCTCCTAGTTTGGCCATCTTGTATAGTTACCCAGGTAGACAAACAGGAGGCTAGAAAAACACAGCAAGCCGGGCAGCATTTGGAGGAGGAGAAGTCAACGTTTCAGGTATTACCCTTCTTAAGGGCTGGATGTGGGGGGTAGGTGGAGCTACAGTTAAAGAGAGAGGTGGGGAGGGGTGGGGGGGGGGGAGCGGGCAGGAGGGTAGCGGAGTGGTGGTGATAGGAGGAAACCGGTATTGGGTATGACCTGGTTGGTCGATGGGAGGGATGAATATGGTTGGTACCTGGAATGGAAAGGAGGTGGCGGGCTGGAAAGGGAGCCAGGAGATGGGTGGGAAGGTTATTTGAAGTTAGAGGACTCACTGTTAAATCGTCCCAACAATAGGGTTCCCAGGTGGAATATAGGGTGTTGTTCCTCAAATGTGCAATCCAATTCACTGCTACACTGGGAGGAGGCCGAGGATGGGCCTGTTGGTGGGGGAGTTCTGGGGTTTGAAATGGGTCGTGAATGAGAGTTTAGGCTGGCCATGTCAGGCCAGGAGATGGTTCGCGAAATGGTCACTTTGTCTACATCTGGTCTCACTGATATAGAGAAGACCACGTTGGGAGCACCAGATGCAGTAGACTAGGTTGGAGAGATGCAGATGAAGCTCTGTCTCACTTGGAAGGACCGTTTAGGGCCTGAATGGAGGAGCGGGTGGTGGTGTGCGGGCAGGTGTTGTATCTTTTACGGTTACAGGGGATGGTACCAGGGTGGGGGGCATTTGGAGTCGGGAGTGGGGTCTATTTGGAGTTGGCAGAAGTGTTACAGGATGGTATGTTGGATGCTAAGGCTGGGGGGTGGAAAGTAAGGACAAGGGGGTCTCTATCTTTATGTTTGGAGGAGGATGGGTTTAGAGCTGAGGAGCAGAGAATGGGAGAGGTGTGGTGGCAGATTTTCTAATGACAGAGGGGGCAAAAGAGCATTGTTTAAAAAAGGCAGATATTGAGGATGCTTGGGAGTGGAACATATCCTCATCAGAGCAGATGTGATGGAAATGGAGGAATTCGAAAAAAAGACACAGGGTGGAAGGAGGTATGGTCCAGGTAGCTGTGGGAGTCTGTGGGTTTATAGTAAATGTTGGTAGGAAATGGAAACAGAGATGTCAAGAAAGGGGAGGGAGATAGAATTTGAGGGTGGGCTGGAAGTTGTTAGCAAAGTCGATGAACTGCTCTGGCTCAGCCTGGGTGCAGGATGTGACACAAATACAGTCATCGATGTAAAGACAAAGGTGTTGGGGAACAGTACTGGTGTAAGTACTGAAGAGGGGCTGATGAACATAGCTGGGGCCCATGCAAGTGCCCGTGGCCACTCCCCAGATTTGGTGCAACTGGGAAGAATTGAAGGAAAAGTTACTGAGTGTGAGGACTAACTCGGTGAGGTGAAGGACAATATTGGTGGGGGTGGGGGGATAACTGATTGTGTCTGTTGGAGGGGAAAAAAAGACTGGAGGCCTGCAGGCCATCCTTACTCGGTACGGACTTGTATAGGGATTGCACATACACAGTAAAGGTCATGCGCTGGGGGCCAGGGAACTGGAAGTTTCTGAAAAAGGAGGACAGTGTGGTTTGTATCCCTGATAATAGCTGGGGACTGTCTGGACCAAGGAGAAGAGAAGGGAGTTATAGTAGCAAGAGAGGAGTTTACTGGGGCAGGATCATGCAGAAATGGTAAGTAACAGCCCTTCATTGTTAACTGCTGCTCCTCAGCAATTCTAATGGTGTACAGGCATTTCTGATTAAGTTCGTCTTTCATGCTTATACTGTACAGGACATTTGTTTCTTAACTGCTGTACAGTTGAGATGATTAACAATGTGCAAAATCAAAATAGGCCCTTGTAAACAGATGGTCAATAATGGATTGCCTGGAAAGAGGAGACTGCTAGCCAATGCTACAATATTGAAAAGCATGCAGGGAACTAATCATAACACAGAAGTAAACTGTTTTTTTTCGAAAAGTCTGTTTTCTAATTTCAGAAGTGTTTAAAATTGGCTGACTTACAGACCCAATACAAAACTTTCACAAAGGGAGATTAATTTTGTTTTCAGCTAATGTATATTTGTGATAGGTAAAGTCTTAAAACAGTGGAATTGTTGCATAATATAGGAAATGTATCAAGCAGCTGGTTATGCCAGTGATATTAACACAATAAGTTGTTTAACATTCACTTTGCTAGTTTTACAAACCTAATTGTCTTCCTTATTTATTTGGATACATTTTGTAATTTACACTCAACAACTGTCCATAGCTACTGAAAAACAGAAGTCCTGTCGTGCTCCTGTTGGCTACGTTAGTCAGAGAATTGCACAGTTTTTACAACATGGAAAGAGAAGCTTTGGTCCACTGTGTCCAAGCCAAACATGGCACATCCATCTACTCTAATCCCATTGTCCAGCACTCGGCCCACAGCCTTGTATGGCTTTCAAGTGCTCATCTAAATATTTCTTAAATGTCTTGCGGATTGCTGTATCTGCCATCCTTTTAGGTAGTGAGTTCTTGATATCCAGAACTATCTGAGAGAAAAGATTTCTCCTCAAATCCCATTAAAATCTCCTGCTCCTACCCTTAAAACTGTGCCACTGGTTATTGGCTCGACGGACTAGAAGAGTTTCTCCTTATCTACCAAATTTATGCCCTTCAGAATGTTGTAAACCTGAATCAGATCTAGCCCTTAGCCTACTCTGCCGGAAGGAAAACACCCCCAGCCTATAGTCTCACTTCACAGCTGAGTTGTCCCATCCCAGACAACATCCTGATGAATCTCTGCTGCATTCCCTCCGGTGTAATATATCCTTTCTATAATGTGGTGACCAGGACTGCACATGTATTCCAGCTGTGGCCTAACTAATGTTACATACAGCTCTATCGCAACCTCCTTGCTCTTGTATTCAATGCTTTGACTAAAAAGGCAAGTATCCAGTATGCTGCCTTAACCACCTATCTACATGTCTGGCTACCTTCAAGGATCTGTGGGCATGCACACCAAAGGTCCCTTTGATCCTCTGTTTTCCAGAGTTTTACCATTCACCATGCACTCCCATGTTTTGTTTGTCCTCCCAAAATGCATCACCTTGCATTTTTGCAGGAGTAAATTCCATTTACCACTGTTCAGCCCATCTGACCAGACTGTCCGTCTTCCCTGCAGTCTAAGGTTTTCCTCCTCACTATTTAACCACAGCACCAATTTCGTACCATCTGCCAACATACTGATCATACCTCCTATTTACCTCTGAGCTGTTTGCTGCTCCCAAAAATTTCTTTTTGTTCCCTTTTATTTTAATGCATTCCTGACTGCTTTGATGTTCATCCCAATGAACACATCCAAATTGCGGAGGTAAGTTTTTCTTCTTTATTTCATTGTTAACATAACTGGGCATTTTTTTTTGTTTGAGCTGAGCTAATTTTAAATAATTGTAATCATCATTAGAGAAGTATGTAATTTTGGGTTTTTCTTACATCTGTGTACATGGGTCTTTGTTGGAAAGGCCCATAGGGTTCACTAGTGCTCTTCAGGGAAGGAAATCTGTCATTCTTACCTGGTCTGGCCTACATGTAACTCCATACCCATAGCAGTGTGGGTGACACTTAACTGGGCAATTAGGCACGGACAATAAATGCTGGCCTGGTTGGAAATGTCCCTATCCTGTGCATGAATAAAGAAATGTTTCTAGTAACTTCACAACAAATTGTTTTAGAGCCAATTAAAACTTTTGATGTGTGGTCACTATTGTATGGAACACACCAGTCAATTTTCACATGGCAATATGACACGGACTGACTAATCCGCTGTAATTTACAAAATAGACAAATAGATACTGACTGCTTTAAAATAGTGTCACAGGATCTTTTGGATTGCTTAAGAACACAGGCAAAGGTCTAATTTTCCTTTCTTAAAAAATAGAGTATGTAGTACAGAAATTGGCCTTTGATCCCAGCCAGATGTTAATGTTCCAGATGAGCTTCCTCCCAACTTTCCTCATTTAAGGCCATTAGCATTTCTGTTCTCTTCTCCCTCATGCTCATCCGGCATCCTGTTAGTTTCAACAATTCCCGTGATAGTGAATTCCACATTCTCACCATTTTCCGTGAAGAAGTTTTAACAACTCACCCACGAGATGGCACCTCTAATGAGCGTGCTGCACTCCTTCAGTACCATACCAGACGGATAGCCAAAAAAGATACACTCGCATGACCCTGAAGTGAAACATGAAAGCACAACCTTCTAACTCAAAGACAAACAGGCAACCACTCAGCCACATCTTGCATTATCAACTGAATGAAATGCATTCAAGGATGCTGAAGGAACTAGGGATGGAAATTGCAGTGGCACGAACCTTAATCTTCATTAAACTGGAGCAAGCACCGGAATCATGAGTCTCAATGCTCCTCCTGGCCCACGCTTCTGGCCCCCAACTCAAGCATAACAGCCCTACACCTGATCAGAGCGCAGCAGGTCCCTTATTAGGTGAATGAGCCATGATGCATCCCCCTGTTTTGTGTACTCTTTTAGATTCGAAAGAGGTGCCAGACACTTGGAGAATTGCAAGTCAAGCTACCATACGTAAACTGTGGCAGTGCAACAGCATTCGGAAAGGAAAATCTAGTTCAAAACTAACACTCTTGGAAAAATGTGCATTAAGTAAGGAATGCCAGAATTGGCAAAAGAACCAAGAATCAGAGAAGTTCAATTTATTGTCATTGGCAAAGAGACAATAGCATCATGAGGAAAAGGGTTTTTTTTAAAAGCACATTATATGTTCAGGGTCTGGAACACTCTGCCTGAGAGACTATGATGGAGGCAGATTAAACTGTGGTTTTCAAAAGAAAATTATCCGATTGGATAACTATCCAAAGAGAAAATAGTTGCAAGATAAAAGTAATGAATTGGCACTGGTTGAGTTGTTCTTGGAGAGCTGGCCAATGAACCATCATTGTGTGTTAACTAATCTGTAATTTTATCGAAATGGATGTACAAACATTTCAATATGCAATGTGAATCATTACCAGTAAGGAAATCACTGGTCAGTGATCAGGAATGGAAACAATGTCAATAGCACGAGGTTTTCTATGAAATCGTGTTTATTGACATAGAAAGCCAGCAATTTCTGGGTGACAAAATGTGCACAGTACATGAAAACCTAGAAACCATTATCCAAGATGCAATACACTGCAATCTTTCTGTCTAGGTCCCGGTTCAAGTACATTGAAAGGCATCAAGTTGCTTATTTTACCCCAGAAATGGAAACTAAAAGCTTATCAGAAAAAGCTAGGATTTGTTCATCCGATATAAATATCCCTTTGATAACATGGTCAGATTCAGTTATTGTCAAAGACAAAATTCTGGCTCTGGAAAAAGAGAGAACAAGCTGTACAGCTGGATGAACACATCAGGCCAAGCAGCATCAGAGGAGCAGGAAAGCTGACATTTCGGGCCTAGACCCTTCTTCAGAAATGGGAGAGGGGAAGTGGGTTCTGAAATGAATAGGGAGAGAGGGGGAGGTGGATAGAAGATGGATAGAGGAGAAGTTAGGTGGAGAGGAGACAGACAGGCCGAGGAGGCGGGGATGGAACCAGTAAAGACGAGTGTAGGTGGGGAGTTAGAATGGGGGCTGGTCAGTCAAAGGAAGGCAGACAGGTCAAGGAGGCGGGAATGAGATTGGTAGGTAAGACGTGGGGGTGGGGCTTGAGGTGGGAGGAGCGGATAGACGGGAGAAAAGATGGACAGGTCAGGGAGGCAGGGACGGAGCCAGTAAAGGTGAGGAGTTAGGATGGGGTTGTCAATCAAGGGAAGACGGACTTATCGACTTATCTCCACTTATCCTGACTCCAGTTTCTCCCCCACGGTCCAGGAACTCCCCACCTACATCTGTGACACCACCCACACCCTCCACCTCCTCCAGAACTTCCAATTTCTCAGTGCTCAACACCTCATTTTTACCATGGATGTCCAGTCCCTATACACTTGCATTCCCCATACAGATGGCCTGAAGGCCCTCCGCTTCTTCCTGTCCCACAGGCCCAACCAGTCCCCCTCCAGTGACACCCTCATATTCTCAGCCGAACTCGTCCTCACCCTCGACAACTTCTCCTTCAATTCCTCCCACTTCTTACAGACAAAGTGGCTGGCCATGGGTGCCTGCACAGCCCAAGCTATGCCTGCCTCTTTGCAGGATATGTGGAACAACCCCTCTTCTGAAGCTACACTGGCCTCAAACTCCACCTCTTCCTTCATTATATTGATGACTATCATCCTCCGCCACTTCTGCCACCTGCAATCTGACCCCACTACCAAGGATATTTTTTCCTCCCTACCCTTATCTGCCTTCCGGAGGGACTGCACTCTCTGTGACTCCCTTGTCTGCTCCACACTCCCCTCCCCCTGGACTTTCCCCTGCAGCCGCAGGAAGTGCTACACCTGTCCCTACACCTCCCCCTCACCCCCATCCCAGGCACGCCTTTGGTAGCCAATGAATAGTTTAGCAGCAAGACTCCGATTACATTAAAAGGTACTAAAAGGGTGATAGATGTGGGAAGCCTCAAGACATTTAAAAACTATTTAGATGAGTCACAGGAAATGCTGTAGGATTGAAGGCTATGAGCCAAGCTCTAGAAAATGAGATTAGAATAGACAGATGTTTGATGACCAGAATGGACAAAATGGGCTGAAGGGCTTTTTGGTGCTGTATAACGCATGTAACACAATGAATTCTTTGCATTTTTTTAAGAAATGAATCAAGTTAGACAGTCAATTAGATACTGCTTACAAACACTGAAAAGGACATAACATATTTCCTCAGGTTCCTACCTTCATTTTCTCCTTCCTTTCTGCTGACAAATAACTCAGCATGGCCCTTAAAACACTACCTCATATGGGCAGATGACTCAAAGGATTTAAACAAAACATTGAATTGCTATCTTTTTCATTTAAAGCAGCGAATAGCTTCAACAAGTAAAAAATATTTCAAAAGTATCCAACCTCAGAATGGAGCAAATGGGATGTATTTAACACAGAAGAAATCCACTAAACAAAAAGCAGAACTGAAATCTTAAGAAGCTATGTAAAGTGGATGAAGGAGGGACAGTTACTTCTCTATTTGTTTCGGCCGTTGTATGAGTTTTAGTCGGGTTAATGTAATGGAATGAATAGAAAACTCTATTCTCTGCTGCAACTACATTCCAATGCTCAGTACATCATGGCAGAGTTGTGAGCTGAAAAAAAAGCTGTCTGGCAATGGTACACATATTTTGTAACACGGATACATTTGTGGAATTCAATTTAAGTATTCTTCCTTAAAGGCATTTAAATGGATCTTGACTGCGATAGTTCCACCAAATCAGGACTGTATTGTGTGTGAGTAAGCTTAAGAAAATATATCGTCTATGACAGTCACCAGTAGTCTCCGCTCAAAGCTTTTAATGCAATATCCAAACCTCAAAAAACCCCAAATATTTGTTAACCAATTTTTCACATGGATCACTTTTAAGTTTTTACTTCACAATACTTTTTCAATCTGTTAAAAACAAAGCAATGATAGAGAAGAGTCAATAGTTAAGGGATGCTATCAGTATCAACTAAAAGAGTGTTTTCAAAACAGAAGGCAAAACCGGAATCCATAATTTAAAACAGACAAGAAGCAACTTTGTAAAACATGGCTATAGTTAGGAACGGGAGGTCGAGTCCCTCTGATAATTAAAATTGAAACACAAGTGCCCAGTCTGATACAGCAGGAGTAGAGGTCCCTGTCTAATAATTAAACCCGAAACATGCAGAGAAGCTCACCTCACCTCGCCTAATCTGATAAACTGTTATTATGGAGAAGGGGAGGTTAACGTAAATCCCTGATATTCGCTTTATAAGTAACCGGCAACAATTTATTTATTGAACGCTAACAGTGAACAAATTAATAGAATTACTAACAAACTGAACAATTCCCACTTAACTACTAACTATTCCCTAACTGAACTAAATTCTACAGCACGCTGTTCCTATAAACACAAGTCCTGCTTATATAAACCAAGTAATAAGGAAATAAATTAAAATTTAGTCTCGCGAAGTCGACACGCCTTTCTTCTGCTGTTCTCAAGTCATAAACACCTTTCTTCCACTGATCCAGCTGTCAGGGATGTTTTCTCTGTGGAAGTCTTAATGAGGGCTCTTAGCTAGAAGCGCTGTGGTACCTTTTATGTATAGATGGTGCTTTCTTAGAGAGCTGAGCTAGAGCTAAATGCTCATTTCTCAGATGGCAGTTCGTTCCCAGACCAATTTTCAAAAGCCCCCACCTTATATACCTTGGATGACATATCAAATTTCTTAGAATAGCATTGGCTCAAGGTTGTCAAAACCATCAGGCTTAAATTCAGTTGGCTTTTAATCACTAAATGCTTGGTTTAAATTAATCGGCTGATTCCAGCTAATTGCCAAAACATCAAAACAAGCCTAAGGTTTCTATTCACACAGCCAACTGATACATGTTTCCATTTCAGAACTGGCTGTACATCTTCAGCTGTTTAACATTTTCTGTATAAATCTCTAAGCTGAGAAAAGCACTTTTCCTTTTAAAAGGAGCATTGTCCTGTTTACTGCTTTCCAATTCACAATTACTCTACACAACTTCATAACACTACTTGCTCTTAATAGACAATTCTGGATGAAAAATGTTTCTCAGGAAGATGTATTTCAAGGCAGAATTGAAAGCATTTCCAAAGCAAGTTCATTTGTAAACAATGGCTAAATATACACTTTATCACATTCAAAAGAATAATCATCAAGTTTGGCAATCAAGGTAAACAAGGTTGTGCAAGGAATGTAAAAGTCAATTCTAGTTATGGAATGTTGTTAGAGATAAGTTAAAGAAGACAGTTTGTGTTAGGACAATAAGAAAATATTGTATCTGTCTATTCTCAACATCACTTAGAAGACTTGGATATTGCTCAAGAAATGCCACTCATTCAAATGTATTCATAATTGTAGTTATGCCATGATAAAATTAGGCCAGTAACGGCTTAGGAACATGAAGCAAGGGTTTAGATTAATTTAAGCAAAATATCAAAACCAGCACTAGGTGTACAGGTGATTACCTTTCCTGCAACGTGTAGAATTATAGAATCATAGAACCATACACTGCAGAAGAGGCCATTCGGCCCATTGAGTCTGCACTGACATGCCAGGAACACCCTAGTTTTGACCAAATTCCATTTACCAGCACTTGGCCCATAACCTTGAATGGTATGGCGTGCCAAGTGACCATCCAGGTACTTTTTAAAAGGATCTGAGGCAATTCATCCCAACCACCCTCTCAGGTAACACATTCCAGACCGTCCCTACTGTTTGGATAAGAAAGATGTTCCTCATATCCTTCCTAAACCTCCTGCCCCTCTGTTTGAATCTGCCCTCCCTTGTGACTGACCCTTCAACTACAGGGAATAACTGCTCCTTACCTATTCTGTTCATGCCCCTCATAACCTTGTACACCTTGATCAGATCACCCCCTGGTCTTCTCTGCTCCAAAAACGACACAAGGCTATCCAACCTTTCCTCTGAATTTAAATTTTCCAACCCAGGCAGCATCCTGATGAATCTCCACTGCACCCCCTCCCAGTGCAACGTCATCCTTCCGGTAATGTAGCAACCAGGACTGCATCCAGGGCTCTAGTGTGGTCTCAGAAAAGTTTGATACAACTCCACCGTGAATTCCCAGCTATTATAATCTATGCTTGATAAAGGCAATGTCCTACATGCCTTTTTCACTACCCTACTTACATGCCCTTCCACCTTCAGAGAGCTATGGACAAACACTGCAAGGTCCTGGTGTTCCACAGAAGTACCTTGTGTCATGCTGTTCGTTGAATACTTCCTTTACAAATTACTCCTTCTAAAGTGTGTGTGTGCTTTGTTGTCAGCTATTAGCACAATCAGAAATGTGTAACTGTGTTTTATAGTAAATAAATAAATCAACCCTACTTTAGCATTCTGATCTGAAAGCTCCCAGCTATGACAGTGATTTCAACACTTTTTTTTATTTCAGATTTTCAGCATCAACAAGGTCTTGTTTTTGATTCCAGAGAGGCTGTCTGGGTTTTTTTGGTTTTTCCCTTTTATTTTCCCCTGAAGCAAACTAGTTCAGTTTGTGTCATATTTCTCAGACTAACTGTAAACACACTGTGCAGCTTCATCTAAGTGTCTAATCTCCATGGTCAAATTCGACTTTGAGAACAATTATCATCTCCAATCAATTCCCCTTGATGTACAACTGAATCACCATCATCAAACTCCCTAATCTTAACATTGTAGGCTCGGGAGAGGACAAATATCAAAGCCAACCATGCAGCAGTCCTGCATCATTTACTAGCACCACACAGAGCAACCAGAAGGATTCCATTGGCACTGTCTGGGAGCTGTGACATCAGAGACCAGGACAGAATTCCCAACACGGATGTTCTTGCATGGTGCTGCCTAGGATCGACAGTCTCACTGGGTCCATCACAGTGTATGGATGGATGATTTCCAGACACGAAAGCAGAGCTCCACAGCTGGCAGAGCACAGGAACATCCACAATAGGATCACCCAAAGACAGCTTGCAAGCTGGGTGAGAATCCTTGAGAAATAATCACCTTGGATAAGCAGAAGATTCTGCCATCAAGTGTTTCAACGTTTGAAGGTCGATGGGTCAGGATAAGCAAATTTGGTAGAAAGCCAATGCCTTCATCCATCCCTCCAACACTGACCTTATATGCAGTATTTGCAAACAGTTATACAAACTGAATGATGCTTACATGAGACAACATCAGCCTAGGCTTGTAAACTAGCTTTTGTTTGCTGAATGCTCATACATCAAAGCAACAGGAGAAGAATCCAGCATTACTTGTAGCAACCATGCATTGAAGTCTGAATTTCCTTTGGTGATCTAAACAAATTTTAATTTTAATTTCTCAAATAATATACAACACTGTATATTTCTCACTGAGTTGCAATACCTCATTGTTGAATACTTTGGAATTTTTGTGGGGGAAATGTAAAGACTGTCGGTTCATTGGCCTGAGAATAGTTAGAATATAATGAGTAATGCTTACTTGTGATAAATGCCAACACAACACAGATGCATTGTCGTTTACTGCTCTGGTAAAAGAGTAAACTGACAATGTTTTTACTGCATTCATGGATAACCCAAAGAGACTTGCATTTATAATCGTTGTGATAATATCTTAGTTCTTAAAAATATTTTCGTATTCACTAATGCACTTTAGTTAAGGGTATCTGCCGTCCTTACCTGTTCAGGCCGACATGTGACTCCAGACCCACAACAACATGGTTAACTCTTACCTGCTCTCTGAAATGGCCCAGGAAACCAATTAGTTCAAGGGCATTTAGTGGTCAGCAGCTAACGCTGGCCTTCTCAGCAATGCCCGCATCTCATGAAAAATTCTTAAACATAATTCCATCATGTTAACTGTCAGAACACCACTGGTCAGACCACAAAAAGAGAAATAAAAATTAGACAAAGATTGCATAAGCTCCATGGTATAGCACTCAGAATTTATTACAAACAAGTGCTGCCAAGGCAATAAACAGGATTCACATAATGTCTATAAATACTTCAATGAAGTTATTGCCAGTATCAACTTAGCTCAGTCAGTAATAGAGGGAGGGATTAGATTTCAAAATCCACTGTAAGATTTGAGCTCATTGCCAACGCTGATGCTCCAGTGCAGTGGTTTGAGGCAGTACAGCACTGCTGGAGGTGCTGTCTTCCATATGAAGTAACAACAGGTAGATTGATCCAAAGAACTGAAGCTCTATGTAAAACGCTCCTATGGCATTATTCAAAGGGAACATCATTTTCTTCTTCTATCTTGAGCGATTCTCATTCAAGCACAACAAAAAAGTTCACTTAGTCCACGTGGTGGGACCTTGTAAACTTCCAAATTCATTGGAAGTGTGCCTCTTTGGGATATTCGAGCATGCAATAAAATCTTTTATATTTTTCAGGGAATTCCCTCCCTGAGGGGATTGTGGGTCAACCCACAGCAGATGAACAGCAGCGGTTCAAGGCAGCAAATCACCATCATCTTCTCAGGGGCAACTAGGGACGGGCAACAAACCTTGGCCTAGCCAGGTGACACACAAGTCCCACAAATGAACTTTAAAAATGTTTGCTAGTTTATTCTTGTACCAGTGTAGTAAACAACATTGTATGAGTATTATGTTAGCAATTACTACAAATAGGCTTTAATCACTATATTCTATCCACTCAGGTCAATGAGCCAACAGTATTTACATTCCCTGACAAAAATTCTGAAGCCTTATTAGTTTCCTCATGGAACATGAAGCATGTTATTTAAATAAGTGCAGGATTCTGGGTAATCCAAGATGGAGGATGGGAAAAAAATTGCGTCTGTAAGAGCTGCTCCTTTTTTGAGGTATTTTCAGTGTTGGAGCTGATTTCCTTGAATTTTAGGAGCAGTAATTACTGTTTTATAAGCTGTTGCAATTTTTCCCCCAAAGTTCAAACAAAGATAAAAACAATGGCAATTTAAAAAAGGAGGAAGACAGACAGAAGGCATTTAGCACACAGGATGGGATGTGATTCAAATGGAGAAAGAAACCTACACTGTTGTCTGACACAGCAGTGACCTGCACTGCTGCTGCCTGTTGTTGATTTCAAGTATCTCTGGAAATTGGAGTTCAGTTGTAAGAAAAATAAACAAACAGTAAAATTCAAAGCTGACCTTGGAAAAACAGATGTGTGGGAGCTCACAGCAAGGGAGCAGCTAAGTGGCTTTTTAAAGTGTGATCCAACTGTTTTTCTTTTATAAATCTACAATAGTGAGTAGTGAGTGAAGATTTTTTGATTATATGCTCTATACTTTAAAAATATGAAAACATAGGTACTAAGCTAGCCTGCAGCAGTGTTTTTAAAGCAGTAAGATTTCAACTGTCTGGTCTGTAGATTGTTAAGGTACAAAGATGGCCTTTAGTAGAGTAATGTGCTCTTCCTGTTGGATGTGGGAGATTAGTGAGAGTTTCCATGTTACTGACGATTATGTCTGCAGGAAGTGTTTGGTTGTGAATCCTGTCGGACCACATGGATCGTTTGGAATGGCGGTTAGAGGCAATGAGGAATTTACAGCGGCTAGGGAGTATGATTTTTGGCCGTTGCAAGGAGGGAGATAAACTGTAGATATAGTCAGGTAGATGAGTTACCAGCAGGAAAGGTAGGGTGGGTTGACAGGTAGTGCAGGAATCTCCTGTGGCTGTCCCCATCTCAAACAAGTTTTGGTAAAAGTAGGGGGTAATGTACCCTCAGGGGAATATAGCACTGACAGCCAGGTTTCTGGTACTGAGACTTGGTCTAGTGTAATGAGGCATACACCAGGTTCCAAGCAACCGATTATGACAGGGAACTCTCTGGTCAGAGGCACACACAGAAGTTTTGATTGCAGACAGCAAGAAATCAGAATGGTGTGCTGCTTTCCTGGAGCTAGGGTCAAAGATATTTTGGAGAGGGTTCAGAATACTCAAAAGAGAGAGGGGCCAGCAGGATGTCGTGGTACATATTGGAACCAATGACATAGGAAGAGATAAGGCTAAGATTCTGAGGATAAAATATAGGAAGTTAGGCAAGAATTTGAAAAGGTGGTCCTCAAAGTAGTAATATCTGGATTATTCCTAGTGCCATGAGTTAAATGAGGGGAGGAATAGGAGGATGGAGCATGGATCAGATGAATGTGTGGCAGAGGAACTGGTGCAGAGAAGGATTCACATTTTTGCATCATTGGAATCTCTTCTGGGATAGAAGCGGCCTGTATAATAAGGATAGATTGCACCCGAATTGGAAAGGGACTAATATACTGGCTGAGAGATTTTGCTAGAGCAGTTTGGGAGGACTTAAACTAGTAAAGGATGGGGGAGAGACAGTGAGAAAAGAGATCAGTCATAGAGTGGTACAGTTGGGAAAAGGGGTACGTCAAAAGACAGGAACAAAACTGAGAGTGAGGTAGGGCTGATAAATTAAACCATATTTATTTCGATGCAAGAGGCCTAGCAGGTAAGGCAGATGAACTCAGGGCATAGTTAGTAACACGGGACTGGGGTATCATAGCAAATGCAGAGATGTGGCTCAGGGATGGACAGGACTGGCAGCTTAGCGTTCTAGGATTCAGATGCTGTAGGAAGGATCGAGCTGGGGTGCATGAGAGGAGGGGGAACAGTGATTCTGATTATTGATAAAATTACAGCTGTATTTAGGGAGGATATTCCTGGGAACGCGTCCAGGGAAGTTGTTTGGGTGGAACTGAGAAATAAGAAAGGGATGATCATCTTATTGGGATTGTACTATAGACCCCGAAATAGTCAACGGGAAATGGGGGAACAAGTTTGTAAGGAGGTCTCAATTATCTGTAAGAATAATACGGTGGTTATGGTAGAGGGATTTGAACTTTCCAAACATAGATTGGGACTGCAATAGTGTTAAGGGCTTGAATGGAGAGGAATATGTTAAGTGTGGACTGGAAAATTTTCTGATTCAGTATGTCGAAGTGCCAACTAGTGAAGGTGCAAAACCTGACCTACTATGGAGAAATAAGGCAGGGCAGGTGACTGGGTTGTCAGTGGGGGAGCACTTTGGGGTCAGTCACTATAATTCTATTAGTTTTAAAATAGTGATGGATAGGGATAGACCGAAAATAAAAAGTTAAAGTTCTAAATTGGAGGAAGGCTGGTTTTGACGGTATTACAAAAGAACTTTCAAAAGTTGATTGGGGGCAGAACGTCACAGGTAAAGAAACAGCTGGAAAATGTCAGGAATGCTGGACGACTAGAGAAATTGAAGTTTTAGTCAAGAATAAGGAGGAAGCATATGTCAGTTACAGGCAGCAGAAATAGAAAGTGGTTTCATGGAAGGGTATAAAGGCAGTAGGAGTATACTTAAGACAGAAATCAGGAGGGCAAAAAGGGGATGTGAGATAGCTTTGGCAGATAGGGTTAAGGAGGATCCAAAGGGATTCTACAAATACATTAAGGACAAAAAGGTTAACTGGGGCCCATAAGGATCAGCAAGGTCACCTTTGTGTGGAACAACAGGAGATGGGGGAAGATACTAAACAAGTATTTTGCATCAGTATTTACTCCGGAGAAGGATATGGAAGATATAGAATATGGGGAAATAAATAGTGGCATCTTGAAAATGGCCATATTGCAGAGGTGGTGGTGCTGGGCATCTTAAAACACAAAAGTAGATAAATCCCCAGGACCTGATCAGGTGTACCATAGAACTTTACGGGAAGCTCTGGAAAATAATGCTGGGCCCCTTGCTGAGATACTTGTATCATCAATAGCCACAGGTGAGGTGCCGGAAGACTGGGGGTTGTCTAAGGTGGTGCCACTATTTAAGAAAGGTGGGAAGGAACAGCCAGGGAATTATAGACCTGTGAGCATGACATCAGTGGTGGGCAAGTTGTTGGAAGGGATCCTGAAGGACAGGACTTGCATATACTTGGAAAAGCATGGACTGATTATGGATAGTCAACACGACTTTGTGCATGGGAAATTGCATTTCACTTTCTTGATTGAATTTTTTGAAGACATAACGAAGAGGATTGTTGAGGGCAGAGCAGTGGATGTGATCTATATGGATTTTAGTAGGCGTTTGACAAGGTTCTTCATGTTAGACCTGATTATGAAGTTCAGATCACACAGTATAGAGGGAGAACTTGCTATTTGGATACAGAACTGTCTCAAAAGGTAGAAGATGGAGAGTGGTGGTAGAGGCTGCTGTTCAGATTGGAGGCCTGTGACTAGTGGTGTGTCACAAGTATCGATACTAGGTTCATTTGCAGATGACACCAAAGTTGGAGGTGTCGTGGACAACAAGGAAATTTAGTACAATGGGACTTTGATCAGAGTGTTGCTGGACAAAGTGACCTATGGAATGAGCTGCCAGAGGAAGTGATGGAGGCTGGTACAATTACAATATTCGAAAGGTATCTGGATGGATATATGAATAGGAAATAGGCCAAATGCTGGCAAATGGGACTAGATTTATTTAGAATTCTGGTCAACATTGAAAAGTTGAACCGAAGGGTCTGTCTCCATGCTGTATATCTTGATGCCACTATGATTATAAGTGCATCCTTAAGCTTCACCTAGTCCCAGGACATATTTAAATACTATTTTTTAAATGAATCATCAATTTGTGATGAACATTTTCCCCTTACAATGCCAAGTAGTCCCAGTGAGACCAACTAAATAAATGCAAACCATTTGGCTTCCTGAACTGTACTGTTGATACTGTGTCCTGTTGGGAGGGATACTTACACATTCAGCATCACTTAAATACATATATTCACACGTTATGTCTGGTTTGGTGCAGTGGCTGTTCACTGATGGTTTCAACTTTGTTTCGAACTTCGAATTGTCAAATCAGCTAAGAATGCTGAAAAAAGGCTGTGTGAAATATTCTGTATTTATTCTATACATCTAACAACAAATTGCTGAGGAAGACCTTCCCTAGAAATTCCTAATTATTACAAGCTTGGTGACCAATTTATATGCTTCTGTTACATGTGAAATCTGATTTTTACAAAACTGCTATAATCTACATATCTATTGCTATGTAATTTAGAAATAGCCCCCAATATGTGTAAGAACCTGTGAGAACAGGTTGATTAAAAATACCTGTAATACTTAAGAGCACCATACCTTCCATTATTATGCAATTGTTTATAATTACCAACCTCTCTCACTCAGAAAACAAATAAGTGCAAGATCTCATTCCTTTAAATTATGAATTGTTTCAGATTTTAAAAATATAAAATGTAAATATTTTTCTTACCTTCCTCTCTATTTGATCTTACAGAAAGAGTGAGAAGGTATCAGATTTGGCATTGAATTTACAATTACCCTGCTAGGCCTGTCCTCTGCTTATTAATCAATGCATTAACTTGATAGATTTGAGACATACTGTCAGTTGTAATGTACACCAAAGTCCCAGATGCCCTGTGGCTATTGTTGCCTGAAGTAAGAAGAGAAAATGGCACTACCTTTCTTGAAAAAAAGGGTATTTTTCATTCTGTTTAATATTGCACAACGATATAAGATTTTATTCATACTTCTAATAACACCTTCAAGCATTTGAAGAGATAAATAGTACAAATTAGAACTGGAAAGGATTTCAGACAATGTATTAACAGGCTTATGAGCTAGCTTTGGCTATCTTCTTTCCACAGATTGCAAACAATCAATATTTCCACAATGTATAAACACTTCACAGCCACTGAAGTAGAAGTTGTGTTTTGGTCAATCAAACAGCATATAGCACTGGGCAACAGCACATGCAGATTCCTCCTCAATGATTGGGCCTCAACTTAAAGTAATTTTGGTATGCAAGTTACAGGGCAAACAGATGTCTCAACGCAGCTTGAAATCTCAAGGTCGACCCACAAAAAGAAGGTCATTTTCTTTAATCTTAACAGCTCCAGTAAAAGACCATAATAAATAATAATGTACAAGTTATTTGACAAAATAAATAAAAGAATAATATTGGTTGGTACAGAAAAATAAAGTTTGTATTAAAAACTGTTCTAACTGCTCAACAAAACAAAATCCATCTCAGTCACTGATGTGAGGCCAATTGGCTCTAACCAGTTCTGGATTACTGACATTAAGGATTGTTTATTACACTGAAGCAACTCTCAACATTATTACTGGGGTCATTGGTTCCACATGCACAGTCCAGTCACTGACATTACTGACACTGCTTTCACCAAGATCCATTGTTTAAGACCTATCCTCAACTAACTAATACTGGCCGTAGCTATATTAGAATCACGCTACACTGATACAAAAATGCAAAGTAATAAAGCCAACTTGACCTGCCACCCGTAATAAATACAAACTGTGCAAAAACAGCTCTCAACATAACTCCAGTTCCAAATAAAAGTGTTGGATCCATGGAAAGTCTTACTAATTTAAATGGAATTTTATTGTTAGGCAAACAATAAAGGCACCCACTGCTCCTTCAAACATTAATGATTAGTTGTCAAGAGAGTGGAACTCCGCATATCAAACAACTCACAAAACTTTACTGTTGGTGCAACTAAGTCACATTCATGTGTAATATAACATTGGTCAATGGGTGGTAGCAGTAATTTCAATCTATATTAAATTTTGTTTCCACTCTCCATTGTGGAAACTACAGTCTGGTGTTCAGTTTTTTTTTAGAAACATGCTTAACTTGATTCCCTGGAAGAGCAAAATACAAATTGGGTAACATGGCAACCAGGCTTGAGCAACGAAGGAAAATGATTCCATTTTTATTGGTCTTAAAAGCAACAGAAGCATTTAAAAAAGTGCTTTATGCCTAGATGTGCTGTACTGTCATCAAACATGTCCACACATTAAGAAAGTAGATTTGTTTCCAGTAAAAGCACTGTAGTATTCTACAGCAGTAAGCAAGTTCTATGAATAGAAAGACAAAAGAGTAGCTAAAGTAAACACTGGTTCTTTAAAGAAGAAGATGGGGGAATTAATAGTGGCAAACAAGGAAACTGCTGAGGATTTGGACTAATATTTTGACTCCATCTTCAAAGCAGAAGATACCAGCAGAATCCCAAGGATAATGGAAAATGCAGGAAGTAAGAAAGAAGGAGGAATATAAACCAATCACAAGCACCACTGGAAAAACTAACAGGACTGAAGGACTGCCTATATAAAAATAGGCCTGGTAGCATCTGCCGAGGGAATGAGGGTTAATGTTTCAAGTTCAGTCTAACTCTTCTGGTTATAGTTTTCCTGAAATGTTTAGATTCTGGAAAAACTCCAGGCAATTAGAAAACTATAGCTGAGACACCTCTACGCAAGGGGGAGACAGAAAACAGAAGCTTTAGCCAATTAGAGTCATAGAGATGTACAGCATGGAAGCAGACCCTTCAGTCCACCTCATCTATGCCAGCCAGATATCTTAGATCTCGATACCTATCGTAGATCTAGTCCCATTTGCCAGCATTTAGCCCATATCCCTCTAAACCCTTCCTATTCACATAACCACCCTGATGCCTTTTAAGTGTTGTAATTGTACCAGCCTCCACCACTTCCTCTAGCAGCTCATTCCATTCACGCACCACCCTCTGCACCAAAGACATTTTTTCCTCCCCACCCTTATCTGCTTTCCTGAGGGCCCACCCTCTGACTCCCTTGTTCACTCCACGCTCCCCTCCAACCTCACCACACCTGGCACTTTTCCCTGCAACCACAGGAAGTGCTACACCTGCCCCCACACCTCCCCCTCACCCAGGCCCCAAGAAGACTTTCCACATCAAGCTGATGTTCATCTGCACATCTGTCAATGTGGTATACTGCATCCGCTTTTCCCGTTGTGGCCTCCTCTACATCGGGGAAACCAAGCAGAAGCTTGGGTACCGCTTTGCAGAACACCTACACTCGGTTCGCAATAAACAATGGCACCTCCCAGTCGCAAACCATTTCAACTCCCCCTCCCATTCCTCAGATGAAATGTCCATCCCAGGCCTCCTGCAGTGCCACAACAATGCTATTTGAAGGTTGCAGGAACAGTACCTCATATTCTGCTTGGGAACCCTGCAACCCAATGGTACCAATGTGGACTTCACAAGCTTCAAAATCTCCCCTCACCCTACTGCATCCCAAAAGCAGCTCAGCTCAACCCCCGCATCCATAATCTGTCCTTCGTCCCATCTATTCCCTCCTCCCACCTCAACCCCCACCCCCTACCTATGAGCCTCATCCTGACACCACCACCACCCCCCCCCCCCCCCCCCCCCCCCCCCGTTGACCTGTCCGACCTCCCTGGACTGACCTACCTCCTCCCTACCTACACTCACCTTTACTGACTCCATCCCCGCCTCTTTGACCTGTCTGTCTCCTCTCCACCTATCTTCTCCTCTATTCATCTTCTATCCACATCCCCCTCTGTCCCTATTTATTTCAGAATTCCCTTGCCCTCCCCCATTTCTGAAGAAGGGTCTAGGCCCAAAACGTCAGCCTTCCTGCTCCTCTGATGCTGCCTGGCCTGCTGTGTTTATCCAGCTCTACACCTTGTTATCCTGGGATAAGTGGTTGTTTTATAAGGAGTGCATTGAGTATAGGAGTTGGGAGGTCATGTTGCAGCCGTACAAGACATGAGTTAGGCCACATTTGGAATACTGTGTGCAATTCGGTCTCTCTACTATAGAAAGGATGTTGTGAAACTGGAAAAGGTTCAGAAAAGATTTACAAGGATGCTGTCAGGATTGGTGGAATGCTATAGGGTGAGGCTGAATAGGCTGGGGCTATTTTCCCTGGAACACGGGAGGCTGAGGGGTGACTTATAGAGGTTATAAAATCATGAGGGGCATGGATGGGTTAAAAAGGCAAGGCAAGGTCTTTTCCCTGGCATGGGGGTGTGGTGGCAGAGGTCCAAAGCTAAAGGGCATAGACTTAAGGTGAGGGAGGAAAAATTTAAAAAGGGACCAAAGGGGCAACTTTTTCACACAGAGGATCATGCATGTTTGGAATGAGCTGCCGGGGAAGTGGTGGAGGCTGCTACAATTACAACATTTAAAAGGCATCTGGAGAGGTGTATGAAGAGGAGGAGTTTACAGAGGTATGGTTCAAATGCTGGCTAATTGGACTAGGTTTATCTATGATATCTGGTCATGCATAGATGAATTGGTCCGAAGGGTGTGTTTCCATGCTGTACATCTCTATGATTCGATGAGGGAATGAGGAGATTGACACTATATTCAATTGTTTTGAAGAATGATGTGATATTATTGATATTTTTAAAAGATTCTGAGGGGACTTGATAGGGTAAATACTTAGACGTTTTCTCTCATCAAGGAATCTAGAATTGAGGAGCACAGCATAAAAATAAAGGATCATTTAAAACCGAAATGAGAAAATAATTCTCTTTTCAGAGGGTCAATTCTCGTCTATGTAGAGCAATTCAGGCTGTATTGTTGAATACATTTAAACCAGGATTCAATTCCTCGTTGATCAAAAATCTAAGATAATGGGGACAGACAGGAAAGTGCAGTTAAGGTCAAAATCATATCAACTTTTTCCTTATTGATAGTAAAGCAGGCTAAGGAGCTGAGTTATCTATCTTTGCTCCTTTTCATTGTTCTCATTGAAAGCAAATAGAAATACAGTATTAGATCCTATTATGATTTTACTAGCAAATTGTCGGCTTTGCACAAAATATCAGATCTAGGGATATACCAAGGCAGTATTTTATGCATTCACAGGATGAGGGCCTCACTGGTTAGGCAGCATTTATTGCCTATCCCTAATTGTCCATCCCAGAGGGCAGTTAAGAGTCAACCACATTGCTGTGGGTCTCAAGTCACATGTAGACCTGACCAGGTAAGGATGGCAGTTTCCCTCCAAAAAGGACGTTAGTGAACCAGATGTGTTTTTCCTGACAATTGACAATGGATTCATGGTCATTATTAGGTTCTTAATTCCAGATATTTATTGAATTCAAATTCCACCATCTGCCATGGCAGGATTCGAACCTGGGTCCCCAGAACATTATCTGGGTCTCTGGATTAACAATCCAGCGAGCACACTACTAAGCCTTCACCTCCCTGTTGTTGTCAAACAAGTAGTTGTCAAACAGAGAGACCGAGGGGTTCAGGTACATAGTTCTTTGAAGGTTGTGTCACAGGTAGACCGGATGATTAAGAAAGTGTTTAGTAGACTTGCCTTCATAGCTCAGACCATTGAGTATGGGAGTTGAGACATCATGTTGAGGTTGTACAGGACACTGATGAGGCTACTTTGGTGAACTGTGTACAGTTCTGGTCAACCTGCTAAAGGAATGATATTATTAAATTGAGAGGGCTCAGAAAAGATTTATCAAGATGCTGCCAGAACTAGAGGGTTTGAGTTATAAGGAGAAGCTGAATAGGCTGGGATTTTGTTTTTCCCCCCCACTGGAGGATAGGAGGCATACAGATGTCAATAAAATCCTGAGGGGCTTGGATAAGGTGAATGACAAGAGTCTTTTCCCTAGAGTGGGGGTGTTCAAAACTAAGGGGTATAGTTTTAAGGCAAGAGAATAAGGATTTACAAGGGACCTAAGGAGCACCTTTTCCACACAGAGAATGGTTCATATGTGGAACGAACTGCAAGAAATGGTAAATGCAGGTGCATTTGCAACATGTTAAAGACATTTAGACAGGTACATGAATACATAAGATTTAGATGGAAATGGGCCAAACCCAGGCAAGTGGAACTGGTTTAGTTTGGGAAACTTTATCAGCATGGATGAGTTAGATCAAAGGATCTGTTTCCATGCTGCACTCTATGACACTTGTCTGGGTTTTGACTTGTTAGGGCATGAGTGACTGCATTTCAAAAGCGAATATGGGTTTGCCATATGTACAAAAATACCATGAAGAGATTCTGAATAACGTTGAACATCATTTGCATGCAACTTATACTTATCGGACTGGCGAATCTGGGCAACGTAATGCAACAATAAGCACCAAATATTGGATTTCAAGACTGAGGCTGCAGCAAAGTTCAACATGGTTGTGATTACCAGGACCAGACAACGTTTGGTTAATGGCTTGCTTCAATACAAGGAAAATGGTTATTTACTGTCCTCTACATTGGTATAGTTACAGTTACCCAAAGAAAAATGAGCAAAAGCTTGGTAAAAGCATATAAGCCAACATCATGTTTCTTTTTGGCTCCAAGGCATAACTTGATAGCAGCAAAATATGACATGACGTCATCTATGAAAATGAGAATTAAATTAATAGAACAGACAAATTTAATTAATTTAATCACAACCTGAAGACATTATGTCTTTTAACAGACAAACAACATGAGAGCAGAATGCAGTTTAGCACACAGCTCAAAATTTAATATTGCTGATGCTGACATGAAACATCATGCGGAACAGGGATCAAAGGCATAAAATTCCAAGTTACGCTTGGATCACTGTTTATATACACAAATAAATTTGTTAGATTCCCTACAGCGTGGAAGCAGGCCCTTTGGCCCAACAAGTCCACACTGCCCCTTGAAGCATCCCACCCAGACACATCCTCCTATAACCCACACACCCTGAACACTATGGACAATTTAGCATGGCTGATTCACCTAGCTGGCACATCTTTGGGCTGTGGGAGGAACCTGGAGCACCCGGAGGAAACCCACACAGACACGGGGAGAAAGTGCAAACTCTGCACAGACAGTTGCCTGAGACTGAAATTGAACCTGGGTCCCTGCTGCTGTGAGGCTGCAGTGCTAACCACTGAGCTACCATGCCACCCTAAATAGAAAATATCCCTGAAGAGGGGTCGTGGAAGAAAGGCAGTTATGACTGGAGAGACAGCAAAGACAGAACATTCCAGAAAACATAACCTGTACGAGAGTCTTTGAGAGTCTAAAGTTTTACATAAGTAATAAGAAAACTAAATTAAAGCTAAGTGGGACTTGTGTTCATTGGAACTGCACACCAGTAGATTTTTGTTCATTTAAGGACAAGGTAGTGGTTAAGGGGGAATTGTTCGATTTGTTAGCAGTTCTGTTAATTTGATTACCGTTAGGATTAAATAAATAAATTGCTACATGTTGCTTATGAAGTGAATATCAGGGATTTTCTTTCATTTAACCATTTCTTTTTAACAGATTAGGCAAGGTGAAGTGAGCTTCTCTGTGTGTTTCAGGTTTAATTATTAGAAGGGGACCTCTACTCCCCTTGTAATAGTTTGGGCACTTGTGTTTTGATTTTAATTATCAGAGGGGCCTGACCTCCCCTTCCTAATATGTGTGCCTGCTGCCCTTGACCTTTTGAGCAGCACTGTTAAATCTGACTTAGCATTTGGTGCAATGCATCTTGTAAATGGTATGTACACTGCTGCCTTGCAGAGCCTGTGGTGGAGAGGATCAAACACATCAGCCAAACAGTTTTAATCTGAGCAGCTTTCTTTATACAGCATCTAAGATGAAATAAACTTCCCCAAGGTGCTTGACAAGAGCATTATAAAGCAAAGCTGTCATGTAAATTGATACAAGTAAGGACATCAGGAACAGAATTTTTCTTGACCTCATGTTTTGAATGGGTAGAAGGCACAGACCAGTCACAGCTTTGTTAGAATCGTCAAGTCTAGAAGCAACAAAGAAACAAATAAGGCAAGGTGAGCAGGGGAAATGTCACTGATATAGTAATGAGCTGACATACATATGGTCAGAAATACATCCGAGGGCCAAATAAGACATGAAAGTTGCAAACAGTTTTGGTACGTCTCAGACAGTGGCCAGGGAAAAGGATCGAATCAGCAACAAACACTGAATAAATGAAAGTTCAAGCAAATTCCCCTCTTTTCTCATTTTATAAACTTGAAGTTGGCAAGAGAGACACTGCAGAGAAGAACAGAATACATCATGAAATGACTTTTTTTAAAAAAGAAGTGGCTAGAACAAAGAGACCTTAGAGTGCAGGTTCATAGTTCCTTGCAAGTGGAATCGCAGGTAGAAAGAATAGTGAAGAAAGCACTTGGTATGCTTTTCTTTATTGGTCAGTGCAGTGGAGCTGGGAGGTCATGTTGCAGCTGTACAAGGCATTGGTTCAACCACTTCTGGAATACTGCGTGCAATTCTGGTCTCCCTCCTGGAGGAAGGATGTTGTGAAACTTGAAATGGCTCAGAAAAGATTTACAAGGATGTTGCCAGGGTTGGAGGATTTGAGCTATAAGGAGAGGCTAAATAGGATGGGGCTGTTTTCCTGGAATGCCAGGGGCTGAGGGGTGACCGTATAGAGATTTATAAAATTATGAAGGGTGAATAGCCAAGGTTACTTCCCCAGAGTGGGGGAGGGGCAGCGGTCCAAAGCTCTCGGGCATAGGTTTAAGGTGAGAGACAAAAGATCTAAAAGCCTCCTAAGGGGCAAGTTTTTCCATGCAGCAGGTGTTGCGTGTAGAGAATGAGCTGCCAGAGGAAGTGGTGGAGGCTAGTATAATTACAACAGATAAAAGGGAACCGGCATGAGTTTCTGATTAGTAAGAGGGGTAGGGGCCAAATGGGACCAGATAAATTTAGGAAATCTGGTTGGCATGGACGAGTTGGACCAAAGGGTCTGTTTCCATGCTGTACAACTCTGACTCTAAGACTCTATATTTCTGAAACAATGGTCTTGCCTCCTCACCATGGAGTTTAACAGTAACTAATAGCAACTGGCAATAGTTCTAAAGTGGACATGTTACAACAGCTTCCAGGAAAGGAAGCAGTGCTAATTATTTATTACAGTGTTGGACAGCTGCCAAGATCATTATCCCAAATGTCACATGGCACAACCTTCCTGCTCTGCCAATTCTATCCCATAAGTGGGAAATTAATGCTCGATTAAGGACCTCATCCTCATGCTATCATTAACCAAAGTCTTGTAAATGTTCTTATTCTCTTCCTTCTATGAATATTTCCTGGTTATTTGAGATATGCTTCACTTTGCATTCACACAGAAACAGATACGACAGAAACAAATTCACATTATAAGATATCATCAACAAAATACAGCACTACTTTTGATTCTGGACTTATTGATAAATCCTCTGTATATCTTTCATATTGGCAGTCTTCACCTACCACGCAAGCAGCTGGGTACCTGAATGCAAGGCATTTGTATTACACAACGGAATAAATTAAGAATTTTATAGGGCTGAGAAAGTGGGAACCTAATTGGTCAAGAATTAAAATTTCACATTCCTGATGGCAATACAATTGTTGAGGTTAGGGCAGTAATGTGCTGTGGGAACTCAGCCATATGCCATCCTGTGTCTGGATCCTACGCTGTTTCAAGTGATCATCACTGGTGCTTTCCACAGCAACGAGGGAGGTACATGTGGCATATTACAGTCTGCCATACACAGGTGCATGAAAGAAGTGACCAAAACGCTCATCTGTCACATGACATGATACATCAATGATTCCACAGATAAGGACAGTCAGACATCAAGTGCACTGGAATTCAGGGCCATTGTTTATTTCTCTAGAATGTAAAGGATCATTGACTGCACTTGTGGCCATTACAGCTCCCAAGGACCTGCCAATGTTGTATGGGAATCAGAGGAGTCTTTACCTTTGAACATGCAGCTTGACTGCCTGCACCCACTTCCCTGAAAATTTTCATCGACTTATACATTTTGAGCAACCCCAAACACATTTTGAGGCTCTAGCCCCTTTTAAAGGCCCTGGCCCAGGTTTGTCTTTTGTTTACATTCTTTCATATTACATGGATATTACTGGCCAAGGCCATTTGGTTTCCATTCCTACCTGTCCTTAAACTGAATGGCTTGTGAAGTAATATAGAGGGCAGTTATGTGTCAGCCACAGTGCACATTGGTCTGGATTCACACACAGGCCAAATCAGGTACAGATGGTAGATTTCTGCCTGGAATCAAAATAGTGAACCGAATAGGTTTTGACAGCAAATGATACTTTCATGATGTCTGTCACTGAGACTACTCTCTACTCAAGAACACAGTGGCTCAGTGGTTGGCACTACAGCCTCACAGCACCAGGGACCCAGGTTCAAATCCAGCCTCGGATGACTGTCTGCGTAGAGTTTGCACATTCTCCCCATGTCTGCGTGGGTTTCCTCAGGGTGCCCCAGTTTTCTCCCACAGTCCAAAGATTAGCAGGGTAGGTGGATTGGCCATGCTAAATTGCCTGTAGTATTCAGGGATGTTTAGGTTAGGTGGGTTAGACGTGGGAAATCAGGGGTAGGGGGCTGGGTCTGGGTGGGATGCTCTTCGGAGGGTCAGTGTGAACTTGTTGGGCCGAATAGCCTGTTTCCATACTGTAGGGATTCTATGATTCTAAATTTAAATTCCATCAGCTGCTGTGGTCAGATTTGAACCTTTGTCCACAGAGCATTAACCTATCTCTGTGGATTACGTGTCCAGTGACATTTCTCCTAAAGTTGATGGTTAGAACCTAGGTGTCAAGGACTATCTGTTCTGAAACTGACTGCTGCGTCCAGTTAGGCATCTATATAGTGCAATGGAGCCATACCTCCTGCTGAGTTATCACTGAACAACATTTGTTTGATGAAACTGCTTCCACAGCCATTGAGCAGTCCAGAAGGGTTCTGCAATACCCACTACATTGGACATCACATAACAGTTATGGTCTGCTGTGCACTGCATAATACAGTGATGTAATGTGAAGAACAGTAAGAGTAGGAGTAGCACTGCACATTGGAATGGATGGGATGACACCATGAATGTGCAGGACTCTTCGCTGGGTGACAAGGTAATGGAGAGAAATACACAGGATATCAAGGACAGCCTAATATACACCAAACTCTTTCCCACTCCCACCCCCACAAACTGGATATAATTGCCAGAACTCCACTGTTTGCTAAGAATATAGACCAACACTGTCAGCCTTCCTCTCGATGTCAATTTCACCAATTAAAAGCTTCCGCCACATTTTAACGAAAATGTTCATCATTAGTGTGGCTTCAGCTCAAAGGAAAATGAGGCATTGCTCAATCTGCCCCTGGGGAATGAGGTAAATCACACAGATCAAGTATCAGCAACAGTGACTTTTGTAGGCTAAGGTAAGTACGGACTGGGCCAAAGGACAATCCAGCATAGAAATAACTGATGTGACAGGGTCACTTTCAGTGCAGCAAAAAGATGTGACCGAGGATAAACTGGAATCAAAAAGATCAGCATGCTAAATTATCATGGCACCCTGGCTGCATTTAAACAAGATGGTTTAGGGACAGGCCCATGCAAAGACAAAGCATGACAACCAAAGACAGAACTTCCCACAATGTAAAAGCAGGCCATGCAGCACATTGAATCCACGCTGTCCCTCCAATGAGCATCCCATCCTGACTGACCCCCTTCCCTATCCCTGTAACCCTGCATATCCCATGGCTGATCCACCTTGCCTGCACATCCCTGGATATTATGGACAATTTGGCCTGGCCAATCCAACTAACCTGTACATCTTTGGACTACGGGAGGAAACCAGAGAAAACCCATGCAGACAGAGGGATAATGTGCAAATTCCACATAGACAGTTGCCCAAGGGTGGGATTGAACCCGGGTCACTAGTGCTATGTGGCAGCAGTGCTAACTATTGAACCACCATGTCAGACATCTTTCTTGGATGACAAAAAAATTTAAAGTGCAGGGTAAAGCAGAAAATAGGTGTTTATGACAGATTCCCCAGGTTATAATTTACATGAAAAATCAGGCTAAATACAGAAAGTTCAATGGGGAAAGTGGAAAAGGAAATTAAAAGTGAACAGAAAATGTGAGGAAGTGGCAGCCAAGCTAAAATGGAATCTAAAGTCTTCTACTGAAATACAAATAGCAAAAAACGGGAGTGGGGAGAGGGGTTAGGCTGCTGTTAGACCAAAAGCAAAAACGCTGATCTACTCATGGAGACAGAGGTATTAATTATAAGTTAATATTTTACTAAGGAGAAGATATTGCTCAAGTCATAACAAAAAAGAGAAGTAGAGCTGACTGGATGGGCTAAAAATTGTTAGACGAAGCACCAAGGCTGACCATACAATTGCAAAGTTACCAGGATCAAAGAGGATGTTTAGAAAAATGAGGGAGAAAATTGCATGGAAACTGACCACAATCTTTCAGAGATGGCAAGGTGATGCCAGAGGATTCGAAAATTGTAAATGTTACATCTTTGTGCAATTAATGTAATATTAAGCCCAGCAATGATACAATTTAACCTTGGTGGTGGGGAAGATGTCAAAACAATTATTCAGGTCAAAATTAACAGCCACTAACAGAAAAAAGTAGATTAAATTAAGGAAAGACAGTTAAAAGTAAATCATCATCAGAAGAAAAATACATTAAAAAATTTTAAAAAGTAAAAATAAATAATCTCTAACAAACTAGATCGAGCTTTTCAAATAAAGTAACAGTGAAGATTGATGAGGCTAACACAGCTGATGGGTGGATGGATTTCCAAATGGCCTTTGATTAAATACCATGCAACAGAGCTGTCGAAATGAATGCCTATGGCAAATAACCAGTGACAGTAGTAACAAGAATACGAAGTTGATTGAATGACTGCAAACAGAGTAGCAAAAATATGGCTGTTTTTGGGCTAGAGGGGTTTATATACATGGGTCCTCCAGGGGTCTATACCAGCACAGGTTCTTTTCTTGATATACATCAAGAACCTACAACTGTTTTCTACCCCCTTCAATTTGGTTTATATAGGGTACCATCTGCCCATGTGACAAAACCTGGATGTTTAATGCTAACTGCGAGGGGGACGAAAAGAAAACAAAACAGTTGTTGGAAAGGGCAAACCAACAGCAGCTGAGATTTAATTTGGAGGAGTGTGATGTTGTTCATTATGGTAGCCAGAGACAATGTAAACTAAAGGGAGTGCAGGAACAAACCTTAAAACAATGTATGTACACAAACTGTAAAAGGTAACAGGATAGGTTAAGAAAGTGGCTCAAATGTCTAATCCCTGGGTTTTTTGGATATATGGAGGCACTGAATACAAATAAAAACAAGGATATTAAGGTGAACCTTTATGAAACACTAGTTTGGCCTCAAATGGAGCACTGTGTACAATTATGGCTACCATTCTTTAAGAAGGATAAGAGACTTCAGTGATGCTGCATCTGCATTTTTTTTAGTTCAGGAATTAATATCTTCAGACTTGTGTATAGATTGGAGATGCTTGGTTGTTCTCCTTAGAGGCAGCTGAGATTGATTGAGATGTTGAAAATCTTTAGTAGTTGAAGTGTCTAGACAGAAGAAAGAGAAACTGTTTCTATTACCAGAAGGGTAAAGAACCAGGAGACACAGGCAACTGTCAAAAAGACCACTGGTGACTTGAGAGAAAAAAAAATCTTCAAACATATAGTGAATGATTAGGGTCTAGAACACACTGTTAGAGTGTGCATGTGCTGGGATGAGACAAATAGAGGTTTTGCAAAAGAAAATCAAATTAGCATCTGAGGATAAACAAATCTTAAGATCTTGGAAGAAAGGGCAGAAGAGTGCAGCGAGACCACTTGAGAGAAGAAGCATGGTAAAATATCCTGCTTCTATGTTATAGATATTAGATCACTGTAGGGATCCATTTTTCATTGGTTCCGAACTAATATATCACTAAATAATTTATGTAATTCTGAAACTTACCACAGTTTTATGGATTCTAAACTAAGGTTGGTGACAACCTCATATTTAGAAAATATTTGACTTCCTCTGTAAAAGTAGAATTCCAGAGGCCGGTTTTTAAGCTAGAAAGGGAGGATATCCATTTATAAAGGAGCAATATTTTTAAAGAGTTAAAATCCACTCCCTCCTGTTTCTTCATGACCTGTTTACGCAGTAAATCAGCTGCTCTCAGAGTTGCTAAGTTAGACACTGTTCACAGCACTAAAACAGAAGTTGCTAGAAGCTCAGAACTCTGAGCAACAGTCACTGGATTTGAAACGTTAACTCTGCTATTTTTCTTCATGGATGCTGCCAGGCCTGCTGAGCTTCCAGCAACATCTGCTTTTGTTCCAGATTTATAGCATCCACAGTTCTTTCGGTTTTTACTGTTCACAGCAATTGTCCCAAAAATTAGCACAAGACAAGCAAAAAAAGTATAATTGAATTCTTACTTAGAAAAGTAGTAACCCTTAATGGAGACAAGTGGAGTTTGGTCACAACTCACAGGGATAGTATGCTTAAAAATCAAGCACTACTATTCCTGAAGTCGTCAGAACAGTTCAAGCTTTTACAAGAAATACATAAAATCCCCAAACTGTGTTTTATTTCCAAATCCTGGTTGATAGAAAGCATTGGCCAGGCTTCTGTACGTACTATAAATCAGCACTCGTTACAGGTAAACAGCTAAACAATTAAATCAAATTAATAGGAGGGAAGTTATGCGAGGTGTCAGAGAAAATGAGTGAGATTGTTGAGGTTAAGGATAGATGTTTGATTACTACAGGTCAAGTCGGCAGGAGGGGGGAAAGTGTTGGGTATTCTAAAAGGCATTAGGGTGGACAAGTCCCCAGGACCGGATGGGATCTATCCCAGGTTACTGATGGAAGCGAGAGAGGAAGTAGCTGGGGCCTTAACAGATATCTTTGCAGCATCCTTCAGCATGGGTGATGTCCTGGAGGACTGGAGAATTGCTAATGTTGTCCCCCTGTTTAAGAAGGGTAGCAAGGATATTCCAGGTAATTATAGACCAGTGAGCCTGACATCAGTGTTGGGGAAGCAGCTGGTAAAGTTACTGAGGGATAGGATCTATTTACATTTGGAAGAAAATAGGCTTATCAGTGATAGGCAGCATGGTTTTGTGCAGGCAAGGTCTTGTCTTACCAACTTGATGGAATTCATTGAAGAAGTACTAAAATCAATAGATGAGGGAAGGGCTGTGGATGTCATATAGATGGACTTCAGTAAGGCGTTTGATAAGGTTTCTCATGGCAGGCTGATGGAGTAAGTGAGGGCTCCAGGGTATACTAGCTATTTGGATACAGAACTGGCTGGGCAACAGGAGACAGAGTTGTAGTGAAAGGGAGTTTCTAAAAATGGAGAACTGTGACCAGTGATGTTCCACAGGGATCTGTGTTGGGAACACTGTTGTTTGTGATGTACGTAAATGATCTGGAAGATGGTATAGATGGTCTGATTAGCAAGTTTGCAGATGACACTAAGATTGGTGGAGTAGCAGATAGTGAAGGGGACTGTCAGAGAATGCAGCAGAATATAGATAGATTGGAGAGTTGGGTGGAGAAATGGCAGCTGGAGTTCAATACAGGCAAATGCAAGGTGATGCATTTTGGAAGATCCAATTCAAGAGCAAACTATATGGTAAATGGGAAAGCCCTGGGGGAAAATTGATGCACAGAGGGATCCCGGTGTTCAGGTCCATCGTACCCTGAAGGTGGCAAGGTCAAGAAGGCATACAGCATGCTTTCATTCATCGGACGGGGCACTGAGTACAAGAGTCGGCAGGTCATGTTACAGTCGTATAGGACTTTGGTTCGGCCACATTTGGAGTACTGTGTACAGTTCTGGTTGCCACATTACCAAAAGGATGTGGATGCTTTGGAGAGGGTGCAGAGAAGGCTCACCAGGATATTGCCTGGTATGGAGGGTGCTAGCTATGAAAAGAGGTTGAGTAGATTAGGATTATTTACATTAGAAAGATGGAGTTTGGGGGGTGGGGAACCTGATTGAGGTCTACAAAATCATGAGAAGTATAGACAGGGTGGATAGCAAGAAGCTTTCTCCCCAGAGTGAGGGACTCAATTACAAGGGGTCACGATTTCAAGGTAAGAGGGGAAAAGTTTAAGGGAGATATGCGTGGGAAGTTCTTTACGCAGAGGGTGGTGGGTGCCTAGAACACGGAGGTGGTAGAGGTGGGCACGATAGCATTATTTAAGATTTATCTAGACAGATACATGAATGGGCAGGGAGCAGAGGGATACAGATCCTTGGAAAATAGACGACAGGTTTAGATAGAGGGTCTGGATCGGCACAGGCTTGCAGGGCCAAAGAGCCTGTTCCTGTGTTGTAATTTTCTTTGTTCTTTGTTCTAATGTAAACTCTATAAATTGGGGCTCCGTGACACAGAGGTAATCTCCCTACTCCTAGACAGGAGGCTCAGGTTCAAGTCCCAAATGCTACTGAGGTGTATCTAACATCTCTGAACAGGTCTAAAATGTCTAAACTCTACACATTAAAATTCTAAACCCTTATAAATTACACACAAGCACACACATCTAAAAGGTTTCCCCTTGACCTTCTAACGACTTCCATTGGTTTGAAAGAGGCACAGAGTGGCTGGTTCACTTACGAAAGGTCTCTGACTTATCCAATTCAAGTCACAACCAGTAGCATCTGCTGAAGGAAAGGTAACTTTCTGCGCTTTCAAAGGCATTGGATATCTTGCATTCTTGAAAGATTTAACAACAACCTCTGCACTGATTTCATTCCTCGCCACTACACACAAGGTTGCGAACGTCATATGTTGCTTCCCTCAATGCACAAAACCATAAGAAGCAGTTCTGAGGAAGGGTCACTGGGCCAGAAACGTTAACTCTTGTTTTCTCCTCCACAGATGCTGCCAGACCTGCTGAGCTTTTCCAGCAACTTTGCTTTTGTTCCCTAAGAAGTAGGAACAGGAGTAGGCCATTTGGCCCCTCAAGCTTGCTCCACCATTCAGTACGGTCGTGGCTATCCAACATTCCTCATGAGCATTTTCCCTGTAACTTCTGATCCTACACTGATCAAGACTCTATCTACGTATCTCAGACTTAAAGTACACAACGATTCTGCTCCCACAGCTCTGTGAAAGGAGTTCTAAAGTCTCAACTTAGAGGAGAAATTCCTCTGCATCTTGGTCTTACATTGGTGCCGTTTTATTCTTAGCCAATACCTTCTGGTTCTAGACTCTCCAATGGTGGGTGGATGGGTTGGTGGGTGGGAGGGCATCCTCTCAGCATTTGCCCTGTAAAGCCCCTTAAAAATTCCTATATGTTTCAATGAGATCACCTCTCATTCTTCTGAACACCAGAGTACAGTCACAACCTGTTTAATCTGCATTCATAAGACAATCCCTCCACACCAGGGATCATCCCAGAGAACCTTTGCTGAACTTCCTCCAATGAAATGATATCTTTCCTTACTAACAGGGCCAAAACTCCTCACATTACTCCAGATGTGGTTTCACCAGCTACTTGTGCAGTTGCAGTAAGACTACCCTACTCCTATACACCATGAAATAAGAGCCAATATTCCATTTGCCTTCTTGATTACCTGCTACACCCGTGTGCTAGCTTTCTGTGCTTCATGTACAAGTATCCACAAGTCCCCTTGTATTGCAGTTTTCCACAGTTGTTCTTCATTTAATTAATATTTTGGTCTTTTATTCTCCCTTCCAAAATGAACAACTTCACATTTTCCCCGTATTATACTCCATTTGCCACTTTTTGCCCGCTTACTTAACCTATCAATATCTTTCTGTAAACAGTTTGTATTCTTTTTGCATCATGTCTTTCCATCGACTTTCGTGTTGCCTGCAAATCTGGCTCGAGTGCATTCACTTCCTTCCTCCAATCATTAATACATATTGTAGTGACCCTTCTGGCCCAGTTGCAGTCCTAGCACTGACCACTGTAGAACCTCACTGGTCACAGGTTGCCAACCTGAAAAAGAATCCCATATCCCCACTCCCTGATTCCTGCCCATGAGCCAATTATCTATGCATGCGATTATCCTCTATCTAAAACACAGTGCGTTCTTATTATGTCAACTTTTTTGTGAGGAACACCATTGAACACCTTTTGGAAGTCCAAATACAATACATCTACTGGTGTCCTTCTATCTAATTTCTGGTTGAGACTTCTTCGAAAAACTCCAATAAATTAGTCCGGCACAATTTCCCTTTCACAAAGCCATGCTAACGCAGTTTGTTTAGATCATGAGTTTCCAAATATGCTGCTATTACTCCTTAATAATGGATTTCAATACTTCTCCAACAGTAGACGTTTGGCTAACCAATCTATAGTTACTTGCTTTTTACCTCCCTCTCCTTCTGAATAGGGATGTCACTTTAGCAGTTTTCTCATCCAATTTAGCAATTCGCCAGAATCCAATGTTTTTTTTGGAAAATTACAACTATCTGCTACCTCTATAGTTACTTGTTTTGGATCCTAGGATGTAAGCTATCAGGGCCAGGGAACTTATTCATATTTAGCCCCATTAGTTTGTCTAATACTACTTCTATAACGATGGTAATGGTACTTAATTCTTCCCTGTACTCTCCAGTATTAATAGAATATTTGACATATCTTCCATCATTAAGACTGATGCAAAATCTTCTGCCATTTCCTCTATCTCAAAAACCACCTTCCCTATGGGCATATGTTCACTTTGACCTTTCCCTTCCTTTTAACATATTTAAAGAAGCTCTTATTATCAGTTTTTATAATCCTTGCTCTTGTCCCTTGTACTTGATTTTCACTACCTTTTTTTAGTCCTCCTTTGCTAGATTCAGAATTTATCTCCATCTCAGGGCTATCACTGACTTTGGCCTCTGTATATGTTTTATCTTTCAACTTAATAGTCTCCTTAATTTCCATGGTTGGGTATGGTTGGTTTATCCTTCTCTTAGATTCTTTCCTCCTTACCAGAATGCATTTTTGCAGAATGTCAAGCATTACCACCTTAAATGTATGCCAGTGCTTCCTTACTGTCATTCCTGTTAACATGGCCCTCATTTCATTGTAATAAAGTGTGAAGCTGGATGAACACAGCAGGCCAAGCAGCATCTCAGGAGCATAAAGCCTTTGTGTTCCTGAGATGCTGCTTGGCCTGCTGTGTTCATCCAGCTTCACACTTTATTATCTTGGATTCTCCAGCATCTGCAGTTCCCATTATCCCTCATTTCATTGTAATTCCTTTTATTCAAGTTATATACAGTTGTTTCCAACCCAAGTTTCTCACTCTTGAGCTAAATACTAAATTCTATCAAGTTATGATCGCTACTTCCCCAGCGATCTTTTACTTGGAGGTCATACATTAAACCTACCTCATTATACATTACCAGATCCAAGATAGCCTGCTGCCTGGTTGGGTACATGACATATTACTCTAGAAACTATCCCTAATGTTGTCCGTCAATTTGTCGTCATAGCCACCTTTTTCCAATTTGATTAAACCAATCAACATGAAGATTAAAATTACTCAATTATTGAACTTCACCAGTAACCATCCCAGCACACACAAATGAAGCTGCATGCAAACACTATTTAAAAGGGAACAACAAACTGCAGCAACATGGAACTACGCCAAGAGGAGGAGGAATACCTCTTCCAAGTGTTCAAGGATAATGGATATTCAAAGAACTGGTCAGGAGATGCCTACAGGAACAGCATCAGAAAGATTCTACACACCCCGACACACATCATACTACCCTACCTCAGGAACACGTCAGAACTCACCACAAGACTTCTACAACCGCTGGGCATCAGAGTGGCGCACAAACCCACATCAACCTACAACAAGTGCTCACCTGAACTAAAGACCTGCCATGGACAGGACCAATGTTATCTACAAGATCCCCTGCAGAGACTGCGAGAAACACTACATCGGACAAACAGGAAGGAAACTAACAACAAAAGTATATGAACACCAACTGGCTACAAAAAGACACGATCGATACTCACTCATCTCAATCCACAAGGACAGGGAGAACCACGACTTCGACTGGGACATCACCAAGATCCTGGGACAGGCTCAGTAGAGACAAGCATGATAATTCCTGGAAGCATGGCTCTCCACGAAGCAGGCTATTAACAAACACATTGAACTTGACCTCATACACATTCCACTACGGAGGATACCCAGAAGTGAGGCAATCCATCTCAACGGACCCCAGAGTTTAAAAACCAGGTGGGGAAAACACGCAGACGCTGCAGAGGCTGCACTAAGGATATTACCAAGCATGGTAACGAAACATCTGTGGAACATCGAACCAGCTCGGCGAGACAACCAACCTCAACACTCACAACCTGAGCTATAGATCTACACCAAAACCTTATGGCTCTATTGTTTTTACATGCTCCTATTATTTATTGATTTATTGCCTTTCCCACAGAGTGGCTACTGTTTGGCGGTCTGTACATTACTCCTACCAACATCTTTTCTCCCCTGCTGCTTTTCACCTCTGCCCAAATGGACTCTACATCATATCTCACAACTGCCTTCATTTCATTTCTTATTCACAATGCAACCCCACCATCTTTTCTATCACTCCTATGTTCCCAAAAGTTCAACTATCATTGAATATTGAGTTCCCAGTTTCGATCTCCATGTAACCATGGTTCTGTAATGGCAAATTGATCATATTCTTTTACCTCGATTTGCACCATAAGTTCAACTTCCTTATTCTGAATGCTTCATACATTAAGATACAAAACTTTTAAGCTCATTCTATTATTGAATCTCCCAATACTTTTATGGTTCCTTGGTGCAATATGACATTCAGACATAGGTATAAGATAACCTGGCCAGACATCTCTCTTTATTTAGAATTTTTAAACTTGTTTTAGTTTATATTTCCTGCTAGTATCTTAGTTCGTAATTTGTAAATATTTCTCCAATTTACCTTCAATCTGAAGGTGACCGATAATGGATCGGCAAATTAGCAGCTATTATCAACTAATGAACTTGGGGTTTTCTTGTGATCTCACTCTTTGTTTTAAGCTGGCCCTCAATTCTGTGCTTCAGTTTATCCTGTTTAACAAAATCCTTACTATCTATGAAGCAAAAAGACAAGCAAATAGCATCTCTTCCACTCTATACCAAGTGACCCATGCTGCTCTAAAATCCACAAAACTATGCTCCCTCAGGATGTGATCTCTTCTTCCTGACCACCTGCATGGCTTCCCTCCTCCAATTATCCAATCATTCCGCTTTGTTCTCATGCTATCCCTGAGGGTTTGTTTCGAGTGACATCCAAATGGTTCAACGAGGCTGGCTAAATCATGAAGAATCATAATAATGTCACGCTTTAATGATCCAACTTTAGCATTAAAAATCATTGACAAAGTGCAATATAATCCAGATGAGAAGACTTTTTCTTCTTTACATAATCCACCTGATCAGAACTCCACACTTTCCTCTGCATAATTTTAAGCCTCTTGCATCTATTCTTTTTTACAAAATGACTACTCCTTTTGGAAACTGCTGTTTCAAGATGCCTTTCTCTTGAATGGCGCAAATGGCTTAAGTGTTATTCCTTCAGACATACAAAGTAGTGAACCTACTATTTTCATGGTCGATCGGATTCACCTAAACTGTGTTCTCTCCAACTTTGCTGACTATTTGACTGGCTGGCATCTCAAAATTCATGCGAGTTTCTTTCATGCTCCTAACTACAGGAAGGGTTTGAAGTCTTTAGGAAGGGTGTAAAAAAAGGCTGACTGGGGCATTTCCTGGATTGGAATGCATTAGCTATAAGGAGAGATTGGAAAAACCTGGATTGTTTTCGCTGGACAACCAGAGGCTCGGGGTCGACCTGATTGAAGGATATAAAATAATGAGAGGCATGGATAGGGTAGATTGTTGGAGCCTTTTTCCCAGGGTGGAAATGTCAAATGCTCGGGGCATAGGTTTAAGGTGAGAGGGAGAAAGCTGAAAGAGGAAGTGCGATGCAGGTAGCTTTTTTGAAAAAAAATACAGAGGGGGTTAGGTGCCTGGAATGCATGACTGGGGAAGTGGTAGAAGCAGATACAATAGCAATGTTTAAGATGCATAACGACAGACACATGAACAGGCAGGGAATAAAGGGATACAGACTATGTGCTGGCAAATGGGATTAATTTAGAACGGCATCATGGTCAGCATAGATACAGTCGGCTGAAGGGCCTGTTCCTGTGTTGTACTGTTCTAGGTTCTGACATGAACAATTTGCATCTATTTGTTTGGCAACACACAATAAACTTGTCAAATTCTATGTGGAGACTGCGGAGTCCTGGTCCTCTATAACAGTACAAAATTGCTCCTCTCCATAATCCTGACATACCACTCTCGTGGCTGTTCTGAATTCTGCAATGCCTAACTTCTTTTTGTTGCTTGTTGCAAGGAATAGATTTGGATAGATCCATAAGAAACAGAACTCATTCTGGCAATTTTTATTGGTGTAATTTGAAACCTCTTTTTGAAACCAAAGCCACATGCTCAGCTTCTTTTCAGCTTGCACATTTGTTTCTAGGCATCTTCCCAAGCTCAGTAGAGAGCTTCCTCCAATCCCGAACATTCTTCACCAATATTCCCGAATTCTCCAGCTGCTGCACAATTTCAGCCAGCTGAAGTTTGAACTGAGCTACGTATCTGCTGCTCTTTTTGATGCTGTATCATTACTCCGGAGGACAGCAGCAGAATGCAGTGTGCACCTGTCAGGCAGTAATCTGGGCAGGGCATGGAGATGCACAGACAGGAGGACAGACAGGTGTACTATTCTATCATTCTAGAAATGTGTAGATTTTTACCAGGGCAAATTCTAACTTTACTGGCCAGTGGATGGTATGTTCGGAGTGTGGAGTTTTTGACCAAAGTCATTTGTTGAATTTTACAACATTGCCATTGCCTCTCCCATCTAACAAGTAGTAGCCATAGTGGAAACATCACTAAGTTTGCATTCCTGCAACCCCAGGCTAACGCTCTGAAGACACAGATTTAAATCCAACCATGGCAGATGATGAAATCTGAATTCAATAAAAAGCTGGAACTAAAAAAAGTCACCTAATAGTGACTGTATAACCATGGTCAATTGTTGGAAAAGCCAATCCAATTCACTAATGTTTTAAGGAAGGAAATCTGTTAACCTGACCTCATCTGCAGATTGACAGCAATATGGTTGATTTAAGAGTGAAGGCAATGGCCTAGTAGTATTATCACTGGATTGTTAAACCAGAAACCCAGATAAAGTTCTGGAGACCTGGGTTCAAATCCTGCCACAGCAGATGGTGGGATCTGAATTCAATAAAATATCTGGAATTAAAAATCTGATGATCATAAATCAATGGTCGGGAAAAACCTATCTGGTTCACTAACGTCCGTTAGGGAAGGAAACTGCCATCCTTACCCGGTCTGGCCTACATGTGACTCCAGACCCACAGCAATGTGGTTGACTTTGAACTGCCTTCTGGGATGGACAATTAGAGATGGGCAACAAATATGGCCTGGTCAGTGACGCTCTCATCCTGTGAATGAATAAATAATAACTTAATAAATAAAATTAATTTTCTTCAAGGATATGCTGGAATAGCAGGAGTTGACTGATTACATTGCAGTCAAGCCCAGACCTGACCTACTGTAAATAAAACTAGATTCTAGTAATTTCAGCAGGAATTACATTTCAACTGACAGATGATACAAAACACCCACTATGAATAAACTGTTCCATTTAACACTTGGGAAAAAATTTGCCAAAGTTTTAAATTGTAACACATAAATCCAATGCTGCATGGATTCTTTCCCCCAAGATTTACTAAACAAAAATGCCAAGTATAATCTTGGGGCACAATTCCACATCCCCACCCTCAATCCAAAGTGGAAAGCAGCTGCATCTTCCTGAAAAAAAATCAGGATCCTGATTATTTTTATTACAATCAGCAAGTGAGTGTAGTTTGCAGAGTGCATACCTTGTGCAACTATTCTATAACTTCAACTAAGGTAATTTTCAAGAAAAGCAAATACTCAATTTCAGTGGAGCAAAAATACTGATCCTGAGATTCTCGCGGCAACTAAATTCTACGACTCATGAAAGAACAAAAACCTCCCCCTGTTTACATCATAAGCTAGTCAAACTCTTGTTAAAAACTCAGCATGCTCTAAGATACATTGTAACACTAAGTTTACAATCACAGAGCAAGGCATTAGCCTGGAAAAAATGCAAGTTTTGTGGGCCCAATCAGGGAATATATTTGGAGTCAAATAACCATAGGTTTAACTTAGACACCACTGCTACCTCTCAGCATTCACCTTTGGGGAAAGTGTCAACTCATTGAATAATTTTTTCAAAGCAAATCTCGAAGCATAAATAAATCTTGTCTAATAGTTATTCACAAGCATGTTTTGGTATCCCAAGAAAATATACACTTCAACAGATTTCACATAATTGATTAATACTAGTTAGGGGCTATAAATGTTGCCCTTATTCAACAGATAGCATGGATAAATAATGCAATAATTTTAAAACAACCAACCATTCTTAAAAATAAATATCAAATATTAATATAAAGCAAGGAACTCAGCTGCCAAAAGCTTTAAAAGAAAAGACAAATTGAACCAAAATTGTGACGTGTACAACAGGTGCATACCTGGTCACAATTTCACCACAGAACAACATTACTACAAAAAGTTTTCCAGACAGACATTGGGGAAACCAAGCGGAGGCTTGGGGACCGCTTTGCAGAACACCTCCGCTCAGTTCGTAACAAACAACTGCACCTCCCAGTCGCAAACCATTTCCACTCCCCCCCCCATTCTCTTGATGACATGTCCATCATGGGCCTCCTGCACTGCCACAATGATGCCACCCGAAGGTTGCAGGAACAGCAACTCATATTCCGCCTGGGAACCCTGCAGCCATATGGTATCAATGTGGACTTCACCAGTTTCAAAATCTCCCCTTCCCCCCACTGCATCCCTAAACCAGCCCAGTTCATCCCCTCCCCCCACTGCACCACACAACCAGCCCAGCTCTTCCCCCCCACCCACTGCATCCCAAAACCAGTCCAACCTGTCTCTGCCTCCCTAACCGGTTCTTCCTCTCACCCATCCCTTCCTCCCACCCCAAGCCGCACCCCCAGCTACCTACTAACCTCATCCCACCTCCTTGACCTGTCCGTCTTCCCTGGACTGACCTATCCCCTCCCTACCTCCCCACCTACACCCTCTCCACCTATCTTCTTTACTCTCCATCTTCGGTCCACCTCCCCCTCTCTCCCTATTTATTCCAGTTCCCTCCCCCCATCCCCCTCTCTGATGAAGGGTCTAGGCCCGAAACGTCAGCTTTTGTGCTCCTGAGATGCTGCTTGGCCTGCTGTGTTCATCCAGCCCCACATTTTATTATCTCTGAAACAAAAAAAACCTTTTTTTTGCATTAAAAATGAGAGATGTGGACACCACTGGCTAGGATAGCATTTATAGATCATCTTTAATTGCCACCTGAGAAGGTGGTAGTAAGCTGACCTGTTGAACTGCTGCAGTCCTTAGGGTGTAGGTACGCAAGAGAGTGCCAGGTCTTTGATGCAACAACGGTGATGCTGATTTCATTCTACATCAGCTTGATGTGTATTATTCAAGCATACAGACCAAAAGGTTCTTAACTTTGGATCCATTTTGTGCCGAGCTATTAATTGCAAGAGCAGTTAGAAGTATTGCCTCCACTGATCCCGTAGATAGCGCTTCCTAACATGGTGGGACAAAGGTAAATCAAAGCGGGATTAATCTCTAATGTGATCCTCTCCCCATCCCCCTCTCTGATGAAGGGTCTAGGCCTGAAACGTCAGCTTTTGTGCTCCTGAGATGCTGCTTGGCCTGCTGTGTTCATCCAGCTTCACACTTTGTTATTTTAAATAAAAGGCAGTGATGTGTTTGCAGCAGGTTGAGCATTGAGGCCCCATTACCTAATAAGTTTTAAATTTAAAATTATAAATTGCCATCTTTAAGACAAAAGTCTGCCACACACCAAACTCTTGTGGCACCCAATTCATATTGTTTAAAGATGGCATGCAACTTTATGCCGTTGAGTTGAGGTCAGCAGTTTTCTGTGTTTAATTCTGTACAAGAATGGGAAGCAGGAAAAGGCAGCTTCCATGGAGACTCAGATGCAACAGGCGTAAGTTAGTGGTGAAGGCGTAGGGAATATGGATACAGTTTGGAGTGTAGAGGCATGCAACAGAGATGAAAGATAGAACAGGTGGGGTGGTCAGGAGCATGGAGGAGTAAAGTGGGAACAGCTGTCCTGGATGTGGTGGGAAGTGCATTGTGAGCACTCAAGATGAGAAAAGCAGGGGCCTAACGGCAATGTTAGTATTATCTATGTCAGTGAATGTCTAGCTGTTAACTGAATCATCCTAACACATTTCTATTATTCCTACAGAGAGCAATCATGGACCATGTCCTTTACAGTACACAGAAGTGAGGCCAATGAGATTGCAAGATCAGTCATATTACACAGGGTTGCAGGTACAACACTGCACTCTAACACAAACAATCAATAAAGACCAAATGCAATGTAATTTCTTCTATAATGTCCCTGCATCTCCTGCAGCCAATGTATGCCAACCACAAGCTGCAGCTGAACAATTAGCAATTTAACTAAGTTAGTCCCAACAAATAACAATGATGGACGTATTAAACAAGGGAAGACAATATAAAGTGAAATATTTACAAGGTACATTTTATTTGTTGGAAACAACTATGCCACCTTTGTGCTCTCAAGTCTTAGGCTAATGGAAACGTGGTTTGGGCAGGGAAGTTGTGGCCATGACGCAGAGTTTCCACATTTGAAAGAGAGGGTCTTTTGATTGTACACTCATAGCTGCAGCATCGTCAACTGACAGTGGATTTCACCACTGGAAACTTTCCTTCACCATCGAATTATAGACGTCTCTCATGCATTACTTTGATACTTCAAATTTTAATTACAATCATATGGGAAACTTGGGAATAGAGTGGTGGGGAGGGGGAGCACTCCAGCCCTGCTGTGGAGAATGTCACGCCACTGAAGATTCCACAAATCTGATGTTTGAAAGCAACCCAAGGCTGCAGAAATGTAAGAGAACATAAAGGTAACTTGAAAATAAAATACCACAACTTATGTACATGCAGTCCATGATTTTTTTTTAAAACCATCGACTGCTGACTTACTAAAAATACTCACCATAATTAAAAATGTCAAGACCTTGATTCTAACATCTTACTTGTTAATAGAAGAGAAACAGCTATAGGGTCCAAACCTTAAGTGTAAAACCTGCCTGTTTCCACAGCTGACTTAATAGCTGCTCTCTGGTTTGGGTACTTTCTGCTTTCAATAAATGCATGTCTTGTCCCAACTCCAAACGCCCACAACCTCTCACACTGAGGAGACTGGCCTAGGCAATGCAATTAAGTCTTTTAGGTCGATAAATTACAGTGACTCAACTGACATAAAAAAGGGTGGATTTAGAACACTTGCATTTATATCGCACTTGGTGTGACCACTGGACGGCACTAAGTGCTTTAAACTGCTTTTGTTGTTGTAGTAATGTAGGAGACCTTTAAAAATGTGAAACACTTCTAAAAGTAAGTTACATATACTGCTTCTCCCTAAGCTTTGGAGACTACTCAAGTTAATTAACTGGAAGAGGTATTAGAATATACTACAGCTCAATGTTAAAAGTAACATTCCAACAATTTAAAAATCAGTGGGATGGATGGTTGAAGACATTTTGTGCAAATCACCTTTAGAGGAAAAGGACTGAGAAAAGCACAACTAACATTTATCGCAGGTACAATTACTGTACTTAAAGAGATGGGACTTAGAGACTAGCACAAAACCACCACAAAACCGGTTGTAGAAATTGTAACAAAGTTAGCCAGGTTGACTTCAGAATATGATTGGGGCAGTTAACTTGGTCCAGTCATGGAGCCCTGGCTGACAGATATAAACAGGACTGTCAAAAGGTGCTCACTCTGAGAGCTGGCTCTGAGGAACCTGGATCAGTATCAAGGACTCTAAATAAGGGTGACTGTGGAGTTATTTCACCGGGTCAGCAACCTTGTGCATTAACTGTGGCTCATTTACATCTGCTGCCTGACCAGCTATGTTATTTTTCAGCATTCTGATACTGGTCTCAGCATCCACGGTGCTTTGCTCTTGAAAGAAAAATATTTGTTGGAGAGCCTTCGCTTCAATGCTAAAACAGTGGGGAACTCATTGCTTTTCCCCACGTCTCGCTCTCAGGCGTTTTCCTATTGCACTGGTCAAATTTCCCAAGTCCATTTTCTGGAGCGATTCTCCCGATCGAGTTAAAAAGACCTGTCCAACAAATCGCAGGTTTACCCGCGGAAAGAGAGAGGTGCGCCTCCAGCTGGCCCACAGGCAGCGGTACATCTGCATTGCCCATTGTACAGGACGCGAGAAACTAGCAGCAACGTGGGCGCCAAGTCCCCGAGACCCGTCACCAGGAGCCACCTCAACAAAGTAAAATCCAAGCCAAGAAAAAGCAGAACAGAAAACATAGGCATGTTTGTTTATTTCCCCCCAACACAGGGGATCTGCCCTCGCACACAATTTCAATTACTACTGTTTTGTTTTTTTAAAATGTAGCTCTCCAGTCTACTATAAAACGCCATTTATGGTTAGCGAGTTGTTACAGTCCTCCTTTACCTCGATGGGGCTTGAAGGCGCCTCTCCTCCACTCACTCGAAGCTACGAACTCCAGGTAAGCTGCCCAAACTCCGAGCGCTACAATCACAACAAACATCAGCACGTTGAAATGTTTCCGAATCTTCTTGATAGGAATGAGGAACATCATCCTGTACATGATCGATATTAAATAAATAATCTGTATAAATTAAACAGGCTCTCTCTGCTGCCTTTGTTCCCTTACTGTACGAGCGGCGGAGGCGCTGCTTAGCTCAGCCCCTAGCTCCAACTCATTGTAACAAAGTGACGGCCCGCATGGTGCTGGCGGGGAGGGGAGAGGGTGGGGGGAAGAGACACAGCAGCTCCTCCCTCCCCACTCACACTCACTGCCTCTGCACCCACTCTATGCTATATTCCCTTTCGAAAGGCATGGAGTTCCAGAGACAGGAGTATTTCCGAATCTTTGACACCGTCCGACGTCCTTCACTTCTTGCCGCAGCCTGAAGGGGGTTGGGGGTATTGGAAATCACTGCCTTCGTTGTGAAGCGCCAACGTTTAAAAAGGTAATACCCAATGATCCGGCTTAAAGCGCTTCCAATTAACATCGGACTGATCTGTTCAGTGAAACTCACCCGCTTACCACACTAACGTTCCCAGTCTTACACTCCCCATGTTTTGACTGTTACCTTGTTGTCTCAAACAACGATCATTATTTGTAAATAGTAATATTTTTAGTTGCAATAAACCTCGAAACTGAAAGTAATAGTTACGTTGATCTGTTCTGTTGTCTTTCTTAACGATCCATCGTTTTGACATAATTTCAGCTGCAGTGCTCCTCCCCCTACTTTACACCAAGTTACTCTGACATAACTTCAGTGGTTCAAATAAGTGGTATTCACTGTTAAAGAGTGTGCAACATTGTATTTGTATTTGCATATTTGGAATCCTGGGTTAACATAAATACCATAAAATAATAAAGTTACAATTAATTAAATTCATTTGTTGGTCGGGTTGGGCAGTGAGGAATGGTGTTGAATGTATCTCTTCCATTCATTCAAAAGCCACAGTGTTCGACCCTGAATTCACCATACAATCAGTATAGAGCTCAGTCTTTATATATGTTAAAATAAATGTACTTTCCCAAATCCTCCACTATCTGTAATTACTTTGCTTCCGTCTGTTCACCTGTTAAGTAGTTAACTCTGTGTACAAGTCAGTCACTAGATCCCAACTCAGTTTTCTGCCAGTGATAATGGGAACCGCAGATGCTAGAGAATCCAAGATAATAAAATGTGAGGCTGGATGAACACAGCCGGCCAAGCAGCATCCCAGGAGCACAAAAGCTGACGTTTCGGGCCCGAAACGTCAGCTTTTGTGCTCCTGGGATGCTGCTTGGCTTGCTGTGTTCAGCCAGCCTCACGTTTTATTATCTCAGGTTTCTGCCAGACAGCCTTCCCCCAATATACCTTAAGCCTGGGAGCCATTGATTTAGCATACAACTGATCATGGCAAGTGCTACTAGTTATGACTTGCTTAAATGCCAAACAGTATTGTGCTGCCCTCTCACAACCAAATATTCCTACTAACCCAGCCTAACACAGAAAAAGGTAATCAATGACTCATTTCTTCTGGCAAACACTCTGCTCATTCCTTTCCAATGTCACTTCTAATGCCAAATGCAATCATGCTCATTCATGGAACTACCTTTGCTGCTTCCATCCAGCCCTCCATTGTTTAAATACTTCCACTCTGTGAGGATTTCCAGCAGCCACCAGAAGTAGGTATTTAAAAAGAATATGTGACACAATTTTGCTGCTGTGAAAGGAGAATATCTTGATAGTTTGCATAGTGTGATTTATCTCTCTACTGGAAAATGATTACAACTGTAAATTGTCTGATATCAAAGGGGAGTTTTTTCCCTTCTAAATCCATAGGATGAGCAGAGGCTTGATGTAAATTAAGTATTGAAGTTTTCAAAACCCCAGCTGCAATATTGCCAGGGCTTCAGGCTTTGTTATTTTTCATCCACTTGACTGTTAGTGCAGTTCTCCCATTGATGGATGTCCATGCATGGACAGTATCAACTGCCACTGTGGTTTCATGGTTAAGGAATTGTCCAAAATGTTCTTTCCAGGGTTGACAGATGGGCATTGTCAGCCATAAGATGAGAAACAAGGAAAGACTTTGTCCAGACCTGATAGTCAGAGCATTATTGGCTATCTCAGGTGTTCTCTTCCAGCCACTTGTTCTTCCAGTTTGTCTTTCAGCATCAGCCTTGAGGTGTTAGAATGGTGTCGACAATGCTCAAATCCAATAGTCTGTGCACAGAGGTCTGGCACAGTGGACTTTAGTTGATCCCATAAAAATGCATTTGAGTTGGATATGTGAAAAAATTCCATATTGGTCCTGATCTGCACTTGGCCTTCCTGTCTGTGCTCGCCTTGTTTTAGGGTTAAGAAAGTGATCTCCTTTGCCTTGGAGCTTAAGGTTTTTGCAATGTGTTGGTGTTAGGTAGATATTCATCACTCATCAAACAAGTCAGTGATCCAGTAGGCATAGATGGTCTGATACAGGCATCACTGAGATATTTGACCCAAACAATTCCCCAATTCAGGAGGTGCACATTCTTTGATCTGTTAAACCTCAGTTTGCTTTGCATTTGTTCTGCTAAAAATATTGTGATATTGATGCCACATTAATCGCAGTTTGCCTACTTCCTGTGGCTGAGGAAATCCACGAGAGACAGTGCAACTTTAGACCCACCAGAATAATCTTTGGCATAGTATTCTTGACAAATAGACACAAAAATCATGTTGAGAACAACACCAGGAACTGTCATTTTTTTCATCAAACTGACCTAAACATTTGATTCATTACATTTTGCGGCTTTATGGATTGTACTTCAAAGGTGTGGATGTCCAAGAAACTCCCCAATAATTCTGCAATTGCTTTATGATGATATAACTGAAACTATCTTGAGTGAGAGATCGGAATTAGATGCCTTCAAAATCCATACCATTGTCAAGCAACGCTGTGTGATATGATTTACAATCCACCTGACAATGGGTACACACCTCATCAAAGATCAGTTATCCTCTCCTGTCAGTATTAAATTCTTTCCAGATGCAAAACCCTTTCATCACAGTCTTGTCAGTGCCAAAATTAAACTGGCCACCAAAGATCCACACAATCTACAGTTTGCAGATGACTGCAGTGTTGTTGCCTACTGTACACCAAATTTGCAAGGCACTCTTGCTTTCTTCAATTCTCCATACAAGAGCCACAGTCTGCCTCTGAATGTTGGTAAGAAAAAAGTCATCTATCAGTTCACATCCTGTTCAGTCAGACATTCCAGATTCCATATACATTGAATAAGACAGTCTGAAATGAGTCAAACACTTACCATAATTTAGCAGCCACCTCTCTCATAAGGCCACCACTGGCAAGGCAATCCAGCAGGTAAAGTATAAGAACTTTTAAACAAGGTTGTCTGTGTTGGAGGACCAAAGCAGGAGTTCCACTCAGCTTGCAGCCACACCTACGCAGTTCATGCTGTTTGTTGCAGCTTGCAAATTGCGCTGCAGTCCAAACCCTGTGATAAAACCAAATTAGTATGTGCATTGACACATGAGACACTTTGCAAAGCACTTTGCACTGTTGGATTTTCTGGTTCCAGACACAAGGTTAGGCCCGTGGTCTCTTCTGGATATGTAACATTGAACACTGCATTTGATATGATTTTTGTCATTGCAACTTTATATGAAATCTCTTTTATAATCATTAGATTTATCATTTTTGTGTAATTTTCTTCCAGTCGATTTGTAGTGATGTCATAACTGCTTAGCTTATATTGGTATTTAATTGATAATTTACGTGAATGGGTAAATGGAGTTTAAGATATAATTAATTAATGCATTTATTAATGTATTTATGCATTAATGTAGACATCCACTTCAGACAGAAAAGATATAGGACAGACCATTTCCTAAGTGACGAAAAGCTAGAGACAGTGGCTGTCCAATGAGACTCAAATACTTAGCTGCAGACATCATTAAAATGTCATAAGCAAGTGGGGAAAATAATCAAAAAGGCTAATGGAATAATGAACCTTAAATCTAGAGGATTAGGATACAAGACAGTAAAAGTCATGTTTCAGCTATATAAAGCTTTGATTAGACCAAATCCAGAACAAATTACAAGCAGTTCAAAGTGAACACCACACCTTAGGAAGATTGACCTTGGGGGAATGCAGCATTGGAGATCATGGTTTTGATATTACGATTGATCACAACACAGTTATGCATATGTTCACAGATTCCAAAGTCAACTTGAAGTACCGTTATCTAACAACAACAGTTTTGTAGTGTACACTTGACTGAGACAATAGTGACCTGCCCATGACAGTCTTCGTGTTATTAAATTTTATTAGTCACAGGCCACCAGGATACAGTCCAACAGGTTTATTTGAAATTATAAGCTTTCAGAGCAGGGCTCCTTTGTCGGATGAGGTCCTGGCATTTCATTGGCATGTCCAGAGAAGAATTGGCTTTCCCAGCAAGCTGTGCGTGGTGCTTTGATTTGTTTTGACACAACCATTCCCTTGAAGATTAAATTATGAGGAGAGATTACATAAATGAAGGTTCCATTCCTTGGATTTTAGTAGGTTAAGAGTTGATTTAATCTATAGTTCTAAAATATTAACTGAAACTAATAGGCTAGATAGATCAAAACCATTTCTGCTAGATTGGCGAATCTAGGTTTGGGAGCAGAGTCTAAACATTAGAGACAGACCTTTCAGGAGTAAGATTAAGAAATACTTCTACACACAAAGAGTTGGAAGTTTGTAACTCTCTTCTGAAAGCAACAATCATGCTGGATCAATCTTAATTGTAAATCTGAGATCGATAGATTCTTTTGATACAAAGCTAGGAAAGAATATAGGCAATGGCAGTTATGTGAAGTTAGATTACAGAACAGTCATGATTCCATAAAGTGACAAAACTGATTCAAGGAGCTGAGTGGTCTTCTCCTGTTCCAATGTTCATTTATTACTTCAGTTACTAAGATGCCATTCAGAGTATAAATTGTTGCTTATTCTCCTTATATTTAATAACATGAAGACTGTCATGGGCAGGTCACTATTGTCTCAGTCAAGTGTACACTACAAAACTGTTTGAACACCAGTCTCAACAATTCATACTCTGTTGTGTAAACTCAGAACACCTGATTATAGTTGCTCATAAAGTAACAGCTGGGTCACGAGTTACCAGTCTCGCAGCTGTCAGTTTTATAAATCTTTCTTTTGTTTTCAGTTACCTCCATGGTTTAATTCCATCTTTGTAGTCTACTCCAACACTACAACCTCTGAGATATCTGGACTCTTCCTATTCTACTTGTACAACTTGAATTTTCACATGTCCACCCAGTGACAGCTGTGCCTTAAAGTACCGTGTATAGACTCCAGAATTTCCTGCTTAAACATCTCTTCCTCTCCATTTCTTTGCCCTCCTTAAAGAAACGCCATAAAGCTTATCTCACCAATGCTTACATGGCTGTTGTTTGAAAGTGCACTTGTGAAGAACATTAGGACTTTAAATAGCACCTGGAATCTAGGAAGACATTGCAATGTCGTTGTAAGTATTCCAAACAGGTGCCCCATCCTTTATGTTTGAGATTATTTCACATTAGTTACTATTATCATCACTGTTTATCGTATTTTTCATTCAGTTGATGAGAGTGGCCACTTTGAATTACTGCAGCCTTATTGTTTCAGAAGATAAATTGTGCGTGTGCAGGTTATAAAGTTAATTCAATTATTAAACATCTTCGATTGCTGGTAATTGCAGTGCCTGAATACCACTATGTCATGGAGATTAGGATCATGCATGGTACTTGACCGCAATGAGGAATATTTCATTTATCCTCATTGCTCTCAGGATGGTGTATCTTTACCATATCCAGTAAGAATATACAGCTCCAGGGGATAAGAAAGAAGGCCAACTCAAAATGCATTTATAATACTACTCTACATTTATAAAATATTGGGCTCGGTTCCCAGATTGTGCATTCCTTTTGTAAATCGTTCTTGGGATATGAATGCTTCTGACAAGAGTAGAATTTTATTGTTCAACCTTATGGCCCTTGAGAAGGCAGTGGTGAGCCACAATCCTGAGCCCCTGCAGCCCATGGGTGGTAAGTATACCCAGTGTTCCACTGTTCCAGGATTTTAATCCAGTGACAGTGAAGGAACAGACATACAATCCCAAGTCAGCATGCCATGTCACCTGTAGAGAAACTTCAAGTGACACAGTATCCTAACTTGGGACTGTTCTCTGTTGAAGGTGGTGGTGTTTCCATGCAGATGTGGCCTTTGTCTTCTAGATGGTATTGGTCACTGTTTTGAAAGGTGCTACCGAAGGAACATTTCGTCAATGGTGCATTCTGCTGTCCCTGTGCAACAGTGGTGTGAGGGTGTATGTTTAAGATGGTGATTGGGATGGCAATCAAAAGGGCTGTTTGTTCTGGGTGACGTGGAATAGCTTATGTAACATCCTCTCACAATCCTGACTAGTATTTTGCAGATGGTGGACTGAATTTGGAGAGTCAGGAGGTGAGTTATGCCTGGAGAATTTTCCTCCTCTTACCTATTATGATTAGTTTTGTGGTTGATGGTGACCCACTTGGATGTTGTTGGTGGGATATTCAGCAATGGTAATGTTTTGAATGCCAAGGGGATTAATTAGATTCTCTTGTTGGAGATGATCTTTGCTTGCTTCTTATGTAGTACATACGATACTTGCTGCTAATCGATATCCATACCTGAATGTTGGGTAGATCTTGCTACGTCTAGACTGCTTCAGCATCTGTGGAATTATGAATAGTGCTGACAATTGTGTGATCATCAGTGAACATCCATAATTCTGAAGTTATGATGGAGGGAAAATCATTGATGAAGCAGATGAAGATGGTTGGACCTTGAATGCTGCCCTGAGAAATTCAGCAATGTCCTGTGACCTCCAACAAACAGAACCATCCTCCTTTACGCTAAGTATTACTTCAACAGCAGAAGGTTTTCCTCCTAATTCTCAGATTCCATTTTGCTGGAGCTGTTTGCAACAGAAGAACAAGTATAGACTATTCTGCCCATCAATGCTGCTCTACCATTCAACAAGATCAGATCTGATCATTTATCTCAGTGCCAATTTCCCACACTATCACTATATCCTTTAATATCTAGAAATTTATGGATTTGAGTCTTGAATATACCTAATGACTATGCCTCCATAACCGTGCTTCACCCTCTCTGAGTGAAGAAACTCCTCCCTATGTCAAATTAAATGGCCTACCCCTTATTCGGAGGTTGTGACCACTGGTTCTAAACATCTAAGTAAAGGAAAACATCCTTTCTGCATCTGCTTGATTGCATCCTAAAAGAATTTTGTATGCTTCAATAAAATCACTTCACATTCTTTTAAATTCTCAAGGATATACATTCAGGCTCATCAGTCGTTTCTCAAATTGTGGCATCCATGTAATCAAATGATGTGAAGGACAGTCACTGTCCCCTCACCTCTGTTCATGTTGGATCAATGCAGTAATGAAATTTATAACTGAGTGGCTCCAGCCCATCCAAACTAACCATCGACTAATTAACAGATCTATCAATTAATCATAACATCAACCATTGATTTTCCACTGTTTAAAAACTCAATAACTCTCTATTAATACAGCTGTAAAAGCAAATATATTTGCATAGCGTTGGTTAAGAATACATCGCAGAATCACAGAATTGTTACAGAGCAGAAGGAGGCCATTCAGTAGATTGACTGTGCACCAGCTCTTTGAACGAGCAGTTCATCTATACCACTCCATCAGCTTTTCCCCCCAAGCCTGCACAGTTTTCCTTTTCAGATAATGTTTCAATTTCCTCTTGAATGATTGAGCTAGCCTCCACACCCCTAAGGCAGTGCATTCCTGATCCTAACCCTGCTACATGAAAAAGCTTCTGATAATGTTGTTGCTTCTCTTGCCAATTCTGCTAAAATGCAGGACTACTTGCATTCCTGAAAAAGAAGCAGCACATGAGAGACAGAGCTAAATAATCCCACAGCCGTCAATCTCGGCCTGCTGCTAAAGTCTCCAGCATTGCAGATGTCAGTCTTCAACCAATCTGATTCACTTCACATGTTAACAAGGCACTGAATCATGTCAAGGTCTGGGTGCTGATAATACTCTGGCAATAGTACTGAAGGGTTGTGCTCCCAATCAGCTGCACCCCTAGCCACGCAGTTCCAGTACAGTTACAACAGTTAGCATCAACATAGCAATGTAGATATTTTCTCAGTTCATCCACTCCATGAAAAACAGGATAACTTGAAAAACATCAGCGTATTTTAATTCATCAGCACGGTTATGCGGAGCTCTGTTGACTATGGCATTAAGTAGAATCTGTTCAGCAATGCATTACTCAATGGTGCTCAGTTTGGGTTCTTCCAAGTCCAGTCAATACTTGACCTCATTATAGCCTTAGTCCTAATGTGGACAAAAGAGCTGAAGAGCAGAGGTAAGGTGAGAGTGCGTGCGCTTAACATCAAGGCAGTATTTGATTAAATATGGCATTAAGGAGCTTGAACAAAATAGATGTCAGGAATCGTGGGAGAACTTACTGCTGGTTGGAGTCATACAGAGCACAAAGGAAGGTGGTTATGATTGTTGGGGTCAATCAATCCCAGGACATCGCAGCAAGAGATTTTCACTGTAATGTTCTCGACACAACCATCTTTGGCTGTTTTATCAATGATCTTCATTTCATCATCAATTCACAAGTAGCAATGTTGGCTACTGATTTCACAATGCGCAACAACATTTTTGACTCCTTAGGTACTGAGACAGCTCGTGTCCATGTGCAGTAAGGGCTGGACAATTTTCAAGCTTGGGCTTAGTAAGTAAAATTCACCTCATACAAGTGCAAACAATGACCATGTCTAATAAAAGACGATTTCATTGCCCTCTGATGTTCAATGGCGTCACCATCAATAATTTTCCAACTATTAACATTTCGGAGGTTATCATTTCCCAGACTGGACCAGCCATATAAATACTGTGGCTGTAACAGTAGGTCAAAGGTTGGGAATTCTGCAATGGGTAACTCACTTCCTGACTAACAGTAAGAATTTAATGCATAGGAGCATTTGATAAAATGTGTTTTTTCAGCAATCTTATGTTTATTCTATCATGCTACATATTAATAGTGTTTAGCCTCCCAGGCGTCAGGTGTGAACAGTATATATCAAATAGATAACTCCAGGAAAATTGTTTTCAGCTAAATTATTTTACAACAGGTGATCATAGAGACATTTTATTCATAGATTATTATGGAGGAGATAAAATAGGGGCTGTGTCTTGATTTTAGTGTTGTGAACAAAGGAAGCCTAAAGACAAAATGCTGAAGTTTTCATTAGCTGCAACTTGCGGTTCAAGTGGTGACCCTTATCTACTAAGAACTCTGGTTGCTAGGAGACCGACCTGAGGAGCTGTTCTTGCTCATAGTAATTGCTGATCATAAATAACTAGCACTTTGACTATACAGTCTTGTACATTCCTGGGAGGTACAGGCTGTCTCCAGCCTAGGTGAGAGAATGAGGCTGCCACCTCATAGTCAGCTAAAGCAGAGCTATGTAGTGAGATCCATGGATAACCAGGCAGTAAAGAACAGAAAATAAATAAGTGCAGCCTAGGAAACCAAACAGTAAGAAGGTAGGCAATTTGTCTTTTGAAAGTGGCAATTCCTGGTTGGTAAGAGCTCATACAGGCAATCGACAGAGCCAAAATTGATGACATTGGGCCTAGAAAGCAGGGTGTATAACTTGCCTGCTATATTCTAGTTTGAAACACTAGCCATTCACTTTTAATCTCTGTCATCCTTTCCATTGTTTTGTCATCTTTCTACATTTCTATTTCTGGCGCTACCTCTGCTCTTTGTTCAATAGTCCCCTTTTCATTGTTAAGTTTAAAATTGCTGTAGGGGTGTTGGTGATGAAATCATTGCATGATGCCCTGAGATAACAAGGTGTAGAGCTGGATGAACACAGCTGGCCAAGCAGCATCAAAGTAGCAGGAAGGCTGACAATTCTGGCCTAGACCCTTCTTCAGAAATGGGGGAGGGGAAGGGGCTTATGAAACAAATAGGGAGAGAGGTGGAGGCAGATGGAAGATGGATTGAGGAGAAGTGGTAGAGAGGAGACAGACAGGTCAAAGAGGCAGGGATGGACCCAGTAAAGGTGAGTGTAGGTGGGGGGTTAGGGAGTGGATAGGTCAATCCAGGGAGGGCGGACAGGTCAAGGGGGCAGGATGAGGTTAGTAGGTAGGAGATGGGGGTGGGACTTGAGGGGGGAGGAGGGGATAGGTGAGAGGAAGGACAGGGTAGGGAGGCAGGGACAAGCTGGGCTGGTTCTGAGATGCGGTAGGGGGAGGGGAGATTTTGAAGCTTGCGACATCCACGTTGATACCATTGGGCTGCAGGGTTCCCAAGCATAATATGAGTTGCTGTTCCTGCAACCTTCAGGTGGCATCGTTGTGGCACTGCAGGAGGCGCAGGATGGACATGTCATCTGACGAATGGGAGAGGGAGTTGAAATGGTTCGCAATTGGGAGGTGCAGTTGTTTAGAGTGAACCAAGCGTAGCTGTTCTGTAAAGCAGTTTCCAAGCCTCCGCTTGGTTTCCCCGATGTAGAGGAGGCCACAACAGGTACAGCGGATGCAGTATGTCACATTGGCAGATATGCAGGTGAACATCTGCTTGATATGGAAAGTCTTCTTGGGGCCTGGGATGGGGGTGAGGGAGGAGGTGTGGGGGCAGGTGTAGCACTTCCTGCAGTTGCAGGGAAAAGTGCCGGTTTTATGTATTTTGCTCACCAGAATACTTGAAAGAGTGCTGATGTAAAGGAGAAACACCATTTTGCACTCTGTGAGAAGAGAGTGGTGATTAGGTGACAGTTAGACTTGAGAGAATGCATCAGTTCAATGATGACTGATAGTAACCTACCAACTGTATTTAAATTTAAATCAGGCAATTGGCTCTGATTGGTCAAAGCATTACACTGACGAGTAAACAGAGAATAGCTGATGCCTATCTTGTTATGTTGAAGCAGAAACAATCTGTGTGCATTTCCCTTCTGTCTGCAAAGAACAATGCCCTCTGTATTCATATATGTAGCTTCCAGAACATGCAAACGCACCACAGCATTAGCCCAAGTGACAATCATTGGTTTTCAGCATAATTCTGAACACCCTGGTGAGTATTTAATCAATGTTATCCAATCACAGTCACTGTTGGACATGTGTTTTGTGTTTTGCAAGTATGGATTGGTTGGGTACAGACAGTACATTACATTTTGCGGGCAGATGAAGGGCATTGCCATTTAGTAGCCTCCTCCAGTCTTTGAGACATACATTCCACATTCCTGATATCACACTGACACTGAAATTCAGATAGCACATTGCATATTTATATGATCAAACTCTTCGAAGAATCAGAGCCCACTTCCCAACCAATCAGCGCTCTGTTCTCAAACAATATTAAATGTTGTTTACCATTTAAATGGTTATTTCTTCTGAATGTCCTGTTGAATGCAAGACAAAAAGCTTCAACAAGCCTTATTTCAGCTTTACTCAAATTCAACATCTCTCTCGTTTGATAGTACTTATAACAACAGCATCTCCGCTGGTACAGTATTAAAATGTCTAATTAATGTACTGCAGTCTTCAAGCGAACCACAGCTTTTTAACTTGGATATATTGAACCAAGTTGACACTTTTGATCAGCTATCCCTACAAAATTGTCTATACATTACTTCTTTCAATTTTAAAATGGTCTGACACCAAGTAATCCCAGCGTCACCTTTATGTCTAGCATTTAATTACTATTAATAATCCTACTCTGTAATTCATAGATAAATTATCCTGAAATTCATAAGGACCTCTTACTTACCCTGGATTCTGAGTTGAGGGTGTAAGATGTCAGGAATATTTTTCTAACTTTGGAAATACATTTATTAAAGATTATCAGAAGGATCATTTGACCTTGGATCAATCAAAAATGAAATGCCGTTCGTATAAAATGCACAGATTCCCTAAAATCTCTGAAGAATAATTTCAATAATTTGAATTGAAAACTATGCTATAATGTCATTCATGTGAGCTAACCATCATTGGAAACCTAGAAATATCATTGCATCCATCTCCATAGGGTGAATCTTATGTTTTTTTGACTAAGTGCCAGTTTATTTAATTTCACGTAGGGTTTCTCTCCCCAACCTGAGTGAGTTTTCTCTCTGCATCTTACCAAACTCTACCTCACTAACTATCTAACCCCCCTTGTGCCCCCCTTGTCCAATTGTGACTCCATTTTACCACTCACTATACCCAAAACATTTTACCACTGCCAGGATATCCCAGGATGGGCCAGCACTCTGGCCCAATCAGCGCTGTCAGTTTGGAGCTGAATGCACAGAACTGACTTTTGCCCTCGAAGTGGCAGAGTGGAAGTGGCATATTGTGCCCTGCTTTGTGAAAAGGGATCCAGAGGTCCTGCTGGATAGAGTGGTGCAGAGGTAGGAACATCATCTTCCCTCAGGAATGGAAATGACACCAGGCCTTGCCAGCCTGGCCTGAAGTTACACTGTCCCCATAGGTCCGTGCTTTCCCTGCCATCTGGAGCAATGAATGCCAAGATAAGGAGAATTGACTTTCTTCTAGCATTGGTGCCACCATCTTCTCTCCAAATACCTCACACTCATTCCATCTCTGCCACTGTACCTACCTCCCTCCAAGGCCTATGCACTGTGACTCTCACTATTGCCCCCACTCACTCTCTACTGTCCACCCCAACCCTGATATCACTTACCCTAAATGCATTTTGTACTACCAACTCATTCACTTGGGACATCTCCATGGACTATTGAACCAAAAGTAGCAGCACCCACTTTCACCGCCCTTAATACCTGCCTCTCTCATTCCAGGAGGAAAACAGGAGTCCATGGATGGGAGATTGACTTCTGTGGTGTGCACACAACGTTATGTAATTCCTTACAGTCCTGGGCAGAGCAGTTGCTGTACCAGGCTGTTATTCACCCAGACAGTATACATTCTATGGTGCATCTGTAGAAGTTGGTGCGGGCCCTTACAGAGACGCCAAATTTCTTCAGCTGCCTGAGGAAGGAGAGGCGTTGATGTGCCTTCTTGATGTTGCATCTATGTGGGAAGTCCAGGTCAGGTCATTGATTATCGTCACTGCTAGGAACTTGACAGGTACAGTTACAACATTTAAAAGATACTTGGATAAGAACATGAATAGAAAAGGTTTGGAAAGATATGGGCCAATGCAGGCAGGTGGGATTAATTTCATTTGGGAATATGGTTGGCATGGACTGGTTGGGCCAAAGGGTCTGTTTCCATGGTATATGACTATGACTCTATGACCTATTTCTATTGATCAAAGATGACATACAGTACTCAATTCCATAAGACCATAGGATATAGGAGTGGAAGTAAGGCCATTTGGCCCATCAAGTCCACTCCGCCATTTAAATCATGGCTGATCGGCATTTCAACACCACTTCCCTGCACTCTCCCCATAGCCCTAGGTTCCTTGTGAGATCAAGAATTTGTTGATCTGCCTTGAAGGCATCTAACGTCCCTGCCTCCATTGCACTCCGTAGCAATGAATTCCACAAGCCCACCACTCTCTGGCTGAAGAAATGTTGTCTCATTTCCATTTTAAATTTACCCCCTCTAATTTTAAGGCGGTGCCCACGGGTCCTAGTCTCCCTGCCTAACAGAAACAACTTCCTAGCGTCCACCCCTTCTAAGCCATACATTATCTTGTAAGTTTCTATTAAATCTCCCCTCAACCTTCTACACGCTGATGAGTACAATCCCAGGATCCTTAGCTGTTCACCATACGTTAAACCATTCCAGGGTTCATCCGTGTGAATCTCCGCCGGACACGCTCCAGGGCTAATGTGTCCTTCTTGAGGTGTGGGACCCAAAATTGGACACAGTATTCTAAATGGGGCCTAACTTGAGCTTTATAAAGCCTCAGAAGCATATCACTGCTTTTATATTCCAACCCTCTTGAGATAAACGACAACATTACATTCACTTTCTTAATCACGGACTCTACCTGCAAGTTAACTTTTAGAGAATCCTGGACCAACACTCCCAGATCCCTTTGTACTTCTGCTTTATGAACTTTCTCACCATTTAGAAAATAGTCCATGCCTGTATTCTTTTTTCCAAAGTGCAAAACCTCACATTCAATGATTTAGATGTTGATCCAGAAATTCTAAAAGATCCAGATAGTACAAATCTGGTTGTTAGTGTCAAGTTCCTACCATTAAGCCAATTTTGTATCCAATTGCTAAGCTCACCCTCAATTCTACGTGATCTGACTTCACTAATTAGTCTGCCAAGCCGAAGGCTTTATTAAGGTCCATGCAGACAACATCTACTGCTCTGCCCTCGTCAATGTCTTTGGTTACATCCTCAAAAAACTCAGTCAAGTTTGTGACGCATGATTTCCCACGCACAAAGCCATGCTTAATATCCCTAACCAGTCTTTGTCTCTCCAAAAGCATGTAACTCCTATCTCTAGATCTCCTCCAACCACTGATGTCAAACTCACACGTCTATAGTTCCCAGGTTTCTCCTTACAGCCTTTCTTAAATAAAGGCACATTAGCCACCCTCCTGTCCTCTGGCACTTCACCCATGGCTGGAGATGATACAAATATCTTCTAGGGGCCCTGCAATTTCTTCCATAACTTCCCACAATGTCCTAAGATACACTTGATCAGGTCCTGGAGATTTATCCACCTTTATGTTTTTTTAAGACCTTCAGAATTTCCTCTGTTGTAGTGTGGACTGTTTTCAAGAAATAAATGTCTATTTCCCCAAGTTCTCTAGCCTCTATTTCTTTCTCCACAGTAAAAACTGACACAAAATATTCATTTAAGTATCCGTCCCATCTCTTGTGATACAACACATGGACAAGATCATTAAACTTTAAGGGGCCCTATTCTCTCCCTATTTTCTTTTTTGCTCTTGATGTACTTGTAAAATCTCTTTGGATTATCCTTAGCCTTAACTGCCAAGCTATTTCATATTTCTTGTTGCCCTCCTGATTTCCATCTTAAGAATACCCATTATATCCTTCAAGAGATTCACTTGATCCCTGTTATCTGTACCTAAAATATGACATCTTCTTATTCTTGACCAGAGCCCCATTATCTTTATTCATCCATTGTTCTCTATTCTCACCAGTCTTACCCTTCAGTCTCACAGGAACACACTGCCTCTGAATTCACATTATCTCACTTCTGAAAGCCTCCTATTTATTAGTCATTCCTTTACCTGCGAACAGTCTGCTCCAATCAAGCCCTGAAAGTTCCTGTCTCATACCATCAAAATTTGCCTTACTCCAGTTAAGAACTTTAATTTTTATACAAGGCCTATCCTTTTCCATAACTATTTTAAAACTAATCGAATTATGATCACTGGTGCCAAAGTGCTCCCCCACCAACACTTCAATCACTTGCCCAGCCCTATGCCCCAAAAGAAAGTCAAGTTTTGCTCCTTCTCTGGTAGGTGCATCTACATATTGATACAGAAAATTTTTGAACACATTTAACAAACTCAACACCACCAAGCCCTTAACACTCTGGCAGTCTCAGTCTACTTTTGGAAAGTTAAAATCCTCTACTATTGCAACCCTATTATTCTTACATATATCCAAGATCTCTCTACATATTTGTTCCTCAATTTCCCTCTGATAATTGGGGGCCCACAGTACAAGCTCATCAAGGTGATTGTTCCCTTCTTAGTTCTGAGTTCCACTCATATAGCTTCACTGAACAATCCCTCACAAATATCCCACGTGCAACATAACATAAGATTTGTTCTTCGTACCCACAATCTGGCTGCCACTTCTGTTTACCTCTGAGAGACTGTTTGCTCAACAGTACCCAAAATGGAAAATCTATCTGAGACAGGTATAGCCACAGGAGACTCCTGAACTCCCTTCTTACCTTATCTGACAGTCACCCATCTACCTGACTGAACCTGGAGCGTAATCACTTGTCCAAAGGAAGGATATTATTAAATTGCAGAGGGTTCAGTAAAGAATTACTAGGATGTTGCTGGAAACCAAGGGTCTGAGATATAAAAATAGCCTGGAAAAACTGGGTCTTTCTTCGCAGCAGTGTAAGGGGTTGAAGAATGATCTTATTGAGGTTTATAACATCACAAGGGGCATAGATAAGGTGAATAGCAAAGATTTTTTTTATGGTGAGTATGTTCAAACTGTGGGGGCATATTTTTAAGGTGAGAGGACAAAGGTTTAAAAGGAACCTGATGGACAACTTTTTCACACAAAGTGTGAAATGAGCTGCCAGAGGAAGCGGTAGATGCGGGTACAGTTACAACATATAAAAGACATTTGGACAGGTACATAAATAGGAAATATTTAGAGGGATATAGGCAGATGGAGCTAGTTTAGTTTGGTAAACTTGGCTGGCATGTGTGAGTTGAACCAAAGTGTCTGGTTCCATGATATATGATTCTGTGACCTCCGTGTGTTCGATGAAGAATTTCTTCCTTCATTGCCATTAATTAAAGGTTGGAGGATCATCTACTATGGTTAAATGCTTTTCATTCATCATACTTCTGTAACAGTTCATTGCGTGGATTATGTTTTAAACAAACTTCTTGACCGAATTTCTTGACCCGAATGCATTCTATGCCTGTCTTTTGTGCTTCTCTGATTTCTTGTGACTGTATCACTGAAGGCTGCTAAAGAATTTATCATGACTGACACAAATGTTTCTACCTCTGAAATAAAACTATAAATAAATAAATCTTGTGCTTCAAGTTCATCTGCTGTAGCTTTAGACAATGTGTCAGTTCAGATCTGAGGTATTCCTGATGTGCACTGTCAATATTATTGACGGCCCACGGCAGCTCATGGTTACCCAGCCTTGAGTTGCTAGATCTGTTCAAAGTCCGATCCATTTAGCACAGTGATAGTACCACACAGCATGATGGAATGTATTCTCCAAGTGAATGTAGAACTTTGATTTCCACAGGGACGGTGCAGCAATTACTCTTATCAATACTGCCGATCAGTAGTACTGCTGCCGATCTACTCTTGGTGGTATACAATGAAATCCCTCACTCACCCTTGTCACCCTCAATGCTTCCTCCAAGGTTTGTTCAACATGGAGGAGTACTGATTCATCAGCCGAGGGAGGACAGTACATGATAGTCAGCAGGAGGTTTTCTTGCTCATGTTTAACTTGATGCCATGAGATTTCATGGTGTCCAGTCAATGTTGAGGATTGTCCCAGAGTAACTCCCTCCTGACAGTATACCACGGTGTCATCACCTTTGCTGTGTTAGTCCTGCCAATGGGACAGGACATAACCGGATGTGGCGATGGTGGTGTCTGGGACATGGTCTGTAAGGTATCATTCTGTGAGTATGACTATGTCAGGCTGTTGCTTGACTAGTCGGTGAGACAGCTCTTCTAATTTTGGCACTAGCCAACAGATGTCAGTAAAGAGGCAGTTGTTCTAGGCACCTATATGTTTTATAGGTTATGTTTATGCGGATTATGTTTTAACCAAACTTCTTGACAGAGCTGTTTCTACTGTTGTCTTTTCCGGTGCTTAGTTTGTTGGCAGGTTATCTGTCCTGTTTTACTTCTTTGTTGAGACTTTGTAGCAGCTAATATAACTGAGTGGATTGCTAGGCCATTTCAGAGGGCAGTTAAGAACCAACCACATTACTTTAGGTTTGGCATGAGATATAGGCCTGACCAGGTGAGGATGGCAGATTTCCTTCCCTGAAGGACATTAGTGAACCAGAGGGGTTTTTCCAACAATGGTTTCATGGTTGTCAGTAGATTTTGAATTTCATATATTTTATTGAATTCAAATTCAACCATCTGCTGTGGCAGGATTCAAACTCAGGTCTCCAGAACATTAGCTGAGTTTCTGGATTAATAGGCTGGCAGTAATATGACTAGGCCATCACCTCCTCTTTTTAAAGTAATTTCTCATTTATCTTCTCATAAATATTCCATAGCTACCATTGACCTTTTCTCAAACAATATCCTAATGGTTTGGTGATGGCTGCCACCTTTGGAATGAACTTTCCTACCTGATTAACGATTGCCAAAAATCTCTGGACAGCATTGAAGTTCTGTTATTTTGGAAAGTTTCACTGGCATTAATTTTCAATTGTCTATCCTTCTCCCTCTCAGTTGTATGATCGGTCCCAATATCTAACATTTATTCTTGTAAATTTGTGTATCTTGCTTAATATGAGACTTGCATTCTGTAATGCATTCAGAACACCGCAGAGTCTGTGGTCATGCTCCTTGGCGTAATCATGGTCATCGATATGACAAATTGCTCCAGTTGTCCCTCCCAGTGTGTAACATTGGAACTGATAACATGATAAAAACAAGCTGATTAAAACAGAATTGTTCAAAAGATGTGATAAAAGTTGTACATGTCTTCTGGGGGGATTGCCAGAAGCTGCTGTGGGTGTCTCGCTTATCAAAGAACATGCTATTGTCAAGTTTTGTTAGCTGGTAATCTCTAAAGACATTGAACAAACTTGTTTTTGAATTTCTTTATCAATTGTGTCAGGTCTACACCTAGCCTGAGTTCACCTTTCAGTTATAAACCCTTGATACCACATGGTTGGCTCTGTGACCAGTGATATTACTCCTCTGTGTTTCATTCTATCAAGTTCTTCTCAAATTTGACTGTGGAAAGGGCAATGATTGCTCATTTGGGGATGATATCAGTACTGGCATTCGGTATTCCTCTCATCTATGTAAGTAGAATCATAGAATCCCTACAGGCCAGTAAATCTACACCAATCCTCCAAAGAGCATCCCACCCTGACCAACCCCATACCCTATCCCCGTAACCCTTCACTTCCCATAGCTAATCCACCTGACCCGCACACCCCTGGACACTATGGGACAATTTAGCATGGCCAATCCACCCAATCTGCACATCCTTGGACTGTGGGAAGAAACTGGAGCACCCAGAGGAAACCCACTCAGAATGTACAAACTCTGCACAGTCACTGGGTCTTCCAGTCAGTTGTTGTTTCTTCTGTTGAAGTCATCTACTAATATTTCCCTCAGGGATTTTGTTGTATGGCACCAATTCCTGCGTAAATTGAAAGCTGGACTGCTGCTACTATGGTTTGCATTGCTGCGAGATTTTGGTTTGGGGCTCTATTTTGGACATTGGCCAGATAGTTTTCCTTGTATCTTTGCTGGTGGTACGTGGCCTGCTATGTTTTCTATTTACTTGTGAGTGACTGCTGTTTGTCTCTGGTATGTCTCAAAAAATACTGAATTCAGTACATTCACTCGCTCTGCGGCAGAGTTAAAAGTCAACATATTTCAGATAGGCATGTTGCATCCATTTGTGCTGCAACACTACAGGGGACACTTCCTGCTAACCTGCAGCATGTATATTATACATAGGAAGTAATTGATGCTTTTTAGAGGTGGGTGTCTTGTAATTCATTTTCTCATTTGCAAATAAATAGGCAACCTAAAGTAAGTTTTGCAATTCAAATTGAATGGACGAAACAATAAAGATTAAAAAAAAAGCCAAATGTGGGACTTGAAACAATAATTCATGAGTAGAGTTCTATTACCTAACAAATGAACTAACTGAGTTGTGCAGGAATTGGGATTTGTGAGACACTGTTGATCTTGTTGCCAACTGGAGAGGTATCAGGATCTGGAGCGCTTGTGCCAGTGTCCATAGGGCAGACCATGTGCATACACACAACCATTGTACAAGGTGGAAAATCTTCCATTTTCCTATAAAACATCGGGAAAGCTCCATTTTTACCGGAGAAGGTGAGAAACCTCCATGTTGACTGCAAAAATGAAGGAAAACTTGTGTAAGGATATAAAGATACAGTAATGCTGTATGACAGAGATTTTAAAACTTCCAAGATAGGAAAAAGAAACAGCATTGCTGTTATTGAAGAATTAAGAATTTATGTGGTAAAGAGATTAAAGCATCATTGATGTGCTATGAGATTAAATGTCTTTATTGATAGGAATAAAAACACCTTTGAGATACTGCAGAATTTTAAATAATTTATAGAAGAATAACTAATCATGTTAGTCAAGAATGGCAGCAGAAATAATACTTTCTGCTGGATTAAATTCATCAATCAACCAAAATCTGAACTGTTTATAAGGTATAAAAACCCTAAAGATGCCTGTGACAAGCCAAAACAAAGAGTCAGTATCAGTTGTGTGAAACAAGTAAGCCTCACAGGCGCAGTGTCCAGCTATTAAAAAGTAATGCTCTATCTATAAAATTATAGGTAACATTCAGAAGATTGAGAATGAGGATATAGTTATATTACAGCAAGCAGTCAAATAGATAATCATACAGGTTATTAATGTGGTACAACAACTTGCAATGAAGAGACATCAAATGCATTCCTAGGGGAAATTAATAAACTGCCAACTCAGTCTGACACCCCCTGTTAAAATCAATGGATGTCTCATTATTTTAAAACATGATGCAGGAGTGGGTATCTCTGTCTTATCAGATTGTTTACTCTGGGTGAAGAAATAAAAGTTACAGCCTACTGAGATGAAATTACATAGTTGAGATGAAACAGCTCTCAAAATTAAGGCATGTCACTGAGCAACACTACAATCCATGGAGATGTAGAAGAATAGAGAATGAATAAATAACTTGTGATAAAGAAACTTTGATTGCTTTTGAGTAAGAATGTGTGTCTTGTCTTTGATTTTCTTTTGTTAAGTAATAATAGATTTTTGCTCCAGTAGTGGAGTGAGAAACCGTTCACATTCAAATCTTCAATTCAAGCTTCAAATTTACAATAAAGTGTAACGTGGGATCAGGCTGAAAGAATCTGAGTAGAAGTTAATGCCTTTCCCCAGGGCAAGCTTGGTGCAGGGAGGGAGGGGTTGGCTTCCCTTCCCACCACCAACTGAGGCCTCCCACTTAAGGGTTTTATTCTACTGCCGTTTGTATTAATCGAGCAGCAACAGTGGACCCCCCCCCCCAAACCATGTGGGAAAGCCAAATGGCAAATCCTATTGAGGTTACTTGAGGATTCCCAGGTATTAAGAGTGCTTCACTAAGAGATTCAGTATCCAAAGAAGGAGCATGGGGCCCATTGTAACCACTCTGCTGTCCTTGTGGATGACACCCTTCTCTAACGACTCCCACAGCATAACCACTTGTGTCACATCCATTGGCGATCCAAGGCCGTCAGTGTGTGTAATACTGGCAACAACTACTATCTCCATGGCAGAGAAAAAGTACGGACATCTGATTGATTGGCAGCTCTTGGTGGGCATGTCCATTGTCCCTGGGGTCCTCAATCCTTGGTCAGTCATTCAGCAGGTTCTGGACTGGAATCAGTTCAGTGGGTCTTCCCAAAAAGAGGTGACAGGGGAATGGTCACTGTTTCTCCAGCCAGTGGGACTGACTCTGCCCATAATGTCTCTAACCTCTCAACAACAATGCAGGCACTGTATTCAATTACCTGGTTAATACTATTAAATAACACTGCCCGTTCTTAACTTCTCCAGTAAACACATAGTGTCTTGGAGTCCCAGTAGATATACTGGTGGAAAATAAAGTGACTTGATTCATTCAGTTAATCGTATTTAATAAATATAGCCCAAAGGTGCTGTTTAAACTGAGCAGTCACAGAATGTTCACATCTTAATATTGCTTCTTCAGTTTTGCTAGCTTTGACACATTGGCAGCACTACAGGCGACTGGGAGATAGAACCGATGACAAACACAAGCTAATATTGCAATTAATAGCACCTATCATAACCTCAAGATAACCTCAAGACAACTAGTGAAGTACTTTTTGAAGCATTGTCAGTGGTCTAAAGTGGAAAACATGTTGTTTTGAAGTTTGTCATATTATATGCAAAAGATAATTCCATGTACTTGATGCAAGAATGGCCATCAGACAACTTAAAAGCCTCTTTTATCTGTGGAAACTTTAAATTCTATATTTTAAAGCCTTTTTCAGCTATTTAATATTAACTCTCTATAATCGAGCACAGAATCTTGCAATCTTTTAAAAGGTCTTTGTAGGATGTGGGTATCACTGATGAGGTCAGCACTTATTATCTATTTTGAACTGTCCTTGAGGAAGTGGGAATGAACTAGCATCTTGAATGCAACTGTGGGTAGCGAGATGGCTCTCTGACAGGACAATTCAAAGTCAACCACACAGTGAGAAAGACTGACAGACTTACTTCCCTAATGAGCCAGATGGGTTTTCAAACAATCCAGTTTCTTTTACAGTCATGAGTGTAAATGCATTTTTAAGATAAATACAGGTTTATTTAATTAGTTGAATTTAAAGTAGGATCTTAATTCATGTCTTCAGAGCATGAGCCTAGCCCTCTAGGTCCCCAATCCACTGTATTTACTCCAAGTGGGTGGAATTGCTTCCATTTTCATTCTTTCTCTTTCTAAGTACATCCACTGTGGGAGGAGATGTGAGCGGATTTATTGCTGGGTGTTAATATTTGCCAGGAAGGTTGGCGGTTTGGAAAACTTGGCCCTGTTAGCATTTAGAGTTTGATGTACAGTCGAACTATTGGGAATGTTGATTTATAACTGATGTAAATTCCAAGGACGTTCATAATTTTTTTTCTAAGTCACTCACCAAGATAAAATATCTTACAGTCAGTTTTAGGCTTAATGTCGGAAGGCCTTATGTTGCAGAAAAAGACATCAAACCTAGGGCGTTTACTCTGTATGTTGCTGCCATCTGGTGGCCGAAATGGCTTTAGTTGCGAACTATCTGAGAATCAGGGTAACAAAGTGTGAAGCTGAATGAACGCAGCAGGCCAAGCAGCATCTCAGGAGTACAAAAGCTGACGTTTCGAGTCTAGACCCTCTAAGAATCAGATTTGGGAATGAGTCTATTATATGTATGGGGAGAGTCATGCTGTGATGATATTGGTGAAAGAAAATGTGTGCAGAGCAAGCCACCTTCCCTGTGAATTTTGAGAGATTCACTTCTTAACTGTTAAGTGCTGATCAGAATTGAGCTCCTTTGTGATATGGTAGGAAATTTTTGCTGTGGCATCAGGCTTTGGTTGAAAAATTGGTGAATACCCTGATTGATACCTCAAATAAAAACAGAAATTGCTGGAGAAATTCAGCAGGTCTGGCAGCATCTGGTGAGAAAGTAACAGGGATAATGTTTCAAGTTTGGTATGACTTTTCAGAACTCTTAAAAAGACTTAAAGTTTTAACTGTCCTCTCTCCCCAGATGCTTTCAGCCCTGCTGAGTTTCTGCAGCATTCACTGGTTCTATTTTAACTTTCCAGCAAACACAGTATTTTCCTTGCATCTTATTGTATAAGCTCCCTGTTCAAATTCCATGTTGGCATGACCCATAAGTAATGTAAGTGTTGGTCATGTATAGAGAGAGAGAGAGAGAGAGAAATGGGAAGTTAATAGTAGATTATAATGAAATGGCAGATGAAATTAAGAAATATTTTGCTTCTGAAGGAGGAAAAGAGAGAGGGGTACTTTGTGAAATTATAGTGATGAAGGAAGTGACTTTAAGCAAACTGATGGAGCTGTGGACAGACAAGTTTCCAGGATAGACTTCATCTGATGGTCTTGAATGAGGTGACTAATGAAGTAGTAGATGTATTGGTGTTATTTTTCCTAAATTCCCAATTCAGAAAAGGTTGGAAAATCACAAACATAACCCCGCTATTCAAAACAAGAGGGTGCAAGGAATTTTAGGGTGGTTAGACCGACAAGAGGAAGATGTTAGAACCAGCCATTGAAGAGGTTACAGTTGGTCACTTAGAAAAACTTGATGAAATCTGGAAGATTGTGAAAGAGAAATTATCTTCAACCAGCTTATTAGATTCCTTTTACCTGCCGTGGGTAAAGGGGATCCTGAAGGCGCAGTGTACTTGTATTTCTAGAAGCCATTTGATAAGGTGCCCCATCAAAAGATTATTGTAGAAAATAATAGTTCACATAGTAAGGGATAGAAGATTGGCTGCTCAATGAAAAAATAGAATAAACATTGAAGAATTTTTTGTTTGATTGGCAGCATGTGATGAGTGGAGTCCTGCATGAGTGGAGTCCTGCAGAGGTCTGACCTGGGTCTCAGTTTCTTATAGTTTACATCAATGACTTAGATGAAGGGAGAGAAGACACGGTACTAAATTCATCAGTGATACACAGGTATTGAAAGTATGTTGTGAAGAAGACATAAGTTTGCAGGTGAATATAGATAGATTGAGTGAGTGGGCAAAAATTTGGCAGATAGAGCGTAATTTTAAGTTGTTCACTTTCAAAGGAAGTGTAAAAAAGCAGAGATAATGGGAACTGCAGATGCTGGAGAATGCAAGATAACAAAGTGCGAAGCTGGATGAACACAGCAGGCCAAGCAGCATCTCCTGTGTTCATCCAGCTTCACACTTTGTTATCTTGTAAAAAAGCAGAATATTGTTTAAATGTACAATGACTGAAGATTTCTGAGGTACAGAGGTAATTATGTCTTCTGTTGCATGAGTCACAAAACGAGCAGGTACACCACATAATCAAGAAGGTTAATGAGATGCCAACCTTAATTATGAGAAATTTAAATGTAAAAGTAAGGGTGTTATCTTTTAATTATATGGGACATTCCTTTGACTATCTCACCATTACTATATGCAGTTTAGAGAAGGGTGTGATTGGAGACAATTCAGAGGTTGACAAGATTGATGTCTAGAATGAGTGAGTTTTCTTATGAGGAAATGTTGAACAGGCTGGGCTTGTTTCCACTGGAGTTTAATGGAGTTTAGTAGAGTGTGGAGTGACTTGATTGAAGTGTATAAGATCCTGTACGGTTTCAACAGAGCGCATGTGGAAAGGATGTTTCCGCTAGTTGGTGAGTTTAGGACTCGGGGGCAGTATTTTATGTCACCCTTTTGGAATAGACATGAGCACACATTCTTTTCTCTTAAAGGGTAGTGCAGCTTTGAAATTCTCTGTCTCAGGAGGCAGTGGAGGTGGAGTCATTAATTATTTTGTAGCAGTTGTAGATAGATTCTTGCTAGGTAGGGGCATCAAAGGTTATTGAAGTGAGAAGGGAACATGAAATTCCAAATGCAAATCTTGTCAAATAGAAGACAGGCTTGAGGGGCCAAACGGCATACTTCTGCTCCTATTCTGTATGTTTGTGTGTACCAGTAATGCCCAGCACTGTCTCCTCTGTGGGGTTAGAAAGTACAGGCATACCTGTTGCTCTCCTCTGAACTCCTGCCCCCAGTTATAGGCCACAAAAACACAAAAACTCAGCAGGTCTAGCAGCATCTATGAAGAAAAATAATCAAAGTTAACATTTCGGGTCCAGTGACCCTTCCTCAGAACGACCTGAAACGTTAACTTTTATTTTTTTCTTCACACATGCTGCCAGACCTGCGGAGCTTTTCCAGCAACTCCTGTTTTTTTCCTGATTTACAGTTTTAGTTTTAGTTGAATTGCTGATTCATATGCAAACAACAAGATGTGGGTATGAAGCTTCTAGCAGTGCCAAGTGTGAGAGGTGAGTTGAAGGTACGGATGTTAGGTTTGATTCCTGATTGAAAGAGATTGTGATTCAGCAGTGACTGAGTCTAGTGCTACAGCAGTTAGGATAGGTCATTTGAAGATGCATTCACTGCCCTCAAACGCATTTGTGAGATTACTGAGCTTCGTGTGGCACTCTGTCCAGGGTCTCAGGGTGACTCCTGTAATTCATATCCAAGTCAGCCTGCTCTCTCTTCCTTTGGTGGACATATCTAGAAGGCCTCCTGGTCCCCTATACATTCAGGACATCTCCCTTCTTTTCCACCTCCTTCATCAGGATCAGGAAGCCTTGGGTCCTACCATTCTTCAATCTATCTTAGCTCAGAATCATTTCCTGAAAAACTGCCGATGTCTGTGAGTGTGAAGCGAACTGCCAGAGAAAGTGGTAGGTGCAGGTATGGCTACAATATTTAAAAGACACTTGGGCAGGTACAGGAATCGGAAACGTTGACAGGTTTATGGGCCAATCGCAGGCAAAGAGGATTAGTTTAGTTTGGGAAACTATGTTGGATGAATTAGTTGGATCAAAGTCTGTTTCTGTTGTATGACTCTAAGTCCTAATGCACTTCACCCCTTTGATTGCTGCAGATGAGCTTTGGGTGGAATGGGCTAGCTTTAAGTGGTTGTAGAAGGTTACAATGTGCTGCCTTTCTGAAGTGTGCGGTGGTGTACAGTGTGTTTAGCGTTGGCTGCATGCACCAACCATGGGAGTCAGCAGGAAGTGTGAAGTCTATAGGAGCGTGTGAGGTCTCCCAGTGCTCTGCATCTCCACCCAGCTGAGCAGTGCTGTGTTGTCCTGCCTCTTCTGAGGGGACTGCCATTGCCTCCCTCACATCCTCAGTGTCACCTTGTGTGAGCCATTTTAAACTCATGATGTGGGTGTAGCTGGGGTAGGGGAGGCTGTGCTCACCTGATATGATGGCTCTGGTTTAGTTGATTGTTCCTCCGTGAGAAGACAACCGTGTCAGGCTGACATGCTGAGTCTCCCTCTCCGCAACTGGGCCTGCGTTCAACCTCAGAGCTGGTTAGGAACATGCACCTCTGTCAGCAGCTGTTTCTGAGAAGTTAAAGCAGGCCATTAGAGGTTGCTTATAGCATGGATGAAACGCAGGAGGAGGGAAATCCATCTCTGGTTGCTTGGAGCTGTTAAGATCATTTGACATTTTCTGGACAGATTGCCATTTCACTATCTCCGATTTCCTGATTGGCTACCATCCAGGCACAGCCAAGGGGCTCTTTCTCCACAGACATTGAGTTGTCTGGATTGGGAACGTCACCACTTAATAGAACCCTTTCTCTGAAGGAGAGTTCTTTTCTCCTGCAAGGTAAAGATTGAGAGCATGGACACTGTGATGTGCTCCCATAGGTCGAACTTATGACTTCACTTTAGTCAGAGTTGCCACTTCCACAAAGGTTGCAGCGAGAGCTTTAACATTTTCTCAGTAATGCTGCAACGCAATCACAGGCTCCATGTTCTGGGGACTGTGCTCCTGCAGGCTGCTATATTTGACAGGTTTTCACTCTTATAGGCCAGGTAACTAAGGATGGCAGACTTATTAAAGGGTACTAGTGAACCAGAAGGATATATACAAAAATTTAAAGTATACTCTCTGTCCCGAATTTCATTAATGGACTTCAAATCCCACCAGCTTCCAGACATAGCCTCAGAACCTTAGCCTAGACCCCTAGAATACTAGTCAAACGGTGTGGCCACTGCATCACCATCTCTACCTGGGCGAGATTCTTTTTTAATGGATGTAATGTTACACTCAACCTCCAGTTCTCAAGAGATCATTTGGGGTGGCACAATGGCTCAGTGGTTAGCACTGCTACCTAACAGTGCCAGGGACCTGAATTCAATTCCAACCTCGGGTGACTGTCTGTGTGGAGTTTGCTCAAATCTCCCCGTGTCTACGTGGGTTTCCTTCGGGTGCTCTGGTTTCCTCCCACAGTCCAAAGATGTGCCGGTTAGGTGGAGTGGCCATGCCAAATTTCCCCATAGTGTGCAGGCTGGGTGCGTTTGCTGTAGGAAATGGAGAGTTAGGGTAAGGGGGTGGGTTGGTATGGGATACTCTTCAGAGGGTTGATGCGGGCTGAATGGCCTATTTTCATACTGTAGGGATCCTATGAAATGCTTGTGTCATCCTTGCTGAGAATGTGATGCCTGTTTATTTCACTCCATACTCTGAAAACTGAGCCAAGTTCATGATAGGTTGCCTTATCCAGAAGGAGTGGGAACATCCAGCACTAAGAGCTGACCAATGACTGGTGCAATACGATGCTTTACTACTTCACTTGATATGAGAATTTGAAGAGAAGATTAAACACAGCATTACAAAAACCTACTAAACCTGTTAAGTAATACTATAACGGAACTAATTTGAAACATATTTCAGCATGGATCTTCTCTGCAAGGTAATTCAAAAGCACAAATATAATGGTACATTTGGCTACAGCCTTCATCAATCCAGAGAAAATGATCTGAAAAAAGAAATTTTTAAGAATGTGAATCATATCTTTGGTAGTGTCACAATGTAGCACTAAAAAGACACAGAATGTAGCAGGTATACTTTGGTAAATGTAAAGCAATTACTGTTCAAATTCTGCTAGAATTGTAAGTAAATTGCCTGCTTTGATATGTAAAAACCCTCTTGAAGTTGGTACAATCTTTTTATGAGAAGTTTGAACTTCCAATTAACAGCTGAAAGAATGATGTTAAGGTTTCACATTTTAAAAGTTTACTCTTACAAACAATTAACAAAACATAAGAGACTAACTTTCTTTTGTAGGTAATGTATACTTTAAATTACATAGAGGTACATTCTATTTTATACTTATCACACTTTGCATTCCCACAGAGTTACAGTTTTACTTACCCTTACATTTTTAACTTACAACTGTCATCTTCTTTTTACATTTCAGTTTCCAGAATAACTTTTATTCCTAGAACTAACTTTCACTGTGAGGGTTACGATAGATTCCTTCCCTCTCGTCTCAAGCTGAATAAAATTTTCAGCCTCCTTAAATCCTCGTGAACTCAGTCTTCAATATGAGCATGAACTTTCACCCTTGTTCTACGTGGTCAATGTCGAGTTGGCATTGTATGCGTTTTGGATGCAGGACCGTTTAACCTTGCTACCTGCCCTGAGATGACTGAAGATCACACAAAAAAATTTCTGTCAGGCTGTGATAATCATAGGGTAGTAAGAAGCTTTTAAGTAAAAATGTTTTCCTCCTCCTCCTTTTCCATGGCAACATGAAACACATTAACCTCATAGTAAGGTAGAATTGCTAATTAGCTATCTTTGATTATAACTCCTTTTCATCTTAGAAGTAAATTAATAGTTTATTGAACAATTATTTAAAACTTGATAGCTGTTATGTCTTTCCAGGCCTTTGGGACACTCAGAATCTACTTATGATGTACAAAAAGAGTGCTGCCATTGTCTGTAAGTAAATAACTTGCACTTTCCTCTCAGCAAAGCAATTCAAGCCTTTTTTGATCTCTAACAATCAAATGACCCATACTTATTGTCAACAACAAATGCTGGAGATCACAGCAGGTCAGACAGCATCCATGGAGAGAGAGAAAGTTAACATTTCGAGTCTAGATGATTCTTCATGAGAGCTGAAGTGTGGAGGGAGCAGCATTTATGCTATAGATCTCATCTTCATAGTAGGTACTTTACAGCCTTCTGGACTGAATTTTGAATTCAACACCTTTAAATTGTGACCATTTCTTCCTTTTTTAGCTAGTTATCATGTCCTTCCTTCTCCCCATCCTATTTACTGTCCTTTCAAGTCTGGCAGGAGACACACAATTGTTCTGCCATCCTCACTTTCTATCACTTAATCTGAACAGTTAACACTTTTTCTTCACTAGCACTCTATACCCACTACCCCCAAACACATCAGCCCCAAACTACAGCATAAATGCTGCCCCCTCCACACTTCAACTTCAGCTCCGATGAAGAGCCATCCAGACTGGAAATGTTAACTTGCTCTCTGTCCATGGACGCTGTATGACTCACGGTCATCTCCAGCATTTGTTGTTTTCTGTACACATTCCAGCATCTGCAGTACTTTTCTCTTACAGACTTACTGTCAAGTGGACTGTAGAAATGGACACAATCTCTGTCATTTATCCTAAATTTAAAGCCATAATCCCAAAATACATCAATCCTATAAACCTCGTAAATGTAACAAAATAAACTTCAATCTAGTGGAAAAGAGGAGGGAAGTGACAAGGAAAACTTTGAGCATACCATTACATCGATATCAAAGGTAAAAACATCCATTCAATTTTCAGTGAGGGATTTTCAAACAGAAGATATACCAGATTTGGTAACAAATATATAGACGGTTAATTGCTGTCTCCAGCTGTCAGAAAGTCAGTCATAACTGTGGTGTCATTAATGTGATTTCCTTTCTCTTGTAAAACAAAGTTTAAGTAGGCATAGGGAGCAGTTCCTCCCATTCAGCTCGTTTATCATGCTCATTTCCCTGACTCAGAATGGTCTGAATTAAAATGATCACCCCGTGCTGGAAGTTTGTGGGTTTATTTTTGTATTGTCCTGGAAGTATGGATACCTTTGTTAATCAGAACTGGTGTCAGAAGCCACTAGCCATAGTACTATGCACCAACCACCCAAGTATTACTTGGTGAAAAGCTAGGAGTGATTTACCTCTTTGGAGGATGATGGTGGAGAGGGAAGGTTTTATTTCCAGACTGTGAATTGATCAACAGAAAGGAGATGATTACCAATAGTTGGAACGGTAAAATGCAGTTTATGGTATTGTGCAAAATGGCCATCAAGCCTCTGGCTGAAATCCCAATCCACTCAGCACCTTTGTTTATAAAATCATAAGGGGCATGGATAGGGTAAATAGACAGTATCTTTTCCCTGGGGTGGGTGAGTCCAAAACTAGAGGGCTTAGCTTTAAGGTCAGAGGGGAAAGACTTAAAAAGGACCTAAGGGGCATCTTTTTCATGCAGAGGGTGCTGTGTGCATGGAATAAGCTGCCAGAGGAAGTGGTGGAGGCTGGTACAATTAAAACATTTAAAAGGCATCTGGATGGCAAAATGAACAGGAAGAATTGCGAGGGATATGGGCCAAATACTAGCAAATGGATCTAGATTTAATTAGGCAATCTGGTCGGCATGAACAAATTGCAGTGAAGGGTCTGTTTCCGTGCTGTACTACTCTATGGCTGTACGATAGGAAAATCGGATTTAGGTTGATCCATGTTTTGAACACCTGCTGATTTTAAAATCAATATTCCATGAGGCAGAAGATATATAATGAGTCTACTGATCTTCCTTTGATTAAAAGAACTGAACGGTACTATAAGTCCAGCTTTTCTTTATAAGTAACAACAGAAAGTGTATCTTTGCTGTTTCATTTTGAGAGAAAAAAATTCCTGAACAAGTTCCAGTATAAGATAGTCTACAATAATACTAATAATTGGTACATTATTTTTCCATTGCCTTTAACCATAGAAATATTTCTGATATATTATGGGACTTTATGATCATTGATTTGCACTTGATGACAACTGCACTGGGAATTCTGTTTACAGGCATTTTACATAGGTAAATGCCCCTTCTTCAGGTAATAATCAGTTAAATATGCTGCCTCTTAACATTTATCCTTTAGTAGACCTGACACCTCAGTTCATTTGTGATAGCTCATTGGAACATGGAGGTGTATAAGGCCTAAAGAACATTATGGTCAATAATAATACATCACTTATGCCTCACACCTGTTCAATAGAGGGCAGGAGAGGCAAGTAGCTGTGAAATTCCACTACAAGGAATAGAGATTTTCAAGCCCAAATCAATGGTTAAGAATAGTTTTGAATGATGATTGAAGGGAATGAGGAAAAAGGGGGTAAGAGATCAAAGCAGCCCATAAAACACAAGAGCAGCAGTCTGCTATTCAGCCCAGAGTATGCTCTACCATTCAATGAGATGCCCGTCTAGTCCCAAACTACTCTACAAGGGAAACAACCTCTCAACAGCCATCTGTCGAGCCCTCCCCGAATAATCCTACATGTTTTAACAAAGTTGACTCTCATTCTTCTCAACTCCAAAGATTGAAGGCCCAACCTACTCAACCTTTCCACATAACACAGTCCATCCATACATGTTTGTGATCAGCCTAGTAAACCTTTCTCTGGATTGTCCCTATTGTCAGCATGTCTTCATTTAGATAAGGGCACTACTACTGTTCTCAATATTATGGGTATGGGTTAACTACTGCCTTGCATAATTTCAGCAAGATTTCCCCATATTTATACTATTTTGTATGAAATAAAGGCCACTTTCGATTTGTCCTCCTTATTACCTATTGAACCTGTATGCTAACATTTTGTGATTCATGCATGAGGTTGCTCACATTCCAAATCCCCAGGCCGAAAATAGCTTGAGCACTGGTTAGATCCATAACATATTGTTCTAAGAAACTGTTTGAAAATACTACATATTTTTCCTTGTGCCTGCCTATGACAATTTGTTTTTCCCAATTTCCATGAAGATTAAAATCACCTATGATTAACTTACTGCGTTTTTTACATGTCCTCATTGTCTCCTGATTTAATCTCTGTCCCTACTATATATCTACTGTTATGGGGCCTGAAGTCCATGCCCATCAGTATATTCTTCCCTTTGTCAATTCTTACGGATTCTGCATCTTCCAATTCAAGATCATTTAGATTTAGACTCCCTACAGTGTGGAAACCGGCCCTTCGGCCCAACAAGTCCATGCTGAATCTCAGAGCCTTGCCCCTATAACCCACCTAATCTACATATCCTGAAAACTATGGGCAATTTAGTCTGGCCAATCCATCTTACCTGCTCATCTTTGGACAGTGGGAGGAAACTGGAGCACCCAGAGGAAATCCACACAGACATAGGGAGAATGTCCTAACTCCGCACAGATAGCCGCCCGATGGTGGAATCGGACCCAGGCCCCTGGTGCTGTGAGGCAGCAGTGCTAACCACTAGCCCACCATGCTAGCCCAAACACACAGACTTGTCCAGTATGGGTACTGAACCGATGGCCTTGGCATTATTAGTGCCATGCTGTGACCATATGTGCTAACTGACCCATATTCCTTACTGGCGTACTTATTCCGTCTTACATAAACCTACTGGTTTTGACAGTTCCAGCAATCCTCAGCATTCCCATTCACAGCATCCAAGTAACAGGACACATTCTGGCTCTGCTTTCAGACTAAAATGCTTTAGTGCTCATTGCCAAAGCTGAGAAGACTTGGCCCTTTAAACCTACTCTCTGACAGAGTGACATGTTTCTGTCGTCTAGTAGTTGTCATGTTTGGGTAGCGTATGAGAGATGCTCAGTTTGAATTTGGTTAGAAACATCACTGCAATTTTAAAAAAGTACCTGTAGTGCAGTGGTTATCACATTTGCCTCACAGGAAACCGGTCCACAGTTTAAATCCAAAGAGAAACCCAATCTTTGTAAAAAGGCTTTTGTCTTGTATTGGTGGTGTCACTCCCCCTCGGCAAGAATGTCAGGGTTCAAGTCTCACCCGCGCTGGAGGGGTGTCATAACATGTCCCAGCAGATTCATTAAAAGTAATTAAACTCTGACAGACCCCTTCCATCTAATCTTTCTGTCAGTTACCTGATAAACAGCTCCAGGAATTAGAACAAATGTTGAGCCAAGGTACATGGGGCATTGAGAAACAACGCTAGCAAATGGAAAGGAGAGGTTGGAGAATCCCTTTGTTCTTCCTGTGCAGTTGATGTTCCAGTGGCCCCTGGTCACATAGCCAGCATAAGCTGTGATGGGAAAAGTGTACAGCAGACATCACAATATTGGCCCCTAACACTGGAAACTTAAAAAGAGAGACCAAATGAATGCAAGGAGCTGGTCAAAAGGTGTAGGCTACGTGACCATTTACTATAATGATATTGTGCCTAAAAGAGTTAAATTATGAAAACTGATTGCATGAATTAGGTTTGCAGTACCTTGAGTTTAAAAAGAAAGGGTGATATAGGTGAAGTGTTTAGGATTATTAGATAATGAAAAGCTTTGGTTTTGGATGGGGTCCAGAACAATGGCACATAACCTTACAGGTGTTAGGCTATCATGAAGGATAATGACAGAAAGCTCTTCTTCACTCAAACAGCAATGTTAGGGGCCAATATTGTGATGTCTGCTGTACACTTTTCCCATCACAGCTTATGCTGGCTATGTGACCAGGGGCCACTGGAACATCAACTGCACAGGAAGAACAAAGGGATTCTCCAACCTCTCTTTTCCATTTGCTAGCGTTGTTTCTCAATGCCCCATGTGGAACATTCTCCTCCAAAACAACTTTGAGCCTGGAGACCAATTGAAGATGGCACAACTGAGATTGAGGAATGGATTTGCACAGCATTAGGTAGACTCAGCAGACCTCTTTAAAGAGCTGGCAGGATCGAGATTTGCAAGTTCCTTCCTTATTTCTGAGAGAGCCAAATTTCTGCGTTTAGGGGAAAGGGAGCAGTGTAGCTCACAAATGGTGGGACATGCAGTCTCAGAAGGAATTTTTGGATTTGGTGCTGTGTTCAAACATACCTCATTTTGGCTGTTCTAAGGGCCATAACCCATTGTGCAGGAATCTGAACTGATGGACTAGATATCAGCACTTTTAAATGGTGAATAAAGTCTATATAAATGTCATGCTCTTGACATTTTTAAGTGGCTTCTCTCCTTAATCTTTTTAAAAAAAACTGCTGCTAGCAGTGAAGGCTTAAAAAAAACCTCTGTGAGCTGCTTTTATTGGGATGCTATTGGGTGTAGGTTAGAAAAATAAATCAACCTCCATTCATACAGTTTGAATGGGATCTTTGTTGATATTTCCCCAAGGGCCATTATTACATCATCTTGAATGCTTGTTTGAGTTTTAAATGTTACAACAATCTCAGCAGATGTTTGGAGTTCATACTTTGACAGTTATAAAAGGCTATTAAGAGATTTGTTGTCTTTGTTCTGGGGTCTGAATAGCAGATCTTTTGCTTTCATAAGAGAGCAATCACTTGAGATTTTAAATCTTTGAATGGATTTATTGAATGCGTATTTTTCACTATCAAGCATCTGAGTGATGGAGATGAAATTGATTCTTAGGAGATTTTCCTAACCTCCATAACAGCTGCTAAGATCTAACCATGGCAGATAGTGGATGAGTTTAAATATGGAGATAGCCAAACAGAACTTTTGGTGCAATTAGATAATCACATGCAGGAGGAAAATATAGAAGATTGTACTGTTAGAATTAGATGAAAATACATTTGAGGACTTTCATGTTGTGTGTAAACACTAGGTGGGCCAAGTGACTTTCTACACTGTACATCCAAATTATGTAATTCAATGTTGTGATGTAAGATGGGTGATTTGTATGTTAAAATCATTTTTTTTTTGAGTTTGTATTTTGAACTTTGAAAAGATAGGTTTTCTGTGTCTGAAAGGGTTTACTTATGAACTTATAGGTGTTTCTGTAACCATGGTTATTTACCTTTAAACACAATCTGAGAGAGATAGCATGGGGAAGCTAATTATTTAGATTGTGAGGTTTTTATGATTATGTGCATTATTTTTCAGTTTAAAAGGTCAGGGAACTTTTTCTACTATTAATTTAGGTGAACACCTATAGTTTGGAAAGATAAATTAGTTTTAGTTGGGAGCTTTGTAGAAGCCTTGGATGAAGCTGAATGAGAGGAATGGGCTTCTGAGAGAGGGGATAGTTTAAGAATTGTTAAAGAAATATTTATCTAAGTGTAAGGAATTTACTTTAAAATGCTCCAAATAGAAGTGTTCAGTTAAAATCCTGAAGTAGTTATTTGAAGCTGAGAAAGTCTAATCTCAGCTATATGAAGATTTCAGGTAGAAGCGATCAGATTCTCAAGACTGGGAGTTGAAACATTGTTTAATTAAGCCCTGTGGAGGAGATAGTGAATCAAATTCTCTCTGGTGTGAGTACTGTTTGGGATTAATAGGACTGCACTTATAATGTGTTTCAAAATCTTTAAACATATGATGTATATAGGTAGTTTAGCTTCATCTATAGTATCTTAATTTCTTCTGTGTAATTAATTTCTATTTTGTTGCTAGAATCAAATCTGAAGCCTTGCATTTTTTGTTTCAGTATTAGACCACCTCATTAAAACTAAAAAGTCAGAATATGATCTCTCAAGGTTTCAGTCTTGTCCAGTAATAAGAGCAGCTAAGATCATAACAATGGAAAGGGAGATTTAAAATCGAATACAGAGACAATCACTGACAATCAGGATCAGTAAAGCGGTCATCAGTCAGATTTTTAAACAAGTGCTGCAAGGAATGGGTAAAGAGTAATAATTGTTTGTATTGCTGTTCCTCTATCTGAAGATCACACTCATTGATCATTGATCCATCTTTGAGGAGATTGAAGGAGCATGCACATGAAAGATACAAATGCTCAGTCAGATCACGAACTATTACTATTGTTAAACTATCGTTTCATTACAAACTGAGTTGTGAGGCCACTGTCATGAGAAACATAGACCACTAATGACAGAAAGCAGCATAATTGTGTCCAAGAAATATAGAGCAAGCCAAGTTTATATCAGAGTTTCCATGGAAGCCTATCCAGTGAAAATCCACATAAATGAGGCAACATGCTATTATGTGGTGACATGGATAATTTGTTTCCTCATTTTTCCGACAAATTGACCTTCTGCTGGGAGACATTTGATTGATGGCTATGCCATTCTCACCTGAAAACCTGAAGACTACCTGTTGAAAATACCATGTGGATGTTGTGCGGCTAGTGTCTATGTAAATCACATTTTGGGCAGGCTTTTAGGCACGAATTCTCAACCAAACTATGCTGGAAATTGTTTAAGCCTACAAGTGTACCAGATAGATTTAAAGGAGAAGTAAAGAAAGGTTTGTGTGCTGTCTGCCAATCACACTTTCTCCCATCTTTAGGAACCATAACTGGTGAGCTGTTAGGTTACTGCTCTAATTCTCCCACTACAAATGTTTTCTGCACCCTTTAATTATTGTTGTGGAGATCAGGTTTGCTTTCCATACTAGCAAACTTACCACTAATTTTCAGAACTGTTCTTGCACTGATGCTATCATTTTGCTGAGAACTTGTTCAATTATTCCCATTGCATCTTCACTGCATGTTTATGGCAGTCTCCAAACCCTCTATTAGCACCATCTGCAAATGATTACTTTCGAGGACACCATCCCAGGAAATTTTTATTGGCTCCACAGAAGAGCTATCTTCTATTCTCACTTAGGATAATAGCAAGACTATTCCCTCAGCAGTTACTGTGTCCACTCTGCTTCCAGAGTAATAAGGTACACCAGCTTCAACCAACAGCGTGAAGTGACAAACCAGGAAGTAAACATAGGGCCTAGTATGATCCCACTAAATCTTGCAGTGAGGGGACATTCCTGCTGGTTTGTATTATGTTTTGCTGAATAAGAGATTACTCACTGAGGCAGTGAAATGGAAAAGATACAGCACCTTAATTAATAGGAAAAGCACATGCATTTAAATTCTGTGATAATGGGAACTGCAGATGCTGGAGAATCCAAGATAATGAAATGTGAGGCTGGTTGAACACAGCAGGCCCAGCAGCATCTCAGGAGCACAAAAGCTAATGTTTCGGGCCTAGACCCTTCATCAGAGAGGGGGATGGGGTGAGGGTTCTGGAATAAATAGGGAGAGAGGGGGAGGCGGAACGAAGATGGAGAGAAAAGAAGATAGGTGGAGAGGAGAGTATAGGTGGGGAGGTAGGGAGGGGATAGGTCCATCCCTTCCTCCCACCCCAAGCCGCACCTCCATCTCCTACCTACTAACCTCATCCCACCTCCTTGACCTGTCCGTCTTCCCTGGACTGACCTATCCCCTCCCTACCTCCCCACCTATACTCTCCTCTCCACCTATCTTCTTTTCTCTCCATCTTTGGTCCGCCTCCCCCTCTCTCCCTATTTATTCCAGAACCCTCACCCCATCCCCCTCTCTGATGAAGGGTCTAGGCCCGAAACGTCAGCTTTTGTGCTCCTGAGATGCTGCTGGGCCTGCTGTGTTCATCCAGCCTCACATTTCATTATCTTGCATTTGAATTCTGCCTGCTTATTCATCCATGTGAATGATGGTAACACCCCCTCCCACTCCATGGACGACACATCCATCTTGGGCCTCCTGCAGTGCCACCCAAAGGTTGCAGGAACAGCATTTCATATTTTGCTTGGGAACCCTGCAGCCCAATGGTATCAATGTGGACTTCACAAGCTTCAAAATCTCCCCTCCCACTACCGCATCCCAAAACCAGCCCAGCTCGTCTCCACCTCCCTAACCTAGCCTTCCTCCCACCTATCCACTCCTCCTACCTCAAGCCCCACCCCCAACTCCTACCTACTAACCTCATCCCGCCCCCTTGACCTGTCTGTCCTCCCTGGACCGGCCTATCTTCTCCCTACCTCCCCCCCCATACTCACCTTTACTCGCTCCAACTATGCCCCTTTGACCTGTCTGTCTCCTCTCCACCTATCTTCTCCATTAAGCATCTTCTATCCACCTCCCCCTCTTTCCCTATTTATTTCAGAATCCCGTTCCCCTCCCCTATTTCTGAAAAAGGGTCTAGACCTGAAACGTCAGCTTTCCTGCTCCTCTGATGCTGCTTGGCCTGTTGTGTTCATCCAGCTCTACACCTTGTTATCCCATGAATGATGGTGTTCTTCTGTTTGGATACCCGTGCACGCACATTGCCCATTATACTGCACTAGTATTAACATCCAAGTCACTGTAAAAGTCACTGGACCGATTTGTAAACTGATAGCCACTAGAAATACAAATTCTTACCTTGTTACTGCCAGTGGCACCAATCCAGGTATATGGACATGTATAGCATGCATTTTTTATGAGGTTTCTGACGAACAGATGATTAAAGTGGCAATGTACAGAAGCAAGGTGACCACCATATTCTTCCTGGCAATAGAGCTGAAGAAGAAACATTTTTTTTTCTGTTGCTTGACAATGCTTAAGGTATTAACTTTTTTCTAAATATTTCACTAAGCTATCAATCTATAAATTCTAATCCATATTTCAGTGTGAAAACTAAACGAAGGTTAGCGTTCTTCAACTCAAAATTAATGTTATCGTTTTTATTTATCTTTAGCAAAATTGTATATGACTTCATTTCATTAAACAATAAATCATATTGGTCAAAATTTCTTAGTTGCTATTTCATTACCATGATGAGTTAATCTTTTAAAAACTATAATGATGTAAACTTTTGTGGCCTCTTTTTGCAGCCTTGATTTCCCCATGAGCAACTGTCTCAGTATAGTTCATCAGTGCTTGTAAATTATTAGTGAGCAGTGTTTAACAAATACAAAGAAATAACTTGAATTAATAATTTCTTCATCCATTTTTATCACTTTCTGACATTTCCTCCCTTATCATTTCTATTGAACATTTAAATTATTTCTGCATTGCAGCTGTTTTTATGTTAATTGTGTCTCTTAACACATTGTATCCTTATTTGACCATGATACCTAACTTGCTCCGTGATTATTTTGAGAAAAGGAAAATTGAAAGAGATTATCCTGATTAATGCATAAAAGTATCTTGACAAACATGTCTAAATGCTCCCTACCTCTTAGGCAGGAGGCCCAGGTTCAAGTACAACCTGCTTCAAAGGTGCGTCAGGTTGATTAGAAAAAATGTAACAGACGCAACAGTTAAAAAAAGACAAAATGACCTTGGAAAGGTCAGTTGGGGAAACTTGTGATACAGTGGTAGTGGCCCCACCTCTGGCCACAAGACACAAGGATCACCATCTCCAGGAGTGTGTCATAATATGTCTGAACAGGCTGATTTTACAAAGGCCTGGGTTCCTGGGGACATTCCATGTCACAGTACTGTATAACCATGGATTAATGTGTTTCATGGACTCCCAGATGAACTGTGTTTTCAACAGCTCTGTGGAGCCCATGAATCATGCCTACATTTGTTATGGGAGGTTGTATCCCCTTTTTAATTTCTTTGAGGGGCCTTATTTTAGATTCATGGTTCTACTTCAATCCTGTGCTCCAATCAATGTGGAGGGGCTTAGGCAAGTCAGAGTCCCTCCTAATAGGTCTACCCCTAGGTGGTCATTAACAGGACTAGGCAGTGGGGCAGGGAGGAGGGTCATGGTTCCTGACTGCCTGCCTCTCTTGCCCAGTTACATCTGGACCCAGGTGCCCCTGCAGAGAGAACATGTGGTGTCTGACAGCACTTCCTTGGCTGTCCAGGGCATTACAGGGACTGGACTGCATCCTCTCTCCTTCAACAATATTTTGATTTGAAAAGTTCTTCCTTTGACTTAACTTACAGTTATACAATCATATAACATGGAAACAGATCCTTCAGTCCAAGTCATCTATGCTGACCAGATATCCTAAATAAATCTAGTCCCATTTGCCAGCATTTGGCCCCTATCCCTCTTCCTATTCATAAACCCATCCAAATGCCTTTTGAAATGTTGTAATTGTACCAGCCTCCACCACTTTCTCTGGCAGTTTGTTCCACATATGCACCACACTCTGCGTGAAAAAGTTAACCCTCAGGTCCTTTTTAAATTTTTACAAACTCAGCTTAACCCTATGCCCTCTGGTTTTGAACACTCCAAGCTAGGAAATTGACCTTGGCTATTCACTCTATCCATGCTCCACATGATTTTATAAACCTCTATAAAGTCACCCCTCAGCATCTGACCCTCCAGGGAAAACTGCCCCAGCCTATTTAGCCTCTCCCTATAGCTGAAACCCTCAACCCTGGCAACATCCTTGTAAATCTTTTCTGAACCATTTCAAGTTTCACAACATCCTCCCTAAAGCAGGGACACCAGAATTGAAGGCAGCATTCCAAAAGTGGCCCTCACCAATGTCCCGTACAGCTGCAAAATGACCTCCCAACTCCTAGAGTCTACATGTTGACCAGTAAACACAAGTGTATCACCCTCTGCGTGAAAGAATTGCCTATTTGGTACTTTTCAAATTTTTCCCCTCTCATCTTACACCTAGTTTTGCTCTCCCCCCACCCCAGGGAAAATACCTTGACTATTCACCCTATCCATACCTGTCATGATTTTACAAACCTCCGTAAAGCCACCCCTCAGCCTCCAGGGAAAATAATTCCAGTTTATACAGCCTCTCCCTATTGCTGAAACCCTCCAACACTGGCAAAATCCTTGTAAATCTTTTCTGAACACTTTCAAGTTTAACAACATATTTTCTGTGGCAGGGAGACCAGAACTGAATGCAGTGTTCCAAAAATGGACTCACAAATGTCAGGTACAGCTGCAACATGACCTCTCAATGCCTATACTCAAATTGACTAAGTTACAGTTCTGTGAAAGCATGGTTTTGTTCCTTTGATTAACTTGGCTTGATTTAGCTACGTGGTTTTGAAGAAAGTGAAGGTTAGCCTTCTAAACAGGGAGAGTCCACGAGGAAGGTGTGTGAAATATAAAATAAATTTATGATCACACCCTTGTAAATCTCTGAAAGTTTTTTTGCTGCCTAATTCAACACATGAATTTTGGTCTGTTGAACACAGAATTTAATCAAGTTTTTTTCCAATTTATAAAGGTTTCTGAGAAACTAGCGAAAGGTTACTCCTATCTGTTGGCACGTGACAACACAATTTGAGGTATGTCCACAGAATGACAATTAATGAAGTTAGAAAAATATTTCCTCACAGTATGCGGATGCCATTGCAGGCCAGTATTTATTGCCCATTCCTAATTGCCCAGAGGGCAGTTGAGAGTCAACCACATTGCTGTGGGTCTGGAGTCACATATCGGACAGACCAGGTAAGGATGGTAGATTTCCTTCCCTAAAGGACATTAGTGAACCTATTGGGTTTTTCCAACAATTAACAACAGTTTCATGGCCATCATTAGACTCTTAATCCAATACTTTTTTCAAAATTTGAATTCAAATTCTGCCGAGGCAGAATTTGATCCCAGGCCGTTATCTGGGTCCCTGGATTAATGGTCTAATGATTATAACACCAGTCCATCTCCTGCTAACATCTTACACATACAACATTCAACTGCAAGATAGAATGTTTAAATATGAGAAGCTTTAACATAACTTAAATAGGAATTGGAAAAAATAATACAAAAAGATGTGTTGAAGAGTTAGGAGATAGAGATCAAATTGCTTCAGCATAGCTCAGATTACACAAGTAAGTGATGCAAATAAACTGTTTCTGCACTGCAAATTCTATGATTCCATGCTTTACACCTTGCATAAATTCAGAGATCTTCAAGTGATTCCTCAAAATTCGTTATACCTTTTTACAATACATTTTTAAATTCCAATTAGATTACACTTAGTTTGTTTTAACCAAGTTATTTATTATTATGTTTAATTTACCCACTTGTGAGATATAAGGGTCACTCCCAAACATTTTACTGAACTGCATAAACAATACTCAATAAGCAATCCTCATAGCCCACTGTCAAAAATGAAGCTGCAATAGTTTTGCAATTTATCCGAATTTGTTTCAAAGCAGTGCCACAATACAGTTGTGTACCATTCCATCAATCAAAAAACAGGCTTAAATCAACACAACAGTGGCATCTTCCAAACAACTCTGTCACCCCTCTTCAGGGATGAGTTGCAAAGCACCTTTGAAGCCATCCAAGGAATAGAAGCATTCAGCGTGCCAGTTATGTGTTTAATGATATTTCCTTAGCAGCTTATAGGTTGGTTCTGCAGCCATGCCAGGATGTTGACAAGAGTTACAAATAACAGCCCTTGCTGCTGACTATTCAGTCTAACTCAATGTGCAGCTCTGATCAAATGTAGCCCAAAATACTGGGTCAGACTGCAAGAATCATTCTTTTACAAAGATAGTGAAGGCACAGTTTTGGAGTTGGGTAGAGACAGAGCTGGAGTAGAGCGGAATGCCCTGGTCAATTTTGCATGAGTAACGGTGTGATCCAACAATAACTTTCAAAAGGGAACTGGAAAAATACTTGAAAATTGAAATTTTGCATGGTATGTGGACAGAACTGGGGAAGGAATGAAACTGATGATCCTTTTAAATAGCTGGCAGGCACAGTGGACCAAATTGCTTCTTGTGTTGTATCATTCTAATGATCTTGTGAATTTCCCTGTGCTGTTCAGTTCAAACTAGATTACCTCCATAAAATACAAGTATTGTTTATGCAGTTCATCTTCACTCAGCAGTAAAATGTTTGGGAGTGACCCTTATATCTCACAAGTGGGTAAATTAAACAATCTGCAGGTGAACGTCAGACAAAATAAATCAAATTAATGCAAACCTCAAAGTCTGAATCAAAATGCTAACATTTTGTACAGGACAAGGTCATTTCCATTAAAGAGCCAATGGGCAGTGATCTGGAACATGGAACTTTGTGCTCAAAGAAGAATCACGCTTCGGTTAGATGTGTCATCAGATTGAATGAAATAATCCCCATGTGAAATAAGTTAAAATAATTTTAATTGGCACAGTCTCCTTAAGTAATCGTTGGAAATTGGAAATGTCTGTAGGATGCATGGTGTATGTGAATGTTTGAATATCCTTTCATCTCTTTGCATATATACACATCAATTGATACCTGTGGTTTGCAGCTCCTTCACCTACCTACAAACTGTCTATATGTATAAAGTCTTTTCCTAAATGCTCTCACATGATATTTCTCAAAGCCCCAATTTTGCAACATCAGTAAGATAGTTGACATGGATATTAAGACCATAAGACATAGGAGCAGAAATTAGGCCATTCAGGCAATCGAGTCTGCTCTGCCATTCAATCATGGCTGATAACTTCCTCAACCCTGTTCTCCCACTTTCTCCCCATAACCGTTGATCCCCTTAATAATCAGGAACCTATCTGTCTCAGTCTTAAATGTACTCAATGACCTGGCCTCCACAGCCTTCTGTGGCAGTGAATTTCATAGATTTGCCACTCTCTGGTTGAAGAAGTTTCCCTTTATCTTGGTTCTAAAAGGTCTTCCTTTTACTCTAGGCTGTGCCCTCGGGTCCTAGACTCCTAACAATGGAAGCATTTTCCAAACATCCACTCTGTCCAGGCCATTCAGTATTCTGGAAGTTTCAATTAGATCACCCCTTATTCTTCTAAACTCCAATAAGTACAGTCCCAGAGCCCTCAAACGTTCCACTCAAATGTTAAGCTTTCCATTCCTGGGACCATTCTCGTGAACCTCCTATGAAACTGCACCAGCGCCAGTACATCCTACCTGAGATATGGGGCCCAAAACTGTGCAGAATACTCCAAATGTGGCCTGACCAGAGCCTTATAAAGCCTCAGTAGTACATCCCTGCTTTTATATTCAAATCCTCTCAAAATAAATGACAACATTGTATTTGCCTTCCTGACGACAGACTCAACCTGCAAGTTTACCTCGAGAGAATCCGGGGTGAGAATTCCCAGGTCTCTTTGCACTTCATACTTCTGAATTTTCTCCCCATTTAGAAAATAGTCCATGCTTTTATTCTTCTTACTAAAGTGCATGACCTCACACTTTCCCACATTGTACTCCATCTGCCACTTCTTTGCTCACTCTCCTAACCTGTCTAAAATCCTTCTGCAGTCTCTTTGCTTCCTCAATACTACCTGCCCCTCCACCTATCTTTGTATCATCTGCAAACTTAGCCAGAAAGCCCACAGTTCCTTCATCTAGATCATTAATGTACAAAGTGAAAAGTTGTGGTCCCAACACTGACCCTTGCAGAACACCACTTGTCACCAGCTGCCATCCTGAGAAAGACCTCTTTATCCCCACTTTCTGCTGCCTGCCAGACAGCCACTCTACTATCCATGCTAGCACCTTGCCTGTAACACCATGGGCCTGCATCTTACTCTGCAGCCTCCTGTGGGGCACCTTATCAAAAGCTTTCTTGAAGTCCTGGTAGATAATATCCATTGGGTCTCCTTGGTCTACCCTGCTTGTTACTTCCTCAAAGAATTCTAGCAGATTTGTCAGGCATGGCCTCCCCTTGATGAAATCATGCTGACTTCACCCTATTTTACTATACACTCCCAAATATTCAGGAATGTCATCCTTTACAATGGACTCCAAAATCTTACCCACAACTGAGGTTGGGCTAATCGGCCTATAATTTTCCATCTTTTGCCTTACTCCCTTTTTAAACAGGGGTGTCACATCAGTGATTTTCTAGTCCTCTGGGACCCTCCCTGACTCTAGCAATTCCTGAAATATCACCACTAACGCTTCCACCATCTCCTCAGCTATCTCCTTTAGAATTCTGGGGTGAAGTCCATCTGGTCCAGTTTATTTGTCCACCTTCAGGCCAATCAGTTTTACTAGCACCTTTTCCTTGGTAATGGCCACCATACTCAGCTCTACCCCCGACTCGCTTGAATTTTTGATATATTACTCGTGTCTTCCACTGTGAGGACTGATGAGAAGTATTTGTTCAGTTCCTCAGCCATTTCCTTGTTCCCCACTATTATCTCTCCACTGTCATCTTCCAGTGGTCCAATGTCCACTTTTGCTTTTCTTTTGCTCTTTATATATTTAAAAAATCTCTTAGAGTCTTCATTTATATTACTAGCTTGCTTAACCTCATATTTAACCTCCTCCCTCATATTTTTTTGGTAGTCTTTGCAAGCTTCTCAGTCTTCTGGTTTCCCACTGCTTCTCACCACATTCTATACTTTCTCCTTTGCTTTTATGCTATCCCTAGCTTCCTTAGTCAACCATGGTTGCCTCATTGTTCCTGTGCCCTGCTTCTTTTTCCTCGGGATGAATTTTTGTTGTGTCTCCTGAATTACTCCCAGAAACTCCTGCCGTTTCTGTTCCACTGTCTTTCCTGTGAGTCTCGTCTTCCAGTCAATTCTGCCCAGCTCTTCCCTCATACCTCTATAGTCACCTTTATTCAGCTGTAATACCATTACCTCTGATTCTATCTTCTCCCTCTCAAATTCTATCATTTTATGGTCACTGCCTCCTAAGGGTTCCTTTAGCTTAAGCTCTGTTATCAAGTCTGCCTCAATGCACAACACTAAATCCAATATTGTCTGTTCCCTTGCAGGCTCCACCATGAGCTGCTCCAGAAAGCCACCTTGTAGACATTCTACAAACTCCTTTTCTTAGATTTCCACTATCAACATGATTTTCCCAGTCCACCTGCATATTGAAATCCCCCGTGATCTCTGTGACTTTGCCTTTCTGAGTTGCCTTTTCTATCTCCAGGAATATCTTGTGCCCCAACTCCTGACTACTGTTTGGACACCTGAGCACAACTCCAACTATGGCTTTTTTTACCTTTGTGGTTCCTCAATTCTACCTGCACAGATTCTACACCATTTGACCCTACTTCGTTTCTTCCTATTGATTTAATTTCACTTCTCACTAACTAGGCAACCCGAACACCTAGGCCTACCTGCTATCTGTTTGATAGGATGTATATCCTTGGATATTCAGTTCCCAATCCTGATCCCCTTGCAGCCACGTCACTGTGATGCCTACCACATCATACCTGCTAATTTCGATCTGTGCCACAGACTCATTTACCTTATTTCTTATACTGCGTGCATTCAGATATAACTCCTTCAGTCCTGTATTAACCCTCCCTCTTCTCATTTTCTTGTGTTTTTCCAGTGTTTGATTGCTAGCCTCTTCCAAACACTCTGCCCTATTTGTGTCTGTGCTGGACACTTTAAGAACTTCTCCTGAATTCTCCTTCCCTGTCATTTCTTTCATATTTTTCCACTTAGTTGAATCCACCACTACAGATGTTAACCTGCTGCTTTGTTTCCCACTCGCGCAAGCTTCACCATTCCCTCCCTACCCTCACTTTCAAGTTTAAAGTCCTGTTGACCAGCCTATTTACCCTTTTCGCTAGAACATTGGTCCCAGCTCGATTCAGGTAGAGACCATCCCAACGGTACAGATCCATCCTCTCCAATACTGATGTCAATGCCTCATGAAAAGGAACCCCTCTTTCCTACACCACGCTTTTAGCCACGTGTTTACTTCCCTTATTCTCATGTCCCTGTGCCAGTTAACACGTGGCTCAGGCAGTAATCAGGAGATTATAACCCTTGAGGGCCTGTTCTTTAATTTGGTTCCTAGCTCCTGATAATCTCTGAACAGGTCTTCTTTCCTAGTCTTGCCAATGTTGTTTGTTGTGGCGTGGAATACAACAACTGGATCCTTCCCCCTCTTGCTCCAATATCCTTTCAAACCAGTCAGAGATATCCCTTATGATAAAATGTGAGGCTGGATGAACACAGCAGGCCAAGCAGCATCTCAGGAGCACAAAAGCTGACGTTTCGGGCCTAGACCCTTCATCAGAGAGGGGGATGGGGGGAGGGAACTGGAATAAATAGGGAGAGAGGGGGAGGCGGACCGAAGATGGAGAGCAAAGAAGATAGGTGGAGAGGGTGTAGGTGGGGAGGTAGGGAGGGGATAGGTCAGTCCAGGGAAGACGGACAGGTCAAGGAGGTGGGATGAGGTTAGTAGGTAGCTGGGGGTGCGGCTGGGGGTGGGAGGAAGGGATGGGTGAGAGGAAGAACCGGTTAGGGAGGCAGAGACAGGTTGGACTGGTTTTGGGATGCAGTGGGTGGGGGGGAAGAGCTGGGCTGGTTGTGTGGTGCAGTGGGGGGAGGGGATGAACTGGGCTGGTTTAGGGATGCAGTGGGGGAAGGGGAGATTTTGAAACTGGTGAAGTCCACATTGATACCATATGGCTGCAGGGTTCCCAGGCGGAATATGAGTTGCTGTGCACCTCCCAGTCGCAAACCATTTCCACTCCCCCTCCCATTCTCTTGATGACATGTCCATCATGGGCCTCCTGCACTGCCACAATGATGCCACCCGAAGGTTGCAGGTACAGCAACTCATATTCCGCCTGGGAACCCTGCAGCCATATGGTATCAATGTGGACTTCACCAGTTTCAAAATCTCCCCTTCCCCCACTGCATCCCTAAACCAGCCCAGTTCATCCCCTCCCCCCACTGCACCACACAACCAGCCCAGCTCTTCCCCCCCACCCACTGCATCCCAAAACCAGTCCAACCTGTCTCTGCCTCCCTAACCGGTTCTTCCTCTCACCCATCCCTTCCTCCCACCCCCAGCCGCACCCCCAGCTACCTACTAACCTCATCCCACCTCCTTGACCTGTCCGTCTTCCCTGGACTGACCTATCCCCTCCCTACCTCCCCACCTACACCCTCTCCACCTATCTTCTTTGCTCTCCATCTTCGGTCCGCCTCCCCCTCTCTCCCTATTTATTCCAGTTCCCTCCCCCCATCCCCCTCTCTGATGAAGGGTCTAGGCCCGAAACGTCAGCTTTTGTGCTCCTGAGATGCTGCTTGGCCTGCTGTGTTCATCCAGCCTCACATTTTATCATCTTGGAATCTCCAGCATCTGCAGTTCCCATTATCTCAGAGATATCCCTTACCCTGGCACTGGGCAGTAAACACACCATGTGAGACTCTTGATTCTGCTTACCAAGGATACCATCCACAGAATAGATAAATATAGAATCCCCTACAACTTCCACCTGTCTTTTTGCTCCCCCTCTTGAATGGCCTCCCATACCACGGTGTAGTGATTATTAGGGTCATCCTCCCTGCAGCCCTTTTTCTCATCCACACAGGAAGCAAGTGCCTCGTACCTGTTGGACAAGGTCAAGAGCTGAAACTCCTCTGTTCTTGAGTGCAGGATCCATCTACCTGCCTCGCTTATAGTCACACCCTGCCGTCTCTGGCCACTGACCAAATTTGAAGTACTTAATCTGCCAGCTGTGACTGCCTCCTGAAATAAAGTGTCCAGGTACTTCTCCCCCTCCCGGATGTGCTGCAGTGTTTGAAGCTCCGATTCCAGCTAATCAATTCTGAGCCGAAGTTCTTCGAGCAACTAACACTTGCTGCAGATGTGGTCACTGCAGTTCGCAATGGAATCAGCCAGGTCTCACATCATACAGCTATAATACATGCCCTGTCCAGCCATTTCGACTTAGTTAATTACTTTATTAACTTATATAATTTATGATAACAAATTAATTAAATTTGTTGATACTTTCCTCCCTCCTACAGCTTCACGCCCAAAAGATGCAAAACAAAAATGAGGAAAAAAAATTCCTTCTCCAGATTGCCAAAAAAATAAATATAGCGTTACCTTACCAACCCTCTACACAGTCTTTATTTTGGTTAGAGGAGGAGGATGGGTGGGAGACACTACACATGTCGTGTTTCAGGTTTAGACAATGCCTGAATATAATAGTTCACTTCCCAGCTCACGCTTTCTCCACTCCCTCCGTTCGGATCAAGTAGGAGACATGTCGACGTGAAGACACAGCGTGGATCGATAAATAGCAATGCCTTCCTGCAAGTTGTCCTTCAGGCTGAAAGGGAGAGTTTGAGGTGATGTTGGTGGTGGTGGGGAGGTGGGGGGGGGGGGGCATGACCAGAAGTGATCCTCCCACTTAAGCAAGGAAGCTGGGATGGAGATGGCAGTAGAGATCAATAGCTGTGAGCTCAGCATCAGATCCCAGATGCAATGTCTCAAACAGCTCAATGGATTCCCCCTCCTACAGTAGGATGATTCCTCCTCCTTGGGATGGTACGTGACATGAGGAGGTGGTAACCACCAGGCACCAGGATGGCAGAGTGCAAGCACAAGCTCTCTAAAGTAGCTATCTGAATCAGGACATTCATGTGCACAAAACAAACAAAGTTGGTATGGAGGTACAGCAAGTTTAAGACAAATGGAATTTTGGCCTTTCTTGTTCAGGTTGGAGTTTAAAATTGGGGAAGACTTCTCCCAACTGTACATGGCCACACTTGGAGTATGGTTTAATCCCCATATTTAAGAAGGGATACACAGAATTGGAGGCAGTTCAAAAGAGATCCACTAGGCTGATTCCTGGGATAAAATGTTTTTTTTTTATCAAGAATAGCTAAACAGGTTTGACCTTTAGCCATTTGAGGTTAGGAAATGAGGAATGATTCTGGTGAACCATGAAAAATTCTGAGGAGGCTTGACAGAGTTGATGGAAAGATGATGTTTCCACTTGTGGGAGAATCTTGACCTAGAGGGCTATTTAAAACTAAGATGCAAAGGAGTTTCACCTCCTGAACATTTGAAATTCTTTACCACAAAGTTGGGGAGGCAGGATCACTGGAAGTATTTAAAAAGGAGGTAGATAGATTTTTGAAATATTGGGGAATTGAAGGCAATGAGCTACTGGAATAAAAAAGGAGTTGGAACCTGGGAAAAATTAGCTATGATCATGTTAAGTTGTTGGGCAGGCTTGAGGGGCTGAATGTTCATATGTTTTTGTGACCCAGAGAACTCACCAGAAGAATGTTTTCTGCCTTTTGGAAGCCTTTTGATGTGGAGATGCAGGTGTTGGACTCAGGTGGACAAATCAGAACCCACACGACACCAAGTTAGAGAGACATTCACATGAGAAAAGAGCAGCACTCTGAAAGCTTGTGATTTTATACAAACCTGCAATGGCCTCTTTAGCCCTGTCGTCCGGCTCAGGTCGTGCAAGTCAAGGCACCCAACAAAGGAGCATTGTCTTCTAGAAGTGGAACTAAGGCCTTGAACTTGAACTTGAAATAACTCCACAGAATCTAGTATCCCATCACCAAGTCACTCTTTATTTACACACAAACATTCTTGACTTTAGTACTGTCTCATTCAGAGTCATCTCCCAGAGTGGCAGTATCTGTGATCGTCCCCTTTTTATCTGACAGCCAGGGCTGCTTGATTGGACCTGATTACCTGCTCCAACCAGGGAACTCATATTCTATGAGGCCTTGCTGGCCAACCTCATTATAATTACGACAGAACTTGCTATGGCTTCAATAGACTATGATCCCGGGGTTAGCATAACTCCCAATTCTGCATAATGTCACTGACAATAATGTATAAAAATCTGTGAAAGACCTGTTCAACAAACTCAATTGCCTTCTCAATATATTGCACCAACAACGCCATCTTGGACCTTTTCTGTAACTGTTAAATTGAGAGACTGGCATCATGAATTATGGATGCATCTCTTCCCACTTTTTAACCCATTCCTGAGAGAGCCATGAAACTCAATCCTTAAATAAGGTGAGTGATGTTACAGCATTGGCCATCATTGCCCCACTGATCTTCAGAGAAGTTCTCTCATTGGTATCAATAAAGAATGGATGGTTTAACTATGAATGGTCTAATGATGAAAAGGGACATGGAACAGGGGACTCAGATCAAAGTACTGCTATATAATAACAATTTTGTCTCCTCAGTCAGTACCCTACTCGTTGCCGTATGTCTTGGAGCCAAGTCTGAAGAGTAGCTGGTGAGCCTTCACAGGTTTTAAACCCAGGGGACATTGCTAAGAGCATCACTGTAGGAATCTAAGCTGCTTGCCTCTAATTTGCTAAAACCACTGGTGTTATACCATGCAGCAGTGCTAGAAAGGCCAAGGTTTACAGTTGCAAAACGGTATTCACATGGTTTTAGATGAATGGTAGGATTTTATTCAACCCTTCAGCAATGTAAAAATTACCTTCTGGCCACTTTTGGTTGCTGGGCTGACAAGTGATCACTTAAGACACATAATAAATAGGATGACATGAGCTGACAGGAATGAAAAAGATGTGGGGGATTGTGGTGTTGAAAGTGATGGTGGGTTGTTTGTAAGGGTACTTTTTACGGGAGGAATGGGCTGTGGGGGAAACAAAATGCTTTTTGCTTGTGGCTATTTGAAGGTTCCAATAGTCCACCGTCTGAGACATCAGTGCACTGGCTGTACAATCCTCTTCCTTCTTCTCCTCCATGTCCTGATCCTCATCATTGGAAGTCACTCTGTGCCTCATTCCTCCTGCAGGTTGCAAACCTCACCACTGTGCAACTCAGTGCAGAGCACAGTGCACCGTGACTATTTTGGAAATCCTGCCTCGTACCTGCTGAAAGATGTCTTCAGATTTGCTCAGACACCTGAAGCATAGAGTGGCTCAGTGGTTAGTACAGCCGCCTCACAGCATGGGGGACTTGGGTTTGATTCCAGCCTTAGGGTGACTGTGTGGAATTTGCACATTCTCCCCACGTCTATGTGGGCTTCCTTTGTGTGCTCTGGTTTCCTCCCACAGTCCAAACATGTGCAGGTTACGTGGATTGGCCATGCTAAATTGTCCCATAGTATTCAGGAATTAGCCATGGGAAAAATGCAGAGGTATAGGGTAGGAGTGTGGGTGGGACTGCTCTTTGGAGGGGTGGTGTGGACTCAGTGGGCCAAATGGCATGCTTCCACACTGTAGGAATTCTATGATTTATAGCTTCAGCTCACTGATGACTTTGATCAATGATAGATCTGGCTGCCCCATGTCTTCCATTAAATCAGCCTGGATCTAATTGCTTTGATTTATCGGGGTGTATTCAGCTACTTCTTACTTGAACACCCCTTGTCTCCAATCAGCCAGCTAGAAAGCAAAGAGATTCGAGAAGTTTTCAGCTGCTGGGCTTAAGAGTCATAGCAATTGTCTTGGAATCTTGTGCCCATCTGTAATAAAGTTCCATGTTTGGACACCAAGTCATGTTAATATCATTGTAATGGACTCCTCCTTCTCCCAAGTGGGTTCCTGTCATGCAATCTTATGCACTGTAGTTAAATGTGAAAATTGACAGGCACCGTAGGATACTTGACATGTTTCCATGTTATCTGGTTTTACACCTGCCCCTACATCCCATATATCCCCCACATCTCCCTTCACAATGTTTCCCCAAACACATGCTACTCCATATTAAAATTGAGCAGCAACTGTTGACTACCAACTCCAATAAATTGTCATCCAATATTTTATGGGTGGTAAATGAATGGTATGGGCTGGATTTCACCATGAGACATGAGATTCAATGAGGGGTCTTATTTTAATAATAAAGAATAATTTACATCTTTAAACATTTAAGATGCACGGCTTCATTTGGACAGTGAAATCTTCCCATGTTAAATTTAGAATTGTTTGAAATAGGCTTGCACACTTGCTTGTTGGATTTTACTACTAGAACAAGCCAAAGGAATCTTGTAAAACCAGCTCTTTCTATGTAAATATTACATGCATACAGCTTAAAATAGAATAGCAATTTATTGTCATGTGTAATATTACAAAAAAATGAAAAGTTTATAAGTATTCATACTATGGTGCCTTAGTTAATGATGGAAGTCATAAATAAGAAAAAAAATGTAAATATTCATCACCATTCAATTAAAGACACCTGGATTTGGGGCATGCTGGAAAACTTGGCTGAAACCATCATACAGGGCTGGGCTGAGACTGCCCTGCTGAGACAAGATGTCGCTGCAGGAACTAGACCTTCATACCAGGCTGCTGGAAGACCCAGCAGCCACTGAAGAAGATCTCCACAATGTACAGAAGGAATTACAGCTATCGCAGGAGAAAGTGCCTTTCCAGTGGTGCTGAAAATCATGGCTGCTCTGAATTTCCTCACCATCAGCTCATTTCCAGCTTCAACTGGTAGCATTTGCATCTCCTTCTACAAGGTCTGATTTGATCAAGCTTTTCTGACTGATATCAGGGACATGTGATGAAACTGAGCATGTCAGTTGGTGTGAGGAATTCTTAATACATTAAATTTTCCTGTTTATTGTAACAAGCTGCACTTTCATGGAGATTTCACTTTTGAATGTTATGACCAATAGCAACAATTTGTTTATTTTCTCAATTTGTAACTGGAATAAACTGAAGATATTTATGAAAATCACTTTTAGGTAAAAATTATGTAGTTGTCAGAATCTGTAAATGCTTCTGGTGTTCGTACACTTTCTGTCTTACTACGTCTGAGGGTACTGTAGAATACTATGTGCATGTACATGTACCCATATCAGAGAAGTCACAGATATTTAGATGTAGATCTACGGAAATTACAGTTAAAACACTTGCAAATTTCTGAGTTACTGAAGCAACTGTCCCAATGTTGAAATCACTTCACTCATATAAAATCATTTCACATGAATGGTTTCACCTAATCTGACTGTACATCTAAACTTAATTTATTTTTTATTTGAGCACAATGTTCCAAGTTCTGAGTCACTACCCAGTGACACTATTTATGTGAAGGACTGCATCCGTTATGAAATGTTGTGATTCAGATTTTAATCTTTATGACAACGTGACTTATGGTTGTTTAGCGTGTGGCTCAGAGGTCACACCCTTGACTTTGAATTGTGTAGTCTAGACCCACTCTAGGAGCTGGAATTTAAAAACGTAAAACTGATGCTTTTGAGGCACATCAGATGAAGTGTCAAGCCAATTCTCCGCCTGGTTTCTCAGCTGGTTGTAAAGTTCCCATGGTGCTATTCTGAAGAAGGTCAAGGGAATTCTGTCTGGTTGATATTTATCCTTTATTTGGCAGCATTAGAATTTAGCATTCAGTTTTATTGTCATGTGTACTAGAGTACAGAGACACAGGATTACAGTGAAAAGTACATTAAAAGCTCAATACTAATTACTATATTGCTGATTTTGAGCTTGCTGTGCATAAATTGGCTCTTATATTTCTCATGTTTATATCATTAACTGCACTGCAAGTGTTTAATCAGCAGTAAAGAGTTTTAGGATGTATTGAGGTCATAACAGAAGGCATAAAAATACAGTTTTTTTCCTATATTTACAGGATCTTTACGCATTATTTAAGTTAGCCTATTTGTGAGAAAAAAGACTCTTAAAACATTTTGTTGCTGGGTGATGAACTGCACCCAATATTTGTACGTTATAGGGATCATCCATTTGAAAAACTACTGAGAAATGAATTGATCAAAAGTGACTATTCCCTTCATGTGGGTACGCATTGAGTGTATTTAACATTGAGATAGATAGGATCTTGATTAGTTAGGGGATCAAGGGTTACAAGGAGAAGGCAAGAGAATGGGATTGAAAAACATATCAGCCATGATCAAATGGTAGAGCAGACTTGATGTGCTGAATGGCCTAATTTTGGTCCTATATCTTATGGTCCATGAGGTTGCAGCTTGTGGTTGAATACTCTTCTGCTACCCATAGTCCATAGCACCTAATGGATGCTCAACTTTGAGTTGCTGAATCTTTCCCAGTTGGTACAGTAGAAGTGCCACACAACTAATTAATACAGTTTGCACCTATAGATTCTTTACAGTGCATAAAAGAGCCTATACATCTTTGGGCAGTATGGGAAATTAGCATGGCCAAATAACCTTAAGTAGCTCAGTGGTTAGCACTGCTGCCTCATGATGCCAGGGATTGGGGTTCGATTCCACCCTCAGGTGACTGTCTGTGTGGAGTTTGTACATTCTCCCTCTGTCTACGTGGGTTTCCTCTGGGTACTCTGGTTTCCCCCACAGTCCAAACATGTTAGGCGGATTGGCCATGCTAAATTACCCGTAGTGTTCAGGAATGTGTAGGTTAGGTGCATTAGTTATGGGAAATTGAGGGATGGGTGGGATGCTCTTCAGAGGGTTGGTTTGTATTTGTTGGGCTGAATAGCCTGTTTCCACACAGGGGATTCTAACCTAACCTACTCATCTTTGGACTGTGAGATGAAATTGGAGCACCTGGAGGAAACCAATGTGGTCACTGGGCGAACATGCAAAGTCCATACAGTCACCCTGGCGCTGTGAAAAATCAGTGCGAACCACCCACTTGTTAATGTTGGCTAAGTTACTTCTTCCATCTCCAAATTTGCTAATTCTAGCAGATCCTCCCTAAATGAGTAGGTGGATGGTTTTCATCTTGAGCCCCTGAGATATGAGGTGGTTCTCATCTTTCTTGGAAGGAGTAACTTCTGGTAACCCTTCTCTTGTAATGACAAATGGAAACAGGCCCATTTCTGACATTCTCTTATGTGCAGATATTTGGAGGGTGTTTCAAAAAATCAAGTTCACTGGAAAGGCACCTGCATTGTACCTAAATTATGCAGTTCACAGTTGCAAGGCTGTATTGGTAATACTGGCCAAATAATCCAAATCAGTTAAATATTGAAAGCCCCATGCAAGTGCAGCATTCAGGCTAAACCCCAGCTGTTACTTTAGAAGCATCTGTGTCTTTATTACTTCCTCTGAAAGTCGTGTTGCTGCAGTTTCTCCTGCACTATTAGTCTTCCCTGTTGCTCATGTTTCAGTTTTGCTGGTCACAACTTAGGTTCTTCTTAGCAAGCTGGAGCCCTTTAAAGTTTGCATCAGAGTTACTTGTATGGAGTCTTTGCCTGCCTTGAGCATCCCTCAGTTCTCATCCTACCGCCAACCAGACTGTCCCAGCAAAGGCAGTAACAGAGTAAACGAGTAAGAAACATGTTTCTGCTCCTATCCTTGCGAGTGTGGATATCTGACATACGAGTTGAACATTCAGTGGTTTAGCAGCAAAGTCACAGGTCCCAACCTGTTATTGACTCACCAATGGCAGGAATTTTCAGGCTAGGATAGCTAATAACTCAGGAGACATTGCAGTATTGATTAAAGTTGGTAATTACTCATGTTCTGTGAATACGTATATACCCACAAGGCTTTCCAAAGCCTGCCAAGATCTACTGTACTCCAAGTTACAAAATGCAACAAGACAAAGAGTGGATTAAAAAAATAAGATGAAAGCAAGTGGAATATGGACAGTTATTTCTTCCTTCTTTAATATGCCTCTTTATGATGCGATGGGAACTGACATATTTCATTGCTCTTTTCTCATATTTGTCACTGAATCCATATCTATCATTTTTGGAGTATTTTCTGGTCTCCGCATTACAAGAAGGATGTGGAAGCTTTGGAAAGGGTGCAGAGGAGATTTACTAGCATGTTGCCTGGTATGGAGGGAAGGTCTTACGAGGAAAGGCTGAGGGACTTGAGGCTGTTTTCGTTAGAGAGAAGGTTGAGAGGTGACTTAATTGAAACATATAAAATAATCAGAGAGTTAGATAGGGTGGATAGGGAGAGCCTTTTTCCTAGGATGGTGACGGCCAGCACGAGGGGGCATAGCTTTAAATTGAGGGGTGAAAGATATAGGACAGATGTCAGAGGTGGTTTCTTTAGTCAGAGAGTAGTAAGGGAATGGAATGCTTTGCCTGCAACGGTAGTAGATTCGCCAACTTTAGGTACATTTAAGTCGTCATTGGATAAGCATATGGACGTACGTGGAATAGTGTAGGTTAGATGGGCTTCAGATCAGTATGACAGGTCGGCACAACATCGAGGGCCGAAGGGCCTATACTGTGATGTATTGTTCTATGTTCTATGTTCTATGAAGTATAATGTGAGAAAATATGAAATTATTCATTTTGGAAGGGAGAACAAAATAACAGTATTATTTAAATACAGAACAATTGCAGAAAGCTGCAACACAAAGGGGCTAGGGGATACTTGTACATGAAACATGTTGGCCCTTATTTAAAGGGGGATTGTATATAAGAATAGGGAAGTCTTATTTAAACTGTACAAGGTGTTGGAGACACCACATGTGGAGTACTGTGAGCAGTTTTGGTCTCTTTATTTAAGGAAAGGTATCAATTCATTGGAGGCAGTATAAAGAAGGTTCCTGAGGATGATCCAAGGTATGGAGGGGTTTTCAGCAAAGACTAAACAGACTGGGATTCTACTTGCAGGAGTTTAGATGATCTCATTAAAACACATGCTGAGAGGGAGAGTCAATGACCAGAGCGCAAAGTCTCAATTTAAAACTGAGATGGTTAGAAATTTCTTCTTTAAAAGGGTGGGAGTCTTTGGAATTCCTTGCCACAGAGAACTGTGGGGCAAAGTCTGTGTGTTTACTTTAAGGCTGAGGTAGATAGATTCTGGATCAGTTAAGGAATCAAGGTTGTGGGGAAAAGACAGGAAAGTGAATGTGAAGAAGGTCAGATCAGTTATAATGCCATTTGAATGGCAGAGCAGGTGTGGGGGGCAGGGGAGGCAATTGCCTCTAGTGCTATTATTGCTAGACCGTTAATCTAGAGACCAAATAAAGTTCTGGGGACCCAGGTTTGAATCTCACCATGGTAGATGGTGGAATTAAATTCAATAAATATCTGAAATTACGAATCGAATGATGACCATGAATCCATTGTCAATTGTAAGAAAAAATTCATTTGGTTCACTAATGTCCTAATGTCCTTGAGAGAAGGAAACTACCATCCTTACCTGGTCTGGTTTACATGTGATCAGAGATAATGGGAACTGCAGATGCTGGAGAATCCAAGATAACAAAGTGTGGAGCTGGATGAACACAGCAGGCCAAGCGGCATCTCAGGAGCACAAAAGCTGACGTTTTGGTCCTAGACCCTTCATCAGAGAGGGGAATGGGGAGAGGGTTCTGAAATAAATAGGGAGACAGGGGGAGGCGGACCGAAGATGGAGAGAAAAGAAGATAGGTGGAGAGGAGAGTATAGGTGAGGAGGTAGGGAGGGGATAGGTCAGTCCGGGGAGGACGGACAGGTCAAGGGGGCGGGATGAGGTTAGTTGGTAGGAAATGGAGGTGCGGCTTGAGGTGGGAGGAGGGGATAGGTGAGAGGAAGAACAGGTTAGGGAGGCAGGGACGAGTTGGGCTGGTTTTGGGATGCAATGGTGGGGGAGGTGATGAGCTGGGCTGGTTTTGGGATGCAGTGGGGGGAGGGGAGATTTTGAAGCTTGTGAAGTCCACATTCATGGGTGCAGTGGATGTTCACCTGCACATCTGCCAATGTAGCATACTGCATCCACTGTACCCATTGTGGCTTCCTCTACATTGGGAAACTAAGTGGAGGCTTGGGGACCGCTTTGCAGAACACCTCGGCTCGCTTCTCAATAAACAACTGCACCTCCCATTCACAAACCATTTTAACCCCCACCACCCCCCCCCCGATTTATGTCCATCCTGGGCCTCCTGCAGTGCCACAATGATGCCACCCAAAGGTTGCAGGAACAGCAACTCATATTCTGCTTGGGAACCCTGCAGCCCAATGGTATCAATGTGGACTTCACATCCCACCCCCTTGAGCTGTCCGTCCTCCCCAGACCAACCTATCCCCTCCCTACCTCCCCACCTATACTCTCCTGCTGTGTTCATCCAGCTTCACACTTTGTTACCTTGGTTTACATGTGATTCTAGACCCACAACAATGTGCTTGACTCTAAGCTTCCCTCTGAGCAATTAGGGATGGACAATAAACATTGCCTGATCAGCTACACACACCCTCATCCCATGAATGAATAAAGAGCCAAATGACCCATACCTGTTCTTATTTTTTATGGTCTTAAAATTTCAGAGATGAGGCACTTCAGTTATGAAGAAAGCTTTAAGAAGTTGGGGCTGTTCTGCTCAAAGAGGAGGAAGCTAAAAGATTTGATGGACGCTTTCAAAATCATGAGATGTTCAGGCAGAGTGAATAGGAAGAAATTATTCTCACTCATGAAAGGATAGAGAACCAAGATTTAAAGTGTTTTACAAAAGAATCGAATACGAGGTGAGAAAATTAAACTTTCTCACATAGCTAGTAGAGTCTAGGATATACTTGGTGTAATTCCGGTGGAGGCAGGTTCAACTGAGCCACTTAACAGGGATTTGACTGACTATTTGAATGGGAACAATGTGCAGGACTGAGGGGAAAATTCAAGAGACAGGCACTAAATTAAACAGTTCACAGAGCCAATGTAGAGGTGATGGGCTGAACAGCATACTTTTGCACCATGTCAATTCTGTGTTTCTGTGAATTACAGTATGCTCTGGATAGGGACCAGCTGCAACCTATACATTATTGCTGTCTAGAAATAAATGGCATATGTACAGGAAGAGTCTTTCTGTGATGGGGAAAATTGTTTGAGTGAGTTAAGATGGACAATAATGGCTCCTAGCTGGAGATACAAGGTAAATAAATTAAATGTTCAGCAGTTCAGCTAAAAGCTCCACCCTCTCCCAATGTAAACTCAAACCAATCCACTTTGCTGTCACCAACCTGGTAACCTCAGACACCACTCTCCTCATCTTGCATTATATAACAATGAAAATATCCTGTTAAGGTTACTAAAATTACTTTTTGAGAGGAAAACTCATGAACAGCTCTACAAGTCCTCTGCAGATCAAAGTACTTATAGCCACAGCGGCTTCCAGGTGCACCCAGACACAGGAGTTTGCACCAAATCTTGACCAATCCAAATGTCAACTCATACATCCTTTTTTAGAAGAGGGTTCACTTGGTCTGTTACTTCCACAAGATACTACCCCACCATCTTTGGTAGAGTTAGTGGTTGACACCTCTGAATGTTGCTGGTTGCTTCCACACACTTGTAACTGGCAACATGTGGTGTTCTAGCCCATAATAGTAAAGCTGCAGACTGGAGCTCCTCAGCTGCTGCCTTCTGGCCTAGCCTGGCTTTCAGGTACCCACATGAGAAGTAAGTAAACACTAGTGGGAGAACAGGATGCTGTTCTGTACTATCACTGCCATTCCCACCGAGCGGCAGAATTTCACTCCCACCGAGAGAAAATACAACATTGGAGATGAATGACAGTTTGAAGGCTTCTGTTCCTATATTGCAACAATTTGTCCATCTATTGCACAAGGCTGTGTAAGGAGGAGTCGAAGTTACAGGCTATGATCTAAATGGAAGCCATCCGAGTTTCCATCAGATCTACTTAGGCTGAGGTAACAATCCTCTCATTGTGAGTCCAATGGCCCACAAAGCAGATTGAATATTATAGAATAGGAATACTATTTGTGATGACATCTCCATTCTTTCAAACAGAAGAAGTGTCATCACATTGGGTTTGAGACATCAACTCTGTTTGTCTCTCCTTGGATGCTGCCAGACCTGCTGAATTTTTTCAGTATTTTCTACTTTTATTTCCTCTTCAGAAGTTACATTGGAAGTTGCTGCTCTTGAGAAATGCTTAGAAAATATATGTAAAGGACAAGAATTTGAATGGCAATGAGAAAATAAACATTTTCAAATGAACAGTTTGCCCATTGTGGTTGCAGATAACAAAATGTTTGGGTGGCTCAGTGGTTAGCAATGCTGCCTCACAGTACCAAGGACCCAGGTTCAATTCCACACTTGGGAAACTGTCTATGTGGAGTTTGCATGTTCTCCCCATGTCAGTGCGGGTGTTCTGGTTTCCTCCCACAGTCCAAAGATGTGCAAGTTAGTTGGATTGGCCATGCTGAATTGCCCATAGTGTCAGGGAGGTGTAGATTAGCGGGTTGGGTCTGGGGGGGATGCTCTGTGGGTTGGTGCAGACTTGTTGGGCTGAAGGGCCTGCTTCCACACTGTAGGAGTTCTATGTTATATTTGTGATTCGTAAAGAATTACAGATGATTTGCACTGCTTGTGATTTAATAGGATGTCCAACTGTATTGCCAATACCACTTGGTCTTAATGTCCCACTTTAATTCTTCTGTCCTAAATGTGGTACATATGCTCATTTTAGTATTTCTGAAAAATATAAAACAAGGCTGTTTTGTTGAAATGTTTTGGCTTGCATCCAGCAGGACAATTGCAAGAGTATAATTTTAAAGGAAAAAAAAACAAACGTTTATGCCGAATGAGAGGAGAAGGCTGATGTGGAGGTGTTGTCACGGGGAATGCTTCAGTAAATGATGCTTGACAGTTAACACCAGCCTTTTTAAAAATTTTAGATCAGACAAGTTGACTCTGTTAAGGCATTGCCCTTAGAAATGAACCAGGATATTGATGCCACTTATCATGTTGAGTTTAAACAGGAGCAGTGTGCATACATGTTTTTTCTGTCTGTAGTAAGTGACAAGCATCCGCTGGTTCATTTTGCAGGGCAATGTCTTGACCAACCAGAATCAACTTGCTGGTTTCACATTTCAACAAAGCTTGGCAGTTAATTGTCAAACATTATTAAATGGTACCTTCTCCATAGAATAATGTCTATCAATCTGGCCTATGGTCCAATGAAATGGATAAACAAAACCTCCCTTTAAAAGGTAAATTCAACCTTTTAAATAAGGTGACCCAAGACCACTAACACAAATTGTGCATTAAAGCTAGGAATTGGGCTTGCTGCTCTGCAGTTGTTAATGTGGCCAGCCAATCATATTACATGTTGTATTATTTTATCTATAACTGTCACTGATTTCCTGTTCTGCATCCAATATTCACTTCAGCCACTATCCACCTAATCTCCAATCGCAACAGAACCAATTTACTTCCAGTATGCCTCTGGCAAGAGAAGGAATTGGCAATGAGAATGTAGATTGAGCTCACTCATGGTTTGCTAGAGAAAATGTCATCATTTTATAAAATTGCTTACATTGTAATGAACCAAGCAAAGGCTCCATCGCCACGTAGAACTTAATCCAGCTGGAATTTCTTGGCAACCATTTTGTCCATCTTAATGAGCAGAAAGAAAACATGAACACAAATAAGTTATTTTGTTTTCCCTGTAGAATTCTGAGCTGATTTTTGACAGTACAGAATTAATTTACTTCTTTCTACATTCCTCTACTTTTACCCTTTTGAGCGATATCAATTTGAATTTCTCCTGATTTGGTGGCCACATCTCCTGAGTCCCAAACTCTGGAAAGCCTTCCCTTCACCTCTCCATTTCTTTTTCCTCCTTTAAGATATTCTTTAAACCTCTCTATATGGTTTCACCTACCAATTTGGATTCTCTCTGGTTTCTCCTGCTCTCTGTTTATGCAATTTCCTCTTTCAAGCAAATAATCTACTGTACAAAACACTGACGATACAGTGTCTATCTATAATTTTCACTAAATATGCAAATGAACATAGTCTCTTTGCCACAACATCAAATAGGTACAACTGCTTGTGACTCGAGTGTTTTTTGACTCCAAATTTCAGGCCTGGTTTGTTCACTCTACTCACTTTGTCTTCAGATTAGTGTTAAACAAACTAAACCTGTCCTAGGAGTGTATTTAACCTCTAAATCACACTTTAAGTAATCTATAGTAGACTGAGGGGTAATTTTGTACGAGAAAATAAAATTCTCGAACTGTGTTAAAAAGAAACACAGAAATACTGCCTAGTTTGTCACCATAACTATATCTACAAATTCTTCTTTGCATTCTCTACATTTATTTTTTCAGCACCATTCAATATGGGTGACATTGTGTTGAACAAGGGTATTTGATGCCATTTTTACACAGCAATATTTCAAATTCTTCTGGCAGAACCTCTGGACCACTATCTGACATCAGCACCTCCAACAACCCATACATTTCAAACCAGCTTTTCAAACTCTTGTTAAATTTGGCACTAGTGATTTTGGGTATAGACTCAACATTTATCCACTCACTACAGCTCGACCAAAACGATTGTCCATTCCACCTCAGCGAAATCAGCAAGTACTCATTCCTGCAACTTCTTTGTGTTTTATCAAGGTTACAACCATATTAATTATTTGGATTCTATACTGAACTCCACAGTAAGAAAACTTTTTTTTGTCAGGGAAATACTATCTGGAAAGAGGACAATCCCAAATTTAGAATGCAAGCTATCAAGGTATATTGGGCAACAAAGATTAATATTTAATACTTCAGTAGTCAAGCAGTAGTATGAAATAAGTTCAATACTTGTCAGTCTATCACTCTGCATATACCAGACTCTTCTGGAGTCTTCCCTACTTGGCACCTTAAACCTGGTATCTTGACTCAAGATGTCCTTTGAAATTTGAATTTATTCAGCTTAACCAACATACACTAAAGACCTTGCAGGCTTGAAGATTTTAACTTGATTTTACCCGTCTACCTTAGATGTCTCTCTCTCTCAAGCTGTATGCTTCACAGCTGCTGCTGAGTGCGTTCTGTTAAAGGCCGCTTCCAAACAAAGGCAAGTCATTTTCTCTTAAAGGAACCTGAATATTGCAAATGCAAGCCCCATGGCAACCCCCAAAACTATGATAATTACCTTAATTTTATGGAAACTGCCAAACCTGTGGGAATTTCCTATTGACTGGCAATGACCCACATAAATGCTAACATACCAGAAAGTGTTCAACTACTAACACCTAACTTTCTCTTCCAGCCAGTTCCCTATTAATAAGTACCCTGAGACAAATGCTGTCCTCTGGCAAGTGCAAAGACCCTGCATAAGTATTCTATTTTTGTAGCCTTTCAGCCCAAGTCGGAGCATCTGTTTCAATACAGCTAATAAATTCTGCTCAAACATTTGCAATTCTTGCCTCAGATGAAAAATGCTCATGGCTTCTCTACAAGCTAGCATTAACACATACCTATATTTATAGTTCTAGCCCTCAGGCCATTATTGTTGTCAATTAGTGTCCCAGTTTTTGCTTCTGTTTGCTATTAATGCTGAGCTCACTGGAGCCTAAATGCAAAATGTGTCCGAACACTCCTGTGTTTATTTTTGATCCCTTTAAAGCTGGATTGCATTATTTAGCACTTCAAGAAACACAGCTTAAAGCCTGCAATTCCCCAATAATACATGCAAATAAAGGTTTTCCATCACTAAATGTATAGACAGTATAATTCGATTTAATGATTACAATAATTAATCAGCAAGGTTAATTTGGCTGAATCATTTCTCAATGTAAAATTCATTTCACACATTTTATTAGCTCTTCAACATTTCTATCTATCTTTGGATACCAAAAATAGCTTCTTGCTGCTGCTTTCTGTGGACTATTCCTGCATGCCCTTGATGAAGTTCCTCGAACAATCTCTCTCTAAGCCTTAGTGAAATACTCACTTTTAAATCCCCAGGAGACAGCTTTGATTTATACTCAGTTCATTTCAATATGTGAAATACTCCAGCAATTTCTCATCATTGTACTCTTTAGTCTAGGTATTCGTGACATAATTGAACAATTTACAAAGCACTACACCATAAAAAGATTCTTTACTAATTTCTCCGGTAGATATTAGTGTGCATTTTGCATATGTTAAATAAGTCAAAAGTAACTCAGTGGTTGAGGTCTTGAAAAAAAATCTGTATTTCCACGATCTGTCAACTTGTTTTATTTAATATTGTGCTAATGGTTAATTTAGTCATTTGGTGGACGTTGTTCAAAAATCACTTTGTACCCTCTTAACACTTCTCCATTGACATAAGTACCCTTTCTCATCCCTACAGTAAATAGCCCAGTGCCATTTAGCTGCATCTTAATCATCCAACTTCCTCCTGTCATGAAGACTATTCCCGGTATTGTTCATTTCGGAAGGGATAACAAAAGAACAGAATATTATTTAAATGGAGAAATACTGCAGAAAGCTGCAACACAAAGGGACTTGGGGATACTTGTCAACATAATGTAAAGAATAGGCACACAGTTAATCAGGAAGGTAAATGGAAGATTGACCCATTTTTCAAGGGGTTTGGAGTATAAGCGCAGGGAAGTCTTACTGCAACTGTACATGGTGCTGGTGAGACCACATCTGGAGTACTGTGAATAGTTTTGGTCCCCCTATTAAGGAAAGACATCATTTCTTTGGAGGCATTTCGGAGAAGGCTCTCTAGGATGATCCCTGGTATGAGGGGATTGTCTTATGAACAAATAGTGGTTGGGACTCTACTCACTGGAATTTAGAAGAATGTGGTAATCTCATTGAAGCATCTAACATTCTTCAGGAGCTTAATATTGGAGATTCTGAGATCACTGTCACAGGCGACTCCAGGTCCAGAGAGTATAGTTTCAGAAGGATCTCAACTCAAAACATCAGCTTTCCTGCTCCTCTGATGCTGCTTGGCCTGCTGTGTTCATCCAGCTTTACACCTGTTATCTCATAGTATCAGAATAAATGGGTGCAAGGTTAAAACTGAGGTAAGGATGAATTTCTTCCCTCAGAGGGTTGTGAATCTTTGCAATTCTTTGCCACAGAGACTGTGAGGACAGAGTCTTTGTGTATATGTAAGGCTGAAACAGTAGGGGAATAATGAATTAAGGAGAAAACACTGGAAAGTAGAGGTGAGGAATGCCAGATCAGCCATGATCCTACTGAATAGTGGAGTGTGCTTGAGGGACTGAATTGCCTATTCCTGTTCCTATTGCCTTGTCTTATTGTCTCTGTTACCAATGGCAAGTAATAAAATGGATCATTGCTTTTCACTTCAGTACTAACTGTGCCTAACACTGTAATACTGACAATTAAGTAACTGGTCAGTTTTGTGTAAGGGAATATGACTTAGAGATTTCTTGCATTCTCCTTCCAATATACCAGATATGGTATCAGCTGTATCAGAAGTGAAAATGAGTTGTGAATTTCTGACTTTCACTTCTACTATGCACATTGGAATTCATGTCTTGTCACCCTCATCTTCCATGAGCCACTTGCTTTGCTCACTGACTGAGTACAAGTCTTGAACTTCCTGCTTGATAACATCAACATCTGTTTGCATTTCTATTATATGTGCAATCAAGTATTTTCACACTCCCAGTTTGGCTTTCATTTTCTTTTCCATTCATTTGTGGGATGTGGGCATCACTGGCTGGCGAGTATTTCTTGCCCATCCCTAGTTGCCCTTGAGAAGGTGGTGGTGAGCTGCCTTCTTGAACAACAGACGAACTGCAGTCCCTGCAGTGCTGTAGGTTGACCCACAATGCTATTAGGGAGAGAATTCCGGGATTTTGACCCAGTGACAGTGAAGGAATGGTGATAAATTTCCAAGTCAGGATGGTGAGTGGCTTGGAGGGGAACTTGAAGTGTCACCATTTGTCTGCTGCCCTTTTCCTTCTAGATGGAACTGGCCTTGGGTCTGGAAGGTGCTGTCTGAGGATCAGTAGTGAATTTCTGCAGTACATCTCGCAGATAGTACACACTGCTGCTACTAAACTTGGTGGCAGAGAGAGTGGATGCTTGTGGATGTTGTGCCAATCAGGCGGGCTGCTTTCAGCTGGATGGTGTCAAGCTTCTTGAGTGTTGTTGAGGCTGTACTTATCCAGGTAAGTGGAGAGTATTCCATCACACACCTGACTTGCGCCTTATAGATGGTGGACAGGCTTTGAAGAGTCAGGTGAGTTACTCGCCGCAGTATTCCTAGCTTCTGACCTGCTCTCGTAGGCACTGGGTGTTTATGTGGTGAGTCCCCTTGAGTTTCTGGTCAATGATAACCCCAGGATGTTGACAGTGGGAGATTCAGTGATCATACCATCATTGAATGTTAAAGGATGGTTGTTAGATTGTCTCTTATTTGTGATGGTCATGGCCTGGCAATTGTGTGGTGCAAATGTCACTTGCCACTTGTCATCTCAAGCCTGGGTACTGTCCAGATCTTATTGCATTTGAACACGGACTGCTTTAGTATCTGAGGAGTCAAAATGGTGCTGAACATTGTACAATCATCAGTGAACATCCCCACTTCTGACCTAACGATGAAACAGCTGAAGATGGTTGGGCTAAGGAAACTGCCCTGAGGAACTCTTGCAGTGATATCCTGGAGCAGAGATGATTGACCTCCAACAATCACGACCATTTTCCTCTGTGTCAGGTATGACTCCAACCAACGGAGAGTTTGCCCCCTGATATCCACTGATTTCAGTTTTTCTAGGGATCCTTGATGCTACCCTCAGTCGAATGCAACCTTGATAACAAGGGCTATCACTCTCACCTTATCTCTGGAATTCAGATCTTTTGTCCATGTTTGAACAAAGGCTGTAATGAGGTCAGGAGCTATGGGGCTCTGGCAGAACCCAAACTGGGTGCCACTGAGCAATTTATTGCTGAGCACACACTGCTTGACAGCACTGCTGATGACACCTTCCACCACTTTATTGATGATCGAGACCATACTGATGGGGCAGTAGTTGGCCGGGTTGGATTTGTCCTGCTTTTTGTGCACAGAACATACTTGGGCAATTTTCCACATTGCCAGGTAGATACCAGTGTTGTAACTGTACTGGAACAGTTTGGCTAGGGGAGCAGCAAGTTCTGGGGCACAAGCCTTCGGTACTATTGCTGAAATGTTGTCAGAGTCCGTAGCCTTTGCAGTATCCAGTGTCTCCAACAGTTTCTTGATATCACGTGGAGTGAATTGAATTGGCTGAAGACTGGTATCTATAATGTTGGGGACCACTGGAGGAGGCCGAGATGGATCATCCACTTAGCACTTCAGGCTGAAGATTGTTGTGAATACTTCAGACTTATCTTTTGTACTGATGTGCTGCGTTCTTCCATCATTGAGGATGGGGATATTTGTGGAGCCTCCTCTTCCAGTGGGTTGTTTAATTGTCCAGCACCATTCACAATTGGATGTGGAAGGACTGTTGTGGGATCACTTCTCTCTGTCTAACACTTGTTACTTTCACGGTTTGGAGTGCAAGTAGTCCTGTTTGGTGGCTTCACCAGGTTGACACCTCATCTTCAGGTATGCCTGGTGCCATTCCTGGCAGCCTCTCTGCACACTCCGTTGAACCAGGGTTGACCCCCTGGCTTGATGGTAATGGTTGAGTGGGGATATGCCAGGCCATGAGGTTACAGATTGTGTTGGAATACAATTCTTCTGCTGTTGATGGCCCATTCAGAGGAATAAGTAATGATTAAGTTTTAGATACCCATGGATACCCAGTCTTGAGTTGCTAGATCTGTCTGAAGTCTGTCCCATTCAGCACAGTGATGGTGCCACACAACACAATGGAAGTTCGTCTCCACAAGAACTGTGCAATGTTCACTCTTACTGATACCGTCATGGACAGATGCATCTGCAACTGGCAGATTGGTAAGGATGAGGTCAAGTATGTTTTTCCCTCCTGTTGGTTCCCTCACCACCTGCTGCAGACCCAGTCTAGTAGTTATCACCTTTAGGGCCCAACCAGCTCAATCAGTAGTGCTGCACATTGAAATGCCCCACCCAGAGTACATTTTATGCCCTTGCCATCCTCAGTGTTTCCTTTAAGTGTGTTTAACATGGAGGAGTGCTGATCCATCTGCGGAGGGAGGACAGTATGGTGTAATCAGCAGGAGGGCCCCTTGCCCATGATTAACCTGAAGCCATGAAACTTCATGGGGTCCAGAGTCAATGTTGAGAACTCCTAGAGCAACTCCCTCATGACTGTATACTGCTGTGCCACCATCTCTACTGGGTCTATCCCGCCAGTGAGACCGGACTCCAGGGGTGGTGATGGCGGTGTCTGGGACAATGTAAGATATGATTCTGTGAGTATGACAATATCAGGCTGTTGCTTAACTCATCTGTGAGACAGCTGTCCCAATTTTGGCACAAACCCCAGATGTTAGTGATGAGCACTTGGCAGGATCAACAGGTCTGTCTCTGCTGTTGTCTTTTCTGGTGCTTAGGTCGATGCCAGGTGGTCCATCCAGTTTCATTTCTTTGAGGCTTTGTAGCAATTGGTACAACTGAATGGCCATTTCAGATGGTAACTGAGAGCCAACCACGTTGCTGTGGGTCTGGAGTCACATGTAGGCCCAGACCAGGTGACGGTGGCAGATTTCCTTCCCTGAAGGACATCAGTGAACCAGATGGGTTTTTCTGACAATTGACAATGATTCATGGTGATCAGTAGATTCTGAGTTCCACACTTTTTAATAAAATTATTGAATTCAAATTCCATCATCTGCTGCAGTGGGATTCAAACCTGGGTCCCTAGAACATTAGCGGGGTTTCTGGATTAATAGTCTAGCAATAATACCACTAGACCATCCACTATCCTAGCTAGTTATTACAACAACACATTTAGCAGTGGAACAGCTTGCATTTGATCTGTATATACATTCGGGCTTGTGTTACAAACACATCAAGCTATCTATCTATTTAACATAAGAAATAGGCTGCTGGAATATATTTCTGGAGTGGATTCTATTGCTGCACCATTAATTATGCAGCTGACAGAAGAATTCATAACTATTCTTTTCTCTTTTGTTCAGAAGAATTGAAATAGTTGAATATATCACCTTTAAAACTAGAACATACGATTCTGAAGTTTACATCTGTCTAAAGTCAATGGTTCACCCCCCTCACCCTCTCTTCCCTCCTACAACAGCGATAGGGCTCCTCTTATCCTTACCTACAATCCCACCAGCATCCACATCCAGAAAATCATTAGTTGCCATTTCCACCACCTCCATGGAGATGCCATCACTGGGCAAATATTCCCCTCCCCTCCCTTGTCAGCCTTCCACAAGGACCCTTCCTTCTGGGACTCCCCAGTCCACTCTTCCCTCATTCCCAATACCCTCTGCCCACAGCTCCATGGCACCTTCCCCTGCAACCACCGAACATGCAACACCTGCCCATTTACCTTCTCCTTCACCTGCACATCCTGCAATCTACTCTACTGCGTCGCTGCTCACAATGTCTTCTCCTCTGTATTGAGGAAATGAAACATAGACTGGGTGACTGCTTCTCAGAACTCCTATGTTCTGCCCACAGAAATGACTCTGAGCTTCCAATTGCCTGCCAATTCAACACACCACCCTGTTCCCCAGCCAGCATTTCTCTCTTAGGCTTGCTGCAGTGCTCCAGCGAGGCTCAACATAAGCTGAAAGAACACCTGATTTTCCACTTGCAGACTCTGCAGCCTTCCTGACAAAATCAAGGCCAATGACTTTAGGGTTTGGACTCTCCTATGTCCCAGATCTTCTGAACACAAAGTCTGCTTTTGCACACACCCATTGTTAGTCACTAACAGTCTTCATTCACTCTCCCAGCCAGATTGTTATCCACTCCTTTAAATGCTGCCAGACCTGCTGAGATTTTCCAGCAACTTTGTTTTTGTTCCTTTGTCTGTTCAACTGTTCTTCTCTCTCTTTTGACTCTATCTTGACCTATCATTTACTCCTTACCTCCTTCCCCCACCCTATCTCCTGCATAAAAACTGACATTGTCCTAGCTACCATTAGTTCTAAGGAAGGGTCACCAAACCTGAAATATTAACTCTGATTTCTCTTCACTGATGCTGTCAGACCTGCTGAGCTTTATCAGTGATATGTGGAATGTTTGTTTCACCCTGTTTAACTGCTGGACTCAGTACAATTCAGTAATTGTATTTGTAAACAGTTGTCATGTTTACTCATTTATAAATGTGAATAGCTACATGAAAATATCTTCAACACCTGCAATATTTCTGTAGTCATCTAAATGTTGAGAGTGCATTAGTGGCAGTTACAGTTAGGCATGGGATTTATAACAGCAATGATTTACTTGTGAGACCAGATAAAATCAGAGGAACAAGTAATGATTAAGTTTTAGACTTGGCTCTTTGTGAGTTACACACTGAGCTGGAAACGACCAAGACTGGCAATGAGGATTTCTCTCATTTGTCCAAATGCCATTTTAATAATGGATTCCTGCACATTGATGTTAAACATGAAATTACGTGGTTAAAAGGGCTGGTTCCAAAATGATATTAATTTATTGCAAATAAGGTTGGGAATAGAATGAACATTACTATAAATATAGCATAGGTGGCAATTAGACTTGGTACAGTGACTGAAAGGTTTAAGGTAATGGTAAGATTTCTTGTATGAACTTTGTTAATATTGTTTCTCTTTTGTTAATATAGTTGCTCATTGTGTTTTGTTTAGTGATTGAAAGCAAACATCACCAGCATGTTGGTTCTTATTGTCCTTCTGGAGATATTCTTGACGGAAGCTGCAGGCGGTGACATATACAGCAATGGTAATTTAATTTTCAATGCAGTAGATTAATTTAAGATTGTAGAATTACACTTGTTCACAATATAACTATGATATTAATCTCAATTTCTGCATTTTTATCTGCACTTAAGATGGATAACTAACAGGCTCACAATCTTGAGTTGCGCAGGATTGATTTGGTCTTGGTTGTCAAGTCCCAACCTTCATCGGCATTCCTCCTAGTTCTTTTGTTTGTTATTGCTGTTTAGGAATGGCTTGTTCAAACATAAGCAAAGCTTGTATGGAATAGAAAATACAGCCAAGACACAGTACTCACACTTCACAGTCAATCTTACCTTCTATAAGAGTCTATGCTTTCTTTTAAACTCACATCAATAGCAGCTCAGCTGAGGTGAGCAAAAGGACAAAAGTTCATGTTAGACCCAGAATCATTTCATTCCACATCATTCAGTATAAATCATACCGTGTATTTAATCAATAACTCATTAGCTTTTATCAGGCTTCCTGCTCGGCTGTGCAAATTATCAGGAAGACAAATTGTGTAATTAATGTATTTAGTGATTCATGTGAATTTCAAAGATTGAAAGCAAGTCACATTGTACAAATTTGTATTTGAATATATCTTTTCAAGGATATAGCCAATTGGATGCATAAGGGGAATGCAGTTGATATGATGTACGTAGATGTTTAGAAGATATTCAGTAAGCTATTACACTGAAGCCTTATTATAAAAGTTCAGACATATGGTATTCTGTTAAAAGGATTCTCATAGAATGGTCAGAAAATTAGTTCACAGACAAGAAAACACCAGTGCAGATTAGTTAGATTGAATGGTCTACAATTAGAATGCTATGTTTAGTTCTGAATGTCATTTAATGAAGAAACATTTAGGCTTTAGAGAGTGAATAATTTAGATTCACAACGATGAGAATCTTTAACAGTCAGGAATGACCCAAATATGGGGACTATTTCCATTGGAACAGAAATTGCTAAAAGAAAATTTAGTGAAGGTTTATAATACAAAAGATTGAAATTATTCAAATTTTCTTTAAGTAAAGATCACCAACAACCATGAATTTAAAATTGCCCCTAAGAAGAAGAGAAGTTAGTATAACTTCCTTGTAATAGAGGCTGAATTGCTTTGTCATAGAATAATTTAGACTATCTAAGACATGGCATGTTTTGACAGTAAATAGAACTGACAATCAAAATTACGAGGAAAAAGCAGACTTGAGAGATTAATTTTGGGTTGCTGTATTAAAAAGGTGACTGGTGCACCATGTGTTAAATGAAATTTTATTCAAGTATAAACATTTGTGATTCTGTGATTTCACAGATCTATTTCACTAGTAAATCATCAATTGATTATCAATACTGAAATTTATTTTCTAGCAAAGAAAGTGTATAATGTCTGGCCTTTCCATTAAACTGACAAGAACTTGTGTAGTTACTGTTTGAGGCATTTCTAGATTAAAGGTACAGGGATTCATTGCACGTTCATAACCGAAGAATGATGTCAAACGATTATATGTAGTTATACAAAATTTATTGAAATTATCAATGAATAAGAGTCTCAAGGAGAAAAAGAAAATATGTCATAAGGTTATGCAAAGACTGCTACACTGAAAACACTAACTATTTACATATTTCTTCAGGAGGTGAGGCACTTCTGAAAACTACCGATCCACCTAAAAATGGATATAAATCGGCATTGAAAGATGTGTTTTGGCCATTTGTTTCAAAAAAATCTACTTCAGGAAAGTATGATAAAACTTATATACCTCCAGACAAAGCAGTTCCACTGGATGTTGTCCCTGCCGAAAAACACAGCCTGCCTGCTAACCGTGTTTGTAAGGACAGAAGGGGAATCTGCAAAGGACCCTGTAGGGAAGGTTTCAATAGTTTCAATAATGTCTGCTACAAATACATCTACCACAAAATGGACTTTGCCAGTGCAGAGGTACTTTTTTCCCACCATTTTATCGTACAGAATATCAGGGAAGGATCTGGAATGACTTTTGAACGATTGTTGTTTGAGTCTAAAAATGTAGCATTTCCTTATTAGGGAGTTTGGACTTTCATAAATGGAGGATAGAGCTTTGTGGACATATTTCAGAAAGACTGGGATAGAGCTTTAAAAAATTCAAAAGGAGTATTAAGTAACTTGACTTAATGTCTAACAGCTTAAAAAAACCTGGAAGGATTCCATGTGTGAAAAACATTACTTGACAAATGAATGGAAAATGCCCATCAAAGCTGAGAATAAAGGACAGATTTTTTTTGAAAGTGTAAGCACAATGTACAATTGGAATGATAAGGGCATAAAACTGGTAAGAAAAGTTAGCAGGTCACAAGAATAGCAAATCATTGTAGTTTACATGTAATTGATATGATATTGCGATAATTAAAGACAATACATTGTGATCCATTTCAAAACAGAACCAATATTATCCACAGATACTGTGATGAAGAAACTGTAATCAGTCATAGTTTTGTGCCCATTTCATAACTGAAGTCTTACTCTGCAATTGATAATGTAAGCCACCACAAACTACTTCAGTTTATCCAAAACAGGAGGAACTACCAGACCTGAAGGTTTTTCGTGGGTTTGGGGTGGGGTTTAGGGCTGGGGGTAGCTGCATGTTCGACTTCATAACTAAACAGTGAAACAATACTTGCGTGTTTAGTCTATTGAACAGACTCCCTAATGAGACAACGGAAGCTTTTAGCATCTATTCAGATGAAAATTTGATTGATTACTTTCAGAAGCAAATATTTCGAGGTTGAATGTTTTGGTAATTTGAAGACCCAAGATATTGGTAAGTGTAGTGCACAGCAGGGTAGAGGTTATGTTAAACATTAACCTCAAAGGTTTCCATCACTGGATTTTCCTCATACTTTTCTAGGCCTGTTGGTCTAATTAAAAGAGCTTGATTGTTACAACAGATCAACAACTGTCTAATCATTTGCCCAGATTTTCTTATTCCTGTATTGTCAGAGACTAAATGTAGGATCCAAGATTCATATCAAAACCCCATGGAAGTTCCAATGCATTGACTACCGTGGGAATCTCCCAGGAAGTTTGAATTCTGATGAGAAGTCACCTATTTCCCATAAGCTTCATTAGGAGGCCTCAGACAGATCTGCACTACTTATCTGAAATTACCCAGGAAATGTTAGACAGTTTAAACCTTGGCGAAATGACAGTTAACTATACGCTGAAGAACCAACTCCCACTTTGACATCCTGACTTCCTTCACACCATAACAAGCCCTTGACTACCCCCTGAGCCTCTGGCTATTCTCCTACCTCTGTCTACCTACCTCTGCCCACCACCAGACTCCTCCTCTGACCTTCTCCACATCAACCTGACTATCTCTTGACTGCCCACTTGACCAAACACTGACTACTTCTCTCAACACGACATAGTCATCTGCAACCCCCCCCCCCCCCGACTAGACCCATCTAACCTCCAGTGCCTAGCTACATTCTTTCCTAACTACCTTCTTAACCAGACCACCCTTTACTGCCTGACTGACCCCTCCACCTGAATATCTCCTCAACTTGAGCTGACTAGCCCCTAGTACAGCTACCCCTCCTGACCTGACCTGGCTAACTCCCAACTCATTAACCCACCTGCCACCCCTTCAGATATTTAATCTTACCTTAAGGCAGCAAGTGATAAAAGGGGACATCCCCTGATGCCAAAGTTCTGTAATGGAGCTCTTCAAGAGGTGCTAGGCTCTGCTTTTCTGGAGAAGCTGACCCTGGAAGAAACAATAAGAAATGCAGAAAAACATTAGGACAGACAGAAGTTCAAACAATGGGAATCACTATTCTGTTAAAAATCTGTGCCTTTCTATTGTGTGCCAACTGGAAAGGAAGAAGGGAAACTCGTAGGACCTCTGCATTTTTCATCTCACAATTGCCATATTTTTTTAAAAAAATAGACAGTTATTATTTTAATTTGGACAGAAAACAAGGATACAAATATTGAGATAACAAGGGGTAGAGCTGGATGAACACAGCAGGCCAAGCAGCATCAGAGGAGCAGGAAGGCTAACGTTTCGGGTTTGGACCCTTCTTCAGAAAATAAAATTACTCGACAAATGAATGGAAAATGCTCATCAAATCTGGGAAGTAATAAAGGACAGTTTTTTAAAAATGTAAGCGCAATGTACAATTGCAATGATAAGGGCATAAAACTGGTAAGAAAAGTTAGCAGGTCACAAGAATAGCAAATCATTGTACATCATTTTTCATTTTTTCGTCTTTTTTTTTCTGAAGAAAGGACTAGGCACGAAATGTCAGCTTTCCTGCTCCTCTGAAGCTGCTTGGCCTGCTGTGTTCATCCAGCTCTACGCCTTGTTATCTCAGATTCTCCAGCATCTGCAGTTCCTACTATCTCTGATACAAATGCTGATTTTTTTTTCATCTGAAAAGCTTTTATACTATTTATACTCTAGCTGTGGAAATGTTGCCAATATTCAATTAATACAATGCCAATGTCTCGCTTTCCTTCAGCTGTTTTGCCAACAAGAGTATTCCGGTCACCTTGCCTCTATACACTGCCGCTTAAACTATCTGTTTGTTACTGACATAATAAGGGAATCATATTTTGATTGTCCACAAACTTGGATTGGCCTCACTGATGCTACCAAAGTAAGTAATAGTGATAAAATCAACAAACTCTGGATTTACTCAATAAGGCCAGGCAACATTATAATTGGTTATGTTTTCATTTTTTTGCTTTGATATTTTTCATTATTCTACATGATAGTCCATCCCTCATGATATCTAGGACTGGAGGCAATTGTGTGAAATAGACAAGAGAGTACACAAATGCAGAATATGTTTTGAGGTGGGTGACTGGTGGGGTATTAATGAGCAGAGTCTACCAGCAGCGTATTTGTTTGGTGGTGGTGGAGTGTTACTAAAGAGGCTGAAGCCATTTTAATGCCAAGTTTATTTAAATGGGAGAAGCAAGTTATGTTGCTCTCTAATTAACACCAAGTATTGGGTGATCCAGAGAGTGGGAACGTCTCATGTGTGGGTTGTGGGTAAGGGGGGAGAGAAAGCTTTGTGATTATAAAGGGGTGAGTAGTAGAAAGGAGGGGATTGGTTTAGCTCATCCCAACATAATGCCCATGACCAGACCCCATCTACCCTCCAGCACCCAGCAATGCCCTTTCCTAACTACCTTCTTAACCAGATTGACTGGACAATTGGTCTGCAAAGCAGTGTGATGCCAACAGTGTTGGTTCAATGCCCATATCAGCTCCTTCTCAATCTCTCTCTAGGCTGACACTCAGGCGAAATCACCACCAGTTGTCAGCCTCTAATGAGGGAGCAGCCCAATGGTCTGGTATGACTATGGCAACTTGACTTAGTAGAAAAGAGTGGAAGGTGGAAAATGTCCGAATATTTCCATGTGCTTGCAGTTGCGGCCCTGTTCTTTTGAGCCCTAATGTAAAACTGACTATTTACACATCCCATCTTGAGCCAGGTTAGAAAAGGTAAAACACAAGCGTTAAGGCTACCAGAAACAGAGAAATGCCAGAGAGGGATACTACCACTACACCACATTTTGTCCCCATCGCTAATGCATTTCAGATGATGCAATTCCACAAAATGCGCAATTGAGGCATAGGAATCACCATGTGCACTCATTGACAGTACATCAGCACTAAGTGAACATTAAATGCTCAGATAATATGCAAATAAGATCCACTTTTCATGGTGCAACAGGATCATCCACACATACAGTGCCCCAGTTCTCCTTGTTAACCAAGGAAATCATGGAACAAAAACCTCTTCAATTTAACATTCCACCTAGACCCAATTGTGCAACTGTGCTGATGAAGGTTATTGACCTGAAGCATTATTTCTGCTGCTCCCCACAGATACTGTTGAAGCTAATGAGAATTCTAGCAGTTTCTGTTTTCATTTGAGATTTTCAGCAGTTTCAATGCTTACTTTTGCTCATGGAAATGTTGATGGCTCATATTTGGCAAGGCAAGGTATTACCAGAGACCACATATTTCCCAGCTCCTGAACAAAAATAAATTTCATTAAAATGAAGCTAGTCCACATTACAGTATGGAATTTCCTCAATGCAACAGTTCCCAGAGTCAGAAAAAAGGAAAAAGAAGCAAAATACAAGGCTTCAATTATCATTCCTGGTCAGGCACACAGAGGTGGGAGAAATCTCCAATCTGCAAACACAACTTTCAAAAATTGCAATCTGCCTCCCCAATTTTGTTCTGAGCTAGTGAGTGGAGGGTGGCATGTTGCTGCTGGTTTGAAAGTTGGACTAGGCCACCCAGCAAAAGCTGTGGAAGCAGTAGGTTCCCGAAGCAGGCTAGGAGGGAAGTCTGCCTTGACCCCAACCCTGTGACCACAAATTAAAATAATATAATAAAACAGAAAAATATTCCTTCAACCACAACTCCTCACTCCTTCCACACTCCTCCTCACACGACATATTTCCATGCCGCAAGAATCCCAACACAAGATTTCTACCCACCCGCCATGGCACATCAAACACCTCATTATACCATATGCCCCTCTATCCTCCCACACCCCACCCACCCGTTCCCATGGCTCAGGAAACTCCTCCACCAATCATCCTTTTCTCCTTCACCTTCTACGTCAATGCACCTTCTATCCACAAACGCAAAGATAGACAAATAAAGTTTTATTACTTAAAGTTCTATTTTGCAGACAACTCTATACCATGAAAAGCACTCATTCATAAAAACACACTTGACAGATGTTGACAGTTATTGACACTTCTCTTCAGGTCATAACATTTTGGTGCTCTTTACACTCCCTGACATGTTGGAGAGTTCCACAGGGTTTGTGCGCCTTGTACACATGACGGTATTCATGGGTAAAAACCTCGAAGGGCACCTGAACTCTGCTCCTTGATAGATCCCTGACCCCCACCCCTGAATGTATACCTGGCCCTCAGGTGTCCTGCATCCATATCCATTGGGGCATCTCAGTTCTCTAAAGGGCTATCTGGCCATCAGAGAGAAAGGCACTGAGGATGGATCTCATCTTAATTAGTCTACTCTTCCCTTTCTGAGTTCCAGACACCCGGGATTCTAAAATGAATGAAGGAAGCTCATCATTTAAATGGCCAGCTACCTTTGAATGATGTGCTTGTGTGAACCATAGCCTGGTCCCAACTCCACCCCCATTAAAATAAGAAATACCAAATTTGGTGCAAGACTTAAAATTTTTGATGTATTTAGTCTCCATCATGGCAAAAGTCTGGTCTCAATGTCCAGTCTCCATTGCTGTTGAAAGATATTCTGGCCTGTATCTGGGGTAGATGTACATCTGGTGTCACCATGGTAGTAAGCCTCTCAAAGCTACAGTTGTGCTTCTACTTCATCTCCAAATTCCATTACAAATTTGTATTATAGGATGGACCAATGCTGCATGTGCAAGTGCATGTGGCCTGGGATATATGATTTTAACATTCCTTTCCTCTCATTGATGCAGTGGAACTTTGGAATATTTCAGACAGCTGTGTAAACTACATTTCTATGTGGCAATGTTCTCTGTGTTAGCCCTGGTCTTTTAAAAATCACCATTCCTGGGATCTGGCAATGCTGGCAAGACTGAGATTTATTGACCTTCCCTTACTGCCCATGAAGTTGGTTATGGCCTTCTTCTTAATGTATGGTGATGTAGACATACATTCTTCTTATATGTTGTATGGTTTCCAAAGGTACTTGTGAGTGGAAACAACACTGTCATTTCTTGGAACATAAAGAAACAAAATGTTATATTTTACAATGTCACCAGTAAAACCACTCTTAAAACTGAAGCTTACATTCAAACCATCATAGTTTGTTCGGATGCAATTTGCAACATCTGCCTACATTGGAAGGTAATGAACTGATGAGCTGTGACAACAGGAGTAGAAACCAATTTGACAGTCAAGAACTTAGTCCTTCAAATTCATCCTGCCTGGAATCTCCTTGATTTTCTCTAAAGGGGTCCAGGCTTGCATCGTAAGGGGCCACAACTTGAATTCAAACTTTCTTTGTAGTTAGATATGTGGGATAAAAGGGTTGTGAGATGGAAAGCCAAAAATAACAGAAGTATTTGCCACATGTGCCTCCAGATCACGAGCCACATTAAGTGATTGTGTTAATATTACACTTTCATGTACTGCATTTTGGCAGCGCATTTTGTACTTGTCTTTTTTTTAATGAGACTGTAAGAAAAACAAGTTGACTTGGCCACTCTACATGGTTCTCTTGTACAAAGTGAACCACCAGTGCGTTTAAGCAGAACATGAAAGATTGGCAGTGCAGTGCTTTTGAATTCTGTAATGTCACCCAAGTTTAGACTGAAGCACAGTTATGGTAAAATTGATAACCAAGATGTTACCACACCAGTTTTGGTAAACTTTTATAGCTCAGCCAATTTCATCTTCTCCTGCTCCCAAGCTCTAGCCATGGCGAAGATGGTGTTTACTTTTTCTCACCTGCTCTGAATCATCTCTTTGGTATAGAGTGTGATTCATTTTCATCGTCACCATTAAGAATAGCTCCACCATTGCTTACATTCAGCCAAGTTCTATCTCAGTAGCAGGGCATCCTTAACATGGGTAGCAACCTGCTGTGAGTGGCTGGTTACCTGAAAACCTGTTTGTTAGAAGACGTCATGTCATGAATGTTGAAAGTATCATTAGTTAATTAAATGCACTGACCTTGCGACGAATTGCAAGGTTAGTAACAAGCACAACAAAGACACATGATACCCAACATGTTCCATTGTCCATGCCAAGCAGTACATCATCAACCTTCCCCTGGGCATTTCAATAACTAAAATTTTCTTTCGAAATAATCATGCAATGTTTAGCATGGGTTTCTGGTTTAATGCAGGAAGGATACTTCCTTTGGACTGATGGAACAAAACTGGATCATACAGCATGGTCTAAAGGAGAACCTTCTGACCTGATTGGACACCAAAATTGTGTGGTACTTGACCGTAAAGGTATGTTATCCCTACAAAATGTTGCCTTATGTTAATTTTTACAATATATAAGGTAATGGGTCTGAAAGAGTTCATGTTGAAGCTGCACCGAACTACCCCGGCCACAAGTATCAGAGGTTGGCAAATAAAAGATGGCTTTTACATTTACAACAGTGTCTCATGCGTGTTTATATTTTATAGAAAAGAAATTATAAAGTTATAAAGATCTATCCCATAACAGCATTCTACGATCATATAGAAAAAATATCTTTGCTAACGTGGCCTCCTTATTTGGCTTGGGATTTTTGATTCTGTTATTTTGCCATTATTAGGAGTTTATATGGCTGTGGACAGGAATGGAAGTATATGTACTGTGACAGATAAGGCAAAACAATTATATGGGGCAGACATAATGGGAACTGCAGATGCTGGAGAATCCGAGATAACAAAGTGTGGGGCTGGATGGACACAACAGGTCAAGCAGCATCTCAGGAGCACAAAAGCTGATGTTTCGGGTCTAGACCCTTCATCAAAAAAGCTGTATTTACCCTGCAAATAAAAATTATATGGGACAGCCACTTTCACCAGTTGTCTTTTCTCTGTCCTTTATTCTTCATGTGTTCCTGAATGTCAGAAGGAACCGGTACCTAGTGCTGATAAAAATGACTCACACCTACATTAGATGTGCAAGCATATTTTGAAGACCATTGAAAAAATTATATCGGTATAATACAGTATAACATCTTCATTAATATTTTGTCAGTTGAGGTCATTGATCTTCTGTTTTCAGTCAATAGCATTAGCTTCTTGTCTGCAGCTTGAGTCACTCAGAATCCATCACTCTTTTTCCAAAAAGAGAAAGGCATCTTGAAGTTTTAACTGGGTAATTTTCCAGGTTGTTAGTAAATATCACTCTATAGCTAGTAGCTCAAGCTGGTGTGTGGGGTTGGTGGTGGCTTCTATATTTACTTCTGAAAACAAAGCTATCTATATCTCCAGATTCCAGAACAATGCAAAAATAAACATTTGGCCTTACTGTGCAAACATTCTGACTCAGGAGTAGAAAAAATGAACCAAGTGGGAGGATCTACTTCCAGCGTCTATCTCAACATTTCCCATCTCTTGTATAATAATCCTGTTAATGACGCCAGTATTAACATCATTACAGTTACTGTAAGCTTTGTCTACTGAATGGAAAATGAAAGGCTGCTTGAAGTATATTTCACATTCTATAATGTGCTCTATTTCAGGTTATTTCCTCTGGACGGATGAAGAGTGTAGTAAAGAGTTAAACTTTGTCTGTGCATATGCTTTACCCTGCAAATAAAAATGTGGCATTAATCCAGAGAGGGCAAATCCAATCTCTGTATAATGCCATTTTGCATGTGTGGTCACTTTTTGGAATTGCATTTTTTGTGCATTTTTGAAATTGTAGAATCAAATAAAGTAGTAAAACATCACGCTGTGTCCAGTTAAGACAGTATTTTAAAGCATAGAAGGACTTCACATTGAAGGCTGAGTATTTTCCAACTGTTGTTCAAACATAATTTCAACAAATATTATCGACTGCCTTAATACCTTTATTTTGTGCCAAAACCTCAATCTAACAGAGCGAACATCATTGCTTCAGAAAAATGAAATATAGAAGTCATGGAAAGTTCTCACTGTTCAGAGGATTAGACTGTAATAGTTTAAAACTATTCCATTCAATTAATAACTGAGGTCAGGAACGATCCATCAATAGAATCAAAAATAACATTTGAGGTCAACACGTCTCCACCTCAAAGAATTGTACTTGATAATGTTGAAGTCACCTGAATAGTTACAGCGCAGAGGAGGCTATTCAACTGTCCTGTCTGTGCTAACATTTGAAGGAACAATTCACCTTTGTCTTTTCCCTGAAGGTGTTCACATTGTCCTTTGCGGATCAGGATTCAATTCAGCTTTGAAAACTTCACTTGCCCCTACCACTTGCAGGCAGTTTGGTGCATTCTAGATCCTAACAAGTTGCTATGTGAAGAAGGTTTTCCTTATGTCACTATTTCTTCATTGCTGAATCCCTGAAGCCTGTACCCTTTGTTTCTTAATCCATCTATCAACGGGAACAGTTGCTGACTTCCCACTAGACCAGAACTCGAATGATTTTGAATACCTGTCAAATCTCCTCCAACCTTATGTTCTCCAAGCAGAACAGCCACAACTTCTCTAATCTTTCTAAGTGACTGAAGTTCCTCATGCCTAGAACCAATCTGATGTATCCTTTCTGCCTCTTTGTTAAAGCCTTCACATCCTTCTTAAAGTGTAGTGCTCGGGATTCTCATACCCAGTATCACTCGACTTAAGGCTGAATCAGCAGTTTATAGACATGTAACATAATGTCCTTGCTTTTGTATTCTGTGCCCATATTGATATATCCTAGGTTTCTGCATGTTATATCAATCAATCTCTGTACCTGTCCTGCCATCTTTTGTGCTTTGTCACAAGTGGGGTTTTCCATGCCACAGTTAAATAGTGGTCTTAGGGTTCATCACCATGGTCTGGGGAAAGTGATTACATACTTCTTACCTCATTATATATGCATCAAGATGTTGCATGCATTGGGGGCAAGTAGGCAGGATGTTCTTGCCCATGGCAAGACCTCCTAGAGTCAAAGGTTCTGGTGCCATGTTTACGGACCATATCGATATCACTCAACTTACTGAAAGGCAGGTGCCTCACAGGAGCTTATGTTGTCTCCCTTAACACCCTTGAAGATTTCACACAATAAATAGAAGTTCATCACACAGTTCATGGACATATGCTTAGAGGTTCTACTGAGTACTGTCCAGGAAAGAAGGGAAATCCTCTCTCAGCAGAGGGTACCAAGAGGCCTATCCAGCCTGGTCCCAGGCAGCAGCCCCGGATGGTGTAGATAAGCCTTTTGAGAAAATTCTAGTGTAGTACAACAGAAAATGACCAGTGGAATGATTGTCAGCAACACTCAGCACCATGTTCATAATAAAATGCTTACAACTGCCCAATGCTCTCACCCACTATGGGCACTGAGCTTCCTACCTATTCACTGGTGAGACCCAGCCACACTTGCTCACAAAGAGCTCCAGCACCTAATGACATCACACCCAATCCTTCTTTTTCTCTCATTGTATGAGAGGGTCAATCTCTAATGTGCTGAAAGAGTCCAGGCCGACTGAAGGATTCAGGATCTTTTTAAGTATCAGGCAACTAAGCTGAATAAGGAAGACAGGGATGTCCATGTAATGATGGTGAGACAGGAGTGTCCCAAAAAGCCAACTAGCAACACGGTGGCCCGTTTTTCTCAGATATACAGGAAGACAATCCGTTGCTATAGTGCATCATCACCAACTAACTTTGAGTGGATATACGAGGCCCGCACTAGATTGGAGCGCTGAAGTTAAAGGGGCCTGTCCACATTCTGATTATTGCAGTGACTTTGGCATATGAGCACGTGGAAAACTCTATGGAAACAATTGTGGTTACCTTGGGGATCCAGGTCCACCAGAGCTCTCAATTTCTGCTGGATACACCCTTGGACCTACACTCCATAAATGACAAGGAGAGATAGTGTGAAGGCACCTTGACTTCACCTTAGGTTCCCCATCTCTGAAGGAGACAGGGAGGTGCCACAAGGTGCCTACAGGGAGTAGGAATGACAGTCATACACCTGGAAGCTTAATCTCAGGCCATTATACCAGTGCCCTGCCTATCCATCTCCTCTCTGCTAGTGACCCCATTGCCTGCAGCAGCTGAGGCTGAGAATGCTGTGACTATACCTGTGCAGGAGCCTCTCAGCTGGCCTTGTCCTTCTAAGCCCAAAGCACCCAGATGCCTGACCAATTCTACAAAGTCACTGAGTCATAGTAGTCAGTAGACTCACTCCAGCCCAGCTCTAGATGTGAGGGCAGCATCTAGGCATATTGGGAAGCTGAATAAAGGAAGAACCTTATAACAGCATTTCACTGGCAAGGCTGTTCAAGCTATCGACATTCCTGTACTGTTATTACGTGAGTCTCATTATACCAGGCTATCAGAAATGAAGGGTATGGAGCATCTTGCAACATCAAATGGTGTACTGCTGTTTGCATCTTGTACATCTCTCACAATCAGCAAAGTAGCTGACCAGAAGTCACCTCAGAGAGAGACACACATCCTTAGTGGAGATGGCAGTCAATAAGCTTCATATTATGCTCAGGAAACTGATAATGAAACATTTTGGAGAAGAATCAGGTTTATGGTGTATCCAGTTGGTCCACTCTGCACATGCATCATTTGGGAGCAACATTGCAATCCATCAAGTATCTTCAGGCTCCAGGACAGAAACATTTGTCCCACATCTGGGCGTCTCAAACTCATGAAAGAAAATTAAAGGGATTGCCATTTGCAATGCAAGATCATATGTCAATATCTCATATTTGTGGAACCAACAAGAATGAACAGTTCAAAACTTCATAGCCCAAAGTAGTGGCAGTGACATCAATGAGGCTAATCAGGTATTGCAAGAATACAGTAAAAATACTTTACAGCACTACAGGGGTAGTGAGAGACAAGGTACATAAGGAGCAGTTGAAGAATGCAGGACAACTTTGTTGTACTTATCAAGAGGCACAGATTCTGCTGTGACTCATATGTCTTTGATGCAATGATTATTTTAGCCAATCAACCAGGAGTGTGTGATCGTGTAAGTACTCAATATGTTGTAAGTGCTGATGTGCTAGCGCTGGTCTACGGCAAGGTCTGCGTATGCACATTATATTTTCCATAGCTGAAGAGATCAGAGCCAGAGTTAAACAAAATTTCACCATTTTATTGGATGAATAAAGCAAATAAAAATCTCTTTCAATCAGTGATCAATGTTGAATATATAGGAAGCAGAATACTGACATTCATTGTGTAATTGGAAACATAACAGACCTGGAACATCTCAGTGCAGCTCTGTTATTCTAGAAGTAGGTTGCTGTAAGGTTGACTCTGGTGTCTCGGGCTGAGTCATTCATTTCCCTTTCTAATTTGTTTCTTTGATTAGTTATCCTGGTCCAACTCAAAATAGTCACCCTGAGCTTCCTCCCCAAAGCTTGTCACTTTTGCGTCTCCTCATCTGCTAAGACATCATCTGTTTGACATTTGAGATTGTACAGGCATATAACAGCATAATGATGTCGGATACTCAGCCTAGGGCACTGTTTGATGGTGGTATCATACCCTTATTGTCAGGAGGCTTATGGTCTGATCTGCCTTGGCCCTTGTGTTGTACACCTCTTCAGTACCAGTTTAAGGGTTCTGAGAGGTATCGTCAAACATGTTTTGAGAGGTATCTCTTGTCATCCAGCAACCACCTTTGCATAAGGCAATTGGCAGTGAAAAGATCTGATACCTGTGAAGTAAGAGTTACGGCAGCTCACTGGATATTCAGCATGGACTTGCATTATCTTTTTGTTTCAAAATCAGCTTGTTCAGGCATTCTATGATATATGTCTAAGGCAGATGGGACTTATGCACCCGGACCTTCAGGCTCAGAGATAGGAACACTACCACTGCATCACAAGACCCTACTTTGTCACCCTGTTGTGGACACGGATGATCTCAGCTTTTAAGGACTGGAGTCCTTTTCTATTGACAAAAACAACAGTCTGATGATAGTGCACTCTAACTGCTATGTGGGTACAATCAGTTATACCTTGTACTCTGTGGGAAGTGAGGGGTGGCTGAGAATGCTAATGCCCTCACTACCTGACTCCTCTGATTAAAGGTGAAAGAGAGGAATTGGTGAGCTCTTGTGAAAAGAAAATCAGTCATGTCCCAGATAAACAAATGTGTTGATTCCAATAAAATGCCCACTACCTGCATGAATGTTTCTGCTGGCATTGAAATGAAGGGCAGCTGAATGGCTTAGGACGGCCTGAGATAAATTCTCCAATCCATAGGCTGCATTTGAGTGGTCGGTTGGAGAATCTTTCACACTTGGCCTCAGTCTCAGTCCCTCATACAGCCTGCACATTCCCTCTATGCTGAACACACGTGGCGATTAGCATGATCTCCCCTCCCAGAAAACGCTGCCATGCTTGGAGCTCACACACAACAAAGGTAATATGGGACATGTTGCCGCACACATACATCCAATATCTGAGCAATGCAAGCTGACCAGGAGCCCCAAACCAAATTGTGACTACAGAAGTGATCTCTGGTGCCCTCTGTTCTAGATGTGTGGATGCAGAAATTGACCTGCAGTGTAAGCAGCAGCTCAGTGATGTTACAAACTACAAGGTGAAGTGAGTACAAAAAAAAAGCAGCTCCCAGACTCACATCTAAAACTTATGATTATCTGTATGTGTCAATGATGTTTGAGATCAACAGTTTTAAGACTTCGTTAACAAGTAGCCTCTATGCATGGTCGTTTATTATTTCTAATGCACATCTCTAACCCAAGGTGTGTACTCAATTGTAGGTGTGTATCATTAGGGCTGCCTTGGTTGTTATCTTAGCTAAAAAATAATTCCCTGGCTTGCAATAATGATGAATGATGAAACTGGAATATTTACAAAGAAACCAAAAAGTTATAGCTTCGCTGTGGAATGGGAAAATGAATTTTTGTTTACAATTGTAAAAGAGCATTTGCCTTATTTGTCATCAAAGTATATTGATAAGTAAAAAAGGCAGAAATCAAAATACTGAGGATGCTGAAAATCTGAAACAAATCCAGAATGTTGGAGAAACTCAGCAGGTCTGGCAGCATCTGTGGCTAGAAAAGCCAAGGTTTTTTATTCTTTCACAGGATGAGGGCATCACTGGGCCAGCATTTGTTGCCCATCCCTCATTGCCCAGAGGGCACTTAAGAGTCAAGAACATTGCTTTGGGTCTGCTATGACTCTTCTTCAGGGCCATTCAGTTGTGAGGAAAAGTCAAAAGGGGAATTTGGAATAACATTACAAAATAGGGAATACTCCCCCACCCCCCTCCCATCTGGATGGGTGCAGCTCAAACAACACTCAAGACGTTTGACATTATCCAGGACACGTCAGCTGCTTGAGTGGCACTGTATCCACAAACATCTAGCCCTTCCACCAGCGATGCACAGTAGCAACATTGTGTACTATCTGTAAGATTCACTGCAGAAATTCACCATGATGCCTTACAGAGCTTTCAAATCCACACCCACTACCACCTAGATAGGCAAGGCTGACAGGTACACGAGAATACAACCTGCAAATTATCCTCTGAGCCACTCACCGTCCTGACTTGGAAATATATCCTTCAGTGTTGTTGAGTCAAAATCCTGGAACATTCTCTCCAATGGCAATGGACTTCAGTGGTTTAAGGAGGCAACTCAAAATCACCTTCTCAAAGGTAACTAGGAATGGGTAATAATACAGGTCCAGCCAGCAATGCCTACATCCCATTAATGAATAAAAACAATTCTTGTCTCCTCTGGGAGCAGAAAAATGTGCTCTTAGATATGATCCCTGTGCTCCTGCATCCTACCCTTATTTTATATTGTCTGTGGTATATTTTTTCTATCAAGACAAATCCCATTATAATTCTCCAAATTAAGTTTCAGCTGCCACTTGCTCACATACTCCGCAACTTGCCCATGTTCTTTGAAGTTAAACACTATCCCTCTAACGGTTCACAATACATCAACAGTTTTTTAATCATCTGCAAATTTTGAAACTACCCTGTACTCAAAGGTCTAGGTGATAAATAAGTATCAGGAAAACCTATAGTCCCAGCACTGATCTCTGGGAAATTTCACTATAAACCTTCCTCCAGCCTGAAGAACAACTCAAACAGCACTGCTCTCTATTTCTTCACTCAAAGAATCCCTATAGTGCAGCGTCTGTGGGGGTTTCCTCTGGATGGTCCGGTTTCATCCCCAGTCCAAAGATGTGCTGGTTACACGGCTTGGCTGTGCTAAAACTTGCACTTTCCTATCGAGGAATATGTAGGGTAATGGAATAGGGTGGGGCCTGGGTCTGTGTGGGATGCTGTTTAGAGAGTCAGTGCAGACCTGATAGGCTGAATGGCCTCTTTCCCCATTGTAGGAATTCCATGATTCCATAAGAGGTTCTACAAGCTTGTAAAAGAATAACTAAAGTGAGATTTGGTAATCAGGGGTGAGTCCAGGGAATTAATAAGATGATAGGAAAATGGTGGAAGAATCGAAAAGGTATATTCATCACAAAACCATCAGATTTAAATTTAATTTGTTTTTGTATCTAAGTGCCTGATTCAAATTGACTGGTTAAATTCAAAAGCCTGTTGTCTTGAGAAACAAGGACAAATGTCTACAACCATGGCTGTTGACTCCATTAATGGAAATTCCTGACTAAGGTCTAGCATAGATACAATGCAGCCCATTCTTCTATCAGTGACATTGTGATATAGATGGTTGACCTTTTGAAGACGAGGTTCTAATGCTTGTATCAGTCTTCTGGAGAGTTAGCAGTACACCCTAGATAGAGTATGCTACATAATCCCAGCATACTGTGCTTTACACAGCTGGAGAAGGCAAAGAGGGAATGTGAGACACACTGAACTGCTGGAGAATGGGAGCGGAAGAAACACCTTCAACACAGTTGAGTGGTGCACCATTGGATACAACAAGCCACACACTATAACTGACACCCGGTTCCAATGCCCGGGAGCAGTGATCATGCATTGACTGTAAATGTGTCATTGCTTAAAAGGCAAATGATTGTGGCTTGCACCAAGAAACCAATGCAGCTCCTTTAGTTTGTTCTTTCTTTGTGTTTGCTGTTGTTCAATAAAAGTTAATGTTTTCAACTGTGTGAAGGCTTTCTAATGTGATGCAATGACATGATGTTATGCTAAATATGTTAAAAAGGTGATTGCTTTATTGTCTGGCAAAGAAAAATACCAGGTCAGAATCAAATGTTTTACAAGTCTGCTACCATAAGTCAGCCAGGGAGATTGAGAACCTTTGTCAAATGATCTGTTATTTTTGAGAGTTTTTAATGTGCTTGGTATGGAGCAGAAATAGGATCATATGTAAGAAATCCCTTAATTAAAAACAAATAAAGACCTGCAATTGCTGAAAATCAGAAACAAAATCCAAAATTTCCAGAAAAGTGACTGAAGAAGGGTCACTGGATCCAAAACAATAACTGATTGCTGCCTGACCTGTGGAGTTTTTCCATCAATTTTGGATTTTGTTTAAGAAATTCCTTGCTGGGAGCTCACACACTGTTGAAACTGAGATCAGTGAAATGTGAAAGTGAATGCACCAACCTCTATTTTGCTGCAACTGGTCATCATTAATAGGGACCAGGCCAAAGGAAGCACCTTGAAACACCGAAGAAACCCTCAAATTTCTTTTTTAGGAAGGATCTCTCATCTAACCATAGGGAGCCACAGTTGACACAACCAGACACTGGGGCTTTTAGAAACAAAAACCCTCCCCATAAGAGGGGACAGGGTAGACAGTGCTGTAGCTGCATCCTAAAGTCTCACTGTGACTATCCATTCAAACTAGAGGTTTTCCCCAAGATGCTCCTCCCTCCAAAGTGGTTAGTGCAGAACACAATGAGCAGAATTACTGGGCTGGTTTCCTGAGCAAATTTGAAGACACTTTCATCCATTTCTAGTTGGAGGGTCTGAGAGTTTTACCATTACTCAGGGAAATTCAAATACACATGCATTGTTTTACAAACTCTTGCACTATGTGCAAATTTTACTTATCACAGGATTTTCAGTCCAACAGTGCAGAGTCTGTAAATATCGGCACAGGATTGTACATATCAATGTCCATCTTCTCAGCAGCTAGCAGGGTATTAATCCTGATCACCTCCATTGGAAAACATTGAATAAAAAATCCAATTTTTTGCTGGGGGAGAACGTAACCAAAATATACATAATTTTCAGATTAGTAAACATTCTTGGGGCTGTAAGAATCTATTAAAGTTACCTAAAATGTAGAAGACAATGTACTCTGAATAAGATGGACAGAAATAACTCAAAACTGTGAAAAAAAACCATTTATCTGAAAAGCAGGTAAGAAATTTATAATGCCGCTATCACAGCAAACCAGTTTTAAGACAGTCACGTTAATATCGTAATATGACGTTAATATCTCATGTAAATTCACACCTGAAATGTTTCAAAGTTTTCAGCAGCCTCACACAAACCAGGAACACTGTTCCAGTTCAGCTGCCTCTAATATTTTTCTCAAAACTCAGCACTCTGTGACTGCCACTGGTAGAAAAAGTGTCAAACTTTGGTGTTTATAATTTACAATTTCACTGTCAGTCTCTCACCTGAGAGAAAGTAAGAAGGCTGCTAGTGTAATAAACAGAAAGACTTGCACAAAACATAAGAGTTCTGAGGTTGTGGTTAAGGTACCATTTTGGCTAGCATCGACTAACTCACTTTTACCGGCCCAGAGTTGGTAGTTCCCAGGTTTAAAATAATAAGTAAATGAAGCAAAAGTTGCATTATGAAAGATGTTCTCACACATTGGGTAGTTAGGAGCAGGAATGCATTGCCAGAGTTTGTAGTGGAGGCAGTTTCAATTGAGGCATTCAAACAAAGCAGATGGTGATTTCAAAAGGAACAATGAGTAGGATTAGGGAAAGAAGGCAGGTGAATAGCACTAAGTGAACCGGTCACTTAAAGAACTGGCACAGACAGGGTGAGCCAGTAACCTCCTGCGAGAAATACTTCTTCCTGATACCATGTGTAAAATGTTCCATTTCCTACCTAGTAATCTGTTTTATCTTGCTTGCTTTAGCTCTCTTCCACAAAATGAAAATTAGTCAGAGAATTTATTTATTCAGTGTCATGCCTTTACTTTATTTGAAATTTTCTTCAGTTTTGAGGTTAGCAGTATATTTTTGTATAATGAATGTTTTGGTATGGGTGAATGGTTTTCCTGCAGTCCTCCACTGAGTTAACAGGTCGTTTGGGTGCAATACATGTATTTCCACCGACGATCCCTGTAGTTAGATATAGAAAACAAATGGTTATTATTAATAGCCCAGCAGTGTGTTGCAGCTAGATTATAATGCTCTCCAGATTCATCCATTCCAATTCTCTGGTCTGCAGTTCAGGTTGTGCAGAGGTGTTTTTGCAAATAAAGTTAGAGAGACCCTGGACTGTAATTTCAAATCGCTGCCACAGTCTCCCTTCTGTAACTCCACCGTGTCTGCATCATCCCACATCACATTTCAATGAATCAAGAGACCGAGACAGTGCCTTCTCAATCCTTCCGTGCTTCTGCCCGCAAACTACCCAGAAACCCTTCACAATTAGATAAAAGGAGCTATGGCAAATCTATTATAATGGTTACTGGTAGGAAGATATTTAGAAGGTGAAAGTTCTATAACTTGGAGATGAGCTGACCGAGCATTGACAGCTACAATGTGCTGATGTGCAATGGGGCACTGTTCACAAGAAAGTATATGTAATAGATTCCACTCTGGAGATTGTGCTGTTTCTGTGCATTAAGCAGTAAAATATGCAAGTTGAAGGACTGCAGCAACAGGTAACGTCTGGTTTCTATGCCACTGGATTTGCAGACTCCAAAAATATATAAAACATGAAGGAAAAATGCCTGATAATAAAATGTGAGGCTGGACGAACACAGCAGGCCCAGCAGCATCTCAGGAGCACAAAAGCTGACGTTTCGGGCCTAGACCCTTCATCAAATGCCTGTTTATTTCTGAGAGAACAATGTCTAAACTTAAGTCCATATTTACAACATCATGGACTCCTCCTTGTGTCACAATACAAATAGACCCCTTCTTCAAAAGTATTTGAGTAGGTGGCTGGAGCTGATATTAACTTATAGACCTAAGACTGGCCTGCTGTTACCACAGTATAAGTTCTCCCATTCTCTGTGTTCCTAGCAAGCTGAGTAGTCAAACTCTGGAAATGTGTATCCTGGTTTCATTTGACTCCATCTTCATGTGTTGTCAGTCCATTTAATGCACACAAAGGAAATTCTGAACGAAAATTTGAAAAGCTGCATGTTACTTACTCTCGGTAGTCATCGTGATAGCTGGAAACCCCCACAAGGTAGGTCGAGTCTGGAACTTTCCAACTAAAGTAGTCATCAAAATAATTGAGATAGTCTGTCCAGGAACACTGATCATTGCAGGCATTGCTTACACGGCAGCAATAGAACTTCCACCTGAGAAAGATAAAGCAGTAAAACAGCAATGTGACAAGCATTTCAGAAACAATACTGACACCATTTTGGAGTTCCACATTGGAATAATATGATAACATAAATGACAGAAGCGAAAATCTAAAATTGCTCTGATTGCATCAATTGTCAAAAATGCAGTGAGCTTTTACAGTTTGATGGGAGACACCATTTTACTGACTGCAGGATGGACACCAGCTGGAGTACCAGATTATTCCCTAAGCAGCAGTGAGCTGGAATACAGCACCTCCCTCTGAAAGGGACAGTAATAAAGCAACTGGCACTTGCAATATCATTTATCACACTCTTAAGCGCTCACTTCCAGGACAGGATGCACGTTGTAGTCTCCTTCCTACTTTAAATCCCTGTCCAGAGCTACCTTCAGCATACCAGCCCCATGAACTTGGAACAGATCGATTTTGAAGCCATCCAAGGGGAATACAGTGATTCATTAGGATTTTCATTGCAATTTCCATTGAATTGACATAGAGCCTGCTTCTCTGTCCAATTGAGGATGATGAATGTGCCGCCAACCTATATTCCTTGTAAATTTTCCTGCCAGGGTGCAGAATTCCATGGTATGTGCACAGCAGCAACTTCAGGAAGCTGGAAATTAGGATGTTCCTTTGATTCAAAGGCGTGGGTTCTCCGAGCTGCTGCACTGCTGTACACCTCAGAGGCAATATTGCTCCTCAAACTACAGGACAACCTAAATCCCAGCTTGAGAGGAGCAGCAAACAAAGGTAATTAAAGGTGAGGGGACTTCAGTGTGGGAAAGTAGAATACTGCAGTTGATGGAAATTCAAAGTAAAACAAAAATTGCTGAAAAAAAACTCAGCTGGTCAGACAGCCTCTGCAAAGAGAGAGAAACAGAGTTAACAGTTCAGCTCTGTGATTTTGTATCAGAACAATGTGAAACAACTGTGGCCTTCCCCTTCCTGGAACTCAATCTGGTAACTTGAAGCCAACAGTAATCCTGCACCATTGCTGCTATGAATGTATTCACTCAGTAATACATTTGTAAAGAATATTTAGATAACCAACAGGAGAGTGAGAGGCATCTTTACCGAATAAATAGTTTGTTTGTAGAACTCGCTACCGCACGAAGTAGTTAAAATGAATAGTATTGATTTATTTCTGGGGATGAAACATGAGAGAGAAAGGAATGTAATGCTGCTGAAGTTAGATGAAGAGGGGTGAGAAGAGGATAGTATTCAATGTTGGGCTAAATGGCCTTTTTTTGTTGCAACATCATTATGCTGTAACAGCATAAATGGGGCACATTGTTTTCAGAATTCGGGAATGGCATTATTTTTCTGAAATCTTCATAGTCTTAATCAGTATGGCCGCTACATTCAATATGTGGTATATTTTAGCTTGGATTTGTAAATATAGAGTATCTCCGAGTAATTATGTTTGTAATAACGTAACATAGAAACTACATTATAACAGCCAATTAGAGTATTGGAAGACAAGTTTCAACATTGACTTTTTTGTTCACATTCGTAAATGGAGATATCGTACTCAATTGTTTATAAAATTGTCTAGACCTTTGATGCAATAATGTTAGTTTCCAAAATACCTCCTGTCCTCATAATAGTTCTTGTGATAAGCCTCGACACCACTAATAATGGAGCCAAATGGGCAGGAGAAGGTAAACTCTTCATCAAAGCTGTTCACGTAGTTAGTCCATGAACAAGTTGGTGGCTCACTGAATGTTGCCTTACATTGGAAATCCCACAAGCGATCTTCATAGTAACTGTGATGTTGACTAGAAAGGAAAGCACAAAAAGTATGTTCAGGATAACTTCAGATGATAGACATCGGTTGAATGTGTGAACTTCACAACTGCCTTTTCACTAAAGTATAAATTCAGTTCATTCCACCAACTCAGGTTGCTCCTCTTGCTAGCTGTAAACAACTAAATAATTTGAACTAAGGCAGTATTTTGTAAGGTAATGTTCTGAAATGGTTAATTTGGAGACTGATGACACCATCAAGTTCTGGGCGAAGAATTGAGTCCAGCCTGAAACTCTAAACATGGTCTGATATATCATCCCTTGCTCCTGATAGTCTCAGTATCACAGAATCAGAGAATCGTTCAGTACAGAAAAGGCCCTTTGGTCCATCAGGTCCATATCATTAAAGCCATACTAGATGGTTGTGATGATGCATAGCTAGCCAATGTAGTCGTTTCTCAGCCTTTTGGCTAGCCAATGTAGTCGTTTCTCAGCCTTTTGGCTAGCCAATGTAGTCGTTTCTCAGCCTTTTGGCTAGCCAATGTAGTCGTTTCTCAGCCTTTTGGCTAGCCAATGTAGTCGTTTCTCAGCCTTTTGGCTAGCCAATGTAGCTTGAACCTGTTTCTATCATACAATAAATTACACCTTGTTACTAAGACAAAGGCATCTTCTTGTTTGGACTCCCTAGTTGTTCAGTGTCCACTAAACAGGCCCTTACATCTAGTTTAGAAAACGAGGCAGCACCTTACTCAACTGTTCAAGATTGGTTCTGCAAACTTACAATATAGTGATCAGATGTGGAATGGTCACTTAAATACCTGAAGATAATGAAGTTTTAAAATCTCCATTCAACTAAGGAGTAAATCTTTTTAGAAGACAGGTGAGTTTACCGCTTTAATAATGTTATCACTTTAAAAATGCTTAGGCACTTAGCAGCAAAAAGTCTGTGAACAGATAAGTAGTCTGAAGAACTTGTAGTAAGAATGGCAGGGAGAAAGCAAAGCTGCAGGCTAAGACCCTTACCTCAGAGCTGGTAGGAGGTGTAGGAGAGAGAATATGGGCTACAAACTTGTTACTGCACTTCCTCACTCCTTAGAAAAGATAGATCTATAAGGGCTGTTCCAAATTAGGTTTCAACAAGAAAGTGATCATTTTAAAACTTCATGAATAAATTTAAAACATCTACAGGCAAGTAGAGAAATTTACAATTAATAGCACAGTGAACTAGGCTGAAAAGGGCTGAAGTTAAAAAGGAGCAGTTAATATTCACAGCGACTGTCCCTGCTAATGAGAGTGAGCGCCAAGAGACGTGGCTACAGTAGCAAAGTCAATGGACATTTAAATAAACTCACATTGAGGCAGCAACTTTGGGAACATTCCGGAGTAGATTTAAAGTGACATAAAGGCAATTTAGAAGATAGAGTTTGACTGAAGAGGTTAGACGAGTGAGGGAGCCATAGAATAACACAATACAGAAGTGGCCTTCTGCTCATTGCGTCAGCAATGATAAAAGCCACCTTTAAATTTACACTAGTCCCACTTTCCAGCACTTGCCCCATAGTTTTGAATGAAATGACATTTCAACTGTTCATTTAAGTACTTTTTAAAAGTTGGTGTGGTTTCCTGCTTTACTGTCCACTGTCACTGAACACAGGCCAAATTAAACTGCCTCCTGTAACATAGTATCCAATGTTCAATATTCCCCTCCCCCATATGTACAGTGTCTGCAACTTAGCCACAAGCTCATGAGTTCTGTGCTGGAGTTCCTTGAGCAGACTCTACTTGCTGCAGATGTGTCACCCATGGACCAGCTTCACCAGCTCCCACATACTACAGATGCAACACATCACCTGCTCAGTCATCATTATTCTACTGAAATAACTTAGACATTAGATACTTCAGAAGTGAATTTCCTAACTGTAGTCTTTAGCAGTAATATGGCTTCTTGACATAAACCACTTGGCCAATCAAAAAATACATGCAAGAAATACCAATCTGTTTTCTTGAGCCATCACAGTTTGGCTTTGACTCATGAAAACATATTCAAGAAGCTCTGTATCTCCAGTTCATATCTCACACAGTTGCTGTTCTTCTTACATTGCTCCCCTGAAAAGTTACTATCCCTACTCTCTGTCTTGTTGTTTTAGAAGCACATGGTTCTCTTCTCTTGCACTTCTTTGATGATGGTGACTGTCTCTGAATTCCCCTCTCTCCCACTCGCATCACTTAACATGATTCCTTCTTTAATTTTGTCTACTCTTTGGGTCTGTTTTCTTGCTTTGTAACATCATTTTCATTTTAACGTCATTTGCATTGGTTCTCATTGCCAGTCAGTAAAGCTAAGTAATCTTTGTAAAAGATTTTGATTATTGTTAGTGATAGATTCTGTTTTGCAAACTATTTCAGCTCAGAATGCAATGTTGCACATGTACGATATAGCTGATATTTTTCAAAGATGAGAAATGTTCCAAGCAATTTAGCTCTGGCTTTAACATTGATTCCTGTGGGAAAAATTATACTTGGAGTAGCAAGAACAGAAGATGCTGGTGTCAGAGTCAATACAGTGTGGAGCTGGAGGAACACAGCAAGTCAGGCAGTAACTGAGGAGCAGGAAAGTCAACATTTCAGATTTACATCCTTCATCAGGTCTGGGCAGGGGAGGAGGAGGTGGGAAATAAATAGTGGGGGGTGGGGCTGGTGGTAGGTAGGCAGGATGGTGATAGGTAGGGGATAGTGTGGATTAGTCAGTAGGAAGGGTAGGGCGGATATTTGGGAAAGAAGATTGTGTCAGGTCAAGGAGGCAGGGATAGGAGGGATGGCTGGACATGGAATGAGATTGAGGGTGGGCGCATTTTGAAACTGGTGAATTCCACGTTAAGGTTTGTATTCCAGACACTCTCCATTTTGTTTCGGACATGGGAAAGGACCTTGTTCCCTGGGCTTGTCTCCTAGTAGCATTGTCTCAACCTGACCTCCATCTCCTCAGGGCCTTTTTCAAAGCCTCTCCTGAGGCTTATTCTCTATTTGAGGCTGCATTCTCCCAATGTCGCTTTACCTTGTCCTCACCTCCTCTCCCTGTTTTTACTTTTAAGCTCAAGATCTGATCTTCCTTTCCCTGTTACAGTGCTCCTGGGCCCTCACTTCCCACCTGAATTAGAACTGAAGTCGTCAACCCCACCTATTGGCAGATGTTGGTCAGTGCAGGTAGTCCCGGGACTTCAGCTACCAGATGGAGTTAAGTCAATCTAAAAACACCCTGCAGTAAAGCTAAATAATCTTTGTAAAAGATTTTGATTATACTTAGTGATAGATTCTATTTTGCAAACTATTTCAGCTCAGAATGCAATGTTGCACATGTACGATATAGCTGATATTTTTCAAAGGTGAGAAATGTTCCAAGCAATTTAGCTCAGGCTTTAACATTGATTCCTGTGGGAAAATTATTTTACTGGAAGTTGTTTCATTTAATATTAGTAACACAACCTTAACTTTAAGAGGGGAATTGCTGCATAGAATTTAAAACCTTCTAAAATCAAGGAAATGAAGACAACATCACTGCAGAGAAAATGCTCAAATCTTACAGACAAAGAAACACGGAGGAATTGATTTGATTTGAAAAGTTATATGGTCAGAAGTTTGGATTAAATTTGTTATCCAATAAGATTAAGGTTTAAAAGATAGCTGATTATAAACAGCATTGAGATATTGCAGAATGAAAATAGCTTTAAAGGAAGCTGTGTAAACAATCAAAAAGAAGAAAATGGAAGGAAATATAATAAACATTTAATGTCAGTGATAAAGCAAACAGAAAACAGGATTAGATATTTTGGGGAAAAAGCAGCTTTAAGGAAATAAAGTTGCTTCAAACTTACAAACTAAATTTCAAAATGTTCAAGAAAATATATTATTGTGCAGCCAGTGATGAATAAACCACAAAATGTAAAAGATAACATGGAGAGTTTTGATAAAGTCCTTCAAGCTTTGGATAATGTTTTCACCTAAAAAACAACAAAATTCTTGAAAGGGCAAGATTTAACTGAAGAGTTCAGAAATCAGAATTTACAACAGACAGACAATAAAAATAAAATACCACAGATGCTGGAAATCTGAAATAAAAACAGAAAATGCTAGAGAAATACAGCACATCTGGCAGCATCTGTGGAGAGAAACAGTGTTAATATTTTGAGTTCAGCATGATTCTTCTTCAGAAGTATGTGATATTTCCTTCCTGTAAAGGTCTTTAATGAACCAGTTGGGCTTTACACAATTCACAGTGGTACAATTAGGCTATTTTCTTTATTCCAGATTTGCCATGACGGGATGTGAACCCATACAATAAGATATGAGCCTGGGGTTTTGGAATACTTGTCCAGTAATATTAACATTGAGTAACTGTCTTCCCAACAATTTTGCTAGAGCTTGTTAATGGTTACATTTATCCGATTAATTTTAAGCTTGATATAGAACTCAATTTCACCATTTTATCAGCTCAAATACTATGGCTGAAGGAACAGCAGTTACAAATTACAATTGTTGGTCAAGGGGCCACCAGTAGAAGACCACACTGGGTTTCCTAGATTCATGGCATATCCCAAAGAAATGAAGGAATCTACTGACATTGCCTATGCTGGCATTAGCAAATTGTTTCTTACTGTCTAGAGGGAAAAAACATATGATTGTACTAGGAAGGTGGAAATGGTTTCAATTCCAAGCATCGCCAAAGAAACTTTAGATCAAAGATTGGCAAAACTTTCCAAGAAGCAAATACTAAAAGCAAAAATGAGGAGTACAACATACTTGAGCTCACTGGGAAAATGTAAATTGAAGTTATCCAAGCAATTGAAAAGACTGGAGATTAAATTGATACAACAGAATTGACTTTAATGGAAGATGGGGAGCCAAGACAAGCTCAAGAGCATCATTTCAATCCATTATCCTTGAAAGAAGCATTCTCAGTCCCAGTGATGGAGATATTGCTGAGTAAGCAGCAATTACCCAAAAACATGACTGAAGATGTGAACACATTCAATTCACCAGGAAGACATCTAACTCACTCCACAAGTGGAAGTAATGAGCTTACAGATATGGAGTAAAAATGAGGATAAACAGCATGTAAAACTAGAAGCCAGACCACTGCTCATAGATTCAGGGCATGGCTAAAAAAATCCAGATCTTGCAAGGACGAAAGTATTTGTTTCAACAGAGCAGCAGTCTTCCATGATGGATATTCATGGGATTAAAGTCCACCGTGCAGGTCTGCCTGAAGGCCACATAGAATAAGGGAATTGGTGATGGTTATGTGATAAAGGAGGGATAATTGGGCAAGAACTGTGTGCATATAAGGGGAAAGACTAAATAAGCAGCATTATTGGAGTTGTGAGATATGGACAAATTATAAATATTACAATGCCTCTTTGTGGCATATTCTTGCAGACTTAACAGGTTTCTATGAAATTATTGTGGGTGATCTTTGGTCACTTACCTGCTAACTGACCCTATTGTATTAGATGAGGCACATGTAAAAAGCAGTTTATCATCAAACTCATTCAACCAGCGACTACCTGAAATACAAGACAGTCGTTAAATACATATGATTTTCTAATTCACTGGCATGATGCATCATAAGGAAAAATGCATTCATACAGCATATCATTTTGTGTAATGCTGTGTTAAAAATTGATTTGATGTAATTGACATGATTGCACTGAAAGTTCACTATCCGACATGATTGACAAAGCTATGTCCAATTTTCCATTTCATAAGTTTTGAAAATAATTCTAATATGTTGAGTTAATTGTACAGGAATCCAAAAATCAGATTCTTACAATGCAGTTAAACTTTTTCAATTAAACCATCCCTCCTTAGATGCTAAGATGATATTCACACTATCAGTGGCAAGAAGCTAAAAGGCAGGCATTTGCATCTCATTCATTTTTTTCACACATAAGTTGTGGGTGTCACTGCTTGGACCTGCAGTCATTGTCCATCTCTAGTTAGCCTTGAGAAGGTGGTGGTGAGCTGCCTTCGTGAACTACAGTCCATTTGGTGTAGGTAGACTCGCATCATTAGAGAGAGAGTTTCAGGATTTTGACCCAGCAACACTGAAGGAGTCAGGATATGTTTCATGAGTCAGGATGGTAATTGTTTAATGGCAATCTTACAGTGTGTGGTGTTTCCTTAATATCTGCTGCCTTTGGCCTTCTAGATGAAAGCAGTAGGTTTGGAAGGTGCTGTGTTCGGATCCTTTGTGAATTTCTGCAGTGCATCTTGTAGATGATACACATTGTTGCCACTGAGCATCAAGACTGGAGGGACTGATCTTTGTGAATGTGATGCCAGTTAAGTGGACTGCTTTGTCCTGGATAGTGTCAAGCTTCTAGTGTGTTGTTGGAGCTGGATTCACCCTGGTAGGTGGATGGTATTCTATCACACTCCTGGCCTGTGCCTTGTAGATTGTGTTCAGGCTTTGGAGAGACACTAGGTGAGTTACCCACTGCAGGATTCTTCACCTCTGACCTTCTCTTGTTGCCAAGTGTTTTTCTATGGCTGGTCCATTTCAGTTTCTGGTTTTTGGTTATCTCCAGGTTGCTGATGGTGGAGGATTCAGTAATGATAATGAATAACAATGGACAAAGGTTAGATTTTCTCTTGTTGGAGATGGTCATTGCCTGACACTTGTGTGGTGTAAAAGATACTTGCCACTTATCAGCCCAAAACTGGATATTGTCCAGATTTTACTGCATTTGGACACAGAGTCCTCCATCTTATTATCCAACCTATCAAAGGCATTTGACAAAGGCACCTGATGTTTCTATGTGTCTCTCTGCAGTTGACTACATGATGTGTGTACGCAAGGTCAGAGACATGTCTTCTGTGTAGGACTCAGCAGGTATTTCATTTACAGAGTCCTCCGAGTATCACAAACCAGGCATGTTGCTTCCTCCACCAGTGAGAGATGTGTGTCAGTGATGTGTCCTGCATTCTATAATCTGTCCACCAAGGTGGATGTCTCTGTGTTTCTGGGGGGTGTAGTAAATACCTTGCCATTGCATCTTCTCAGCTATCAAAGGCTTCCTCTTCAGAGGACATGCTGGTTTGGGTGTGTTCGTGGTTGCAGAAGAGAAGAGAAAGAATGAATTGATGAGGCTGCAGAATAGCTTCCACATGTCAATGTGTTGTTCTCATCTGACTGTGTTTGTAGCCAATTCCTGCCTTCATAGAATCCCTACACTGTGGAAACAGGCCATTCAGCCCAACAAGTCCAGGCCGACACACACACCCCCAACCCTATTCCTATAACCCTGCATTTCCATGGCTAATCCCCCAAATCTACACATCTTTGTACTGTGGGAGGAAGCAGGAGCACCCAGAGGAAACCCACGCAGACATGGGGAGAACGTGCAAACTCCACATAAACAGTTGCCCGAGGCTGGAATTGAACCGTGGTCCCTGGCACCATGAGGCAGCAGTGCCAACTGCTGAGTCACTGTGCTGCTTTGTTTTGTCACAGAATGGGCTTGGCCTTCCCTGGCCTGTTCACTTCCTCAAAGGTGATGTGGACTTTTATATCTAGCACATTTCTGCAAGTCGCAGCCTTTCGGCACAGTTGTAAATCAACTTCTTCTGCAATGAGATAAAGAGAAGGGTTAAGTGCGATGAAATTGGCACAGGAACAGCCTTTGAGTATGCAAAGAGGAGTGGTGAGCTGTCCCCACTAAGTAAGTTGGAAGACCAGAGGATGCAAAGGCTTAGTTGTTTGAGAGAAGAGGATGATGTGAGTCCGAATCCTTGAGTGCTAATCATACATAAATTCCAGAGGTGAGGCGAGAGTGACAGCCCTTGACCTCAAGGCTGCACTTGACCAAGTGAGGTATCAAGGAGCCCTAGCAAAACCAGAATCAAATGGGCGTTGGGGGCAAACTTTCTAGTGGTTGCAGTCATATCTGGCACGTAGGAAGTTGACTGTGGTTGTTGGAGATCAGTCATCTCAGTTCCAGGACATCTCTGCATAAGTTCCTCAGGGTAGTGTCATAGGCCCAACCATCTTTAGCTGCTTCATCAATGACCTTCCGTTCACCATCAGGTAAAAATTGGGTATGTTCACTAATGATTGTACAATCGTTCAGGACCATTTACAAATCCTCAGAAACTGAAGCAGCCCCTGTTCAAATGCAACATCTGGACAATATCCAGCCTTGGGCTGACAAGTGCCAAGTAACATACATGCTACACAAATGCCAAGCTATGATGATCACCAATAGGAGACAATCTATGCACTGCCACTTGACATTCAATGGTAGTGCCATAACTGAATTCCCCAGTATCAATATCTTAGAGTTACCATTGTTCAGAAATACAACTGGACTCACCACGGAAACACAATGGCTACAAAAGCAGTTTGGAGGCTAGGAACACTGTGGTGAGTAAATTATCTCCCAACTCTCCAAAGCCTGTCCACCATCTGCCATGCACCACGAGTGCGATGGAACTACGCTCTTGCCTGGATGATTGCAGCACCAACAACACTCAAAAAGCTTGACACCATGCAGGACAAAGCAGCACACTTGATTGGAACTGCATCCACAAGCATTCACTACATCCACAAGCTTTCACTGCATCCACAAGCATTCACTACATCCACAAGCATTTGCTCCCTCCACCACTGACACTCAGCAGCAGCAGCAGCAATGTGTATGATCTAAAAGACGCACTGCAGAAATTCACCAAAGATCCTCAGACTGCACCTTCCAAAGCCATGACCATTTCTGTCTAGAAGAACAAGAGCAGCAGAAACATAGGAACACCATCTTCATGTTCCCCTCCAAGTCACTCACTATCCTGACTAGGCAATAGATCACTGCTTCTTTTGTTGTCACTGGGTCAAAATGCTAGAATTCCCTCCCCAGTGGCATTGTGGGTCAACCCACAGGGGGTGAGTTCAAGAAGGCAGATCACCACCACCTTCTCAAGGGCAACTAGTGATGGGCAATAAATGCTGACGGGCCAGTGACACACATCCCACAAATGAGTAAAAAAAAGATACTGAGGTTTGCAGGCTTTGTGCCTTTGTAAAATACCTGGGCAGTAGCAGAATGAGACTCAGTGATGCTCCTGAAAGTGTCAGGTAGTAGACAGAAAATGGTGCCACTGACCCTTATAAATTGCTGGGGATCATTCACATTCTATAGCATGCTTTCTGTTCCTTTGGTGCAGCTCAGTGACACTGATAGTGCTGTGATCTCAGCCCAGGCTGCAGGCCTCTGATAAGATTGCCTCCTGTTATAAGGACTTGGGAAGAGAATGGACCTTCGCTTGGTGACTCCATCCAGTAGTGTCTACAGTGTAGCACTGGTGAACCTGTGAGCCAGATTCCAGTCCTTAGGGATTATTTCTGAGCTTTTGCAGATGACCACCACATGCCCCATGAAGCTTCTGGCATGCAGTGTCTGAAATAGTGCCCCAGCTGGCCTTCAAATGTGGCACTAGAGCCTCTGATAGCAGAAGGTCCTGCCAGTGTTGAGAACTTCTGTCTATTCACAACATGATTCCCCAAGTAACTCGCACCACATTTCATTTCATTGATATTGAGCAGAGAAGCATGTATGATGAATTGCTCTCGGTATTAGTACATAGAACATAGAACATTACAGCACAGTACAGGCCCTTCATCCTTCAATGCTGTGCCGACCTGTCATACCGATCTGAAGCCCATCTAACCTATACTATTCCATGTACGTCCATATGCTTATACAATGACGACTTAAATGTACCTAAAGTTGGTGAGTCTACTACCATTGCAGGCAAAGCGTTCCATTCCCTTACTACTCTCTGACTAAAGAAATTACCTCTGACATCTGTCCTATATCTTTCACCCCTCAATTTAAAGCTATGTCCCCTCGTGCTCGCCGTCACCATCCTAGGAAAAAGGCTCTCCCTATCCACCCTATCTAACCCTCTGATTATTTTATATGTCTCAATTAAGTCACCTCTCAACCTTCTTCTCTCTAACGAAAACAGCCTCAAGTCCCTCAGCCTTTCCTCATAAGACCTTCCCTCCATACCAGGCAACATCCTAGTAAATCCCCTCTGCACCCTTTCCAAAGCTTCCACATCCTTCTTATAATGCGGTGACCAGAACTGTACGCAATACTCCAAGTGCAGCCGCACCAAAGTTTTGTACAGCTGCAGCATAACCTCTTGGTTCCAGAACTTGATCCCTCTATTAATAAAAGCTAAAACACTGTATGCCTTCTTAACAGCCCTGTCAACCTGGGTGGCAACTTTCAAGGATCTGTGTATGTGGACACCGAGATCTCTCTGCTCATCTACACTGCTAAGAATCTTACCATTAGCCCAGTACTTTGCATTCCGGTTACTCCTACCAAAGTGCATCACCTCACACTTGTCTGCATTAAACTCCATTTGCCACCTCTCAGCCCAGCTCTGCAGCTTATCTATGTCTCTCTGCAACCTACAGCATCCTTCCTCACTATCCACAACTCCACCGACCTTAGTGTCGTCTGCAAATTTACTAACCCAACCTTCTACGCCCTCATCCAGGTCATTTATAAAAATGACAAACAGCAGTGGACCCAACACCGACCTTTGCGGTACACCACTAGTAACTGGTCTCCAGGATGAACATTTCCCATCAACTACCACCCTCTGTCTTCTTTCAGCAAGCCAATTTCCGATCCAAACTGCTATACCTCCCACAATTCCATTCCTCCGCATTTTGTACAATAGCCTACTGTGGGGAACCTTATCGAATGCCTTGCTGAAATCCATATACACCACATCAACCGGTTTACTCTCATCTACCTGTGTGGTCACCTTCTCAAGGAACTCAATAAGCTTTGTGAGGCACAACCTTCCCTTCACAAAACCATGCTGACTATCCCTAATCAATTTATTCTTTTCTAAATGATTATAAATCCTATCCCTTATAACCTTTTCCAACACTTTACCAACAACTGAGGTAAGGCTCACTGGTCTATAATTACCAGGGTTGTCTCTACTCCCCTTCTTGAACAGGGGAACCACATTTGCTATCCTCCAGTCATCTGGCACTATTCCTGTAGACAATGACGAGTTAAAGATCAATGCCAAAGGCTCAGCAATCTCCTCCCTGGCTTCCCAGAGGATCCTAGGATAAATCCCATCCCGCCCAGGGGACTTAACTATCTTCACCCTCTGTAGGATTTCTAATACCTCGTCCTTGTGAACCTCAATACCTCTTCCTTGTGAATGCTTTGCCTGCAACAGTAGTAGATTTCGCCAACTTTAGTTACATTTAAGTCGTCATTGGATAAGCATATGAACGTACATGGAATAGTGTCGGACCTGTAGACAGGACATGACCTAACACACTCAGTTACATCATTCAACCTCAAACCAGAGAATCTCAAACTCTGTTTCCAACATACCTAAACCTTTTACCATCCTGCACAATTTGAATTGCATTAACTTTACACGTTCAAATAGTTGAATCAGGACAAAATAAAAACTTTGAAAAATAGCTCCAAACATTCTGCTGTCTCGAACATAAAGCACACTTGTGACAGTTGATCAATACTGTCTGACCACTCCCACAGCACATGTGGAAATAAAAACTGAAAACTGCGGATGCTGGAAATCAGAAAAAAAAAATTGCTGGAAAGGCTCAGCAGGTTTGGCAGCATCTGTGGAGTGAAAGCAGAGTTAATGTTTTGGGTTCAGGGACCCTTCCTCAGGACTGATGGTAGTGAGTAAACTTTCACCTTATATGCAGAAGACAGGGTGGGGTAGGGAGTAAGGAGTAAACAATAGGTGGGGATAGAGCCCAAACAGAGAGAAGAACAAATGGATAGACTAAGGAGCGGACAACAATCTGTCTGGGAGAATGAATAGCTATTAGTGGACAATTAGTGGCTAGTGTGTAATAGCAGACTACATGATAGTGTAGGCTAGGTAACCATTTCGCCAAGTCTACATCAGCGAGACCAAACAGACTAGGTGACCATTTTGCTCAGCATCTTTGTCTGGCCTGAAGTGGCTAGCTTAACCTCCTGCTCACCATCCATTTCAAACCCCACCCCAACCTTTACCCCGTGACATGTCCGTCCTCGGCCTCCTCCAATGTCAGTGAATCAGACTGCAAATTTGAGGAACAATACTTTATCTTCCACCTGGGCACCATACAGCCCAGAGAACTCAAATAAGGTTCAAATAACCTTACCACCCATTCCCCAACTCCCTTTCCATCCATCTCACTTTCTTCCCGTCCATCCCACCTTCTGACGCTCCCTTCCAGCCACCAACCAGATTCAACCTTCCCATCAACCAACCAGGTCACACCTATTACCTGTGTTCACCTATCACCACTCTTCCCTTTTCCCATCTTTATCTGCAGCTCCCCCAACTCCCACATCCAGTCCTGAAGAAGGGTAATATCCAAAACATCAACTTCTCCTTTCCTCTAGATGCTGCCGAGCTTGCTCTGTTTCTCTGCCTTGTGAAAACAAGGCCTGGGGTGTGGGGTTTGGGGAAGCACATGTGTGGTGCCTCAGGCCTAAAATTATTGAACTCGACATTGAATCCAGAAGGTTGATGAGTTCCCAAGTGGAAAGTAACATGCTTTTCTTCTAGCTTGCACTGAGCTTAGCTTGAGACAGATGTTGGCCATGGAACAGGGTGGTATTTTGCAAAGGCAGGCAATAGGAAGCTCACGGTTCTTTTTTGTGAACATAACATAGGTGTTCTGTGAAGCAGTGACCCACTTTATGCTTAGTTTCGCAAGTGTGGAGGAGACCACATTGTGCACAGTGAATGCAATAGACTAGATTGTGGGACTTTACCTAAGTGTTGTTTCATCTGGAAGTTGTGTCTGGGCCCTTGGATACTGGGGAGGAAGGAAGTAAACAGGCAAGTGTTACACCTACTATGCTTTCAGGGGAAGGAGCTATGGGGCTGTGGGAGGGACCTTGGGAACGAAGGAGTAGTAGACCAGGGTTTCCCAGATGGAATGGCCCCTGCAGAAGGCTGACAGGGAAGGGGAAGGGAATGCATGTCTGGTGGTGGCATCCTGCTGGGAATCCACATGTGACCATCAATCATTGCTGAGCCATACAAATTAAGATGCATCACACGGGTAAAGGATAATCCGATGTTCACAGAGGAGAACACCAATATGTGTATTCATTCAATGGGGTACAATATTCACATTTTACTCTGGATGTTAATGATCTATAAGGACTTACTAGGACATTTGGTGTCATTGGGTTTTGTGCTAGAAAAGATAATATTGAGTTTACATTAAAGTGAGATTAAAAATCAGTTGAAAATCTCTAATTCCCTTCAAAGTATAGTATAGCATAACCAAATCTCATACTGTGAGAGTTTTCTCCTATGTGACAACATGACAACTGCAAGCAGAATACAAGGACTATCATGGATTGTTTCATATTTGAATACTGAGTTGTAAGCTTTCAGTACTGGGGCAGTCATAGCTCTAATGTAAATGTGCATTCCTTATCCAACTAACAATTTGTAATCCTCATTGCTAAGTGATCATGTGACTAATACAATCCTGCTACAAAAACTCACATCCCTCCCAGTCAGTGTAACCTCACAGTGCGCTTATTATCTTCTTCCATGAATATTACAGGAGTAATTCACAGATTTAATGGTTTCCATGAGTACAAAACAAGCATTGGATTTCCATTATCCCAAAAGAGAATGTATACTTTATTTTCTCCCTTTAACAGACATTTCCTAGACTATGCCAAGACAGCATCTGTAAAATCCTGTGGCTGAATTGTGAGTGGAACATAGGAGATGCTGCACAGAATACAGATGGCTCCACATTGGCTACACCAGACAATTTGTGCGAATTAGGCTTTAATCCAGCCAAATCAAATAGACTCATGTCTAAACGAAGCTTTAAGCATTGTCTGCAGAATTAGTTTAGGGATTCTCATTCTAATTCCCAGGAACTACTAGCACACAAATCATGATTAACAAAACAGTTTTAATTCAACATTTCATTGAAAGGAGCCACAAGACTGGCTGGGTGGGCTGTGGAAATATTACACTGTGTTCATGAAACATTTCCTTCTCCATTTACCTGGAGATGATCCATGGACTCCAGCAATGACAATAAGTAGAACGCCCAGTGTCTACATTGCTTCTGATCAAAGAGCTGACTCTGACAGGTCAACACAGGTGTAGAAACACCTAGCACTAGCCTTTATATTCCCAGAAATATCACTATCAGCTGCATTTTTAAACACACTAAGCAGTAATGTGAGTCTGAGTTTCAAATACCATTAGCTGCAGGTGCTAGTGAGAAAATGACCAGCACAAACTATTTTATAATTGCTTGGCAAAAAAAAAATAGAACATGTGTTTTCTTTCTTTGAACCAGACCTCATACCCAAACCTGATCTTGCTGGTAACAGGTAAAATGACTGAATTCACTCAGTGTAGCCCTGTGGAAGGCTGTCAGAAGAGGGGAAGATGTGCCTGGTGGTGGCATCCTGCTGGGAGTACCCACATGACCATGAATCTTTGCTGAGCTTTGCAAGTGAAGAAGCATCACATGGACAAAGGAGAATCCTATGTTCACAGAAGAGAATGCCAGCATGAGTATACAATATTTACATTTTACTTTGGATGTAAAAGATTTATAGGGACTCAACAGGACGTTTGATGTCATTGGGTTTCTGAGCTGGAAAAGAAAAGATTGAATCTACATTAAAGTGAGATGAAATCAGTTGAAAATCTCTTAATCCTTCTAAAGTAGAGTATAGTGAAACCAAGTCACATACTGTGAAGGTTTTCTCCCATGTGACAAACTGATAACTGCAAGCAGAATGCAAGAACTAGCGTGGATTATTTTATATTTCAATATTTAGTTGTATCCTTTCATTACTGAGGCTGTTGTAGCCATAATAGAAACAGGCATTCATTATCCAAGAGCTGAAACCCTAACTGATATGTGAAAGTTTAACTAGGATACAGTCCTGCTGTGAATGCCCACATCCCTCCCAGTCAGTGTAACCTCACTGTGCACCTGTTAGCATCTTTAATGAGGATTATGGGGAATATGTCAGAGAGTCATAGCATCATAGAGAGGTACAGCATAGAAACAGGCACTTCAGCTGGACATTAACAGCATCTTTCCTGTAGAAGAGAGACCAAAATTGAATGCAATGTTCCAAAAGTGGACTAACCAATGTCCTGTACAGCCACATGACCTCCCAACTCTTCTAATCAATGTGCTGACCAATAAAGGCTTGTGTATCAATACCTTCTTCCCTACCTTGTCTACCTGTGACTCTACTTTCAAGGAACTATGAACCTGCACTCCAAGATCTTGTTGTTTGACAGCAGTCCCCTGGATCTTGCCATTACATGTGTAAGTCTTGCCCTGATTTGTCCTATCAAAATGCAGCACCTCACATTTATCTGGATTAAACTCTCCCTACCACTTCTCAGCTCATCTGATCAAGCTCCTGTTCTACTCTGAGATATCCTTCTTCGCTGTCCACCACACCACCAATTTGGGTATCACCGGCAAATTCACTAAATCATCCGTCCTAACAGCCAAATCATTCATAGAAATAAGCAGTGGACCCAGCACTGATCCTTGCCGCACACCACTGATCACAGGTCTCCAGTCCAAAAGGCAACCATCCACCACCACCCTCTATCTCCTATCTTTCAGCCAATTTTGCTTCCAGCTGGCTAGTTCTCCCTGTATTCCATGTGATCTAATCTTGCTACCTAGTCTACCAAGCAGAACCTTGTCAAAAGTCTTACTGAAATCCATACAGACAACATCCATTACTTTGCCTTCATCAATCCTCTTCATCACTTCTTCAAAAAACTCAGTTGAGTTAGTGAGGCATGGTTTCCCATGCACAAAGCCATGTTCATTATCCCTAATTAGTCCTTGCCTTTCCAAACACATGTAAATCCTGTCCCATAGGGTTCCCTCCGACAACTTGCCAACCAATTGCAGGCTTACTGGTCTATAGGTCCCCAGATTTTCCTTCTCACCTTTCTTAAATAGTGGTGCCAGATTAGCCAACCTCCAGTCTATCGGCACCTCAACTGTGGTTATCAACAAAACAAATATCTCAGCAAGGGCTCATCAATTACTTCCCTAGCTTCCCAAAATGCACCAGGTAAATCTGGTCCAGTCCCGGGGATTTGTCCACTTTTAGGAAGTAAGTCACAGATTTAATGGTTTCCATTAGTACAAAACAAGCATTCAATTTTCATCATTTATGTCCCTCTAAATGAGAAAGCATACTTTATTTTCTCCCTTTAACAGAGATTTCCTGGACTATGCCAAGACTGCATCTGTAAAATCCTGTGGCTGAATTATGAATGGAACATAGGAGGCGCTGAATAGAGACAGTTCCTCATTGGTTACACTGGACAATTTGTGCGAATTAGGTTTTAATCCAGCCAAATCAAATAGACTCCTATCTAAACGAGGCTTTAAGCATTGTCTGCAGAATTAGTTTAGGGATTCTCATTCTAATTCCCAGGAGCCACTAGCACACAAATCATTATTAACAAACCAGTTTTAATTCAACATTTCATTGAAAAGAGCCTCAAGACTGGCTGGGTTATGAATAGAATTGAATCCCTGCAGTGTGGAAACAAGCCCTTCGGCCCAACTAGACCACACCAAACCTTGGAGCATCCCACCTTAGACCCATCCCCCTATAACCCTCCTAATCTACACCTCCCTGAACATTACAGGTAATTTAGCATGGCCAATCAACCTAACCTGCACATCTTTGGACTGTGGGAGGAAACAGGAGCTCTCGAAAGAAAGCGGCACAAGACACAAGGAGAATGTGCAAGCTCCCGACAGTCACCCAAGACTGGAAATGAACCTGGGTCCCTGGCACTGTGAGGCAGCAGTGCTAACTACTGAGCCATCATTCCACCCCATGGGGGGTTATGGAAATGTTACACTGGGGTCATAAAACATTCCCTTCTCCATTTACCTGGAGATGATCCATGGACTCCAGCAATGACAATAAGTAGAACGCCCAGCGTCTACATTGCTTCTGATCAAAGAGCTGACTCTGACAGGTCAACACAGGTGTAGAAACACCTAGCACTAGCCTTTATAGTCCCAGAAATATCACTATCAGCTACATTTTTAAACACACTAAGCAGTGATGTGAGTCTGAGCTTCAAAATACCATTAGCTGCAGGTGCTGGTGAGAAAATGACCAGAAGCACAATCTATTTTAAAATTGCTTGACTGAAAAAAGTAGAACATGTGTTTTCTTTCTTTGAACCAGACTCATACCCAAACCTGACCTTGCCAGTAACATGTAAAATGACTGAATTCACTCATTTTTTCTAACAGTGTAGCCTGGTAATACAATCTTTCTCCCACAGATAATTTACATTTTATTTCACGTTTTATTTCCTTGAAATTTCAAGTCAACTTCTGCTCATTTCATTAGGGTGTAGGATACCAATTTTGAAGAATATAACACTAACAATTTCTCTTAGAAACTGTCTTTATAACATATATTCCCAAATTAGGTACAAGATGGATTATGGTTCCCTCTATAACGCCCTGCTACAGTACAGGCTTGGTCTGCAAAGGATCACTACCATGGGCAAATTCACAGAATTATAGTGCAGAAAGAGGCCATTTGACCCATCAAATCTGCACTCACCCTCCAAAGCGTGAAATTGTTGAATTGAATATTGAGCCCAGAAGGCTGTAGAGTTCCCAATTGGAAAATATGGTGCTGTTCTTCCAGCTTGCACTGAGCTTTGCTGGAGCACCACAACAAGCCTGAGACAGAGATGTTGGCCAGCCAGAACATAGTGATGTGTTGAAGCAATGGGCAACTTGACTCGCAGGGTCTTTTTTGTGAACAGAATACTGGTGCTGTGCGAGCAGCACCTAGTCGATTGTGAGCAGTGAGTACAGTAGACTAGATTGAGGAAAGTACAGGTAAAGCACTGCTTCACCTGGAAGGTATGTATGTGGAGGGAGTAAATGGACATGTGTTACACATTCTGCAGTTGCAGGGAAAGTGGCATGAAGCTGTTGAGGGACTGTGAGAGAGGAGGAGGAGTGGACCAGGGTGTCGCAAAGGGAATGGACCCTGTGGAAGGCTGTCAGGGGAGGGGAAGATGTGCCTGGTGGTGGCATCCTGCCAGGTGTACCCACATGGCCATTAATCATTACTGAGCTTTGCAAGCGAAGAAGCATCACATGGATAAAGGAGAATCCTATGTTCACAGAAGAGAATGCCAGCATGAGTATACAATATTTACATTTTACTTCGGATGTAAAAGATTTATAGGGACTCACCAGGTCGTTTGATGTCATTGGGTTTCTGAGCTGGAAAAGATAAGATTGAACCTACATTAAAGTGAGATGAAATCAGTTGAAAATCTCTTAATCCTTCTAAAGGATAGTTTAGTGAAACCAAGTCTCATACTGTGAGGGTTTTCTCCCATGTGAAAAACTGATAACTGCAAGCAGAATGCAAGAACTAGCGTGGATTATTTTATATTTCAATATTTAGTTGTATCCTTTCATTACTGAGGCTGTTGTAGCCATAATAGAAACAGGCATTCATTATCCAAGAGCTGAAACCCTAACTGATATGTGAAAGCTTAACTAGGATACAGTCCTGCTGTGAATACCCACATCCCTCCCAGTCAGTGTAACCTCACTGTGCACCTGTTAGCATCTTTAATGAGGATTATGGGGAATATGTCAGAGAGTCATAGCATCATAGAGAGGTACAGCATAGAAACAGGCACTTCAGCTGGACATTAACAGCATCTTTCCTGTAGAAGAGAGACCAAAATTGAATGCAATGTTCCAAAAGTGGACTAACCAATGTCCTGTACAGCCACACGACCTCCCAACTCTTCTAATCAATGTGCTGACCAATAAAGGCTAGTGTATCAATGCCTTCTTCCCTACCTTGTCTACCTGTGACTCTACTTTCAAGGAACTATGAACCTGCACTCCAAGATCTTGTTGTTTGACAGCAGTCCCCTGGATCTTGCCATTACATGTGTAAGTCTTGCCCTGATTTGTCCTATCAAAATGCAGCACCTCACATTTATCTGGATTAAACTCTCCCTACCACTTCTCAGCTCATCTGATCAAGCTCCTGTTCTACTCTGAGATATCCTTCTTCGCTGTCCACCACACCAATTTGGGTATCACCGGCAAATTCACTAAATCATCCGTCCTAACAGCCAAATCATTCATAGAAATAAGCAGTGGACCCAGCACTGATCCTTGCCGCACACCACTGATCACAGGTCTCCAGTCCAAAAGGCAACCATCCACCACCACCCTCTATCTCCTATCTTTCAGCCAATTTTGCTTCCAGCTGGCTAGTTCTCCCTGTATTCCATGTGATCTAATCTTGCTACCTAGTCTACCAAGCAGAGCCTTGTCAAAAGTCTTACTGAAATCCATACAGACAACATCCATTACTTTGCCTTCATTAATCCTCTTCATCACTTCTTCAAAAAACTCAGTTGAGTTTTTGAGGCATGGTTTTCCTTGCACAAAGCCATGTTCATTATCCCTAATTAGTCCTTGCCTTTCCAAACACATGTAAATCCTGTCCCATAGGCTTCCCTCCAACAACTTGCCGACCAATTGCAGGCTTACTGGTCTATAGGTCCCCAGATTTTCCTTCTCACCTTTCTTAAATAGTGGTGCCAGATTAGCCAACCTCCAGTCTATCAGCACCTTAACTGTGGTTATCAACAAAACAAATATCTCAGCAAGGGCTCAGCAATTACTTCCCTAGCTTCCCAAAATGCTCCAGGGTAAATCTGGTCTACTCCCAGGGATTTGTCCACTTTTAGGAAGTAAGTCACAGATTTAATGGTTTCCATTAGTACAAAACAAGCATTCAATTTTCATCATTTATGTCCCTCTAAATGAGAAAGCATACTTTATTTTTTCCCTTTAACAGAGATTTCCTGGACTATGCCAAGACTGCATCTGTAAAATCCTGTGGCTGAATTATGAATGGAACATAGGAGGCGCTGAATAGAGACAGTTCCTCATTGGTTACACCGGACAATTTGTACGAATTAGGCTTTAATCCAGCCAAATCAAATAGACTCCTGTCTAAACGAGGCTTTAAGTATTGTCTGCAGAATTAGTTTAGGGATTCTCATTCTAATTCCCAGGAGCCACTAGCGCACAAATCATTATTAACAAACCAGTTTTAATTCAACATTTCATTGAAAAGAGCCTAAAGACTGGCTGGGTTATGAATAGAATTGAATCCCTGCAGTGTGGAAACAGGCCCTTTGGCCCAAAAAGTCCACACCAAACCTTGGAGCATCCCACCTCACACCCATCCCCCCAATCTACACCTCCCCGAACTCTACCAGGTAGTTTATGGCAATACATGGCCACTCCACCTAACCTGCACATCTTTGGACTGTGGGAGGAAACCAGAGCACCCAGAGGAAACCTAGACAAAGGGAGAATGTGCAAACTCTACACAGACAGTCACCTGAGGCTGGAATTGAACCTGGGTCCCTGCCACTGGGCCACCATGCCACCCCATGGGTTATGGAAATGTTACACTGGGGTCATAAAACATTCCCTTCTCCATTTACCTGGAGATGATCCATGGACTCCAGCAATGACAATAAGTAGAACGCCCAGCATCTTCATTGCTTCTGATCAAAGAGCTGACTCTGACAGGTCAACACAGGTGTAGAAACACCTAGCATTAGCCTTTATAGTCCCAGATATATCACTATCAGCTACATTTTTAAACACACTAATCAGCGATGTGAGTCTGAGCTTCAAAATACCATTAGCTGCAGGTGCTGGTGAGAAAATGACCAGAAGCACAATCTATTTTAAAATTGCTTGGCAGAAAAAAATAGAACATGTGTTTTCTTTCTTTGAACCAGACCCATACCCAAACCTGACCTTGCCAGTAACATGTAAAGTGACTGAATTCACTCATTTTTCTAACAGTGTAGCCTGGTAATACAATTTTTCTCCCACAGATAATTTACATTTTATTTCCTTGAAATTTCAAGTCAACTTCATCTGCTCATTTCATTAGGGTGAAGGATATCAATGTTGAAGAATGTAACACTAACAATTTCTCTTAGAAACTATCTTCATAACATACATTCCCAGATTAGGCATAAAATGCATTATAGTACCCTCCATAATGCCCTGTTACAGTTCAGGCTTCGTCTGCAAAGGATCACTTCCACAGGCAAATTCATAGAATTATAGTGCAGAAAGAGGCCATTTAACAAATCGAGTCTGCACTCACACTTCAAAAGCATCCCACTCAGGCCCACCACCCCATCCACATAATCACACATTTCCCACGGCTGAGGAACATATTCCCATCGCCACTTTTCACCAGACACTCCAACCTCACTTTACATAATGGAGCACTTCTTGTCACATGAATTCCAAACATTATCACTTTTTCTGGTGATAGTCCTCCTAAAAGATATATCACCTCATCTCTCAACATCAAACATTGATGTAACCCCCCCATATCTCTTAAAATTGTAATGTTTGTTTCCTGCTCCTCCTAGCATATGTGAGTAAACGTTACCCACACAAATAAATTGGTTTAAGAAGATCTGGCACTTTCTTCTCAACCAATCTCTACCCAGGCTTTACATTCTGATGCAGCTTTTTAACTTCGACTGTGCTTCAAGCTTTCCTTGACCATTTCAATAAAACTCACTGTCTTATCTTGTTTTTCTACGTTTGTCTTTTCAGTGTTTTTCCTAAACCACCAACACTGCCACTTCATGTGGCCTTTTGTATTGCAGTGAAAACATCTGAGTTTTTTTCACTTCTCTTTCTCCTTCATGGGCTTCCTTTTTACCTGTGGTAAAAAATCTTCAATGAGATCTAATTTTCCCTTACCACCTGAGGATTTCTGTTTTGTCCAATTTCTATCCCTCATGGATTGAAATTGATGTTGGAAGCTAAACTTTGATTTATGAACCAATTCATAGTCATCAGCCATTTCAGCTGCTAATCTTGCCATTTCAACTCTCTGGTCTTTCATTATTTCAGTAAGTGAAGTTTTGAGCTCCTCCAAAATAATTGTCGAAGAGTGTCATATCTTTGTTCTATTTTCAATGCCCTTATCCACCTTGATCCTTTCAAACTCAATGTACGTCTGACCAGGGTTCCTCTTAGATTCCTCAAACATTATCTGTAGGCTTCCAGCATTAACTTAAGATGGCTTTCTTCACCTCTTCATATGCCCCAGATACTTCCTCTGATAGTGGTGCAGATACCTCACTAGCTCTGCCTACCAACTTTGTTAAGATCAACAAAACCCACAGGGTTACCACCTACTTAATTTGTTTAGCCACTTGCTCAAATGAAATTAAAACGCTTCTATATCCTTCTTGTCAAATTTAGGCAATGCTTGGATTTATTTAAACAGATTCCTACCAGGCTTTTGCCTACAGTGGGTATGCTCATCATCACTATCCTCCTCACTTTGCCTCCCTTCTTTCTTCACCTCACCCTTTTTAGTCGATTTTCCTAAGTGCCAACTCCTGAAGTTCAAACTCCCTCTCTTTCTGCTTTTCTTCTCTCTTTTCCTCTCTTTACACTCTCTCTTTCTCTGCTAGGGCCTTCCTCTCTTTTTCCTCTGCTTTTCATCGTAATTCAAACTATTTCATTTCCTTTTCATGTTTGAGCTACTTCATCTACAATTGAATTCTAGCCATTTCCAAAGATTCTGATGGCATTTCCAGCAAATTTAAGTGTTAACTTATTGCTGTAATTACCTCCTTTTCTCACAAAGGCAACACCAACTCCAGCTTGTCTGCCAATTCCAACAGCTTTGCCTTGTTCACTTTTCTTAAATCCCCTGAGGTTACTTCTTCCACCCCCTGAGAACTCTTAGTGACTGAAGGAACCATTACTACACACGGCACACCCTGTTTAAAACAACTGAGTTCAACACCCGTAGCAAGACTCTTGCACCTACCAATCGCCATCTTTGAGCCCAACAACCGTAAACCCAAATTGGAATTATAGATTTCAATCCCAACAAGAGCCCCCAATTCATTATAGACCAGGCTAGAACCCCTCAAAATATTTTAAGGTAGCCTTAACCCCAAGGTTTTATTATTTTATGAGTAGATGTGAAGTGCATGTTCCAGACATGATGCGACTCATTAAACCACTCAACATTTTACATACTCACTATGGCTAAAATACAAATTAAAAAAATTTAGAAAAACTTAATTGGAAAATTTAACCTACTACTAATTAACTGTTCCAATATAGTAATATCCCATAAACACACTCCTTGGCAAAAAGATAAAATCAAATACATATTCTTACATGTAATTCTCCAATCCAGAAGGACAGAAAATAAGAGAGAGATTTCAGAGAGTGTAGCAGCTATGAATCATTTACTGAAGCTTTCAACCCTCCTGGGACCCCTAACAGCTTCTGACTGCTTAAGCTTAAAAAAAAAGCTGGTTGGCATGGTCTGAAGAGCTGACCACTCCCCTTCCATTCTTACAATAGTTTTGAAAAACCAAAAGTTCTCATAAATGATTTTCTTAAGCTGTGTTTAGATTCGATTCCCTACATAAATGATTTTCTTAAGCTGTTTTCAGATTGCCTTTTTTGTAAACAAAGTCAGATGTTAAAGCAATGTGTGTATAGATGAAACATTGTTAGCAGATTAAAAATCATTCCATTATTAACTGTGAAAGTAGAAACCATATTAACATGATTAAATTACAATAATTACAACTGTAAATGAAAAAGCATTGACTTCACACTAAGCGCAAAATCAATTGCTCTTCTAATTCACAATAAAAACATACACGTTTTGATTAACTTTTACTTAGTTTATCAAACACATTTTCATTAGTTGGTATACATCAGAACATCACAGCATGGCTTCCATTATTATACAGATACAAAGCACTGTAAACTACCAAGACAATTGGCATATTGAGGTGTGCAAGTATGGGTGTGATGCAGATACCATAAAGACAATAAAAATTATCCAGCATTGTGGCAAAATAACTTTAGGCATTTAGCTGCAGCTATTATTTGGCCAAGCATCAAGCTTAAAAATTTGAAGAAATGACCAGGACTCAAAAGAAAAAGAAAAACCCCTGCATATATCAGATGCAGAGAACTGCATTTGTTTTAATTACAAAATCCTAAATAATACAAATTATGAATACACATGCTGGATTGCACCATACAGAAATGACATGCAGGCTAAAGGATGTCAGGAAGAACATCAGCTGGAATGTATTACAGCAACAACATAAACTGGAACATATAATGTTGAGAACATAGGCTGAAGATGATTATATCAGAAAGACATAGTTTGGAGTTTATCATGTAGGAAAATACATGGGTTGTAGCAAATCACAAGGATACACAACATAGGCAGACACGTACAACAAAAGGCAATACATTAGCTGGAATGTTACCACATGAACACCTAGGCTGGAGTTTATCACAGATGGGAAAAACACAGGCAGATATATGTTTCAAGGCAAGAATACTTTAAGAGGCTCATGAAATACAAATAGAATGAAGTGGCAGTTCATTAATGTCACATAATTACAGTATTAAGATATGTTCTGCCCTTGCAATACACTTCTTCAGGTTTATCTTGAGTGATTTTATTTTCAAGTTGGTGCAAGTTAACAAACCAGACAATAAAGTACTGTAGACACCAAGATTTAATTACATGATTTGATTTAAAATTAGTTTTCCAGTTAACGTGATGGTTAAATGTCAACTGAGACATACTTTTTGCAGAACTATATCTAAATACTTCGCTGTTGAGGGTTGATGACTGCTGCTCAGAGGCAAGGAAGAAATAGGTATTTTATGCTCAAAGCTCTATTATAAGAATGGATTGAGCCTCACACTGTTTATAGTGCAAAATGGGTCTGAAGAAGAAATTAACGTCAATTCATGCCTCCACACAAAATTTCCCCATCTTGATTTCCTCTGGTCAGCAGTTTTGAAGGATAAAACAATAAAGGAGGAAATAATTTTTAAAAATGAATGCAGAAATTATATTTAGGATTACATATTTTTCTCCTACCTAATTCTCTTAAAATCACTAATAATCTTCCATGAAGTTATGGCTCTTAAAACCTCAATTTTATCAAATATGGCCTCTTTATTTGAAAGTCCAAGGTCAAAACACACCTAAATAATAATGCTCTGCATAGCCAGTCCTGTCTCTATGAGGAAATATACCTCCCATTGCATCACAACCTTCAGTTCAACTATAAGCTGAATCAATATAGTGTATTTAAATGTGGAAAAAATCCAAAGGCACTCAGAGATGCAAACAGAAAAAAAACACTGGACTCTGCAAGGGTGCCTGTACTCACTGATGGGTTAGCCAAGGAGGCTATAGCTACTGTCAGTTGGAACTCCTCAACCTGCTGATCATTCAGCACCATTGATGAAAGTGGTATTCTATTAATATTGAATAAGGACCAAACTGGAACATAAAAAATGGTCAGCTAAATGTGGCACTCTAATTTTTGGAACCATGCTCTAGCATAAGTCAATGCTTTCAAAAATAAGTGAAAAAGAGAGGATACAATTCAAAAATGTAGATTAAAATAGTCATTTTCAAATTTAAGATTATTTCAGCCATTCATTTTTGACATAATTTAAGGAGGCAGTACTTCTCATTCCACCTATTATGTAATTTGCATCCTAGTTTTAGATAGTTCCTCTTTTACGTCTATGGGCAAATGTGAACAGTGATCTCTTGATGCATACTGCATTTGGCAGAATATTGTATTCAAGTACAACAATGTAAAATACAGTCCATAAAAAGCATGATTAGTGTGCCATGATTGCTAGGCCACTTGGGAATCTATTTCTGACATTTGCAGAATTTTTATTTTCTTTTGTTTCCATTTTTGATTTAAATCAATTCCATGGTAGATCTGTTTGCATGATTACAACAAAACCAGCACAGTACAATAAATATGTCCCTTTAGTTTTCAGCTTCTTAAAAAAGTGGAGGCCTGCATCCACTATTGTCCTCATTCACATGCTAATTTACTGTCAAAACTGGACAATCCTATTGCAAAGGCTTGCAGTGCACACATTGGGTAATTGTAGTCCATTGTGAAAACATCTTCTGCCACTCGTCCAAACTGCATCACAATGTAATCAGCTGGTAAGGAAAGCAGAAAAAGAGTGTTATTGTTTGTGAGGTAATTGTCTTTAACGTATTTCCTAATATAATTTTCTGTGAACTAGCTACACTGGCAGTACAAAATAAGTTAACTTAAGCAGAAATATCCACAGGTGAATTTTCAAGGCGGCTGTCAGTCATGTGCCAACTACCCCAGGATCAGCTTACTAGAGTGTGAACTAATCTGAATAAAAATAAATATATTATACCATTCAAAGAAACGCCCCAACTCTGGTGTACTGTGTATTACAATACCCTAACTTGAGTGACCATAAAGGATTTCCTTATGTTTCAGAACTCTCGATGCTTGACAGACTACATCGAATTGTGTAAACTTCTAAATTACTTCTGGAAACAACAGCCTAATTTGTGTTTTTCGCAAAAAAAGATTATCCCACATTCACTGGATTTCCCTGACTAGCAATTGCTAATTAATTGTTAGCTACTCTAAGACCTGTGCCAATATCCCAAAAGTAGCCATAAGCAGTCATGGCCAAGGGTAAGTTGCTCCTAATGTTTTTATTCCATTGGACAATCTAAAACTTTGAATGATTTAAATAGAAGCAGAAACAGTCTCTCAATATATCATTTTTCATTGCACCTGGTACACAATCTTTTTCTGGATGCAGCAAAAAATAATTGCCAGTGGAAACCTAATGCTTCCAGGTGACCACACTACAATAGTGTCCTAAGATTTCCCAAGGTATCCAGGACTGACGATAATTTGACAAGGGACAGCATATAAAGCCTTTTAAATTCCCTTTCTTCTGTCTGCATCTGTCATCCTCCCAAGATGCTAGCAGTGGGTTTGACCATAGTCCTGACGATTAGGGTAATTGTTCAGTTGGGACAAGCAGACTACAAAAGGAATGGAAATTGTGGATTGTAGTCTCCCTTTGGCACCTCAATAGAGATACACTAAATCAACCTAAACCACTGACAGGATATGTGACCTTTTGATTTGTTGGGCTCAACTATACTGTATCATTTCTGATCTATCAAAGCATCCAATAACTTAGTGCAATCCTCTGATGAACAAGCATAACTGCTGTAATCAATTAACAGATTGATAATCACCAGTACTTGATCCTAGGCTATTGTGAACATTGCTCACAATGATGTTATGAATTACTATTTACATATGAAAATCTGCACAACCATCATTATTCATGTTCTCATGACTTATGATATCCACGTGGCATCCTTATATTCATGTTATGTTGTAAAACAAACTACACTAATGGCATATTTTAAAAATAGGATAGCACTATTTGATTATTTTTTGCTAAAAGTTTATTATTGTTTAATAAACAGAGACACAAGCCAGAGTTACATTATCTGCGTGACAATATTGCGAGGAAAAGGTAATACATAATCCATCTTTCTCTCCCGACATTGTCAGTGATTTAAAGAGCTGGGCACTGGTTTCTACACCTGATGGTTTGCGCATTTTCATGCATAACATGGAGAAAGTAAGATTCAGCTTCTACTGATTAAGTTTAATTCCTCTGCAATGGAAGAGCCAGTGAGTATCAGAAAATAACTGGGAACTTCAGGCAGAGGAAGATGATGTGGAGGTAGACAGACTATGCCCATGAGAGAGCAGAGGTAGAGAGAAAGGGGGAAGAGACTTGCGCACACAGAATAAACAAAAGTTTAAAAGAGGAGCCAAAAGTGGGACACTAAACAGACACCATGAATCTAGGAGAATCCAAGTGGAGGTCTGGTAATTTCAAAAAAAAGTAGTAATGGCAGTGAAAATAATCCCACTTCCTCTTTTTAGCTGTGTGCAAACTCTCCACTCTTAGTAGGTAGCTGATGAGTATTATCAGACAAATGGTACTGTGAAAATGCAGCAGAGGGGGTACCAATGAAATTATCCCAATATATGCATTGAAGCCAATTTCAAATTTCAAATTTAAATGCCACAAAATGAATTTCCAATTAAATGGGGGATCAACAAGTATGATTTTCTGGTTAAATACTTACGATCATTATCATGAACAATCTGAAAATTCTTAACAGACGCCTGTGTAACTCTTCCATGGAAATTCAGCACATAAGACTGAGTGTCATCATTCCAAACAGGCACCTTGTTGTGCAGCTCAATTAAATTTTCCATGTTTCTGTTCTGCCACATTAACAGTAAACTTTCGTGCTCCTGTGGGAATGTTTGAAAGCAATCACTGCAGAAAATTGCAATATATTCAGCACTGAGAACTGAGATGAGATAACACAGAACTGGAGAACCAGGCAACTGCAAAAACGAAATTGCCCAGGTTGTGGGATTGATGTGTTATATAAACTGATATATAGATTAATATGTTAGATCTTTCATAATTGCTGTTATGTCAATTGTGGCTTTGTAAAGAAAATGCACAGAAAATGTTTATAAATATTAAAGTATTAAATTGCTAAATTTCAATTTACAATATATAGCCAGCTGCAGATTTGTGTAGAAAAGGTGAGAATGCAATGAATTTTTGCAACCTCAGTGATCCAAATTCCAACCACTTTTATTTAGGTAAATTTGGCTTCAAGTTTATACTTTTTCTATTTTCAATTGGAAATGCCGCAATTAACTGATCTTTATGAAAGATTATCCTTAGAAAAAAAAACAATACAAGGATTCAAAATGCCTTTATTCTGGTATAAAAAATTACACCAGAAGTTGAATTTCTTCTATGCAATGAGACCTTTAAACTCGATGGGTACATAAGGACATGAGCATTATAACATTGGACAGCCTGCCCCTGGTGAATGTTGGTTCACCTAGCTGACAAAGGTTAAAACATGGTTAGCACAGAGATTTTATGAATTTATGTCCCTCTATTTCATGGTGTCACTTATTCATCCCAAAGTATACAGTTCCACTATGCTTTCTGATTTAAAGTTATTGACCAAAACATTAACCTTGCTTTTCTCTGCAAAATGCTATCTAACCTCCTGAGTATTTCCAGAATTTTCTGTTTATAACTTCAAAGTTACAGCATTCACAGTATCTTGCTACTGTATTAATTTCAAAAATTTCTGCATTAAGCTTCTGAAGAATCTTTGCTCCTGGCAGAAACTTTTATCCAGTCTAGATTCAAATTTAAGTCTAACAAGTCAAAGCAATAATTCACCTAGTATAGTACACCTAGATTCTATCTTACACATATTTTAAATACATTTGCAAACAGATACTTTAAATATATTTTCAGAATATCTGTTTTCTTACTGAAACACTATTTAATTTGTGTTCCTACTGTACCTTGAAACCTGCCTGGAATAGTTTCATTGGAACTTATTATAATGAAATTAAGATCTACCTTTTTTTTTAATAGACTTACATTGCGAGGTCTGATGGGGACTCGCTCATGATTCATGCTCATACCTGGAATGACAACAGTCATTTTCCGTGGCCCTTTAAAGCCAAGAACATTGGTCTCCTGGAAGGAATGAAAGTTGAAACTTGTGTTAATAATACTTTAGCCGTATTATTCATGAACATCGAATCTTTCATTGACTGTTCCCTTATACTATTGAGGAAATTTCTGATCAGACAATGATTACTGTAATAATTAGTTTTTGTACTATTGAAATTAACAGGCTTGGAAACAAAACATACATTTGGAGGATACGATTTTGGAGTGAGGTCATGTAGATCAGCAGATTTCTGCCCAAAGATACCACACGATTAACATAAAAGTACCATGTACGGAGGAATAACACTGAATGTGAAATGTTGCACACTGAGGAGTAGTGTCGAATCTAGTAGCGTGGCACCTGCAGATAATTAATGTGTCAACACCCATAGGTAATGTGCTCTTGTTACACAGAACCATTGACATTACTCTGAATACATATTACTTATTATAATTACTTCTGAGATTTAAAAAAAAAATAGATGTAGCTACTTCCCCAGTTTGGATATATGCCGCTACAATAATTTTACCTTTTTTTTGTGAAGGCAAAGGATGTTTATTACTGAAAAAAAGAAACATTCCCTGTTCACACGATGTGGATGGAGATCAGAATGAAGGATATGCTGGCAAGCTCTCTGAGCAGAGTTACCTGTATATTGTTAATTAGTGCAAAGCTACAAGCAGTTCTGTACTGAAGCATTATCCCTGACTTATAAGCATGATAAAGCAATCCAAACTTATTTAATCTCAGACCCACATCAATGTTCAGATGGATAAGGATGGCAGATTCAATTGCTGAAAGTTAGTTTTTGAATCAGATGGATTTTAAAACAAACTAGTCGCCCTGTTGCTACCATCGTAGAGTTAAAGTAAGGAACCTTTTTCGGAACAACTATACATTATCTGCACCCAATTCTGCATAAAATTTTGTTTTAGTTCATGGTATTTTTTTAAAGTGAAGCTGAATGGACCATGCATAACATCGCAGAAAAATTGCCTGCATCTACTCTTCATCACTATTTTTCCCATTTAATTTCCATTTCTCTACGTGGATCACATAGGAAATAGTGAATACCCAGCAAAATCATTACATATTTTTTGATAATATTGCACAGAGTATAACAGCACAACTGAGAGCAGATCCATAAGCTTTCGGGCACTATTTAACAGGGTATCCAAATTATGTATAACAGACTTAGAACAATAAAATTATTTGGGGCAGCACTGTGGCTCTGTGGTTAGCACTGCAGCTTCAGAGCGCCAGGGACCCGGGTTCGTTTCCAGCCTCAGGCGACTGTCTGTGCAGAGTTTGCACATTCTCCCCGTGGGTTTCCTCCAACAGTCCAAAGATGTGCAGGCTAGGTGGATCGGCCGTGCTAAAATTGCCCGTAGTGTTCAGGGGTGTGTGGGCTCTCGGGGGATGGGTCTGGGTGGGATGCTCCAAGGGGCAGCGTCGACTTGCTGGGTTGAAGGGCCTGTTTCCATACTGTAGGGAATCTAAAGTAACCTAATCTAAAATATTTCTATGCTGTAATACTTACATAGCAAATTGCAGCTAACTCCTGTCTGGTATTGGTTTCATCAAGCAACCCAACTGCTTTTGCAGGATTTACTCCATTGTCATAAATTGTAAACTTGGTTCCCATTAAATTTGACCTGGCAGACAAGAAAATGCAACACAATATGAACAATCATACACAGTAAAGGCACAATGATCAAATATTCTGAAATGAACAGACGTAGAAAATTTTGACTGTTTATTAGCACCAATAAAAATTAATAATCATACAAGTAATGTGCTGATAGTTCAGTAGCATTGTCATCCTTTTATGCCACACTCTGTAATGTTCATTTCAAAATCACACACAGCAGCCTACTCTAGTTCTGCTTCCACGCGAATAATAGTAAAGTATTTACAGTGCAAACATAGACCATTTGACCCAACAGGTCCATAATGTTTTCTTTTATTCATTCACAAGATGTTGGCATCACTGGATAGGTCAGCATTGCTTATCTCTAATTACTCTTGACAAGTTGGTGGTGAGCTGTCTTCCTGAACCACTGCAGTCTTTGGGGTTAGGCACTGTGCTTTTAGAGAGGAAGGTCTAAAATTTTGTCAGTGATAAAGCAAGAGTAGCTATATAATTCTAAGTCAGGATGATGTACACCTTTAACGTGAACTTAGAGGTGGTGCTTTTCCCCTGTATTTGCTGCCCTTGTCCTTGTAAGTAATGGAGGTTGAGAGTTTGGAAAGTGCTTTTGAAAGAGGCTTAAGCAAATTGCTGTAGTGCGTCATACACATAATACACACTTTTGCAACTGTTTATCTGTGTTGAAGGTACCAATGTTGAGGATAATGGATGGGGTGATCATCCATCAGTCCACTTTATCTTGGATGGTACTGAGCTGTTTGAGATGCACACGTCCACTAGTTAAGGGGAGAGTATTCACTCATACTCCTTGTAGATTCTGGACAGGCATTTGGGAGACAGGTACTGGTAGCCATAGCATTTGTGTGGCTGGTCCAATTTGGTTTCTGGCCAATAGTAATGCTGAGGATATTGAAACTGCAGGATTCAAAGGTAATGCCAGTGCAATTTAAGCAGGGGTAATTACACGCCCTCTCATTTGAAATGGTCATTGTCTGGCATGTGTGTGGTAAAAATGTAACTTGTAAATTGCCAGCTCAAAGTGAATAATTTCTGGGTTGTGATGTATATTGACATGGGCTGTTTAGTATCTGAGGAATTGTGAATGGTGCTGAGCACTATCCAACTATCAGCAAACATCACCACTTGACCTTATGGTTGAAAGAATGCCTTTGGTGAAGCAGCTTAAGATGGCTGGGCCTAGGACACTGCAGTGATGACCTGGGACATGGATGATCATCCTCCAATAACAATAACCTTATGCTAGCAATGACAAAACCAGCAGAGAGTCTTCTCCCGATCCCTACTGGATTCAGTTTTCTCGCTAGGCCTCCTTGATGCAAGACTTTGTCAAATCACATTGTAGAAATTATAAAATGAAGGAAAACTTCAAAACTGGGAACTCCAAACTAGGACCACACTGAAGCCATGCAAATCTTTTCTTTTGGGCATTTCTTTAACTGCTTTACCTTGTTTGAATTTGGACAGTTTGTTGGTTTAGAAGGGGCTGATTTTGATGTAGTAACTTTATTAATGGTTAAGTCTTAACCAGAACACCAAGATTCATTAATAGCAACAAGTAGAGACAGAGAAGAATTTGTTAAAACAAGGCATATATTGTAGGAAAACCTAAAGATGCTTGAGGATGCTTCCACAGAAGCCCAAAGACCGGCTTGAGAAATCATTGCCTCATGAATAAGGCATTTACATTGGCTTTGCAGTTATACCCTACGGAATGGAATCAGCATTGGATGCTAGTGTTAAGAGTTATCTCCTCTTAATTAATACATCGTGATGGATGTTGGAGCTATGGAATTGGACACCAATCCAATTCTAATGTGAGTAACAATTACTACCATATCAAGTGAAATACAGCGTGACAAAAGAAAAACCTGTTTATGCTTCTCCAAACAGCTTTCCCAAGATACGGACTGTACAAGTAACATATAAAAGTTAAACATTACTTAATGCCAGCCTGACAATATCCACTTAGCCAAACACAAAAGTACACCTTATATATGTAATGGTGGAGCATTGCTATTCCTTATACTAGCCACTTTTACACCATTCCTGAGTTAAGATCATTAAGTGCGACTTTTTTTCTTGATTTTTGGATACTGAGAGAAATTGTTTTAAAAACTTATATCACGTGTACTTTTTTCTCATCAATTTCACCAAGTCTCCGAGGGCAAGGACACTACACAAATCCACAGCCCTGAAAAGGTCTATTCAAAATGAAAGCTGTAAACTGTATTAGTACCTGTTCAGTAATTCCTCAAAGTGCATTATTTAAACAAACTAACTACTTTAAATCATTTTAAGTCATCAATGCCTAATAGATGTACCAGATACACAACCTAATATAAATTAATAAAACATACTTATGCAACTCAGCAGCATTAATTATGTCAGCACACAGGTCATTTACCAAAGGTTGAAATGTAAAATCCTTTAGCATGTGTATATTATGTTACATAAAACATATAATTATTAATTTACAATCTTATCAAAATATAACAACCTTAATTTCCCTACGTAGCTGTCAGCTTCTCGTGACAAGTCTGTTGCATCAACAGATATCAGATAATTGGAAGTTTTGCTCTTTTTCCTTTTTCTTCCAGCTAACAGAAACACCTGTGTAAAACAAAGCAAAACATATTTTAGACGTTCCTTTCATCACAAACAAATAGTCAGTTCCCCCAACTCAACAGCAACCTACTAAAAAAAATATTATATCATTAACCGGTCATGCAACACCAATACTGCAAAAACATGAGCATCAGACATAAGGAAAACAACGTATCTGTAAGGCTGAACTGCAACAACCATACACATGAAAGCAACAAGAAAAATGTATAGTTACTTTGAAATTTTTGGCAAATCTGTAATCGTTATCAAAAGTTATCAAATAACTTTTAAAAGTTTGGATCAGTTGCAAAGGAATCAACTACAAATTTTGCATGATAAGAAATATTTATGTGACTTGCTGGGTCTTACCTGGAAGCAGTAGCAACAGTGACAATATGAAAAACTGGAGGCCACAGACAAGGAAAGGAAAAGGAGGGGGGAAAAAAGATAGCTGGAATGGAGAGCTCAATTGATTTCTGCAAGTAAGTGTGCTATATAGGTCACATTGCACAGATGGAATTTATCTAAATAGAAACTGCTGCAAGCACTACATCAGTTAAATCCTTGGAAGAAAGGAACTGGAATGTAGCTTAGAAGGCCTGTGTAACTGAAACTGGAATACTGCTTGAACTGTAGATCTGGAATTGAAATTGTTCAGATTGTCCCTAGTGACCCCATTTTACTGCTTCAAACTTTGTGTAATCTCAGAATGAGAATGCAAGATGATATGAGTGATTTGCAGAGCAGGGCTTGCAATCTCCAGTTTGGGAACCTGTGACCTACAATAAGATAATCATGAGACACAGTGATATCTCGCATTCAATCTGAAACTTAAGTACACTCCAACCAGGATTTTCCAACTGATAGCTGTGTGGTTTACATCAATTTTGATGTGTCTTTGAGGTCAAAATACAGGAAGTGAAATCTTGTTCAATAAGTTTCTTCATTTAGGGGTTGTTCACTAAATTTGACTTATTTGGTTTTCAGACTCCCGTGGGAATCATAACTAAATTCCAATTTAAAACAGCAGCGTGCCACAACGATCGGTGCTTAGTCAGCCGCTTTATCATCGTTTTTAAAAATGATTTGGATCTGAACAGAGGAGTTATGGTTTGTAAGTGTGCTGATGGCGCTAAAATAGAAGGTGTAGTGGATGGCAAAGGTTAGCTCAGAGTACAATGGGGTCTTGATCAGATGGGCCAATTGGCTGAGGTGTGGCAGGTGGAGGTTAATTTAGATAAACGGAGGTGCTGCATTTTGGTAGAGCAAATCATGGTAGGACTTGTACACTTAATAGTAAAGTGTTGCTGAACAAAAAGACCTTGGAGAGGAGGTGCATACCTCTTTGAAAGTGCTGTTACAGGTAGTTAGGATAGCGAAGGTGGTGTTTGGTGCATTGACTATAGGAGTTGGGAGCTCATGTTGCAGCTGTACAGGACACTGTTTTGGCCACTATCAGAATATTGCTGCAATTCTGGTTTCCCTGCTATAGAAAGGATGTTGTGAAATGAGAAAGGGTTCAGAAAAGATTTACAACGATGTTGCCAGGGTTGGAGGGAGAGGCTGAATAGACTGGGGCTACTTTAACTGGAGCGTTGGAGGCTGAAGGGTGACCTTATTGAGATTTATAAAATTATGAGGGGCATGGATAGGATAAATAGGATTGCTCTTTTGCCCAGGGCGGGGAGTCCAAAACTAGACAGTATAAGTTTAAGGTGAGAGGGTAACGATATAAAAGTGACCTAAGGGGCAACATTACACACAGAGGGTGGTGCATACATGGAATGAGTGCCAGAGGAAGTGGTGGAGGCTGGTACAATTACAACATTTAAAAGGCATCTAAATGTGTATATGAATAGGAAGGGTTTAGAGGGGTAAGGGTCAAATACTGGCAAATGGGACTAGATCTACATAAGATATCTGGTCTGCAGGAATGAGTTGGACCAAAGGGTCTGTTTGTGTGCTGTATATCTTTATGGCTCTATAATCGATGCTGGAGCCGACATGCATTGTATATGTGAACTAATGGCTTGGCAAGAGGAGGAGCAGAAACCCTGGAGTCATTGCCAATTGTTCAAATTGCTCAGGTGAACAAACTGTGACAATGTACGCTCAAAGGGTGAAGCAATAGCTGTACGATCTATGGTGACACCAAGGCTTCAAAGCTTCAATGACAGAAAAAATTCCTGTATCAGTGAAGAAGTAAAATCTGTGTGTTAATCTTTCTTTCTAATACTATATAATGCAATTTGGCCAGCTCTACCACTTCCCAACCTCCAATGCAGTGACAAAATTCCACACCATCACTCATTCCAACATACAATTGGAATTTAAACTCAAGAAATGAATTGCACTAATCCAATACATCATACTGTTCTTTAGAACTTTTGAATGTATTCTCCTTCCCTTTTCTTCCATCACAGGAAACTCTTCTAGAGATTTAATATGAACCTCTATGTATTATCCAAACAATTAATAAAGATGGAGATGTCAGTCTTGAGCATACAACAGACCTTTGTTGGTATCATGCAATTTTTTCAGCATTTACATTATTTCACGATCATTTAAGATTTCAATGCTTCTGTCTATTCAGGCAACAAGAGATAACAATGTAACTACTTTTCTCTAAAAAATTTCGCCGACACCCCCATAGTCAGCCCTTAAGTTTGATTTGAAATACTTATAAACATCAATGCCATTAGTGTTTGTGAATTAATTCTTCATGGTTCTCAATCTAATTTCACAGCTACAAGCAGGGTTTCCCTCACTTTTTTTCCATCGTCACGTTCAAGATGCATGAAATAAGTTGGGTAGAGACCACGGTCCATTCCCTTCTTATCCCGGGTGATCCTGCATTTGACTGTTATTCCACGAGGGGCAGGCTTCAATGCAAACTCCTCCAAATTGTCTATTTCAATCAAGTTTAGGCCAGATCCAGGAGAAGGGAGTGAACCAGCAGTTGGTTCCTAGAAATTCGAAACAAAGAACTCAATATAATGTGTGTTAATGCTATAAAAACAGTTTCTGAAACTCAAATAGCTGCTTAGAGAAATCCTTTCTTGGATTATATTTACGTAAATATTTCATGTTACATTAATATTAAAATACATTTCTGTAATCCTTTTATATTCCATGGAAAGTTCTGGGCTTTGGTCAGAGACATTCCTAAAGAATTGAGTTGCGACGTCATTTATATCATCAGTGAGAATACATCCAAATCGTTCAAACAAAATTGTCCAAACACATTTCAAAATGGGTTCCTCACTAGGGTAGCGCACTGGAAATCTAGCTCCTCTTTTTCCGGAGTCTTCACAAAACTTAGGAATTCTATCAAAGCATGTAAAATTGCCCAATCTACCCATCTTCTAGCCCTTAGCTAACATAAGTATCAATCATACAGTTAGACATAAAACAAAAATGGCGTTATGGATAAGGGGAAAAAACTGGGAAGGCAGTTAAGTGGTAAAGAGATAACAAAATGCAAAGCTGGATGATAACAGCAGGCCAAGTAGCATCTTAGGAGCACAAAAGCTGTCATTTCAGGCCTAGATCCTTCATCAGAAAAGGGGGATGAGGAGAGGATTCTGAAATAAATAGGGAGAGGTGGGGAGGCAGACCGAAGATGGATAGAGGAGAAGGGGGGTGGGGGTAGGTGAGAGGAGCGGAGGGTAGGTGAGAGGAGTGGGGAGGTAGGTGAGAGGAGTGGGGAGGTAGGTGAGAGGAGTGGGGAGGTAGGTGAGAGGAGTGGGGAGGTAGGTGAGAGGAGTGGGGAGGTAGGTGAGAGGAGTGGGGATAGGTTAGGAAGGCGGGGACGAGCTGGGCTGGTTTTGGGATGTAGTGGGGGTGGGGAGATTTTGAAGCTGGTGAAGTCCACATTGATACCATTGGGTTGCAGGGTTCCCAAGTGGAATATGAGTTGTTGTTTCTGCAACCTTTGGGTGGCATCATTATGGCACCGCAGGAGGCCCAGGATGGACAGTCACCTAAGGAATGGGAGGGGGTGTTAAAATGGTTCACGACTGGGATGTGCAGTTGTTTATTGCGAACCGAGCGTAGATGTTCTGCAAAGCGGTCCCCGAGCCTCTGCTTGGTTTCCCCAATGTCCAGGTAGCCACAACAGGTACAGCGGATGCAGTATACCACATTGGCGGATGTGCAGGTGAACATCTGCTTGATGTGGAAAGTCTTCTTGGGGCCTGGGATGGGGGTGAGGGAGGTGGTGTGGGGGCAAGTGTAGCACTTCCTGCAGTTGCAAGGGAAAGTGCCGGGTGTGGTGGGGTTGGATTGGACGGGAGTGTGGAGCGGACAAGGGAGTCCCGGAGAGAGTGGGCTCTCTGGAAGGCAGACAACGGTGGGGATGGAAAATTGTCTTTAGTGGTGGGGTCGGATTGTAGATGGTGGAAGTGTCGGAGGATGATGCGTTGTATCCGGAGGTTGGTGGGGTGGTATGTGAGGAGTAGGGGGATTCTCTTTTGGCGGTTATTGCGGGTCAGGGTCTGAGGGATGAGTTGTGGTTTAAGTGGTCCCTGTTTACTATGGAGAAGGATATGAAAGATAGAGAATATGGAGGATTAAATAGTGACATCTTGAAAAATATCCATATTACAAAGGTGGTGGTGCTGGCTGTCTTAAAGCATGAAAGATGACTAAATCCCCAGGACTTGATCAGGTGTACCCTAGAACTCTGCAAGAAGGTGAGATTTTCGAATCATCAATAACAGCAGGTGAGGTTCCGGTTGGCAAACCTGGTGCCACTATTTAAGAAAGGTGTTAATGAAAAGCCAAGGAACTATCGTCTGGTGAGCCCGAAACCAGTGGTGGGCAAGTTGTTGGAGGGAATCCTGGGGGACAAGATTCACATGCACTTGGAAAGGCAAGGCTGATTAGGGATTGTCAACATGGCTTTGTGCTTGGGAAATAGGTGTCACACTGACTAGAATGAGTGAGTTTTGAGAAGATTTGTAGCTCAGGTTGAGGTTCTGGATGTGAGTTTGCTCGCTGAGCTGGAAGGTTAGTTTTCAGACGTTTCGTCACCATTCTAAGTAACATCAGTGAGCCTCCGACGAAGCGCTGGTGTTATGTCCCGCTATTTATCTGTTTAGGTTTCCCTGGGTTGGTGATGTTATTTCCTGCATTGGTGATGTCATTTCCTGTTCTTTTTCTCAGCATCATCATCATGGCTGATCAACATCAACCTGGCCAAAGAAACACTGACTACACTATTAGAAGAACCAAAGACACATACACCAGACACCACCAACCTCATCAGCAAGGACAACATCATCAAGCTAGTGGACCTATGCCTCACCACCCATTTCACTTTCAATAACAAAACCTACAGACAAACCAACGGTACACCCATGGGATCTCCGATATCAGGGTTCTTAGCAGAGGCAGTAATGCAGAGACTCGAACAAACAGCTCTGCCAATCATCCAACCCAAACTTTGGGCCCGCTATGTGGATGACACCTTTGTCATCACTAAACAAAACAAATTAGAGGAAACCTTCAAGACCATCAATAATACCCTTTACTGGCATAACATTCACAAAAGAGGAGGAAAACAACAACAAACTGCCATTCCTAGATGTCACAGTAGAGCGAACAGTCAATGGGGAACTTCAAACCAGCGTCTACAGGAAAACAACACATACGGACCAAATACTGAACTACAGGAGCAACCATCCCAACACCCACAAACGAAGCTGCATTAGAACATTATTGCAACGAGCCACCACACACTGCAGCACAGAGGAACTACGCAGAGCAGAGGAAAATCACCTATACAGCGTATTCAAAAAGAATGGGTATCCTATGAACACAGTCCGCAGATTCCTCAGCAACAAACCCAAACAAACAGACAAAACGGGCCCAGAAACCATAACCACTCGCCCCTACATCAAACACATTTCCGAAATGACTGCCAGACTACTCGGACCTCTTGGCATCATGATAGCCCACAAACCCACCAACACACTAAAACAGCAGCTACTGAACTTAAAAGACCCTATACAGACAACAAGCAAAACAAATGTCATCTACAAAATACCTTGCAAGAACTACGACAAGCACTACATTGGACAAACAGGCAGAAAGCTAGCCACCAGGATACATGAACATCAACTAGCCACAAAACGACATGACCCACTATTGCTCGTATCCTTACATACAGATGAGGAAGGACACCACTTTGATTGGGACAACACATCCATCCTAGGACAAGCCAAACAGAGACACACATGAGAATTCCTAGAAGGATGGCATTCCAACCGGAACTCCATCAATAAACACACTGATTTGGAGACAATCTACCATCCCCTGAGAAAAAGAACAGGAAATGACATCACCAACCCAAGGAAACCTAAACAGATAATTAGAAAGCCGGACATAACACCAGCGCTTCGTCGGAGGCTCACTGATGATGTTACCTAGAATGGTGACTGATTATCTGGGAACAAACCTTCCAGCTTAGTGAACCAGCTTACATCCGGAACAAAATAAAGACCCACTCTTTTGTGGACCGAGAGGAGGAGAGTGCTGTGTTGGAGGTGGAAGGAAGACGTCGGGTTGGCTGTGCACCCTTGCAACTGGTGGATCTGAATGCTGGCTTCAGCCTAATGCTGGTTCAGGGGAGCAGCTAACCTGCAACGATGGCTGCGGCAAGTGCTCGTGCCCCAGGTCAGGGAGTCTGGAACACCATCCGTGTTTCTGTGAAGAAGGTGGATGAAGGTGCACCTGTGGACCACACCTTCTTCGTGAAGAGGGTCCTATTGGACTGTTGTGGGTTCACTGCTGTGGACATTTACTGCCTGCAGGATTTCCCCGGAGGAGGTTTTTACGATGTAACCTTCAGGAGCGCCAAGCTTTGTGAGCGCTTCCTGGAGGTTTTCAAGGAGAAAGGAGGTGGGGGCCCCCTCTCTGTATTGACCGCTGTCCCACTGTTTGTGATGCCAGTGCAGAGGAGCCGTATGGTGACTGTACACATGTACAACCCGCATGTGCCAGCAGTTGATGTCCTGACCTTCCTTGGAAGGTATGTGAAGGTGGAAGGGGACCTAACCGACATCATGGACCCCTTTGGCATCTGGACCAGTAAGAGGCAGGTCAGGGTGACGCTGAGGATGGGCTCGGACGGGAATGTCGTACACCCACCTTCCAGCTTCGCGATCGGCGGGAGCAAGGGCTACCTGACGTACACAGGGCAACCTAAAGTCTGCCATGCCTGTGGTAGGTCAGATCACGTGGCGGCCGAGTGCAAAGCCACCATCTGCAGGAACTGCAGGGAGGAGGGACACCTTGCAAAGGATTGCCCACAAGAAAAAAAGCTGCAACCTTTGCGGGGAAGCGGGCCACCTCTATAAGGCATGCCCGCGGCGGGGGACCACCTACGCCCAGGTCGCCGGCAGGGGCAATGCGGGGCCAGCCCCCCCGGAGGAGAGGAAGGCACCAGGGCCCTGCAAGGACCCCACTGATGTGCAGGAGGGCCAGGTCGTGCAGGAGGGCCCAGCCCCGCGGGATGGGACCGAGGCCAGCAAAGCACCCCTCCAGGCTCCGCTCCGCCCCGACAACCCAGAGTTGATGGAGATGGCGACAGGTGACCCAGGGGAGTGGGCTACGGTCCAGAAAGTGAGGAGGAAGGCGCGTCGCGGGCCCAGGAACTGCAACCATCAGGCGGGAAGAGGCAGCTACAGGGGGGCTATAAGAGCTCCTCTGAAGAGGGAGATCCATTGGGGGCCCGCCCAAAGCAGAAGCTAAAGATTTCAAGGGAGAAGGAAAGCAGCACCCCGCTTCCAGGTGACGGGAGGCATCCTGAGGCTCCCTCCGACGCCCAGTCAAGTGCTGCTGGGGCACTGGAGGGCCCCCCGGAACTTCCAGGTGGGAAGGAGGAAACAGCGTGTCCACAGCCTGACACAGAGCCGGACTCTTCTGCCTCCGTACCCCTGACGGGGGGATGCCACCCAGAAGGCAGCACGGATGGTTTCCTGAGCCCAGAGAGCATCCAGCAGTTAGCCCAGGCAATGGGCATGAAGCAACAGATGGAGGGGCTGGACCTTGGACTTGGGGAGGGTACTGCGGTCACTGCCCACAATGGGGGTACGAGTTGCGAGCATTAATGTGCGCAGTGTCAAGTCCACGTTGGCCTACCTGACCACCATCAAGGCAGACCTCCGGTTTCTGCAGGAGTGTGGGATACCGCACCTCAGCAGGTACAGGAAATGGTCCGGCGCCTGGACCTGTGGGCCTTCAATCGCGTCGGGGGGGTAACGACTGTCGCTCCTCGGGCCTGGCTATTCTGCTGCGGGGGCGCAACTTCACCATCTCTCAAGTTCAGGAGGTGGTGGTGGGGGCGGCGCCTCCTAGTGGCTGACATCACCTACAGGAACACTCCCCTGAGGCTGATCAACATGTACGCCCCAGCGGTACGGAGTGAGCCGTTGGCCGTCCTGCAGCGGCTTCCACCCCTGCTGGCTACGTCCAGGCCGGTCATCCTAGGCGGGAGACTTCAACTGCATCATCGATGCAGATGGAAGATCTGGCATGGGGACAGTGGGTGGAGGGAGTCAACTGGACGTCACGTCCAGATTCCTGATGGGCACGGTGAAGGACGCCAAGCTGCTGGACGTCTTCAGCACCCCTGCAGACGGAGCACAGCGGAGGTACACCTGGTCGCGGCCAGAGGGGTCTATTCGCTCAAGGACAGACTTCCTGTTTGTGTCATGGACATTCTCGGTCAGGTCCACCGGCGTCAAGTTGGTGTTCTTCTCTGACCACTGCCTCCTGCTGGCCGACTGTCACTTGCCGGCTGAGTGGTCGTCCTGTAAGGGGACGTGGAAGCTCAACACGACTCTGTTGACCCCAGAGAACGTCGAGGAGCTAAAGAGGGGGTACGCCGGTTGGAGAACCGTGAAACCCCTCTGAGTCTCCAGGCGACTGGTGGGAGACGGTGAAGGAGAACATCAAGAGGTTCTTTGTCCTCAAAGGTGTTCGGAAGGTGAGAGAGAGAGGCGGGGAAAGCTGTCGCGACTCCAGAAAAGGGTGCAGAACCTGCTCCTTCTGCAGTTGATGGGGGTCGATGTCACGGAGGACCTCCGCGAGGTGAGGGGCCAGCAAGCCTCGCTCTTCACTGTGGAGGCCTCCAGGATAATCTTCCGGTCCAGGGTCCGCTCCGTGGAGCAGGATGAGACGTGCTCGCGTTTCTTCTTTCATAAGGTGCACAAAGACAGCTCTGTGCTTAGCCAGCCGAAGGAGGACGACGGCTCGGTGACATCACCTCGGCCCGACATTTTGAGGATCAGCAGATCCTTCTATGCCGGACTGTACGACACGAAGCCCATGGACAGCACGGCCTCCGAGTCGTTCCTGTCGTCTATCACGGAGGTCTTAGACGACGGCACGAGGGAGTGGCTGGACTGGCCGATATCCCTGGATGAGCTGACCACAGCCCTCAAGTCCTTGGAGAGGAATAAGACTCCCGGGAGTGACGGCTTACCGGTCGAGCTGTATTCCACTCTGTGGGACCTGGTCGGCCAGGACCTGCTGGAGGTGTACGATAGTGCGCTTCGGGCAGGGGGAACGTGCAAGTCCATGAGGAAGGGCATCATCACCCTAATTTACAAGAGGAAGAGGGAGAGGGAAGAAATTAAGAATTGGCATCCCATTTCACTATTGAACGTGGACTACAAAATCCTGGCCAAGGTCATAGCCAACTGGGTCAGGTCTGCCCTGGAGTCGGTGATTCACCCTGACCAAACCTGTGCTGTGCCGGGCAGGAAGATCGCTGAGAGCCTCGTGCTCATCAGGGATACGATCGCCTACGTGCAGGACAGGCGGGTGGACACCTGCCTCGTCAGCCTGGACCAGGAGAAGGCCTTCGACAGGGTCTCTCATGCTGACTTGAGGGACTCCAAATTGGGGTTCGGGGAGGGCATTCGCAATTGGATCCGGCTGCTCTACACCAACATTGTTAGCGCAATCTCGATCAACGGGTGGGAATCGGACAGTTTTCCCGTCAGATCTGGAGTCAGGCAGGGCTGCCCGCTCTCCTGCCTTGTTCGTGTGCTGTGTGGAGCCCTTTGCCGCGTCCATCAGGAAGGACGTGAGCCTGAAGGGCGTGACTATCCCAGGCAGTGGAGGCCTTCAGGTCAAGACCTCCGTGTACATGGACGACGTCGCCATCTTCTGCACCGATCGTCGATCGGTGAGTAGGCTGTTGGACATCTGCGGCCAGTTTGAACTGGCCTCGGGTGCCAAAGTCAATAGGGGTAAGAGCGAGGTCATGTTCTTCGGGAACTGGGACGACCGCTCCTTCATCCCCTTCACCGTCAGGACAGACTACCTGAAGGTGCTGGGTGTTTGGTTTGGTGGAGCTACGGCGTGCACTAAGACTTGGGAGGAGCGTATCACCAAAGTGAAGCAGAAGCTGGGCAGGTGGACGCTCCGGTCCCTCTCCATTGCGGGTAAGAATCTGGTTGTCAGCTGCGAGGGGCTTTCGGTACTGTTGTATGTGGCGCAGGCCTGGCCTATTCCCTGGACCTGCGCGCTGTGGTCACCCGGGCCATCTTCCACTTCTTTTGGGGGTCGAGGATGGACCGGGTCCGCAGGGACACCATGTACAAAGACCTGGAAAATGGGGGAAAAGGGTGTACCGAACGCCACCCTCGCCCTGACTGCTATCTTTGTGTGCGGCTGCATGAAGCTGTGCGTAGATCCTCAGTACGCAAACACCAAATGTCACTACTTACTGAGGTTCTACCTGTCCCTGGTGTTGCGAAGGATGGGCCTGGCCTCGTTGCCGCGGAACGCTCCGAGTAGTTGGACCATCCCGTACCACCTGTCCTTCGTGGAGAAATTTTTGAAGGGAAACACCTTTGACCACAAGGCCGTCAGGCAGTGGTCAGCACGTAGTATCCTCGAGACCCTTCGGGAAAAGGAGAGGGTGGATCCCGTCGTGCGGTTCCCCACACAGACTGCCAAAGTCGTTTGGCAGAATGCCTCATCACCAGAACTTTCAAACAAGCACAAGGACATTGCTTGGCTGGCGGTGAGAGGGGCTCTGCCAGTGAGCTCCTTTATGCATGCCCAGAATCTCTGCGCCACCGCATGCTGCCCTCGAGGTGGCTGCGGGGGGGACGAGACTGTCTATCACCTCCTTCTGGAGTGTGCCTATGCGCAGGAGGTCTGGAGGTAGATGCAGTGGTATTTGTCGAGGTTCGTCCCGAGCATCTCTGTGACGCGGGACTTGGTGCTCTACGGGCTGTTTCCCGGGACGCACACCGAGACCAACATCAACTGCGCCTGGAGGACCATCAATGCGGTGAAAGACGCTCTTTGGTCTGCCCGCAACTTGCTGGTCTGCCAGCTGAAAGAACTGACCCCGACCGAATGTTGCAGACTGGCGCACTCCAAGGTCCAGGACTACGTACTGAGGGACGCGCTAAAGCTTGGGGCAGCCGCCGCCAAGGTGCGGTGGGGAAAGACCACGGTATGAAACTCCTCGTCCAGAATAGAAAAAAGGGCCCTATCTGGTAACTGGGCCCAGCTGGCGCCTTCCCCAACTGGTCAGGGGGTCAACTGGGACTGTGCGGGGTGATGACTGCCGGGGTATTTTGTTTGCTTTTTTTTTGTTCTTTCTTTGTTTTTTTCCTTTAGTTGGTGTACGTACCCCCGGGTAACCCGGAGCGGCTTGCGTGACTGGGTAGGTGTAACAATGTTTTATTTTTTGTACATCTTATGAATAAAGTATATTTTTTCAAATAAAAAAGTGACGAAACGTCTGAAAACTAACCTTCCAGCTCAGCAAGCAAACTCACATCCAGAACTAGAATGAGTTTTTTGAGGAAGTAAAGAAGAGGACTGAGGATGGCAGAGCAGCGGACGAGATCTATATGGACTTCAGTAAGGATTATAGCAAGGTTCATCATGGTAGACTGGTTAGCAAGGTTAGATCACACAAAATACAGGGACAACTAGCTATCTGGATACAGAACTGGCTCAGAAGGTAGAGACAGAGATGGAGGAGGGTTTCTTTCCAGACTGGAAGCCCATGACTAGCAGTGCGTCACAAGGCTTTTCGTCATTTATATAAATGATTTGGATGTGAACATACAAGGTATGGTTAGTAAGTTTGCTGATGACACTAAAATTGGAGGTGTAGTGTACAGTGAAAAATGTTATCTCAGAATATCATGGGACCTTCATCGGATGAGCCAATGGGCTGCAGAGTGGTAGATGGAGTTATTTTAGAGAAATGTCAGGTGCTGCATTTGAAAAGGCAAGTCAGGACAGGTCTATACTCTGAATAAGGTCCTGGGGAGTGTTGCTAAACAAAGAGACCTTGGAATGCAGGTTCATAGTTTTTTGAAAGTGGTTACAAAAGATAGTGAAGGTGGTGTTTGGTATGTGTGCCTTTCTTGGTCAGTGCATTGACTATGGGATTTGGGAGGTCATGTTGCGGCTGTTCAGGACATTGATTAGACCACTTTTAGAACACTATGTGCAATTCTGGTCTCCCTGCTATCGGAAGGATGTTGTGAAACTTGAATGGGTTCAGAAATGGATGTTGTCAGGGTTGGAGGTTTTGAGCTTTTGAGCTACAGGGAGAGGCCGAATAGACTGGGGTTATTTTCCATGGATAGGGTAAATCGAGGTGAGTTTTTCCCTGGGATGGGGGGGGGGGGGGGGTCAAAACAAGAGGGCATAGGTTTAAGAACAGGGAATTCCCTTCAAGACTCCACTTCTGCTGTCATTGGCAACGCTTCTCTTACAATATGGCCTAGGGTAAGTTACTCTTGCTTTCATAGTCAGTTTTTGACTAAATTTATTATAAAACCTGCAAACTGTAATTGCTCAAACCAGTCTTCCAATTGTCTACATGCCCTTCCCATGTCTTACTATATATCACATCATCCGAATAAACTACAAAGTTACAAACGTCAGTATCAACTTGATTCCTAAGCCACTGGAGTATGCCTGGGCCATTTCTTTTTGTTCCAAACAGCATCACTCAACATTTAGCATAAGAAAAGGGGATATTTCTTTAGCCTTTGACGCTAAATGACACATCACTATCCCTGCAAGAAATCAATATTACAAAGGAATGAGACACTGCCAACCCTAACAATTCAGTCTTCCAACTGTGAAATTGGTTATGAATCTGCTTTTGTAACCACACTCACGATTCTATAAATCTAAAAGTAGAGCCATCACAGTCCAAGAGGACCACAGGTCCTCTCTCTTATTAGAGAAAGAAAACTGGTGATTAACTTCATGAAGGATCACAATATTTCAGGCAAGGGAAGAGGTTAAGAAAGCAGGGCCTTTGTGGTAACCTCATCTAGTGTGAGAACTGAACCTGCACTGTTGGCAGCACGCAGCAATGCAAACCAGCCATTCAGCCAACTGCGCTAAATGACATCTGGTTGATCAACCCAGTTCATAAAAAGGATTGGTCAACTTTAGCTGCTATGATTAGGGCCCATCATGTTGTTTTCCTGCATGTATTGAATCTATGTTTCAACCAGGTTTTGTTTTCCTGTGTCAAGCTAATAAAGATGCTCTTTGACTGCACCTGACACCCCCAAGTCCACATCATGCTGAACTAATGCATTACATCCAGGTTATTGCTACAGATTACCTTCTACTTTCCAAGTCTCTCAAGATCCTACCATTGTCCTTTCTTCACACACAGCATTTAAATGTATCAGTATTTCTACGTTGGTCAAACTGTCAGAGGTTTATTTTGAGAACTGTCTACCCCTGCTTCTACTTCACTGATTGTCTTTGTCATCTTCCAATACTCTAATCAATCAACACACTTCTTCCTCCTTACCCTCATCCCTACGATGGTACCTTTTCAACATATTTATATGACATAACTGTTACTTCTTTCTATGATCAGATAAGTCATCCTACTAACTCTCCTAACTACTCTGTATAGACCACTTATTTTCACTTTCAGAGGTTCATCTTGCAAAGCCAACAATGTGATATTTTATCTCCAACTTGAAACGTCCCAGTTGCTGAATGATTGCTTGCCCATACTTCCACGTTCCTTTGTGAAACTTTCAAATGCTCTTGAATTACTTTACATTCTCCTGTGAGCCTTTCGAGAAACATGGACGCATAATCCAACATCGAGATTCACCTTTTTGGTTCAAGAAACTTTCCCTGATCAACTTTAATGTTGTCAATGGAGCCTCTATTTTCATCACCACAAATAAATTCAAATTAACTAAATCCCCTATTAATCATTTGGGGAATCTCTGGTAAGAAATAGTAAGAAATTTTATCCTTTGTTCCAAGCTTGTGGATAATCATGACAGTATGCCTTAATCATGGTTTTGAGAATCTGATGGTATTCCTGTGTTAGTGGATGAGAGGAAGGTGACATCAATTGTTTTATACCCAAATTGCTACGATCCCTGAAAAAGATCAAAGTTAGAACCCTGATCAGATCGCACCACAATTACTTGTATCGCAATGTGTAAAATACTGAATTAACTTTTCCACTACTATCCTAGCTGCAATTGTCCTTAAAAGAAATAGCTTCTGGGAACCACGATGTCATATCCTTAATGTCAGGATATATCGATGTCTTCCTTTTGAGTTCAGTAATAGCCCTACACAACGTACAAACAGTCTGAATTGTTGTTCAAAAATTGGTATGGGTATCAAAAGATGCTGGTTTAATTATACGTTGAGGTTTTTCCTATCAGCTTTCCTATATGGCATGCTTTACAGAACTGTATTACATCCTCACCTTTACATTCTGATCAACCTATTCAGACAGATGTTATTACACACCTCTGGAACAAGTGATACTTATTTTATGAGAAAAGTTTAGACAGTCTGCACAAGTGTCCAGTGGACCTTAGAAGAATGAGATCCTGTTTCAAGGGTCCCTCTTGTGGCCCTCTGGTGGTGTCCCTACCCCTGGGTAGGTATGTAATAACATCTCTGTGCAGGTTGATTATAAAAACAGGCTAAATTAAAAAAAATTGAGATCTGTTCTTACTAAGATATATAACATCCTAAGACAGCGATCAGAATTTTTTTTTCCTCCTCTCAAAGGGTCTTGAGTCTTTGGCACTCTCTTTCCCACAGTGCTGGAAACAAGAGTCATTGATTTTTTTTCAGGTAGGGTAGATAGACTATTTTCTAGCATAAGAGGCAAAAGTTATCGAGAGTAGGTAGAAATGTAGCATTGAGGCTTAAATAAGATTTGAGGCTCTAATTGTTTGTTTGATCATGCCACAGAAGATCACAAGGAATTGCTAAAATAATCCACATCATAAAGGGTATTGCTGACAGGGTGTTATAAACTTATTCAGAGAATGGGATAAATTAAATATTTCTACATAAATAGGAGAATGAAGGATGAAAATTAAAAACCAACTTAACAATTACAAAAGTGATAATGGGAACTGCAGATGCTGGAGAATTCCAAGATAATAAAATGTGAGGCTGGATGAACACAGCAGGCCAAGCAGCATCTCAGGAGCACAAAAGCTGACGTTTCGGGCCTAGACCCTTCATCAGAGAGGGGGATGGGGAGAGGGTTCTGAAATAAATAGGGAGAGAGGGGGAAGGCTGACCGAAGATGGAGAGAAAAGATAGGTGGAGAGGAGAGTATAAGTGGGGAGGTAGGGAGGGGATAGGTCAGTCCAGGGAGGACAGACAGGTCAAGGAGGTGGGATGAGGGTGGTAGGTAGGAAATGGAGGTGTGGCTTGAAGTGGGAGGAGGGGATGGGTGAGTGGAAGAACACCCCCATCCCAGGCCCCAAGATGACTTTCCATATTAAGCAGATGTTCACCTGCACATCTGCCAATGTGGTATACTGTATCCACTGTACCCGGTGTGGCTTCCTCTACATTGGGGAAACCAAGCAGAGGCTTGGGGACCGCTTTGCAGAACACCTCTGCTCGGTTCACAATAAACAACTGCACCTTCCAGTCGCAAACCATTTTAACTCCCCCTCCCATTCCTTAGACGACATGTCCATCATGGGCCTCCTGCAGTGCCACAATGATGCCACCCGAAGGGTGCAGGAACTGCAACTCATTCTGCTTGGGAACCCTGCAGCCCAATGGTATCAATGTGGACTTCACAAGCTTCAACATCTCCCCTTCCCCCAACGCATCACACAACCAGCCCAGCTCATCCCCTCCCCTCAGTGCATCCCAAAACCGGCCCAGACTCTCTCTGCCTCCCTAACCTGTTCTTCCTCTCACCCATCCCTTCCTTCCACCCCAAGCCGCACCTCCATTTCCTACCTACTAACCTCATCCCACTTCCTTGACCTGTCCGTCTTCCCTGGACTGACCTATCCCCTCCCTACCTCCCCATCTATCTTCTTTTCTCTCCATCTTCGGTCCGCCTCACCCTCTCTCCCTATTTATTTCAGAACCCTCTCCCCATCCCCCCCGCTGAAGAAGGGTCTAGGCCCGAAACGTCAGCTTTTGTGCTCCTGAGATGCTGCTTGGCCTGCTGTGTTCATCCGGCTTCACACTTTGTTATCTTGGATTCTCCAGCATATGCAGTTCCCATTATCTCTGTAATACAGAGAGTCCATTTTTAAGTTTTTTTCTGTTCTACAGTGATTTTTTTTTTAAGGTCCTCTCTCCTCATTAAAGTCCCATGCCTGGTTTTAATGTTCCTTACTTCCTGCTTGTGTTTCACGTCATCATCACTGACTGCACAGTTAAATTTGCGTCTGTGCCCACACAGTGCAAAGATAATCATTTATTGAAGTTTTCTGCTCCGGTGCAGAAATAAATTTCAGTTTTGATCTGGTTTTAAAACATTTATTTGCCTTTTTGCATCTGTACTAGTAAAAGAACTGCTGTGGAGTTGTTCTTTAAAAAGAGTTCTCTGTTGTTTTATACTCTGTAGCACTTTACATGTATGATAGTTGTATAAAACAAGTTCCCCATGTACCATCGTGTAAATTTTGTTGAGGTCTTGCAAGCAAGAAGCCTGCTTTCTTTATTGAAGCTTTCCTTGTTTTGTTTTGCCAGTTATTTCAGTCAGGAATGCACAACGCTGCATATGCGTGGCATTACATTTTAACTTTTACATTGGTTTTTCTGGGCAAAAAAACCATTCTTAGGAAAATCCGATTTCAGCATTGATTCCGAAGGGAAACCACATCTCAAAGTTATATCAGTTAAAGTCAAGATTTTCACGAATTGTTTACAATCATATCACTTAATTGTTTTACCATTTGCATTCCCTGAAGGGACCCCAATATTTCTTTAAATTCTAATCTCTTAAGATCAAGAGATCTCTTACCTTGTTTGACTGCTTGCTCACAGCAGATGAGGGCCTTATATTTTCGTAACTCTGTGAATTTGAAAAATTCTCATTCTCCTCATAGGCTTCTTCAAAGTTCATGCTTCCAGAGATTCCTGTATGTATAAAAAGTTTATTTACCTGACCATATTTAAAGGTTAAAAAACAATGTTGTTCTGTAAATTGAGATTCTTATTTAGAAGAAGTATCAGTAGGCAGTAATGCTGGTAGACATTACATTAAACTGTGATTAGAGAAGTAAACAAAAAAATTGGAATATGGCTTCTGACATTATTGACAAAACTCAATATGTAAATACAAAAATTATCAAAACCATTTACTATTTACTAGGTTCACAAATTACATAGATTGTCTCCAGTTAAAAGAAACTGGAACTTACAAGATCTGGAGAATTGTCCCACCTACCCCTCTGTTCCATTACTTCTTGGATGTCTGGTTTTGGTGCAGAGTCTACAACTGTTTCAACTTCATCACTGGGGGCTGTCATGGATTGCCCAACTGAAAGGATTTGGATTTTAGTGCTAACATCCTGTACCTCATTACTTATGATGGCTCCTGGTCCATCAATACCTGCAGACAGAAAAACAATTTTCTTTTGTTGTAACTCATGGTTCATTAATAATTATACCAAAAATAACTTTTCAGCAACGCCGACATCCCATGAACAAATAAAATGAACTATGTTACTATTTACATGTACATCTTTTGCACTTAAGTTTAGTTAACTCCCTCTCGCCTACAAATCCCACTGAAAACATCCCATACCATTGAAGTCCGCTTTTCCTTTTCATGGGAAGGAGGAAGAGGCTAGGCACAAAAAGAACTGCAGGACAGCCAACTATCAGTACTCCCAAGATTATATACACTCAAGAATTGTATTTACACGAGCTGCATTTCAATTTGATCTACAGTTCCAGCTCTTCCAGTGACTAAATGTCAAAACTGCCTTCAACTTTTATGATGTGGAGCTTGTGTTGAACTAGGGTGGACAAAGTTAGAAGTCACGTGACTCTCGGTAATTGCCCAACAGATCTGTTTGAAATCACAAACTTTCAAAGCTCTGCTCCTTCGTCAGGTCCACTTCACCTTTTGAAGTGGACCTGACAAAGGAGTAGTGCTCGAAAAGCTTGTGATTTCAAAAACAACTGTTGGGCTATAACCTATTGTCATGTGACTTCTGATTTTGTACAACATTTACATATGAGGGTCATGTTAGGTTTCCACAGTGTTCATCACTAACACTAGCGAATCAGCTAGGCACTGATGCACAGTTTTTTTTTTAAACTTTATCCTTTCGTGGACATCACTGACATGGCCAGCTTTTATTACCCAACCCAAACTGCCCTTGAACAAAAGATTCCAAGTCTTCTCGGAGGGCAGTTAAGAGTCAACGATATTATTGCAGGTCTGAAATCACAAGTGGTGGATAAGCATATGGACGTACATGGAATAGTGTAGGTTAGACGAGCTTGAGATCGGTATGACAGGTCGGCACAACATCGAGGGCCGAAGGGCCTGCACTGTGCTGTAATGTTCTATGTTCTATGACTAAAACAGACAAGGGTGGCAGATTTTCTTCCCCGAAAAAGACTTGAGTGAACCACATAGGTTTTTATGACAATAGTTGTCTTAGTCACCATTACTGAGACCAACTTTATAATTACTAACAAAATTCAAGTTCCGCCAGCTGCCATTTATTCTAATTTGTTAGAGAATTCCAGTTTAATCATTTCCCAATGAATAGCACGAAACTGTGAAATAGTCAATTGGAGCACAGAAGCAGATAAAATCAACTGAATAGTCTACTTCCGTGCTCTACTCATTCCACGACAAAAAAATGCTTCCTTGATCAATACAATTATTGCCAATAGGAAAAGATTCAACTCACTAATCAGTTTGTTTTTGATATTATCAATAAGTTGTCACAAAGCCTACATTGCTCACTTCATTATGACCTTTCAAGTTTTAGCAAAGATTTATAGCTCAGGTTGTGGGTGAGATTGTTGACTTGCGCTGGCTTGTTTTCATTCAGACGATTCATCACTACGCTAGGTAACAGAGAGGCCTCTGATGAAGCGATGTTATTTTACTCCGTTTGAAATTTATACTGTCTGCTCCATTATGGTGAGTAGCGTCATTCCCGGTTTTGATCTGTATAGCTTGTAAATGGAGTCCAATTCTATATGTTTGTTGATTGCATTACAGATTGAGAACCACATCTCTAGGAATTCCTGTGCACATCTATGTTTGGCTTGGGCTACTCTCATTACGTTGTCCCAGTTAAACTGATGGCCTTCATTGTCCGAGTGTACTGATTTTAAGGAAAGTTTGTTGTGTCGTTTTGCTGCTAGCTGATGTTCACGAATGGTTATGAACTCATTATATCTTCTTCCAATTCTGATGAAATATCATCGGTATGTGGAGGTTGCTGCTTAACTTGTTGGCTTGCTTTAGATTTACAGCATCTACAGAATTTATTTATTTTTGTTTAATTCACTGCCATTTCTTTTCCAGCAATGCCCACCTTGATGAAATTCTGCTGTTCTCTTTGCTTGATGATTTGTTTTATATTGTTCACTTTCGTTGCTATTCTTTCTTTATCGTGTATTAAGAATTGAGCGAATCTCACTTTCACAGCCACAACTCTGCTCTGTGGGACTGTCTGTTCTTTAAAGTCTGGCAATCAGATACACCATTATTCTGCCATTCTCATATTCCAATAACTTAATCTGTATTATCAACATTCCCTTCTCCCCCCCACCCCACCCAGTACTCCACACCTTGCCCCCAACTATTGCATAAATGCCCCCAACTCCACACTTCACTTCAGCTCTGACAAGAGTCACCTAGACTCGAAACATTAGCTTGCTCTCTCTCTCTCTGTGGATGCTACCTGAACCACTGTGATCTCAGTACTGATTCCAGCACCTGCAGTCATTTGTTTCTCCTCTTCCTCTTCCACCCGGCACCTTCCCCTGCAACCGCAGGAAGTGCTACACTTGCCCCCACACCTCCTCCCTCACCCCTATCCCAGGCCCCAAGATGACATTCCACATTAAGCAGAGGTTCACCTGCACATCTGCCAATGTGGTATACTGTATCCATTGTACCCGGTGTGGCTTCCTCTACATTGGGGAAACCAAGTGGAGGCTTGGGGACTGCTTTGCAGAACACCTCTGCTCGGTTCGCAATAAACATCTGCACCTCCCAGTTGTGAACCATTTCAACTTCCCCTCCCATTCTTTAGATGACATGTCCAACACAGGCCTCCTGCAGTGCCACAATGATGCCACCCGAAGGTTGCAGGAACAGCAACTTATTCCGCTTGGGAACCCTGCAGCCCAATGGTATCAATGTGGACTTCACCAGCTTCAAAATCTCCCCTTCCCACACCGCATCCCAAAACCAGCCCAGTTCGTCCCTTCCCCTCACTGCATCCCAAAACCAGCCCAGCCTCTCTCTGCCTCCCTAACCTGTTCTTCCTCTCACCCATCCCTTCCTCCCACCCCGAGCCGCACCTCCATTTCCTACCTACTAACCTCATCCCACCTCCTTGACCTGTCTGTCTTCCCTGGACTGACCTATCCCCTCCCTACCTCCCCACCTATCTTCTTTTCTCTCCATCTTTGGTCTGCCTCCCCCTCTCTCCCTATTTATTCCAGAACCCTCACCCCATCCCCCTCTCTGATGAAGGGTCTAGGCCCGAAACGTCAGCTTTTGTGCTCCCGAGATGCTGCTTGGCCTGCTGTGTTCATCCATTTACACTTTCTATGTCTCCTTTACCACCATTATGACTTGGCTTTGGCTTTTGTTCTGAGCACTCTCACGATCTGTTCCACTCACCCCTTCTCCTGCTTTGGCTAATGCATAAAAAACACCATTATTCTGTTCCAAAGTAGAAGTTGGACTCAGAAATGTTAACTTAGAAACAATTCTCTGTCTACAAATACTGCCAGACCTGCTGAAATTCCATCACCTGGTTTTCAAATCATAATATTCTCCTGTTTTAATGAAGAATTCACATAATGCTTAACTTTGTTACAGTCTTTATAGTTTCTGTCCGAGATAATAGAACAGATTGCTTCCATTTTTTGAAAATACATTACTACAAAATACGTGTACGGAGCTAGAGTTCAAACTTCAGGAGAATCAAAAGCTATCAGCTTAATGTGCTTAAAGCTAACCTGGCTCTCCTTTGTCCCTTTCGATGTCTCTGTCCAATCTGTTACCTTCTCGCAAGTGTTTCAGCATTTCTGGTCGCAAAGGTTTCTCAGGATGTTGTGCCTCATCAGATTTCTTTCTATCTCCTTCTGCTAATATAAATTTACAAAGGAAAGTGAATACCTGACAGTATCTTCCATAAGATTGTTTTCCTTATGTTTCATTAGTTTAGGTCAGACATATCAAGATCAGGTGGAAAAATGTTTCCACACCTATGAATAATTTTCTCAGCTTCCAAAATATAATTGCATCGTAAATGAACTTCGGAAAATTTATTCTTTTTTACTATTTCTGGTAAAACTATAAATGTTACTAAGTTTTATTGGCTAGCTTCTCCACTAAGGCACACGCACACTGAAGTTAGCTGCCACATCAGCCACTGTGCATATTGCTTCAACAAATGGCAACCTGATCTAAAAATTCTCAAACAACAAGCTAGAAATTAGACATGAACCCAGCTATGACAAAACCTTTGAGGAGTTATGAGAGGACCTCTATCTGCAGCATTCTCCACTATATCCTTTGGGCTGGGGCTTTCCTTGGGCCCAGTTTTAGATACACCAGATATATGGTATGGCAGAATTAGACTCAATCCAGGGAGTAAGACTGGGATTTGGGCAGAATTTTGACAACGTACTATGCACTTAAGTGATTTCATGTTAGGGTTTTGCAGTGATTTTGAGTGAGAAAGTGCATTGAAGACATTAAGGACTGCAGATGCTGGAAGCCATAGTCTATAGGTGAGAGACTGGAAAAGCACAACAACAGGTCAGACAGCATCAGAGGAGCAGGAAAGTAAATGTTTTGGGCTGAAACCCTTCATCAGGACTTGGGAGGGGGAGAGGAGCCCAGAAATAAATAGAGGGAAGGGGAGTGGAGCTGGGGCAGGGGTGGGAGAGATGCTGATAGGTGAATGCAGGTAAGGGGTTATTGTGATTGGTCAGTGGGAAGGGTGGAGCAGATTGGCGAGTAAAAGATGGACAGATTAAGTCAGGTCAGGGAGGTGAGGAGGGGGGAAAAAAGCTGGACATGGGGTGAGGCTGGGGTTGGAGGGATTTTGAAGCTGCTGAAATCAATGTTGAGACTATCGGGCTATAAGCTCTAAGGTGAAGCATCAGATGTTGTTCCTCCAATGTATGTTTGGTGTCAGTCTGACAGTGGAGGCGGCCAAGGATGGACACGTTCCCCGGGGGAGTGGAAATTAAAGTGAATGGCAACTGGAAGGTCAGGTTGCTTTGTGAACCAGTCCCCGAGTCTGTGTTTGATCTCCCCGACACAGAAGAGGCCACATTGTGTTCAAAGGTTGCAACAGATCAGGTTGCACGAAGTACAGATAAATTTTTGCCGGATCTGGAAGGATTGGTTGGGGCCTCAGACAGAGGTGAGAAGGAAGATGTAAGGGCAGGTGTTGCACCTCTTGTGGTTGCAGAGAAAGGTATTAGGTGTGGTGGAGAACTTGGTGGTGAGTGTAAAGCTGACAAGGGAGTCACGAAGTGAATGGTCCCTGCGAAAAACAGACACGGGTGGGGAGGGAAATATATTTTTGGTGGTAGGTTCTGATTGTAGTTGGCAGAAATGTCAGAGGATGACATGGTAGAACCAGAGGCTGGTAGTGTGCTACTTGAGAACTAAGGGGGCTGTATCTGTATTGTTGTTGGGGGGAGGTAGTTTGAGGGTAAAAGTGCAAGAAATGAAGGAGATGCGGTTAAGGCTGTCCTTAAATTATACAGGAGGGGAAATTACAGTCCCTAAAGTAGGAGGATAATTGGGATGTCCTGGAGTACAGCACCTATCCTGGGAGAGGACACAGCAGAGGCAAAGAAATTAAGACTATGGGATAGCATTTTTGCAGGAGGGTGGGTGAGTGAGAAGAGATGCGGTTAAGTTATAGGAGTCAATAGTTTTGAAATGAATGTCGGTGGTGGGTCGGTTTCTGGAGATGCAGACGGAGAGGTCCAGGAAGGGGAGGAATGTGTCCGAAATAGTCCAGGTGAATTTGAAGGTGGGGTGGAAGGTGTTGGCGATGTTGATGAACTGCTCGAGCTCCTCGAGCTCCTTGAAGCAGCAAAACACCACATCAATGCAGTCACCAACATAGCTGAGCAAGATGAAGAATGGTGCCGGTGTAGTTGTTGAACAGGGACTGTTCCACAAATCTTACAATGAGGCAGGTATAGTTTGGGCCCATGGTAACCTGTTTGGTTTGTAGGAAGTGGGAAGAACCAAAGGAAAAATTGTTGAGTGAGGACCAGTTTAGCCAAGCAAATGACAGTGTCAGTGGAGGGGGACTGGTTGGGCCTACAGGAAAGCAAGAAGGGAGGCTTTTAAGTCCTCTATGTGGGGGATACAAGTGTACAGAGACTATACATCCATGGTGAAGATAAGGTGTTGGGGGAGAAAGGAATTCAAAGTTTTGGAAAAGGTGGAGGGAATGGGTTGTGTCACGAACATAGGTAGGGAATTCCTGGACCAAAGGGGAAAGAATGGAGTCGAGGGTGGAGGAAATGAGCTCGGTGGGGCAAGAGCAGACAGAGACAATGGGTCGACCTGGGCAGTCCGGTTTATGGATTTTGGGTAGGACATAGGTGGTGCAGTTTTGGAGAACTCAGGTTGGAGGGTGTGAACGGGAGATCTCCCAAAGTGATGAGGTTATTGATGGTCTGCAAGATAATGGCTTTGTGATCAGAGGTGGGGTCCTGATCAACGGGACAAAAGAAGGTGGTGTCAGAGAGATGGCATCTCGCCTCAGCAATGTGGAGGTCAGTACGCCATTACAACTGCACATGTTAGTGTTTATTCTTCACGCAAGCTGATATCCTAATTCCATATCCATGATTTTATGATGTGGAGGTGTCGATGTTGGACTGGGGCAGTCAAAGTCAGAAGTCACATGACACCCGGTATTCATCCAACAAGTTTATCTGAAATCACAAGCTTTCAGACACTGCTCCTTTGTCAGGCGGCCTATAAATCTGGTGCCTATGCATTTCCCTCCATTTTACTTGACAAAGAAGCAGGGCTCTGAAAGCAAATGATTTCAAATAAATCCGTGGGACTAGAACTTGGTGTCATGTGACTTCTGAGTGGATTTTACAGTCAGCACCAAAGTGATGGCACTCACAAGTGACCTCCACAAAGTTTGGTCAAGCTTTTTAGAATGGATCTAACTGTTTTGTTCTGAAGTTGTATTAGATTATACTTTAAAATATCTATTTAATTTAAATTGAAATAAAATACGAAAACGAGCCTGTCATTTCATGAAATGCTGCCCAACAAACAGGCCTGTGGGATTTGATTACCATGGAGATTAAGGACAGAGATCAGTTCGCTGGATGGCTGGTCTGCAATGCTGCGTGATGACAATAGCGCAGGTTCAGTTCCCACACCAGATGGTGTTACCATGATAAACTCTCCTTTTCAAACTCTCCACTTGTCTGAAGCAAGTTGACCCTCAACAATCATCTCCCTCTGATGAGTGAGCAGCCCTGTGGTTCTCTGGGACTAGGATGACTTTACTTTTATTGAGAGCAAGGTGCAAAGTGTTGATGTTTGTAAACAAACACAAGAATAGTTATGGGAGGACCGACAGGAATAGCTATGGGAGGACAGACGGCAAAGGACTCGAGAGAAACAGCAAGTGAGAAAAAGAGACAAAGAGTCACAGAGACAAAGGCTGCAACTGGTGTGGTCAGCAGAGAAGGCTACAGGTCTGCTGCAAGCTACTGAGTAGAATGAAGGAGAGAAGACAGTCTCTGATCAAGCAACACATCTAGTGGTCAGAGATAATGGGAACTGCAGAAGCTGGAGATTCCAAGATAATAAAATGTGAGGCTGGATGAACACAGCAGGCCAAGCAGCATCTCAGGGGCACACACATCTAGTGGTCATCTAGGCACTGGAAGATTTGCACTGGTGAGACTCTGACTAAAAAGAAAAAAAATATAGGCTTTACTTCTGGTAATTATGGAGTCAAAGAGTCATATAGCACAGAAACAGACCCTTCAGTCCAACCAGTCCATGCTGATCATAATCCCAAACTAAGCTAGTCGTACATAGCTGTGCTTGGCCCAAATCCCTCCAAACATTTCCTGTTCATAATTTTATCCAAATGTCTTTTAAATGTTGTAAAGGCACCCCACATCCACCTGGAAGTTCATTCCACACAAGAAATACTGTGCTAAAAAAAACTACCCTCATATCTTTTTAAAAACCTTTCTCCTCTCATCATAAAAACATGCCCCTAGTCTTGAAATCCCCCCACTCTAGGGAAAAGACACTTGCCAATTCACCATATCTATACGTCTCATTATTTTATAAACTCTGTTCTACAATATTATCCAAGGCTCTATTTTGTATAAGTCTTGCCTTTGTTTGTTTAACCAAAATGCAATACCTCGAATTTATCCAAAATAAATTCAGTCTGCTAGTCTTCAGCCCATTGACCTAATTGATCAAGATCTCTTTGTAATCTTACATAGCCTTCTTCACTGTCGACTGTACCACTAGTTGTGGTGTCATCTGCAAACCTGCTAACCATACTTTCTATATTCTCATCTAAAATCATTTATTTGAATGACAAAAGTGGGCTCAGTAGAGATCCCTATGCAGCAGGTTTGGGAATTCTGAGCAGATCGAGAAAGAGCACCTCGAACGGTCGCAGGATGTCACAACTCTGCAGAACAGGAAGACATGGAACCATTGGAAACTCGGAATGACTCTGGAATATTTCCAATAAGGACTACTACAGTAGAGAACATGTTGTTAAGTGTAAATGTGGCATGGCATTATTAGATGCATTTAGCCATTCATAAGGCTATTTCTTCTGTAGTTTAGTACCTATTTGGCCACTGGGTAATGTTTAATTGGTGTTCTTTAATTTATCGTGGAATGGAGAAACTCAACATTCCACAAATATAAAAGTTACTTAATCAGCACTAAGACAGATTGTTCAAAAAAAAAGAGTTTATGATCAATTTGGTGTTGAAGGTCGAGTCACCACTCATTCAGCATAGCGCAAATTGAAGGATTTTTTAGAGTGAGGTCAGCATTTAAAGTGAGGTTCACTTCAATTCAGTCATATATAGTTATCTTGCAACCACACAGCAGACACGCACACACAAACACACACACACACAGAGTGACAGCTTTTTATTATTTTGTAAACAATCTGTTCAGAGTTGTTATTACACACCTCTGAAGCAAGTGGGACTTTGAGCCTGGGCCTCCTGGTTCAGAGGTAGGCTTGCTACCACTATGCTTTAAGGGCCCTCCATTAGAATCTTTTAGATTTCTATGTCTAACTAACTGCACTGCTGGAGTTGTCAGGGATTGTCACTAGCTTCACAGAGCAAAGAAACATTATAAACGGCAAAATTTAGGTCGTTCTGCTCATCTAGTTGTCGATCCATTTCCTCCTTTCAACTATCTAGAAACCATTATTAGATGGTGTTATGAACTGTGTATGAACATCCACAGACTGAACACCCAGTTCCACTCAGCTTTACTGGACACCAAAAATCGTAAGTACAACAAACTCACTGGCTCCTGCCACCTCAAAAAGGATTCCTGCACCTCCCAAATCCCAAGCCTGTCCCTGCACCTCCCCCACCATGCACCCGCCGCCATTGACCTTGAGGACACGGCGGGTGAACCCATCGATGACGTCACATCCGCCACCGCTGGGCACACCACTTCCGGGACCACGAACGCGGCCACTGCTGCAGTCACTGCCTCCACTTCCAGAACCCTCACCACACACATCACCCTCACCGCTGCTGCTGCCGCTGGAACCCCACGCACAGCCGACACCGATGGAACCCCGCCCACAGTCAACGACCTCATTGCTCTGCCCACAACCTCCACAGCCAGCAACCCCTGAGAAGACAGCCACACTGAGCCCTGCCGCATCTTCACCATCCCCCCAGACCTCCCACTGACAGAGGACGAATGGTCAGTCCTAAGTAAGGGGCTCACGTTTGTCCCCCTCCACCCACACATCAACGAATACCAGTCACGTTTGGACATCGAGCAGTTTGTCCGCCGCCTTTGCCTCCACACTTACTTCTTTAACTGGGAGCCTACCCCTCCCTCCACTGACCCCTTCACCCGCCTCCAACACAAGTCCTCTTCCTGGACACCACCCCCAGGCCTCCTACCCTCCCTCGACCTCTTCATTTCCAACTGCCGTCAAGACATTAACCGCCTCAACCACTCCACCCCTCTCACCCACTCCAACCTCTCCCCCGCAGAACGGGCAGCCCTCCGCTCCAACCCCAACCTCACCATCAAACCCGCAGACAAGGGAGGCACAGTGACGTCTACATCGCCAAGGCCAAACACCAACTCTCCAACACATCTTACCGCCCCCTTGATCATGACCCCACCCCCGAGCACCAAAACATAAGCTCCAATACCATCCATGACCTCATCACCTCAGGGGACCTCCCACTCACAGTCTCCAACCCCGCATGGCCCGTTTCTATCTCCTTCCCAAAATCCACAAACCGGCCCGCCCTGGTCAACCCATCGTCTCAGCCTGTTCTTGCCCCACCGAATTCATCTCCACCTATCTGGACTCCATTTTCTCCCCTTTGGTCCAGGAACTCCCCACCTACGTCTGTGACACCACCCACGCCCTCCACCTCCTCCAGAACTTCCAATTCCCTGGCCCCCGACACCTCATTTTCACCATGGACATCCAGTCCCTATACACCTGTATTCCGCATGCAGATGGCCTCAAGGCCCTCCGCTTCTTCCTGTCCCGCAGGCCCGACTAGTCCTCCTCCACCGACACCCTCATTCACCTAGCCGAACTCGTCCTCACCCTCAACAACTTCTCTTTCAATTCCTCCCACTTCCTACAGACAAAGGGGGTGGCCAGGGGCACCCGGATGGGCCCAAGCTATGCCTGCCTCTTTGTAGGTTATGTGGAACAGTTCCTCTTCCGCACCTATACAGGCCCCAAACCCCAACTCTTTCTCCGTTACATTGATGACTGTATTGGCGCAGCCTCTTGCTCCCCAGAGGATCTCGAACTGTTCATCCACTTCACCAACACCTTCCACCCCAACCTCAAGTTCACCTGGACCATCTCCAACACATCCCTCACCTTCCTGGACCTCTGAGTCTCCATCTCAGGGAACCAGCTAGAAGCTGATGTCCATTTCAAGCCCACTGACTCCCACAGCTACCTAGAATACATCTCCTCCCACCCACCCTCCTGCAAAAAATTTGTTCCCCTATTCCCAATTCCTTCGCCGCATCTGCTCCCAGGATGAGGCATTCCACTCCCGCACAGCCCAGACGTCCACGTTCTTCAAGGACCGCAACTTTCCCCCTGCAGTGGTCGAGAACACCCTTGACTGCGTCTCCCGCATTTCCCGGGAGAGACCACTCTCTCCGTGACTCCCTTGTTCGCTCCACACTCCCCTCCAACCACACCACAACCCCCACACACCCAGCACCTTCCCCTGCAACCGCAGGAAGTGCTACACTTGCCCCCACACCTCCTCCCTCACCCCCATCCCACACCCCAAGATGACTTTCAATATTAAACAGATGTTCACCTGCACATCTGCCAACGTGTTATACTGTATCCATTGTACCCGGTGTGGCTTCCTCTACATCGGGGAAACCAAGTGGAGGCTTGGGGACCGCTTTGCAGAACACCTCCGCTCGGTTCGCAATAAACATCTGCACCTCCCAGTCGCGAACCACTTTAACTCGCCCCTCCCATTCTTCAGATGACATGTCCATCATGGGCCTCCTGCAGTGCCACAATGATGCCACCCGAAGGGTGCACGAACAGCATCTCGTATTCCGCTTGGGAACCCTGCAGCCTAATGGTATCAATGCGGACTTCACAAGCTTCAAAATCTCCCCTTCCCCGACTGCATCCCAAAACTAGCCCAGCCTGTCTCCGCCTCCCTATCCTGTTCTTCCTCTCACCCATCCCTTCCTCCCACTCAAGCTGCACCTCCATTTCCTACCTACTACCTCATCCCGCCTCCTTGACCTGTCCGTCTTCCCTGGACTGACCTATCCCCTCCCTACCTCCCCACCTATACTCTCCTCTCCGCTTATCTTCTTTTCTCTCCATCTTCGGTCCACCTCCCCCTCTCTCCCATTTATTCCAGAACCCTCTCCCCATCCCCCTCTCTGATGAAGGGTCTAGGCCCGAAACGTCAGCTTTTGTGCTCCTGAGATGCTGCTTGGCCTGCTGTGTTCATCCAGCTTCACACTTTGTTATCTTGGATTCTCCAGCATCTGCAGTTCCCATTATCACTTATGAACTGTGGGATTGTGTTTCAATAATGATCAAGATTGGGGAGTGGTGAAAATAGCCTCTTTATTGAGCACCTGCAGTAGCATAGTTTGAGATGGTGATGAAAACCGAAGTACAGTTTTACAGTAGCCTCTTTATACACTGTTCTTATGTATAATAAAATTTTGGCACTCTATAGTGTTACTGTACACCGTACACAAAACCTTATGTGGCATCTGTCCTGGGGAAGCAGGAGATGGTTTAAGCGGTTTCTAAATGCTGGCTGTTACTCCTGATGGGATTTGAACATCAGTCCGGTCTGAGCTTGCATAGTTAAGAGGTATTAGTCCTTTTACCTTTAAAGTTAACAATGTTAGCAACAATACTTGACCTATATGATCTAAATAAGTGAGAAATTATATATGCACTAAATAGCAGATATTTAACTAATCTCCCAAAACACAGTCATGAGATTTTATTTACCGTTGCCAGTTTTGATTGTTCTTACATATTCATTCATGCAATTTCACAGAAGCGCTGTTTTGATACTAAGTTTCTTAAAGGGGATAGCAGCCCTACCTAATATGTATTTAAAAAGTACATACTAGTGGGGGATGTTCTGCAACATATTCAGGTTCCGAGAGACAGTCGCTAAGGGCTAATTAATACTATAATCTTTCCATAATTTCGATTGAGTTATGGACACATCATGACGGGGAGGTCATTGTTCTGAGAAGGTTACAGTATTAACACTTATTCAGGAGTAGCCTTGGATACAGGAACAGATCTAAACACTGCTTGCAGCATGGGGCTGATAAGAATTGAAAGGTGTGAAGAAACAGTAAGGGTTAAAAAGGATGTTTAATTAGTTTATTTTGTAAGTGTAAAATGTACAACAAAAATGTGGTTTTGTGAATGAGTGAATAGAAACGTGATATAGTAAACATAATACACTTGTGAGCGAGTTAGTAAAGAGAATTATAATACAGAACTCAGCTCTAATAATTAACCTCAGAACATTGTTTACAACTCACTAGCTTGCCACAACATTTCACAGAGCATTGAGAACTAAAACAGATAATACACTAAAGGCACAAGCGAGATTTTCACCTAACAATAATAGCATGCCAGTTACATTTTCAAGTCAGCTCAGAAGTTTGAATATCATGTTTGGGAACACAGGAATAGAAAAAAAATCTTTCCATGCTGTTCTACAGGGATTTTTGCAGAAATTGGTAATGCACTTACAGGACTTTATCGACATGTATGCCTACATAAAATGCAATTGTCCAGAATTGTTTGTAGGAATAATTAATCCTGCTTGTTAATTCACTGGTTTCAAAATAGGGATCCTGCAGTGAAGGAGGTAGGTACCACTGCTATATCAAACGGTGGCTTCAATTATACTTACTTCAATGCAGCTACTGACCATATTATTTGTGAAAGGGGATTCAAAAGGGGTTAAACACACATAATTCACCTGCAAAAGCACAGCACTTTTAGATCTCCCCAGACCCATGCACTTTCAAAATGAAACATTACTACCTAATTTACACCATCTCAAGCAGGCCAAAATAATGCAGGATATCTACAGACCATCTATCTGAACTAAACCAAGGAAGTACATACCAATAAGCTGGAATTAACTTATGAAGTTTAACACATGCAAAAGCCGTGCAGTTTAATTTGAGAGGTAATGATTAGGCAACACCACTTTGGAGAGATGAACAATTATTGAATATTAACATGAACCCAAAATATGGGGAATTGGTTGATGGGCAATATTCCCGTCAAAGCCTTTTTCACATTTTGAGTATTCAGCCAGACACAAACTGGCACAAAAAGTAATCAGAACTTAATGCAGGTTTGACACACTCTCACTCAACAGATCAGAAATTCAGCAGCAAGTGGAAATGACAGAGTTGCAAAATTTAAACATGTTGTTAAGAAAATAGTCTAAATAATGCTGCATAGACACAAGCAAACCATCAAGTCTCAAAATCAATTCCGAAAGAAGTGGTAGGGGTAAAGTTAATCACAGTTAAGGACCAAGTTTAAGATAAACTTAAATAGCTAAAAGCCAGCAGGAACCATGAAGCATGGTGTGTGAACAGCCTTTGTCATCAAGTATGAGTATGCTATAACACAGTGGATACAGGAGTTTATACTTAGAGTAAATTGTCACTTTCTCACAAGAGTGACCTCCTCAAGAAAGGAAACAAGGAACCAACAGATGTAGAGCTGGATGAACACAGCAGGCCAAGCAGAGGAGCAGGAAGACTGACGTTTCTGGCCTAGATCCTTCTTCATTCCTACACCCTAATTTATGTCTCTACAGAAAATCCACTATGTACAAGATAGGAAAGACGATTTTAGGTAGAGGTTGCTTTCTATTTTTCTCAATACCAAATCACCAAACAAAGCACTTCTATATTTGGCATAATCATAATGTGATTATATTCTTGAAACCATCTCATGAAATTCAACTTAAGAAATATTATTCTTTACAGCATCAGACCTCGGTATGAAACGCCAAAGTATCAGGAAAGCCAAAATTAGAGTCATAGAGTCTTACAGCTTGGAACAGGCCTTCAGCCTAATTCATCCTTGCCAATCAAGTCTCCTAAAATGAACTAGCCCCATTTGCCTGTTTGGCCCATACCACTCTAAACCTTTCCAATCCATGTGTCTATCCAAATGGCTTTAAATATTGTAATTGTACCAGGCTCTGCCAGCTCATTCTGTATGCATACCAACCTCTATGTGAAAACGTTCCCCCTCAAGTCCGTTTTAAATCTCTCCCCTCTCACCTTAAACCTATGCCCTCTAGTTTTGCACTCCCCTATCCTGCGGAAAGACGTTGGCTATTACCTTAGCTATGCCCCTTATGACTTTAAAAGCCTCTAATAAGGTCATTCCTCAGCTAGGAAAAGAAGTCATAGCCTATTGTTATCATTAAAACCTTCTAGTCTTGGTAACATTGTTGTAAATCTTTTTGCACCCACTCCAGTTGAATAACATCTTCCCTATAGTAGGGCAACCAGAATTGTACACAGTACTCCAAATATGACATTACCAACATCTTGTACAGCTATAACATGATGTTTCAACTCCTGTACTCAATGCTGTCACCAATGAAGTGCTAAATGTCTTCACCACCCTATCTACCTGTAATGCCACTTTCAAGGAACAATGAACTGGCACCCTTAGGTCTCCCTGTTTGACGACACTCTCCAGAGGCCTACCATTGACTATCTAAGTGCTACCCTTGTTCATCTTACCAAAATGTAACATCTTGCATTTATCTGCAGTAAACTCCATCTGCCACTCCTCAGCCTACCTGATCAAGATCCTGTTGTACTCTTTAGATAACCTTCTTCACTGACCATTATATCACCAATTTTGGCGTTGTCTACAAACTTACTAACGACCTCTCCTATATTCTTATCCAAATCATTTATATAAGTGTCAAACATTAGCAGACCCAGTATTGATCCTTGCAGCACACTGCTGGTCACAGGCCTCCAGTCTGAACAACAACCCTTTACCACCATCCCGTCTCCAAAGCTATCTCATGTTCACTTTCTGCCCTCCTGACTTCCCTCTTAAGGGTACTTTTATATCCTCTATACTCAAGGAATTCACTTGATCTCAGCTACCTACACCTGACATATGCATTATTCATCTTCTTGACCAGAGGGACCATTGTCAGAAACATCATGATCTATAGATCCCGTACTGCCTCTTGTCTTGCAGCACAAGTTGAGAAAGAGCACATGATGTTAAACAAAGCAGGATCTGCACATTCTACACATGCTTATTAACTATTGCCCATGTATATTATAGAGTTCAACAGCGGAATGGTTACAGAGGTATCAGCAGGCAGTTCACATCGGCACTCCATGATTATATAAACATTTCATCATATTTATCAAAAAGTACAAATTATTTGAGTGCTGAAGAGCAGTAACAGAGTTATTGTTATTGACATTGTGATTTCTACCATCCAATTACATCTCTCTGCATCTTCATCTATACTGAACTCTAAAACAGGCAGTTCTACACATAAACAGGAGCTTCGGAAGCACTCAAGGTACAGACCACAAACACAGAGTTCCCATTTAAGTTTCATACTCAATCCTATTGACTATATATGTTCGTGCATTTGGTATTGCAACAACTGCTAAAGTAAAAATGAACTGTAAATTATCCTTAATACATATTACTCAGGCAGAAAAATACAATTGCATCACATTGCATTTTAATTCATCAATAGTTTCATCTCCTCCCACCTTAGTCTCAAAATGCCCACTCCGGTGTTGACCATAATACAACTCATAACGCTTATCTATTCAGCCCGTAATGCAGCTAGCAAGGTCTTGTTCCAGCCAAAAAAGGGTATCAAAAGACACTCATGTTTCATTCTATTTGCACATCTCAACTGTGTCTCAGTTTGTCGTAATCTTGACTTTGAGTCATAAGCTTGTGAACGCATTATCAGATATGAACAAAAGTCACAGGTGACAGTCTAGGAAGTATTGTGGGAATATTACAATTTAGGAAGCACCATCTTTTGGCTGAGATGTCAAATTTAGTCTGCTCGTAAGAAAATTCTATGGCAATATTTCAAAGAATAGCAAGGGAATTCTCCATGGTGCCCTGGCTGATATTTGTCAATATTTGAGTTAATAGAAAAAAAACAGATTGTCTGGTCATTATTACAATGGTGTCTGTGGGAGGATCTTTAATGGAAACTGGTGGTTGCCTTCCCTACAATACAACAATGACTGCAATTCAAAAAATACTTAAATTGGTTACACAGTGCTTTGCGACATTCCAGAGCTGTAAAAATGGTGACGTAAATACATGTCATTCTTCACCACAAAGAGGTAAACAGATGATCGGTAATTTATATAAAACTACACAACCAGGTTGCTAGGCCCAGTATGTAACCAATCTGCAGAATTGAATAGGAGGTTACTACATTTTTGTCAAACTAGATATTGCATTACAACCAGAATTATTATACTAATAATCTTTCATGTAATACGTTATGACTCTGTTACTCCACTGCCACTGTATTAACAAACCATTCATCTTTCCCTGAAGAAAAATTCAAATTTACACACTATTTACAGACAAAGTCAATAAGGATAAAATGACCAACAATCCAAAAAAAAAAGTTTAACAACCCCAAATAACTTGTCAACTTCGCAAAAATTGGCAGTAGTCAAGATATAGCCCAGAAACAGCTATCAAGTGAGACATAGAACACAGATTGAACAGCACAGGCACAGGCCCTTCAACCCACTTTGTTGTACTAAACATGACACCAAACTGACTAATCCCTTCTGCCTGCCTTTTTGTCCATATTGCTCCATTCCTTGCATATTCATGTGCTTATCTAAAACTCCCTTGAACGCCCATATCGTATCTGCCCCCACCACCACATCTAGCAGCACGTTCCAGACTGCTAACACACTGTGTAAAAAAAAAACTTGCCCCTTACATCTCCCTTGAACTTTCCCCCTCTTACCTTAAATGCATGATTCCTGTCATTACACAGTTCAATACTCGGAAAAAGATTTTGACTGTCAATCCTATCAATGCATCTCATAATTTTATAGACTTCTATCAATACTCCACTCAGCAACTTGTAGATAGCACACACTGTTGCTACTGAGCATCAGTGGTGGATGGAGTAGATGCTTGTGGATGTAGTGCCAATCAAGTGGGCTACTTTGTATGGGATGGTGTCAAACCTCTTGAGTGTTGTTGGGGCTGCACTCATCCAGGCAAGTGGGGAGTACTCCAGCACAATCCTGACTTATGCCCTTATAGATGCTGTCGGGAGTCAGGAGGTCACTGTATTCCTTGCTTCCGACCTGCTCTTGTAGCCTCGGCATTTATGTGATGAGTTCAATTGAGTTTCTGGTCAATGAATAACTCCCAGGATGTTGATGGTGGGGGATTCAGCGATGGTAACACCAATGAATGTCAAGGAGGCACTGGTTAAATTATCTCTTATCAGAGATGGTCACAGCCTGGTATTTGTGTGGTGCAAATGTTACTTGCCACTTGTCATCCCACGCCTGGATATTGTCCAAATCTTGTTGCATTTGAACACGGCCTGCTTCAGCATGTGAGGGGTAGTGAATGGTGCTGAATATTGCGCAATCAGTGAACATCCCCACTTCTGACCTTACAATGCAAGGAAAATCATTAATGAAGCAGCTGAAGTTGGTTAGGCCTAGGATACTACATTGAAGAAGTCCTGCAGGAATGTCTTGGAGCTGAGACGACTGACCACCAACAACCACAACCATCTTCCTTTGTGTTAGGTACAACTCCAATTATCAACCAATCCCATAACTGATCTATATCCTGCTGTATCCTTTGACAAACTTATATAGTATTCACACCTCTTTGTATTGTCTGCAAATTTACTAGCCCACTTATCTACATTTTATCCAAGTCATTTATACATATTACAAACAGCAGAGGTCCCAGTACTGTTCCCTGCAGGACACCATTAGGCACGGAACTCCAGCAGTAAAAACATCCTTCCACCATTATCCTTTGGCTTCTATAGGGTAAGCCAGTTCTGAATCCACACAGCCAAGTCACCATGGATCCCATGCATCTTAATCTTCTGGATACCTTGTCGATGGCCTTACTAAAATCCATATAGACAATATCCATTGTGCTACCCTCATCGATCACCTTGGAAATTTTTTCAAATAGATACAGTGATTATCAGTAATATCCAATCAACTCTCAGATTCTGATAAAAATTAAATCAGATTTTTTTTAGCAAATCAAAACATTTAACAATAGTTCAACTTATACTTTTTAGTTACGACTTTGCTACTTGCCAAAAATCACTGAGGTTGTTGAAAAACATCAATGTTCAACCAACACACCAAATCAATTTCTGTCCTGCAAACATACTCATGTGCAAATAACATCTTCCCAGTTGGTTAGCTTATAAATTGTGAGATTATGCTACTCCACACATTAAATTGTATAATGCACCTATTTCCTGCACTTCACAGAACAGGAAATACAACCTGAATGGACACATGTTAGCCAGTGAACAAGTAGCTTCTTCATCTCTGAAGCAGTAGTTACATAAAACACATTTTACGTACCATCTAGTATTCTGTTGCTGGTTATATTGTTGCGGGATTCTACTAATGGCGATTGCTCCTCGCATCTTTTTGGTTTCAATCTTCGTGGCTTGGCCTCAAGGTTAGGTTGGACCATGAGAAGCTCCTGTCGTTTTTTCCTCTGCTTCTGTTCTAGTAGAGCACGCTAGAAAAAAGTTAAAGCATTTATTATGAAACAACGCTTCAACTATCAAGAAGGAAATGTTACTAAATAAAATCAACATATTTTAAGAGAACAGAAAAAGTATCTTGATTAATATCCCAGTAGTCAACTTTGGAGATTTTCAATCACAGAGCTCTGGAATGATTACAGCACAGAAGATGGTCTTTTAGCCTGGCTTCTCTGTGCCAGTTCTCTGAAAGTGCCACACAGTAAATTCTGCTTAACTGCCATTTCCCTGTAGCCCTGCAAATGTTTGCTCTCCACTTTTGAAAGGCACAGTTTATTTTGTCTCCAACACATTGTTTGGTAGTATTTTCCATCCTAGCCACTTGATCTAAACTGGTTTTGGTCACCTCGCCATTGGTTATTTTGCTCTTTACCTTAAATCAGTGTCTTTTTTCCTCAACAAAAGATTCCCATCAAACTTGATTGACAGATCCCTCAGTCACGTCCAACCTATTTCCCTCAGTTCTGCCCTCACCGCTTCTCTCCTGTCCCTGGTCCTCACTGATCACCCCTCCAGACTCTGTATCCAAAGGATTGTAAGCACCAATTCTATCACCTCCAACAGGTGGTAACCACCAGAAATATATTCCTCTTGCCTCCCATGTCAGCATTTCACAGGTAGCATTCCCTCTGGGACACCCTGATCTACTCCTCCCTAACCCCTCCTTCCTTGTTATCCAAGGCCCAGACACATCTTTTTAGTGAAGTAGCAATTTGTCTACACTGCATCCAATCCTATCCATGTATTCACTGTACACTAGGGAGATAAGCTATAGTCCTAACAGACCACACAGGTCCTACATCTAACTTTTGAAGGCAGAGGTTGAGGAGGAGAGTCCTTTATGGTAACCTCAACCAGTGCAGGAACACTGGGGAGACTAAACGCACTCTGCCTGACCGATTTGCCATATACATAGATGGTGTCCATAAAAACGGTTCAGAGCTTCCACTTGCCTGCCATTTCAGCAGACCCATGCTCCCATGCCAACATTTCTGTCTCAGGCCTACTGCAGTGTTCCAACAAGGCTCAATGCAAGCTGGAGGAACAACACCTCACACTGTTCTCAGCCACCTTACAGTCTTAATATTGAGTTTAACAATTTCAGAATGTGAATACACTCTCCATTGTTTGTTCCATTCCTCTGTCCCTCAAGGTCCTGTCATGTATGGTTGCTCCCAGCGCAGTCAACCCATTTTCAAATATTAAACTTCTCGGTAGCACCCCACCTCACTGTCGTCTCTTTTCTGGTTTATCAGCAAAATCTGTTTGCCTATCCCTGCTCTCGCTTGCAAATTATCTCTGGACACTGCCTCCATGTACTTTCTTTCTCTCTCTCTCTCTCTCTCTCTCTCTCTTTCCTCTCTTCTGACCTAAACCACACCCTGTCACCAGAATATATGCCACCCTTCCCCAGCTATATTCAGTTCTGACGAAGGTCACTGGACTCGAAACGCTAATTGTTTTCTCCCTACAAATGCTACCAGATCAGCTGTGCTTCTCCAGCACTCTGTTTTTGTTGTTGAAGGTATAGCCATATGTTTTCGTATTAGTGGCTTCTGCCCAAAAACCAGAAATGTGTCCAGGTCAATGCTGTTCACAAAGAACAGCTTAAATTCAATGAGGGCAATTTTTGTATAATCAGTCTACTCCTAAACATCAGCAAATCAACAAAAGTTATCATTGACTGTGTGATTAAGTGGCACTGACACATCAATTACACATTCACCAAAACACCACTTGAATATTTAGCTTTTTCTCTCATTACAACCTTGGCCCAAACACACACAAAAAGTGTTGAATTCCAGAGGTGAGGCAAAAACGATAGCCCTGAACATCCACTCATGTTTGACCAAGTTTGACACTAAAGAACACAAGTAAAATTTAAGTAATGAGTATGATGGAGGAAACTCTCCACTGGATAGGATAGCACTGGTAAAGGGTAGTTCTAGAGGTAATTTTCACTCAGTTTTACATTAATTGACAGTGAAATATCACATAAATGGACCTCTTAACTCAATCATAATCACATTCTCCCCATGGTAGGCTCATTCAGAAGGTTAGGAGGAATGGGATACAGGGGAACTTAGCTGTCTGGATACTGAATTGGCTGGCCAACAGAAGACAGCGAGTGGTGGTAGAAGGAAAATATTCTGCCTGGAAGTCAGTGGTGAGTGGGGTTCCACAGGGCTCTGCCCTTGGGCCTCTACTGTTTGTAATTTTTATTAATGACTTGGATGAGGGGATTGAAGGATGGGTCAGCAAGTTTGCAGACGACACGAAGGTTGGAGGTGTCATTGACAGTATAGAGGGCTGTTGTAGGCTGCAGCGGGACATTGACAGGATGCAGAGATGGGCTGAGAGGTGGCAGATGGAGTTCAACCCGGATAAATGCGAGGTGATGCATTTTGGAAGGTCGAATTTGAAAGCTGAGTACAGGGTTAAGGATAGGATTCTTGGTAGTGTGGAGGAACAGAGGGATCTTGGTGTGCAGATACATAGATCCCTTAAAATGGCCACCCAAGTGGACAGGGTTGTTAAGAAAGCATATGGCGTTTTGGCTTTCATTAACAGCGGGATTGAGTTTAAGAGTAGTGAGATCTTGTTGCAGCTCTATAAAACTTTGGTTAGACTGCACTTGGAATACTGTGTCCAGTTCTGGTTGCCCTATTACAGGAAAGATGTGGATGCTTTGGAGGGGGTTCAGAGGAGGTTTACCAGGATGCTGCCTGAACTGGAGGGCTTATCTTATGAAGAGAGGTTGACTGAGCTCGGACTTTTTTCATTGGAGAAAAGGAGGAGGAGAGGGGACCTAATTGAGGTATACAAGATAACGAGAGGCATAGATAGAGTTGACAGCCAGAGACTATTTCCCAGGGCAGAAATGGCTAACACGAGGGGTCATAGTTTTAAGCTGGTTGGAGGAAAGTATAGAGGGGATGTCAGAGGCGGGTTCTTTACACAGAGAGTTGTGAGAGCATGGAATGCGTTGCCAGCAGCAGTTGTGGAAGCAAGGTCATTGGGGACATTTAAGAGACTGCTGGACATGCATATGGTCACAGAAATTTGAGGGTGCATACATGAGGATCAATGGTCGGCACAACATCGTGGGCTGAAGGGCCTGTTCTGTGCTGTACTGTTCTATGTTCTAAATATCTCTTCGTACTTCTTCAAACAATACCCCAATAATGCTCTCAGCCTGAATATAATTAAACACAAAATATATTCAATTACCATTAAAAGCATACTCAGCACAAAGGAAGATGGTTTTGTGGGGGCTTTTCTGAAGCAGTAGTAGTGTCCCCAGCTCTGGGCCAGAAGGTCAGGGTTCAAGCTCCCACGCTACAAAGTTGTCATAACATGTCTAAACAGGTTGACCTAAAGAAAATGTTGGGTTTGAAAGAAAAGGGGGCACTTTCTTAGATATTGTGCTGTGCCTGAACCCCGGAGACTGAGTATCAATTTACCAATGATGCCACCCGAAGGTTGCAGGAACAGCAACTCATTCCGCTTGGGAACCCTGCAGCCCAATGGTATCAATGTGGACTTCACCAGCTTCAAAATCTCCCCTTCCCCCAACACATCCCAAAACCAGCCCAGTTCGTCCCTTCCCCTCACCGCATCCCAAAACCAGCCCAGTTCGTCCCTTCCCCTCACTGCATTCCAAAACCAGCCCAGCCTCTCTCACTCCCTAACCTGTTCTTCCTCTCACCCATCCCTTCCTCCCACCTCAAGCCGCACCTCCATTTCCTACCTACTAACCTCGTCTCACCTCCTTGACCTGTCCGTCTTCCCTGGACTGACCTAACCCCTCCCTACCTCCCCATTGGACTTTTATTTTGTATATTTCATGATTGAATCCTGATATCTCATTCTGAATTTTTTTGAATATGTGCTGTATGGTTCTTCATCGCAAAACCCATATGCGTTCTTCCTAAGGTGAATGCATTATTTCAAGTAGGATTTGATCAATGCTTTGCATATCTGAAGCATAACATCAATATCCCCTTTGTACTGCAGAATCCTGACAATTATTACAATTATGTATATGTTTATAACTAAAAAATGTATGTCATTTTATTTAGCAGATATGGAAGACAAGATGGTAGTGAAGAGAGATATTTCAGGTCACATTACAGAAGTGGTACTATTACAAAGGTGGCCCTACTATGAGAAAGGCGATATTGAAAAGTACTGAAATATGGTTTTTTGTGCATTAGGAAGGGAAAATATTTGATTGAGGAATAATGGGAGAAATTGTTTTCATAATCTAGGAGTAAAAGTAGCAGTCCCTTTTGAGGGTAGAAGTAATTCGAAGATGCATTTTATATTTAGCAGAAATATTAGTCATTGTCAGTGACTTATAAAGAAAGCGACTACGGCATTTTCATCATGCATACTGTTGCAATGGTAACACGTTATTTGAAGAAACACTTGGCTATTCTTCACACAATGAGACGATTTTCAGAAAACTTCATAACAGCAAAGGAGCATCTAAGTTTGAACATGGGGTTGCTGCTCCTTTCACCTTCAAAGAAAGGGTACTAGAGAAAAAAATGCCCAAAAAACAAAGCTTTGTACAATTGCCAGTTTAATTTTGTACAATACTCATTAGAGTCCCCTCAAGAAATGATTATGAGACAAGAAGCAATTAATAAGCATAACTGGAATATTGTAGGCTGTGGCAAATAGAGTTCCAAAAGAACCCATACTGGGGTCTCTACTGTTTATAATCTGTATCAATGATTTAGATGAAGGAGCAGAGGGTGACATGTTTAAGTTTGGCGAAAATGTAAAGTGTGAGGATATTAAGAGGCTGTAAAGAAATATAGACAGGTTAAGTGACCAGGAAACAAAATTGCACGCAGCATAATGTGGTGAATTGAGAGATTATTCATTTTAGTTGAAATAGTAGGCAATAAAATATTTACAGAATGAAGCTTGTAAACCAGCTCTGGTTTCTCTGGAATCCAACATTTACATATTTGAACAAGAAACATAGGAAGAGTGCATAAAAGGTACAGAATGTAATTAGAAAGGCGAATTGAATATTGGTCTTTATTGTAAAGTGGATTAGAGTACAAGAATAAAGAAGTCTTGCTACAATTGCACAGGTCTTTAGTAAAATCACACCTGGAGCACTGTACACGGTTGAGAGTACTGTCCTATGATGAGAAAAATCAGTAATCGGGTCAGTATTCTCTGGAGTTTAGGTGGAGGAGAGATGATTTCACTAAAACATAAAAGATTATGAAGGGGTTGACAGAGTATACACAGAGCATGTTTCTGCTGGCGTGGAGGCGTAGGCTCAATCGTTTAGGACTGAGATAAGGAGAAACATCTTCAAGATGTCTCTTGTGATTCTGGAATTCTTTACTCAAGAGGATTGTGGATGCTCCATTTTTGAATATATCTATTTGAGGTTGCAACAGACAAATACAGAGGAGGACCTTATAGAAGTCTATAAGATCATGAGGGGCCTTGCCAGGGTGAATAGGCAAGGTCTTTTCCCTGGGATTGGCTGGGGGGGTGGGGGGGGGAGCAGAACAGAGTCCAAAACTGGATGGCATACATTTTAGGCGAGAGGGCGAAGATTTAAAAAGGGACCTAAGGGGCAATGTTTTCACGCACACCCACAACGTCTCTAATTTCACTACTAATCCGGAAATATCTCCCAGGAACATTTAATTCAACTCATCAGATACGCGTTTTACTGACTGTGTTATGTGATGAATTAATGTTAAACACAGTGGCCTTCAGTTTCTGCTTGAAGAATGCAGATTTCAGGTAAAAATCGAAAGAACTGCAGATGCTGTGAACCAGGAACAAAAGCAAATTTGCTGGAAAAGCTCAGCAGGTTTGGCAGCATCTGTGGAGGGGAAAAAAAAGTTAACATGTTGGGTTCAGTAACCCTTCCTCAGAACTCAGGCAAGTTGCACCAAGAAAACCAAACAAAAGGTTGATTTTAAACATCAAATCCGTACTTTTTAAGACTGATTTTGAAACATGAGAAAAAAAAAGAGTCCCTACACATCAAAACAGTCACATTCTCACAATGAGCTAATCACCTTAAGGAATTTCCACTACTTACACTTGATTGTCAGACTTCTAGGAATCTCGGAAAATTAAGCTTGTTCTGTTGGGTGCAAGGGCCATAAAAGAAAAGTTGACTTTGACAGTGTGTTGCAGACTGGCACATTCCAAGATCCAGGACCACATTCTGAGGGAAGCACTAAAGCTTGAGGCAGCTGCCACAAAAGGGTCGGTGGGGAAAGATCACTGTCTAAGATCTTTTTGCCAAACTTACTTGGGGGCCTAATCGGTTAACTGACCCTTCCAATGCCTCAAACATACGTAAGTATAATCTTGAACAAGTAAGAATTACCCATGGTTTGTTTGCTGGATAGAGTCAAACTCCAATGTTTGTTTGTTTCTTCAGATGCAACTGTACAGAACCAAACTGCTTTAGTGATAATAAAGATATTTCTATGAATAAAGTATATTTTTGAAATAAAAAATTGTTTTTAAAAAAACTTTTGAATGTAATTTCAAAAAGAATCTGACAACTGAACATCAAATTAACAAGCATTTTTTAGAAAGTTATTTTCTGTCATTCAATGAAATTTATCAAGATTCTTTAGACAGCACCTTCCAACCCATGATCTACAAGGACAAGGACAGTAGATGCCTGAGAACACCACTATGCACAAGACCTTCAAGTCTTTCACCGTCTTCAAGTGTTTATTTAGTTCCAAATCAGGCAGTTCAAACCAGATGATGTAAAAATAAAATTTCTTCATACCTTTTCTGGTTCTTCTACAAAAAGCAATGCATCCTCCGGTTACTAGTATTTCCTTATTCACATGCTGAAAACTGATTGTGACATTGAACACGTCTTTCAAATCTCCCTTAGCATTCTCTGACACAAGGAGAACAACTCAGCCTCAATGGAGATTCTTCATCCAGGTTATGATGCCAACAAGCCTCTTATGCACCCTAAGATCTTGACACTCTTCCTAAAGTTCCAAGAATTGAACGTGACAGTCCAAATAAGATCTGGCTGATGTTCTACAACTTCCTTGTTTCCATAGAATCATAGACTCTCTACAGTGTGGGAACAGGCCCTTTGACCCAACAAGTCTACACCGACTCTCAGGGCATCTCACCCATACACATCCTCCTACAACACAGGAAATGGAATTCCCAGAACCCACCTAATCTACACATCCCTCAACGTTATGGGCAATTTTCTACGGCCAATCCACCCAGCCTGCACATCTTTGGACTGTGGGAGGAAACCGGAGCATCCGGAGGAAACCCACGGGGAGAATGTCTGCGTGGAGTCTGCACAGTCGCCCAGGTGGAATTGAACCTGGGTCCCTGGAGTCCTCTATTTTGTACTCTATGCTTTAATGCATATTATAAAGAATTCTATAATATACTTTTCTATTAAAGAACAGTCATCTTGGCATGTTCTATTATCTTTAATGATTTGTGTACTTTCACCCTGTCCAAATCTTGTCACTTCCATACTCACTTTAAAATTGCACTATTTATATTATTACCAATCATTCTTCCTCCCAAACAAAACCAAATCATAATTCCTTGCATAAAACTTCATGTGCCAGCTCATTTGATCAGTTCTGACACAGAGCAGACACATCCCTGAGGGAGAAAGGAAGGACATCCAAATGGAATGCTGCGAATGTCATTGCAAAGGAGGTAGTAAAAAACAAATTGAATAGACCAAAAACAAAAGAGAGGACCTGGAAAGGCTGGCTGCACACAAAATAAAGTCACTTTATTGATTAACACACTAAGTGCACGCACAGTCAATTCAAAATACCTCAATTCTCCTCTATCCTTCCATTTAGCAAAGAATGTTGCAATTAAAGTATTTAAATAATTCTATCATTTTGGACCACCTACAAAGGGAACATTCTCCAAGTAGTCCCACCATTATTCTTTTTGTCTTTATAAATGGTCTTCAAGTTTCCTTACTTTTTAACCTTTAAGATGATTCTGGAAAAGATCACCAAATTTGGTTATGAGCCAGTCAGCTAAGTAACTTTTTATTTAAAGCAACTTAAGTTTAGGTATCTCAAATTCCACATTAATAGTGTAAAGTTACACAATTTTGAACAACTATGCATAACTTTACCAAGTGAAAAAAGTAAATTAGCTTACAACATCTAATTTATACACCAATATCAAAATTAAACATGAGGCAAAGATAAATCAACCAGTAAACTGTAGTCAGACAGAATACCCTATATTCCGTGGCTTCCAATATTCACAATACGATTTGTGATAACTCGGATGGCTTGTCCCACTCTGTGTATGCATTGGAACAGTCAGTCTACCAGGAAATGGAATTCTCAGCTGCTTCCTGGAAATCTCATTGGAGTCTCAGGAAGTGAATGGAATATATTTTAAAAATTCTCACTCCTGTTCTTAAGTCCTGCCAAATTCTTTGAACGTTGCAACATACTTAACAGTTTAATTTATTTATAACAATTATAATTGCAATTTATTAAAATATTGTACACATGACACTTCATCACATCAATGGATTACTTTGCTTAAAGCAGAATTACTCCATTGCATTCTTATCTGCAGTTTTCAGCAGAACTTTTTCCGCCATGTAATGGCATCGACATCTCTCAAAAAGCTAGTTCTCAATGGTCAAAGGAGAGGAAAGTAATGAAATCACAGGATCATAGAATCGCCACAGTGTGGATGCAGCTTATTGAGTCCACACCAACCCTTCAAAGAGCATCCACCCAGTCTCCAACCCCCTATCCCTGTAACCCTGCATCTCCATGGCTAATCCACCTAGCCTGAAAATCCTTGGACACCAAGGGCAATTTAGCACGGCCATCCACTTAACCTGCACATCTTTGGACTGTGGAAGAAACCCGAGCACCCGGCGGAAATCCACGCAGACACGGGGAGAATGTCTGTATGGAGTTTGCGCTGCTGCCCAAGGATGGATTCAAACCCAGGACTTTGCAGCTGTAAGGCAGCAGTGCTAACCACTCTGCCACCGTGCTGCCAAAGAAAATATTTTATTACATTTCAATTCCCTTGAATTTAATTATTATTTCATATCAAAGGGAAAATTTTATTAGTTACACAAGTAGTTCTTCATAAAAAGTGTGTCTTTGGCATTACGTGGAAATTTTCATCCATGAGATTTCAACTGACTGCGCCAAATTTCCTTTAGTTTCAATCTGTTAACAATCAGATTATTATAAAAGCCTTTAAAAACATGTCACGCATTTTTGCAAGCCAATTAAAATAACAATATTTTTCCTTCTATATTTAAAGCAACAAATGGTTGGCAAGAGAGCATGGATATTTGAGCCTTGAAAGAAAATAAATGGGTCAACAAATGTCTGCTCACCCCACCAGGATCTTATACCTGTTTCTCCAGCTTCTGTTGTCGGATACTAATATTTTCATCCTCAAGGACACTGCAAGAGAAAGCATACTTAAATTAGTCACTGGCCATTCAAATGCAACTTAGTGAGTAAACATTATCAAAATGTTGATTAGAGTAGTATTTCAATTCAGTCTACTTGCAGATGATATCTTGGGTTAGCAGCCTCACTTGCTCCCACAAGCAATCTCAGCATCTTAGTTTTATGGAGACTGCCTCGTGCTGCCTTATATTAACAATGTAATATGAACCGGGTTGTAATAATTATATTCCCCAAATTACACCAATCAGACAGATTAAAATACCAAAAAAGGTTGTAGGGGATTCACTCAAATTTGCAAAATTCAAAGCTTCATGTCAGCCACTGAGGCCCATTCCCACACGATTACATCTCTGCAGCTTTTGCAACATTGGCTAAGGAACAGATAGACAAGTAGGTGGGCATTCATCAGACTCTTCAGGTTTAGCAGCCTCCTCGGTTGTAGGATGTACAGCATCTATGTTATATGAACAATTACACTGGCCACTACAGCAGATGAAGTGTAGCCCCCACAACCTGAGACTGGCTGCGATCGGGAATGGGTTGTCAGGTTCATAAATCACTACTGATTCAGTCTTTGGAGCATCATCAGAGTCATCTAGTCTCAAAACGTTAGCTTGCTTTCTCTCCACAGATTCTGCCTGACCCCTGTGATCTCCAGCATTTTTTGATTTCAGTACAGATTCCAGCATTTGCAGTAATTTGCCAATACATTGTTGATATGTTGTGTCCACTTTCTGGATCCAAGGCTCAAAAATGCCAGGGATCACCAGGCTACTACATGGATAATGTTTTGACATTCACAGTAAATGCAGCTTCTCTGACCAAGCAGTAGGGTCTTTTTGGCATGTTTTTGGCACAAAACATAGCAGTGGCAGCTTCCATACTCCACTTTCCTCATATATTTGTTTCATCCGTAAACAAAGAGCAGTCTGGCAAAATACATTGAAACAGACTAGTTTCATCCAAGTTAAAAATGTCTCTGTGCATCCAAGATATGTGAGGGACCATGGTGGAACTAATCATCTGTCATGGCAATGTCACTGTGGTGAAGACAATGATGTGCCTCATTCTTTAATCACTCCAAAAGCAGAATCAGCTTGGTCACATGTGGCTTATTACAAATATTTTACATAGGTAAATAAAGTACAATAGATCTGCTGCATTCAATACTTTTTGCATTAATGTAAATATTTTCAAAATATACATTTTATTCTATATTTTAATTTATACCCCACAGAATTCCTTTTCCTTGCAACACATTTTGGACGCAATATTTACTGGGACCTCTCTCTACACAGAGAGGAATTAAAGGATTCTTTTAATAAAACAATTTCAAGGCGCTTTTTCAATTTGTAAGTGCTCATCCAGATGTTTCTTAAATGTTTCAAAAATATCTGCGTCCACAACCCTCTGGGGTACTGCATTCCACACTTATATCACCCTTCGGTGAAAACATTTCTGTTAGATTCTCTCTCCAAATGACTTATTCCTCACCCTATACTTATGCCCTCTGGTCCGAGGCACATCTGCTGCGAGGAAATGATTCTCATGATCGGCCATGGCTATGCTTTTCATAAATTCTGTACAATGAAGCAAAACCACTCCACCCTCCATTCTCCACCATCCAACCCCACCTCCGACCCCCAGGCAACCACGCACTTCCAGGGGAAACAAACTCAGCCCATCAAGTTCTTCTCATAACTGAAACTTTCCATTGCAGACAACATCCTGGTGAGTCTCCTCTACACCCTCTCCATTGTAATTATGTCCTTCCAATAGCGTGGCCAATAGAACCGCTCACAGTAAGGTAACGTAAAGTTCAAATATTCATTTACAAGCAGTGACTGCAGAATGCTACAGTACAGAGGAATTTAGGTATTCTCATATGAATGACAAAATGAGATCATGAAATACTGCAAGTAATTAGGAAGGCAAATTATTGTTCTCCATTTCTCAATCATTGTTCCCCAACCCCGCACGGCCCGTTTCTATCTCCTTCCCAAAATCCACAAACCCGCCTGCCCTGGCCGACCTATTGTCTCAGCCTGCACCTGCCCCACTGAACTCATCTCCACCTATCTGGACTCCATTTTCTCCCCCTTGGTCCAGGAACTCCCCACCTATGTCCGTGACACCACCCACGCCCTCCACCTCCTCCAGAACTTCAAATTCCCTGGCCCCCGACACCTCATTTTCACCATGGATGTTCAGTCCCTATATACCTGTATTCCTCATGCAATGGCCTTAAGACCCTCCACTTCTTCCTGTCCCGCAGGCCCAACCAGATCCCCCTCCACCGACACCCTCATCCGCCTAGCCGAACTCGTACTCACCCTCAACAACTTCTCTTTCGATTCCTTCCACTTCCTACAGGCAAAGGGGTTGGCCATGAGTACCCGCATGGGCCCAAGCTATGCTTGCCTCTTTGTAGGTTACATGGAACAGTCCCTCTTCCGCACCTACCCTGGGCCCAAACCCCACCTCTCCCTCCGTTACATTGATGGCTGCATTGGTGCCGCCTCTTGCTCCACAGAGGAGCTCGAACAGTTCACCACTTCACCAACACCTTCCATCCGGGCCACCTCCAACACATCCCTCACCTTCCTGGACCTCTCAGTCTCCATCTCAGGCAACCAGCTTGTAACTGATGTCCATTTCAAGCCCACCGACTCCCACCGCTACCTAGAATACACCTCCTCCTGCCCACCCTCCTGCAAAAATTCCATCCCCTATTCCCAATTCAACCGCCTCCGCCGCATCTGCTCCCAGGATGAGGCATTCCACTCCCGCACATCCCAGATGGCCGCGTTCTTCAAGGACTGCAACATCTCCCGCGCAGTGGTCGAGAACGCCCTTGACCATCTCTCCTGTATTTCCCGCAACACATCCCTCACACCCTGCCCCCGCAATATCCGCCCTAAGAGAATCCCACTTGTCCTCACATACCACCCCACCAAACTCTGGACACTACACATCATCCTCCGACACTTCCGCCATCTACAATGCGGCCCCACCACCCAAGACATTTTTCCATCCCCACCCTTGTCTGCCTTCTGGAGAGGCCACTCTCTCCGTGACTCCCTTGTCCGCTCCACACTCCCCCCACCCCCAACCCCACCACACCCGGCACCTTCCCCTGCAACCGCAGGAAGTGCTACACTTGCCCCCACACCTCCTACCTCATCCCCATCCCAGGCCCGAAGATGACATTCCATATTAAGCAGATGTTCACCTGCACATCTGCCAACGTAGTATACTGTATCCACTGTACCCGGTGTGGTTTCCTCTACACTGGGGAAACCAAGCGGAGGCTTCGGGACCGCTTTGCAGAACACCTCCGCTCGTGGATGAGAGTTTGCTCGCTGAGCTGGAAGGTTAGTTTTCAGACGTTTCGTCCCCATTCTCGGTAACATCATCAGTGAGCCTCCGATGAAGTGCTAGTGTTATGTCCTGCTTTCTATTTATCGGTTTAGGTTTCCTTGGGTTGGTGATGTCATTTCCTGTGTTGGTGATGTCATTTCCTGTTCTTATTCTCAGAGTTTACCTAGAATGGGGACGAAATGTCTGAAAACTAACCTTCTAGCTCAGCGAGCAAACTCACATCCAGAACGACGAATCTTCTCAAAACTCGCTACCTCCGCTCAGTTTGCAGTAAACAACTGCGGCTCCCAGTCGTGAACCATTTTAACTCCCCCTCCCATTCCTTAGACGACATGTCCGTCATGGGCCTCCAGCAGTGCCACAATGATGCCACCCGAAGGTTGCAGAAACAGCAACTCATATTCCGCTTGGGAACCCTGCAGCCCAATGGTATCAACGTGGACTTCACGAGCTTCAAAATCTCCCCCTCCCCCACTGCATCCCAAAACCACCCCAGCTCGTCCCCACCTCCCTAACTTGTTCTTCCTCTCACCTAACCCCTCCTCCCACCTCAATTTCCCACCTACTAACCTCATCCTGCCTCCTTGACCTGTCCGTCCTCCCCGGACTGACCTATCCCCTCCACACCTACACTCTCCCCTCCACCTATCTTCTCCTCTATCTTCGGTCCGCCTCCCCCTCTCTCCCTATTTATTCCAGAACCCTCTCCCCATCCCCCTCTCTGATGAAGGGTCTAGGCCTGAAATGTCAGCTTTTGTGCTCCTGAGATGCTACTTTGCCTGCTGTGTCCATCCAGCTTCACACTTTGTTAGCTTGTGTACTATTATTGTCAGTTTGACAGGATAGATGCTGGAAGAGGTTTGCCTTCAGCATGGAAACAGACCCTTCAGTCCAACCAGCCCATGCCAACCATAATCCCACATTAAACTAGTACCCCCAGCCTGCACTTGGCCTGCATCCCTTCAAACATTTATGTACCAAACTAAATGTCTTTTTGACATTTTAGTTGTAACTGCATCCACCACTTCCTCTGGAAGTTCACAAACTGAACCACTCTAAGCAGAAAATTTCTTTTTAAAATCCATCTCCTCTGATCTTAAAATCTCATCCCCTCATCTTGAAATTCCCCACCCTATGGAAAAAAACACCTGCCATTCTTATCTATAACCTTATCTATAACGCTCATTATTTTATCAACCTCTATCAGGTTATCTCTCAACTTCCTACATTCTAGTGAAAAACATACCAGGCTATCCAGCATCTTCTTAGAACTCAAAGCATCCTTTCCCGGCAACATCCTGGTGAATCTCTTCTGAACACTCTCCAGCTTCATAATATCTTTCCTACAAGAGGATGACCAGAGCGAGACAAAGTACGCAAGAGGCCTCACCAACATCCTGTACAATCTCAATGTAACGTCCCAACTCCTATATTAAGAGGTCTGAGCAATGAAGGCATCAGTTCTGAGGAAGGGTCACCAGACCCAAAACGTTAGCTCTGATTTACTTTCCCCAGAGATGCTGCCAGGCCTGCTGAGCTTTTCCAGCAACTTTGGTTTTTGTCCCCAGCCCATTACCTGGGATTCTGGATCCAGCAATAATTTCACTAGATCATCGCCTCCCCATCCTTTCAGTTGTACCATTCTTTCAGCTGTTAACGACAGATTTTTAAGAAGACATAAAATTGTCAGTTTCTAGGTATTATAAGAGAGATTATGAGAATAAATTAGCAGTCAACATATAAGGGAATCCAAATATTTCATAAAAATACACCAATAGTTAAAAGGTAGTCCGTAAGACATAAGAACAGAGTAAATCTGTAGTATATGTATTCTGTTGGACTGTTCAATGAGTTTATGGGTAATGTATTAATCCTCAACTTTACCCTCTTAACTATTCCCTTGACCCCTAATTTCCTCATGTGGAATTCTAGAACCAGAGGCAGAGGGTTTAAAGCTTTATGGGGGGGTGGTCTTTTAAGAGTCCTCTGTTCTGTCAGTGTGTCAGTTATGTTTGAAATGCTCTTCCACAGGGCATACAGGAGAACTGGGTCATTGAATATATTGATGGCTGAGTTGAACAAATCCTCACCTTCAAGAGTTTCAAAGTCAGGCAAAGTGGTTTTCAGATCATACACAGATTAGCCATGACACTACTGAAGAATGGAACAGACTCATTTTGCCAAATAGCCCACTCCTGCTCTCCTCTTCTGATCTTAAGACAGGGAAATTAAACCCTCCCTGCCAGGGACAAACATACCCCAGAATTTTATTTAAAACACAAAAAGTCACAGTTGTATTTCTTCTGGATACAGAATTATCAGTTTCTCAAAACACGTGAAAAGAAAAAAATCAACTAAAGCGAGCACTAAATCTCATGATTCCCAGGACCCAGTATAAGCTCTGCAAACACAAGTGCAGGCTCACAGAAGTGAGGCCTAACTTCAGGATCCCCAAGCCATATTAGTAAACAACTTACTAGCAGCTCTGATAGTATTACGATATAGTGCTTGGCACGGACTCCTGTTGCTAGAATACCTGACTTTCATCAATGAACCTCGGCAATTCCACATTACATTTACAAATGTATATTTATAACAAAGAAATGCACTTGTTAAATTCTCAGCAATGAATTTCAAAGCTTTGTTTTTAACAATTCAATATATCGGCTCAATGAAGATCCTCATGTTTGGCTCACCATTCTTGGAAATTAATTCATAAGCACAGTGCTTTAAAGTCAATGATTACATTTGGGCACGTAGTGGAGGTGATAAGACACAAGCACAACATCGATGAATTCTAACCTGGGAATTTAATGCAGGTAGGATCTCACTGGTAAATTTTTGACAGTCTGTAATTTCAATGTCGAAGTCACACAACAGCAAGTTATAGTCCAACAGTCTTATTTAAAAATCACAAGCTTTCATGGCACTGCTCCTTTATCAGATGAAGTGGACAGAGGTGCACAGGCACAGAATAAATAAGCGGAGACTGACACTATTTGTAGTTACCTGTTGACACTCCTACTTGCCTGGTATTATCTTGCCATCATCTCTCTGCTGATGTATTCTGTGCCTGTGCATCTCTCTTTACTTCACCAGATGGAGAAGCGGTGCTCCAAAAGTTTGTGATTTTAAATAAATCTGTGGCTGTGGGACTCTTCGACTTTGTCCACTCTAGTCCAACAGTGGCATCTCCGCATTATAATTTCAATAAGAGGTCAGACTCTGATTTGAAACTATGAAATAAGATAGTTAAAAAGCCTGGATTTATAGAAGCTGATTAACATTGAATGTTAGCTGTTAATCAACTCAACACTAAACTGAGAATGCTGGTAAAATTCAGCAGGTCTAGCAACATCTATGGAGAGAGAAAAACCAAGTTAACATTTTGTGTCCGTCATAACCCTTCTTCAGAACTGAAAGGGGTAGGAAAATGTCTTCCTTATACTTTTGCAGAAGCAGAAGAGAGATGAAGGAAACAGATGTAGAGGCCAGTGCAAAATACAAAAGGATAAACAGATTTCGCTGCGATAAACAAGCACACCCTTATATCTGCAAGTAATAGTTTTCATAGCCGCTTTAGTAAAATACACTTTACACAGCACTTCCACATCATGAACAATGTTACAATAATCCATTTGCAAAGGTGTCTTTCAACCAAAATATGTTTGAAAATCACTGATGTAAAGAAATTAATCGTTAGCATCTTCCCAAATACAAGGGGTCGGCACAACATTGTGGGCTGAAGGGCCTGTTCTGTGCTGTACTGTTCTATGTTCTATGTTCTAAGGGCGTGTGGTGTGATAGAGAGTCAGAATAGTAGGTCTATCTCAGAGAAACACGTTTCTGTGTCAGTGGTTGTCTGCAACCCCTCAGCTTACTCTTACAGCTTTTTTAGCATGGACCAGAAGTCTTTATTGAGGATTCTTCCCTCGTACAATTAAATTGCAGCCAACACCATTACCTATGACAATGCATCATCAAAGTGGAAGAAACCCAAATCCCCTTTCCTAAAGGAAGAGGGGCCACCGACTGCAAGCATTTCCCTCAAGGTGTGGAACTCCCAGATGGAGATAGACTTATTGATCTGGAGGAGTAGAGGGGTGCAATGGGGGTGGGGGTGATGAAGCCTTGATGGTTTTCAGTACCATGAGATGTACAGTGGGAGATTGCTGAAAGTTTCACCAGCTTTGACTTTAAAAATCTAATGCTTTTATAAATTGATTGTGCAGAACAGCCAACTCTCAACAAAAATTCAGAAAAATCTAAAAAAATTAATGAACACTTCTTCAATACTTGATTCACATTTTTATATAAAGGTGTGCACGCTGGTACCAAAACAAACTTTATTCATCAAGCCAACGCCCTTGTTTGGAAAGAACGTGAGCCAGGAAGGTACTAATATATTCGGGCATTGGCTAAACCCGAAACACTACATGTGTAGCGTCTACCACCTATCCTCCTCCTCCTCCTCTAACCAAAGGAAAAAAGAAGACTGTATGGATGGTCGGTAAGGTAAGGCTTTTTTTCATTCTTCTGGAAATCTAGAGTAGAGGGACTGGAAGCTAGGGCAGTTGCATGCTCCTCTTACAGGATTGGGGGGGTGAGGTGGTCACTGCTGGTGTCCCCTCTGACTTCACCTATGTGGAGTGTACCCAACTGCAGCTCCTCACAAACCATGTTAGGAAACTGAAGTGGAGCTGGATGAACTCTGGATCATTTGGGAGGCTGAGGGGGTGATAGAGAGGAGTCATAAGGAGGTGGTCACACCCAAGGTATAGGAGAAAGGTGGGTGGGTGACTGCCAGGAGGGGGAAAGGAAATAGGCAGACAGTGCAGGGATCCCCTGTGGCCATTCCCCTCAATAATAAGTATACTATTTTGGATACTGTTTGGGGGGGGGGGGGGGGTGGGGGGGAGAGAGAACCTACCAGGGGAAGGCCATAGCGGACAGGTCTCTGGCACCGAGCCTGGCCCTTAGAACATAGAACACAGAACATTACAGCACAGTACAGGCCCTTCAGCCCTCGATGTTGTGCCGACCTGTCATACTGATCTCAAGCCCATCTAACCTACACTATTCCACGTACGTCCGTATGCTTATCCAATGACGACTTAAATGTACTTAAAGTTGGCGAATCTACTACCATTGCAGGTAAAGCGTTCCATTCCCTTGCTACTCAGGGCACAGAAAGGAAGGGGAAGAGAATCAGAGAGCAATTGTAGTGGGGGTTTCGACAGTAAGAGGCACAGACAGGTGGTTCTGCAGACACGAATAAGACAAACTGATGGTGTGTTGCCTCCCGAGTGACAGGGTCCGTGATGTCTCGAAGAAACATCCTTATGGGGGAGGGTGAGCAACCAGCAGTCATGGTGCACATCAGTACCAATGACATAGGTAGAAAAAGGACTGAGAATGTGAAAAATGAATACAGGAAGTTAGGTTGGAAGCTGAAGTCCAGGTCAAACAGGGTAGTTATCTCTGGGTTACTACCAATGCCACATGATAACGAGGTAAGAAATAGGAAGAGAGTGCAGCTAAACACATAGCTACAGGGCAGGTGTAGGAGAGAGGGCTTCCATTATGTGGACAATTGGAGCATATTCTGGGGAAGGTGGAACCTGTACACTAAGGATGGGTTGTACCTGAACCGGAAGGGCACAAATATCCTGGGAGGGAGATTTGCTCAAGCTATACGGGATGTTTAAACTAGATTGGCAGGGGTGGAGAACAGGATTTGTAATTCAGAGGATGAGGTATTCAGCCTTCCAACAGACACAACAGGTTGTTAATAAAGAAATGTGGTCGATGGAGTGTAATTGTGGACACAGAGATGGTTTGAGGTGTGTATACTTCAATGCTAGACGTATCAGAAATAAGGCGGATGAACTTAGATCATGGGTCAGTACTTGGAACTATGATGTTGTAGCCATCACAGAAACTTGCATAACTCAGGGACAGGAATGGTTGTTGTAAGTTCTAGGATTTAGATGCTTTGAAAGAAATAGGGAGAGTGGAAAAGAAGCAAGGGAGTGGCATTGCTATTCAGGGCTAGTAATAGCAGCTACTATAGATGAAAGGCATTGCTATTCAGGGCTAGTAATAGCAGCTACTATAGATGAAAGGCATTGCTATTCAGGGCTAGTAATAGCAGCTACTATAGATGAAAGGCAATTCGAGAATGATATGTCTGCAGAATCAGTTTGGGTTGAGGTCCGGAACAAGAAAGGAGCAGTCTCTCTGTTAGGGATTTTTTAAAAGACCCCCTAATAGTTGCAGAGAAGTGGAGGAGCGGATTGGGAGGCAGATACTAGAAAGATGCAGAAATCAAAGTTGTAGTCATGGGTGACTTCAACTTTCCAAAAATTGAATGGAAACATTTTAGTTGTGGTAGTTTAGATGGAGCAGACTTTGTCCAGTGCATTCAGGAAGGATTCCTGACACAGTATGTAGATAGATCAACACAAGGAGAGGCCACTTTGGATTTGGTGCTTGGCAATGAACCAAGCCAAGTGTTAGACTTGTTGGTAGGAGAGCATATTGGTGCTAGCGATCTAACTCTGTTACTTTTACAACGGTCATGGAAAAGGACAGGTACATACAGCAGGGTAAGGTTGATAATTAGGGGAAGGGTAATTACAATTCTGTTAGGCAAGAACTGGGTAACATAAAATGGGAACAGATGCTGTCAGGGAAGACCACTGTTGAAATGTGGAGATTGTTTAAGGAATGCATACTGCATGCGCTCGATATGTTTGCCCTTAGCAGGCAGGGAAGATGCTGTCAAGTGAGGGAGCCTCGGTTCTCAAGAGAGGTCAAACGACCGGTTAAGAGGAATAAAGATGCTTATATAAAGATTTAGGAAACAACCAACAGAAAAGGCTCACAGGGATACAAGTTATCCAGGATGGAGCTGAAGAAAGGGCTTAGGAGAGCTATAAGGGGGCATGAGAAAACCTTAGTTAGTCTTATGACAGTGGTGGGCAAATTATTGGAAAGGGCTCTGATTTATGATCACTTGGAAAGTCACAGTTTGATTCAAGATAGTCAGCATGGATTTGTGAAGGGTAGATCATGCCTCACAAACCTTGTTGAATTCTTTGAAGAGGTGACCAAACACATGGATGAAAGTAGAGCAGTGGATGTGATATACGTTAATTTTAGTAAGGCGTTTGATAATGTTCCTCCTGGTTGGCTCATGCAGAAAGTAAGGAGGCATGGGATAGGGAGAAATGTGGATTCAGAATTGGCTGACACTTCAACATGGTGCTCAGTTACGAATCGTGTACCACAAGGACCTGTTCTGGGTCCCCTTCTATTTGTGATTTTTGTAAATGATTTGGATGAAGGAGTGGAAGGGTGGATTAGTAAATTCACAGACGATTCGAAGGTGGGTTGAGTTGTGGATAGGGCAGAGGGCTGTTCTAGGTTACAAAAGGGTCATTGATAGGATGCAGAGCTGGACTGAGAAGTGGCAGATGGTGTTTAACCCTGAAAAGTGTGAGATGATTCATTTTGGAAGGACAAATTTGAAAGTAGGATACAGGGTTAATGGAAAAATTCTTGGCAGCGTGGAGAAGCAGAGGGATCTTGGGGTTTATGTCCACAGTTCCCTGAAAGCTGCTACCCAGGTGGATAGAGTTGTTAAGGCGGCGTATGGGGTGTTCGCTTTCATTAATAGAGGGATTGAGTTCAACAGCCGTGAAGTTATATGCTCCAGCTACAGCCTGGTTCGTCCACATCTGGAGTATTGTGTACAGTTCTGGGCGCCACATTACAGGAAAATGTGGAAGCATTGGAAAAGGTGCAGAGGAGATTTACGAGGATGTTGCCTGGAATGGAGGCAAGGTCTTACGAGGAAAGGGTGAGTGTGTTAGGGCTTTTCTCTTTAGAAAGACGAAGGATAAGAGGGGACTTGATAGAGGTGTACAAAATGATCAGAGGCGTACAAAATGATCAGAGGCATAGACAGAGTGGATAGCCAGAGACTTTTTCCTAGGATGAGGTAGCTATTACAAGGCAGCATAGTTTTAAAGTGAGGGGAGGTAGACATAGAAGAGACATCAGAGGTAGGTTCTTTACTCAGAGTAGTCAAGATGAGGAAATGCATTGCCGGAGAGGGCAGTGTAGCCGGCCTCATTAGGGGCATTTCAGTGGCTCCTAATTAGGCATATGGATGATAGTATAAGGTAGGGGTGGAGGTTAGATAGACCTTAGGATAAAGGTAGAAGTACAGCACAAGATCATGGTCCGAAGGGCCTGTACTGATCTATGTTCCAAAGCCTATTTAAGTGCAATTGTATAACTTGAAAAGCAAATGCAACCAAAAGCTTATAGACATACAATACAATTAATATAAACAGAAAACATTCCAAATGACCTCAGAAATTGAAGCTCTTCAGTAAAGGAATGCTAGGCATGGAGGAAGTGCAAGCTCAAGATGATTAAAACCAAAGAACTGGATTCTGAAAATGTATTTAAAAGAGCTTGGACTGATATACATGAAGGAGGTGGATATAGAGAGAATGGAGAACTTTAAAAAATCAACTTCCGAGTAGATCTACCACTCCCAACATTATGCACCTTTGCTAGTACTGACAACCTCTGTGGGATTGAGACAGAAACCATCAACTATTTAAAAGGAACTTGCATATCCACCTAAAGTGCTGTAAACTGCAAGGCTATGGACCAGGTGCTGGAAAGTGGGATTACAATGGGTGGTTAGATTGTTCAGCCAGAATAGACATCATGGACCAAATGGCCTCTTTCTTTGCTGTAATATTTCTGTGGGTTGCATCCATCCTAATAATGCTGAATATTAATAATACAGCAAATTTGTACTCCAGTATTATCTGTATATGTCGAAGGGGTCAAACTCTGAAACTGAAAGCAGGTAGGGATCCAAGGATAGTTGGTAGGTCTGAATGGGGGAAATGATACCTCTGCCTTAGACTCAGTACCAGGACCATGTTCATTTGTTGCTGAAACAATGAGCATTCAAGTTCAACTGAAGTCTTCCAACACGTCTTTAAATAGCATCCCTCTTTAGCCTGGCTCTTTTTATCATAGTCTGTCGCTCCACCTATTTGCCAATCTCAAGTACTGTTAATCATGAGTGTAACTCCAAGCTTTTATTAGGGAACGACCTTGCTGGTTGAAGGCTGTTACTCTCTCAAACAATGAAATACAGTCCAAAGGGACTGGAAAAGTTATAGTAAGCCAGCAGGGATCTGCAGAAGTGTGGGGAAACCGAGAAAGATTCCAAGACCCTTCAGTGAATTATTGAACCTGAGGGGGTTGGAGTGGTTGAGTAAAAGCTCCTTGGACATTAAAACGGCCAAACTCAGGCCGGTCAGCTCAGAAAGGATCAGGATAGAATCTAAAGAGGTTGAATGGGTCAAAGCCAGGGCTGCAAAAGTAAAAGCAGGAAAAGAACAGAATGGCCCATGAAGGTTGAAAAAGTTTTTGTCACTCCAGGTTTTTAGTGAATTGAACTTTCATCACATGCCACAGTGGGGTCTGAATGCATGTCCCATGGAAATTAGCCTGGTGTTTTGTATACTTAACAGTATCATTATCCAATGCCATAGCCTCCATTGCAATTATTTAAATTATCTGGAAAAGAACACAAGGACAAAAACAACAGCACTTCCTCTGCAAAAACTGCCAGATATAAAGGAATGCTACCTCCATTATGTAAGAAAAAGTTCTAAAGATTCACCTCTTTCAATAGCATCTCAACAGCTTTGAAAATGGGATAAAGCATCTTTGTGAACATAAATTGTCCTAATTGCATGCCAACAGTCAGTTATCACTTGCCTAAAATGCCCTCATGAAAAGCTATGATTATAAGCTGGTCTTCCGGTTACAAAAAGGAACAACTTAAGAAGGTCTAAATGCATGAAGTAATACTGTAGCTCTCTCAACAGTTTTTCAAGCTCAGAACATCAGAGGCAGATAAGTTGAAACTAAAAACTGCAAGTACCATAGCAGAACCTAATTTTACAGGGTAAAGGCGGGCAAGTGGTAGTTAGATCAGTCAGGTAGCATTTTGGTCATAGTGACCGTAAACCAGTAAGATTTAAGGTAATTGAGGATAAGGACAAATATGGATTGCAAGTAAAGGTTCTGAATTGGGAAAGGGCCAATTTTAATAAAGTAAGTCAGGATCTGGCAAAAGTGGCTAGGGGCAGCTGGCTGCAGGAAAATCCACATCACAGCAATAAGAATCATTCAAAACGGTGACAATAAGAATACAGAGCCAATGTGTTCCCATAAAGGTGAAGTGTGGGATCAACAAATCCAGAGAACCCTGGATGTCAAGAAATGCACAGAACGACCAAGAAAGCTTATGACAGATATGAAAGGCTCAAAACAACTAGTGCCTGAGAGAAGTATAGCAAGTGCAGGGGTTTACTTAAAGAAAATTAGAGTGAAAAAGCGGCATGAAAAAACACGCATGAGTTTAAGGAAAACCCAAAAGGTGTTTTAGAGGTAAATCAAAGGAAGAAAATAACCATTGATAGAGGGGGGCCCTTTAGGGACAAAAGAATGGTAATCACAAAAGAGAGAGAACAAATTATTATAGAATTCAAGGAGAGAAACTGTGGTACTCTTGAAAAAATTAATAATACGAGAGAAGGTATTAACAGTTTTAGCCGGCTTAAAAGCCTGAGGGGACCTGACTGAGGTTGGCAGTTATATTTGATTTGATTTTGATGAAGAGTCAATTTCCAGATTTAAGGTAAGCAGGAGATTTAGAGGGAAATGAGGATTTTTTTTAATTTTACCCAGAGGGCTCTGGGTATTTGGAACGTACAGCCTAAAAGGATGCCCTCAAGGCATTTAAGAAGTATTCTGCAAAGCACTTGAAAGACCATAGTATACAAGTCCATGGGTCAAATGCTGGAAAGAGATTCCTGTAGATGGATGTTTGATGACCAGCATTAGACATGATGAACCGCAGGGCCATTTTCCATGCCATAAAAGCTATGACCCCAAGGATGTGAGCAGATAAAACGACATTCAAAGTTTCTGGCGTCAAGTGAAGTCAAATATTGGGCAGGTAAGCCTGCTGGCCCTGACAGTTTGCATCCTAAAAGGAGTATCTCCAATTATAATGGAGGTATTGTTTGCAATTTTCCAAAAAGCCTTGGATCTGGAAAAGTACTGGAGGATTAGAAAATTGCCCACAAAACACCTCTTTCAAAGAGGCAAGGGAGGCAAAAAGCGATTTGCCTAACATCTATTGCTGGAAAAACATTATCAATTATTAAAGAAGTAACAGCAGAACATTTGGAAAATCATGATCTAATCAAACAGAAACAGCATGGCTTTGTGAAAGGGAAATAGTTTCTGATTCATTTATTATCATTTTTTGAGAAAGAAGGAAACCAGGAGGTGTGAATAACAGAAAGTACATCAGCATTGCTGAGAGCAAACCTATACAAATAAGACATAGTTTGGGAGTGGTGGGGAATGTGAATCAAAATGTAGGACAGACTTCGTGCTCTGATATTGTTGATCACAAATGACGAGTCCCAAAGGCTAGAGGTAAATTGCCTCAGCTGAAAATGAAATGCCATGTTCCTCCAGCTTGCATTGAGCTTCATTGGAGCACTTCAGCAGGCCTAGGATAGAAACATTCACATGAAAAAGGTGGTATTTTGAAATGGAAGCAACTGGAAAGTCAGAAGCATTCTTACATACAGAACAAAGTTATTCCTCATTACGAGCAGCAAATACAGTAGAATAGATTGGAAGTAGCGCAAGTAAACTGCTGCTTCACCTTGGACGTGTTTTGGGCGCCTTAGATAGTGAGGAGGGAAAGAGATAGAACAGCAAGTTTTAATCTTCTGCATTTGCATGGAAAGGTGCCATGGCAGTTGTTGTGGGAGGTGTTAGGGTCAGAATGATGTGTTTGATGATAGCATCCTGCTGGATATGGCAGAGGATGATTCTCCAAATGTCGAGATTGGTAGGGTAGAAAGCAAGCACAATCGGAACCCTATTGTTATATCTCAGGGATACAGATTCCTGTGGCACTCCACCTGTTGTAGGTTGCCATCCTGAAAAATTTCCCTTTATGTCAAATCTCTGTCTTCTATTAGTCAACCAATCATGTATTTATGCTAATAGACTATCTCAACAACATGGGCTCTTATGAAGTAGCCTTATGTGTGGTATGTTATTAAATGCCTTCAGAAATCCAAATATATTGTGTCTACGGGTTCTCCTTGATCTATTTCGCTTGTTAACCCCTACAAGAATTCGATTAAATCTGTCATCCACGACTGCCTCTTCATGTAGCCATGTCAACTCTCCTTCATTAGAATATGCATTTCTGAATGTTCTGCTGCTATATCCTTTACAAGAGTCAAAAAGTTGTACAGCATGGAAACAGACTCCTCGGTCCAAGTCATCCATGCCAACCAGATATCCTAAATAAATCTAGTTCCACATACCAGCACTTTGCCCAGATCCCTCGAAACCGTTCCTATTCGCATACCCATGCAGAGGCCTTTTAAATGTTCTAATTGTGCACACTTGCACCACCACCTTTGGCAGCTGGTTCCATACCCGCACCACCCTCTGTGCTTTAGGGCCCTTTTTAATCTTTCCTCATCTTAAACCTAGACCCTCTAGTTTTGGACTCCCCCACTCTGGGAAAATGACCTTGGCTATTCACGCTATCCTTGCCCCACATCTCAAAGTCACTCCTCAGCCTCCAATGCTGCTGGGAAAATTGCCTCAGTCAATTCAATCTCTCCCTGTGGCTCAAACCCTTCAACCCAACAACATCCTTGTAAATCTTATGTGAACCCTTTCAAAGCTTGACAACATCTTTCCCATAGCAGGGAGGCCTGAAAATTAAACTCAATATTCCAAAAGTGGCAATAGACTCATATTTCTCTAATGATAGCTGTTAAGTTAACTTGCCTGTGGTTAACTTTTATTTTGTCTTTATCCCTTTTTGAATAAGACAGTGTATTAATGGCAGTTTTCCAATCATCTGGCACTTCTCCAGAATCTAAGGATTTTAGAGTATTATTGAAAGATTGCATATCCACTATTTCTGTAGCTACTTCTTTTAATATCCTAGGATGGAGGTTGTTCAGGACTCCTTTCAAGAAAGAAGCAAATAACTTTCAGGTCATCTTTATGGGTAGAGATTGTACATCCATGGTAAAGAGGTGGTGGTTGGGCGAAGTACCTGGAAGTTGTAGAACCAACAGAGCACCATAAGATTCACAAATGAAATGTCAAGAGACTGGAACAGAGGAAGAAAAAATGTCAAGAAACATGTTCAGTGAGGCAGGAACAGGCTGAAACAATGGGTCTTATTTGCAGATTTTGAATGGAAGGTAGAAGAGAGCTGGGCGGGGTTGGTGGACTATAATGTGCAAAGCCCTAGTGTCGAGGTCTCCAGAGGAGATGAGGTCAGTGACGATTCTGGAAATAATAGCTTGATGCTCAGTGGGGTTGCAGTCCAGGGAAGATAGGAGTAAGCGCATAAGAGTTGGGACTCAAGCCTCCGCAAGATAGATGTTATCTGGCCTGCAACAAAACCACCCTTCTCAGCAGGTTTGAGAACAAGTCAGGGTTAGACCTGAGAGATTGGAGTCCAGAAAGTTCAGTGAAAGACACATTAGAATAGGTGAGAGGAAAAGTGAAATTAAGATCGCCAATGTCATGTCAAAAGTTATCAATGAAGAGATAGAATACAAGCATAAGGCCAGATAGAAGGCCCAGTTTGAGGAATAATACTACAGACAGGTGAAAGAGTCTGTGAAAAATGGAGGGTTCCTATTTAAAGAAGTTGGCATGGAGGTAAAGGCAATAGAAGAGTTCACCATCATACCATGCCTGAAGTACATTGCTCTCCTCTCTTCTCTTTCAAGATTTGATTTGAAAACAAAAACTTAACAAAAAAATTGACAAAGATCTCACTCTAATTTGCACTACCGCTGACACAGTATCTCTGAAGCCTTCAAGCTGGTTAGTTCAGGAAATACATAGTTGGCTGCCCCGTTCACTCAGATTCCAAATGCTCTATTTTTGTCACTGCACTAATATCTGGTCATACCTCAAGTCATCATTTTTATTAAACTGATTGGTGCTAGGCAAAGCTCAACTAACAACAGAAGCAATCGACAGGAAATCTGGACTTATACCCCCAGTCTGGTTGAAAACAAATTGTTGCAGAGTAACTTTCTCCTCAATGCTCTAACCGGTGTTCGAAATAGTTACTAACAAAAGTAGGTGGAATCCACTATAAAAGGTTTGTTAAACAGTTTAAAACTAAATTTTAAGAAAGCAAAGATGAAAACAACAAATTTGCAAGTAACGTAAAAGGTGAAAACACACAGGTAAGTAAACATCAAAAAATACATTGTGTTTATGAAAATAACTTCTGATTAAGATTCCTATCTGAAGTGTTATCTTTCTCTTTAACTTGAAATACTCTGCTATATATTGCCAGTAGTTCATGTCTTGCAACAGGACTTTTGATTTATTCATGTGGCAAAATATGATCACAGCAATTTCTGGGAAATTCAAAGAGAAAAAAAAAAAAAGAGGGAAGGATAGAGGCAAATATATTTAAGGATCACCAAACTATGCATTGTTTTATGAACCTCATGATCATTCCAGCCATCTCAGTCAAAATGAAGCAAGGATACAAGGAACAGATTAGAGTAGGAGAAAACATTACAAGTAACTGGAAAAAATGACTAATTTGGGGGAGGAAGATAATCTGAAGACAGGCAATTAAAAGTAGCATTAAACTGAATTTAAAATCAGCAGTCCACTGTGCTGCTGTGTTTTGTTCAACAAGTTCCTAGCATCTCAGTGCAGAAAACTAGCTACTGAGCGTTACCTTGACACCTTAAAAGCTTTGTCTAACAGGCTCAAACAGTGTCTGCAGGGGAGAAGTACAATTGCAGCAGATTGTACAACCTGACAATACAGAAATACTGGATAACCAAGTGTGGAGTTGGATGAACACAGCAGACCAAGCAGCATCTTAGGAGCACAAAAGCTGACATTTCAGGCCTAGACCCTTCATCAGAAAAGGGGGAACAGAAGAGAGGGTTCTGAAATAAATAGGGAGAGAGAGGGAGGCGGATCGAAGATGGATAGAGGAGAAGATAGGTGTAGAGGAGACAGACGACGGGGTGGGGATGCAGCCTATAGAGGTGAGTGCAGTCGGGGAGGTAGGGAGGGGACAGGTCAATGGGGCAGGATGAGGTCAGAAGGTAGGAAATGGAGGTGCGGCTTGAGGTGGGGGTGGGGGGGGAAATGGGCGAGAGGAAGAATAAGTTAGGGAGGTGGAACAAGCTGGGCTGGTTTTGGGATGCAGTGGGGGGGGGGGGGGGGGGCGGATTTTGAAGCTTGTGAAATCCAAGCTCGGGGACCGCTTTGCAGAACGCCTGCGCTCGGTTCGCAATAAACAACTGCACCTCCCAGTCGCGAACCATTTCAACTCCCCCTCCCATTCCTCAGACGAAATGTCTATCTGGGGCGCCTGCAATGCCACAATGATGCCACCAGAAGGTTGCAGGAATAGCAACTATATTCTGCTTGGGAACCCTGCAGCCCAATGGTATCAATGTGGACTTCACAAGCTTCAAAATCTCCCCTCAAGCCGTACCTCCATTTCCTACCTTCTGACCTCATCCCTCCCCCTTGACCTGTCCGTCCTTCCCGGACTGACCTATCCCCTCCCTACCTATCTTCTCCACTATCCATCTTCGATCCATCTCACCCCTCTCCATAATTATTTCAGAACCCTCTCCCCAGCCCCTTTTTCTTCTTAGGCCCAAAATGTCAGCTTTTGTGTTCCTAAGATGCTGCTTGGCCTGCTGTGTTCATCCAGCTCCACACTTTGTTGTCTCGGATTCTCCAGCATCTGCAGTTCCCATTATCTCTAATACAGAAATGCTACTAGCACTGTTCAAGAATTTGAGAAAACATCTCAATTTCAAACATTGAAAATATTACTAATCTTTTTATTTTGGTGAATAAAGTCACAGATAACCAGAGTTAAGATAATTTGCAGAAAGTAGCTTTGCTGTTATAACTTACTTTAAAGTGGCAGCAAGCAGAATAATTGGTAATGTTAAAGTTACCCTCTAGTGGATAGGGGGAAATTTTTTAATGGGGAAAAAGGTGGGGGAAATAGAGACCGAGAGATGGAGAAGATACTCATTGAGGTGTTGAACAAGTATTTAGTGCAGATCCAATGCTAGCAGCATTTATTTTTGATTTTGAAAGTTGTCCAGCCCTGCTTCCCCAAGACAAAGGCAATCAAGTCTTCATTAGGAAGCTTATACTAACAATCTCATACAAATATTCCACACTGAGGAATAACTTCACATGCAGAAATGCATATTCTCTATCACTGCAGAACTTGGTTTGAGCATCAGCATCAGGAAGTCAAATATCCCAGCCCAAGATCCTGCCATATCTGTATTGACAATGTAATGCTGAACATTTACAGCATCTCACATCTAGTCCCCAACAATGAGCCATGTTAGCCAAAACTAACACTGTGATGTATGTAAACTGATCAAAAAGCACCGTAATGTACATCTGATTGGGTTCCAGTAAATACAAATGAAACTGATTTATCAAGTTGTGAAAATAAGGAATGCTTAATCCTTAAAATGTTCTTCAACACACCAACTGCCGTCATTAAATATCCTCATACAATTAAGATAAGAATAAGGCATTTAAACAGTTATTGTTTAAAAAAAAATCAAATATGAAAATTAGTTTAGGCAGAGCCAAAATAGTTTTCAAAATGACATCTATTTGATGTTTCATTGTAAGATTTGTAAGAGCACAAGGGCCACTTAACTTCTAGGTATCTATGTTTACTGTTGTGGTTCCAGCTAGTTACCAGGCACTATGAAAGCAGGCTAATAATTATCGGGGATTATTCAGAGGACAATCTCCGTGAACAATGCCTGAGTTTGTAATCTGATGACTTTATTCTGCAGATTCTATCACATGGCAACTGCATAGGTTCACTGCCATTTGTGCTCAACTAGAAACATAAGTTATAATGGCGCAACTGGAATAATGCAATCCTCCGCTAATGATGGCTCAAGTTCAGTAAAAGAAAATCTAAATTGGACAAGATAATAAAATGTGAGGCTGGATGAACACAGCAGGCCAAGCAGCATCTCAGGAGCACAAAAGCTGACGTTTCGGGCCTGGACCCTTCATCAGAGAGGGGGATGGGGGGAGGGAACTGGAATAAATAGGGAGAGAGGGGGAGGCGGACCGAAGATGGAGAGTAAAGAAGATAGGTGGAGAGGGTGTAGGTGGGGAGGTAGGGAGGGGATAGGTCAGTCCAGGGAAGACGGACAGGTCAAGGAGGTGGGATGAGGTTAGTAGGTAGCTGGGGGTGCGGCTTGGGGTGGGAGGAAGGGATGGGTGAGAGGAAGAACCGGTTAGGGAGGCAGAGACAGGTTGGACTGGTTTTGGGATGCAGTGGGTGGGGGGGAAGGGCTGGGCTGGTTGTGTGGTGCAGTGGGGGGAGGGGATGAACTGGGCTGGTTTAGGGATGCAGTGGGGGAAGGGGAGATTTTGAAACTGGTGAAGTCCACATTGATACCATATGGCTGCAGGGTTCCCAGGCGGAATATGAGTTGCTGTTCCTGCAACCTTCGGGTGGCATCATTGTGGCAGTGCAGGAGGCCCATGATGGACATGTCATCAAGAGAATGGGAGGGGGAGTGGAAATGGTTTGCGACTGGGAGGTGCAGTTGTTTGTTGCGAACTGAGCGGAGGTGTTCTGCAAAGCGGTCCCCAAGCCTCCGCTTGGTTTCCCCAATGTAGAGAAAGCCGCACCGGGTACAGTGGATGCAGTATATCACATTGGCAGATGTGCAGGTGAACCTCTGCTTAATGTGGAATGTCATCTTGGGGCCTGGGATGGGGGTGAGGGAGGAGGTGTGGGGACAAGTGTAGCATTTCCTGCGGTTGCAGGGGAAGGTGCCGGGTGTGGTGGGGTTGGAGGGCAGTGTGGAGCGAACAAGGGAGTCACGGAGAGAGTGGTCTCTCCGGAAAGCAGACAGGGGTGGGGATGGAAAAATGTCTTGGGTGGTGGGGTCGGATTGTAAGTGGCGGAAGTGTCGGAGGATAATGCGTTGTATCCGGAGGTTGGTAGGGTGGTGTGTGAGAACGAGGGGGATCCTCTTTTCCTCTCCCATTTCCACTCCCCCTCCCATTCTCTTGATGACATGTCCATCATGGGCCTCCTGCACTGCCACAATGATGCCACCCGAAGGTTGCAGGAACAGCAACTCATATTCCGCCTGGGAACCCTGCAGCCATATGGTATCAATGTGGACTTCACCAGTTTCAAAATCTCCCCTTCCCCCACTGCATCCCTAAACCAGCCCAGTTCATCCCCTCCCCCCACTGCACCACACAACCAGCCCAGCCCTTCCCCCCCACCCACTGCATCCCAAAACCAGTCCAACCTGTCTCTGCCTCCCTAACCGGTTCTTCCTCTCACCCATCCCTTCCTCCCACCCCAAGCCGCACCCCCAGCTACCTACTAACCTCATCCCACCTCCTTGACCTGTCCGTCTTCCCTGGACTGACCTATCCCCTCCCTACCTCCCCACCTACACCCTCTCCACCTATCTTCTTTACTCTCCATCTTCGGTCCGCCTCCCCCTCTCTCCCTATTTATTCCAGTTCCCTCCCCCCATCCCCCTCTCTGATGAAGGGTCCAGGCCCGAAACGTCAGCTTTTGTGCTCCTGAGATGCTGCTTGGCCTGCTGTGTTCATCCAGCCTCACATTTTATTATCTTGGAATCTCCAGCATCTGCAGTTCCCATTATCTCTAAATTGGACAACATGCTTTTGGAGCACCAGAAATTATTTGCTACAAATAAATTAATGATCTTCTGTATGCCCCTCATTGATTGCAAGCCAACTAACGATCCCAAAAAAGAATATGGTACAAACTATAGTACAAATCTATTAAATGTAAAAATTGAACCACAAAAGAATGCGACAGTTAACAAGCTCAAATATAACAAATTACACAACATTTGGTTAACGTCACTAATACTAAACATGAACTATTGTCAATAATCCAATTAACTTGTGAAGATTGAGAAATAATCCATGGAGCTCTATAAGACAATCTTCACATGAGCCACAGAACAATAATAATACAAGACTGATGAGCTACAAGTAGACTGCTACATTACTTTTCTTAACCTTTAAGTTGAAGCATACAATTTAAACAATTAGTCCCAAAGTCTACCCAGATGCAAACACCATCATTTTTGGGCATTACACAAAAGTCTTCATATTGAAGAGTACATTATAGCTATTAAATTATTTGTATTTCCTCTGCAATGAAAATATTTTGCACATATTTGCAAAGCACAAAACAAGATTTTACTACTCAGATGATATCTATCTTTTCCAATACATTTAAAACATCTTTATATTAGCAAAGTTGAAATTATATATCATGAAAAACATTAGATTTATAAAAACAAAGCAAGACTGCTAACTGACAATATTCTCAGAAACCTTTAACGTCTTTCTTTTGCTCATCCATGCCTACATATACTTTCAACTTCTACACTGCTTGCTGAGGGCAACAAGAGTGTATAGCAAAGGGATGATAGAAGACATAATACAAAACAGACAAAAAGGAAATATGGAGCAAATTACACTGAAAGCTAAAACAAAGATCATAATTAAACTTCAAACAACTTAAATTTGACATTCAAGAAAATTATTGCAATAGTACATAGAAAATATGAATTTCTGAAGCTTTAGGGGATTTCCTCCATACCCATGGCTAAAAACTGATTTACACTCCTTAGCATCCCTCAAGTCAGTGACTCTGAGACCCATGTCATTCCACAGATAAAGGAAGAAATTAGGAAAAACTGCAAAAAAAACACAATAAAGCAACACAGATGGAAATAACGAAATTTAACTGGGGCTTCACACAGCTGCTGTTGCACTCTCAAATATCATGTTAAAATCACCAATGCTTCATTTGTTGCTGTTGCATAACAACAATATACCTGAACAAATAGATAGATAAACAGGTGAGTAAATATTCAAAATAGTTATTTGAAGATGCTTGTGCTCAGATCCAGAACACATTCCGGTCTGCTCATAACATCATGATGCTATTTAGCATTTGAGGGCTCAGTTTTTACAAAAGGCTGGAAAAACATGAAATTGAACAAATTAAAGCTAACTTAAAAGGGACATACAATTTATTGGCATTACCCCTTATGCAGCATGCCATAGTGCACTGAAAATGTGTTGGAAAAACTGTGATTATTATGCTGATATAAAAAGACAAGTTCTCCTGCATACTTCAAAATGAAAGATCTCATTCAGGGCAGCTGCTGCTGTTACAATTTACAATGTGCAGTTTCTCCTTCACAAAATCTTAATTCCAAAACTCATGCCACCCACACTACTGACAAGTTCCTTCTTACAGTTCTAGGTTGTTCCCAACTACAGGCTCATTTTGGGATGTGTAGTAGCACTTAATTGTGCCATTGTATCAATTGGCATAGATGTCGCATGTCCTGTTGCAGCTTGCTTTGTTAACCTCATGCAGTGGTGTACTGGTTGTCACCGGAACAGTAATCTAGAAACCCAGACTAATGTTCCGGGGATATGAGTTTGAATTTCATTGTGATTGATGGTAAAATATGAATTTGATAAAAATCTGGAATTAAATGCTAGCATAGTGGAAACCAGTTAATCATCATCAATCGTCATAAAAAGCCATTTGGTTCACCAATGTCTTAAAAGACGGAAATCTGCCATTGTTACCTGATTTGGATGACATGGAACTCCTAATCCACAGCAATCAGGGTGACTCTGAGCTGCCTTTTGGGAATTTTGGCTTAATTAAGCAATAAATGCTGGCCTAGCAAATGACACTGACGTCCTATGAAAAAAAATTAAACAAAACCTGCTTAGCATTCTTTGATTTTTCATTTGATTGGCATGTGAAACAGCCAGTGGCAGCGAGCTTGCCAGGTTCCTCTTTACTCTTCCATTTACATGTTTGTTGGCTTATTGACATTGGCACCTAATAAAGCAGTTTTGTTCAGGTTATAATTTGGCAATCATCCATAAAATGCAGCAGAGAAGCAGAAGCCGTTTGATGTATTGCTCAGCGTTTTCTCTCCATGAGCTGCTAAAGTTCATATATTCCTAGTGCTTTAGTAAGCAAGAAAGGGAGCAAGGTGGCTAAAACTTACAATTAGTCTTTGAGGCAGATGCTGCAAAGACACAACAAAATGAAAATCCACACATGGAGTACCATCAGCCAATGATCCACATTAGGCAACAATGTCATGGACATTACTTAATGGACGACTATATAAGTAAAATCTGCAGGAAAGTACCATTGGAAATACTTTATTTTTGATTCCAATTTCCACAACTGAAAAATATATGCATCTTAAAACATGAAATCAAAGTCAATTAACGTAGAATTTAAGAACACTTCGGAAAACGGATTGGAAAAAAGCATGCTGTGGCAGTCCACAGTGATACAATAAGTCTCAAATCAGCCAGACTGGGTAACTAACTTTCAATAGTACATTGCTAGACATGGCAATTTCTGTGCAGCATTTACAATGCACAAATAACATCTACTATCACAATAGCCTTTACAATTTAACAGTAACTTACAGAAATCCACACAATTAATCAACACCAACAGGAACCTGGTTATTTTCTTCTATCCTTTGCGCATTGAAATTTTGTTTCAAATTTTAAGATTATACACATGGTCTGGTTTAACACAATGGCATTGTGTGTTTTAAAGATTTATCCTTGCAAATGACAAATTCAATAAAATAAATGAATAAGACTGATAAATATATGTTTTAGTCAAGCCTCCAACTCAACTCATCATTCTCTTTCCTTCAAGTTCACGGTCCTCTTATCCTTCCAAAATCTCACCCTCTAGAGTCCCCAACCTATATCATGGCTCCCTTGACCTTGCCATCTCACATGGTCACTCAGTTGCAGTCACAGGTAAGGCCATTTCTGATCAGTTACTTATATCACTCAAAACCCATAAACCCTAATGCTACTTCCTTCCAATGTCTACACTTGGAAAAAGCTATCTTCTAATTACTATAATTGCACTTTCTGTTTAGCTTTGGTCTTCCATATATCACATTTCGACAGCAACTAGTTTACTGACCAATGCCATCACCTCTATCTATCTTTGATGTGCTAGCCTCCAGCCCCTCAGCTGTTTATGCTGTCTTACCCTCATCTCTTAAGTCAAAGGGAGGTATATTTGAAAGGACACGGCCACACAACACTACCAGACCTGGCAGGGTTTTTAAAAATTGTTCACAATTCTAGGATCACCCTGGATAACTCCCAGTTTCTTTTCTCGACTGCAGATGATCTCCTAAAACTTTGCTCTACCCATGCTGCCAACAAAAAAAGTGCAAGGAGCTCATGGGCTTCTCTAATACTGAATTGGAGACTATTCAATCAGAAAGCTCTACCAGTTCCCTCCTTTCCAGGAATCCACCGGAAAATCTGTCTCAAACTCTACTCTTTGCCCAAAACCCTGAACTGGGTTCTTTCTCCAGTTTTTCTCTCTATCTCCTGCAATATCCTCTTTGACTAAATGCTGTTTATGAGATCAACTTCTGCTCTCTTCATCTAATTCAGACTAAACTGGCCATCATTCAAGCTGATAAAGGACCATAAAGAGTCCTCTCTCCAATCATCCAAGTCCATATCCCCTTTAACTCCGTTGTCATTAACCATCTCCTCAAAAAAGCTAGCCATTAACACATCAAGTCTTCGTTCCAGTAATCATAGGATCTCTACAATGCAGACAGAGGCCATCAGCTCATCAAATCTAACCGTTCCAAGAGCATCCCACCCAGACCCACTCCATCCTCATAGCCCCACATTAACCATGGCTAATGCACCACACCCACACATCCCTGGACATTACAGGGCAATTTAGCATGACCAATCCACCTAACTTGCACATCTTTGGACTACAGGAGGAAACCGGAGCACCCAGTGGAAACCTACGTAGACACAGTGAAAACGTGCAAATTCCACACAGACAGTCACCAAAGGCTGAAATTGAACCACAGGTGGTAATACCTGTAATACAGGCAATACCTGCAGATGAAAACATGCAAAAACAATTGAATGTCTCATTGTGAGATATACATTCCAGAAGATGGGTTTTAATGTCCAGATGTAGATACTCCCTTTATATCCTCTGAGAGTTTGGCAACCGTTTTAAGATGTCGTAGCTCACTGTTTTTCTCTTTTTAAAGAAAAACTGTGGATTTTGGTATCTGTTGATGAGATTTTAAGACTTGGTTTTTCTTATCATCATTGCAATAAGACTACAAGTTTTGACGATGACTCAGAGGCAAGAGAATAGACAGGTTAAGGGAGTAGCAACATGGAGATGGATGGAATTTAATATGGGAAGTGTGGGGTTATTCACCTTGGTTGAAAAAAGGCACTGCATTTCTAATAACTGCAAAATGTGTTAATATTATGTGTATACAAGGAACAAAGTTAGCATGCAATCTAGAAAGCAAATGGTCTTTATTCTTGTACTACAACCCCCTTACACTAAAGATATCTTGCTACAATTGCACAGAGCTTTGGTGAGACCACATCCGTAATACTTTCTGCACCTTCATTCTCACCATTAAAGAAATACATATGCAGTGGAGGCAGTAAAAGGTTCACTAGATTGTCCCTAGGGTTGTCGTTGAGTTGTTGTAGAATAACAGGCTAACTGAATTGACCCTATATTCTCCAGAATTAACAAAAGGAGAGCCGATTGTTTTGAAATATCTAAGATTTAAGGTGCTCAATAGGGTGGACACTACATTTGAACTGCCAGCTGGGAAAACAAAAGCAAGGGGGTCAGAGTTTCAAGATAAGGAGTCAATCATTTAAGAAAAAGAAATGAAGAAATCTCTTCTCTCAAAGGCTTAACACATCTTTGAAATTCTCTGCACTGGACAGTTGTGGATTTTGCACAGTCGAATATATTTAAATCTGGGATAAACAGATTTGTATTATCTCTGTGAAGATGTCCATAAGGGTGTTACCTTCTACCTTGCATCTACCTTGTACGTTCTTCTGTTAAATTTTCCACAATAATTGCTCTGTCACTGACAGCCACACCTTCAGTTAGCAAGGTCCGGATTTCACTAAACCTCTACACTTCACTTTCCTCCTATGTGAACCTTCTTGAAGCCAATGTATTTGAATAACGTTTTGGTCATCAAAACAAATATATGCTTACATGACCAAGTATCTTACTTAATTTTAAAACGGTCATATGAAACACCTTGGTAAGTTATGTTAAATATACAATGCAGATGTAAACTATTGTTGTGCCAGTCCCAAATTAAATCTTTAGGTAGAACAAGGAGTTAGTTTAATAATATAGATATATTTAAAGAAATAAACAGATAAGAACGCAAGAGTGAAAGGTTAGATTACAGGGCTTGAAGATGCTTGTACTGAGCATGATCACTATAATACTGTAAACATGAGTTCCTCTGTTTTTATCTCCATGTTGAAAGCTGCTTCATGAATTCACAAAGTATCAGAGCTTTGAAACCATTGTGACATTTGCCATTCTTCTCATATTATGAAGCAAACAATTTGTGTGCTTATTTATACAGGAAATACACTTAATACCTTGTACAGTACAGGTTACAGCATCACAATAAGTGACATTACTAGGGATACATTTATGATGTAAAGCATTTGCAACAATAACAATGTCATAATAAATCAATAATTGTAGAATGGAAATATTACAAATGGAAGCACATCCTTCCACAATAAAATATCTGTGGTCAGCTCCAATTTATTTTGGCATGTTGAAACTGAACATAACCCAAAATTGTCAATTATTATAACAACTATCTGAAATATTCTGCAGCTGTCTATCCTTGGAAATAGTATAAAAACAAAAAGTTCAATTTTTGTTTCTACAATGTAGGTAACAAAATCTTAAACATGAATAATGGCGCTACAATACACAGTAATCTCCAAGAACAGCAGCTGAGCCACAAGACCATGAACTTGACGTATATCAACATGAATAGGGTACATCATATTCAACAATTTCCATTGACAGAAACAGAGTGAAAACTATTAGCGAGCAACATCAAAAGGTGAACAATGAAGGAGACAAAATTTGAAAGTTCAAAAACAGACGGGCAAAATGAGCGATTCCTCACAGAGCGTAAGAACCAAAATAAACTCTCAGCTTTGACGATGAGTTGTACCTATTCACCATTTGAAAATTATACTAGTTAAAATAACTCGGTACAAAAAGGAGATTAATATTTACAAGCCATTTAGAGCACATTACAAATAGATTCGTTAAATGTCTTATTTAAACTCAGTACAGAAGATTTTTTAAAAATCTACGTAACACAGCTGCAGAAGTGTTGTACAAAGGAACTTTGCTCCTAGTAAAACAACAAAGATAATTGAAAAAAGGAGAAAATGTCCCATCTTCAGACTATCAGATTGTTATGCAGGATTTATGTGCCGACGATTAAAAACTATACACATCAAAATTAGATTTTAAAAAGCAGCCGTATTTAAAAAGGACTGTTGTACTGAAAAGCGCTGTGCCTTCTGATGTGTTAAAGTGACAGTCTCGAACATCGCAGAGTGGATAAGTGCACGCATCTGGAGATCAGGAGCGGATTTTGCTCGAAATGCTGCTGACCACTGGGGAGTACTGGATTGAAACTCCTGCATAGCCAAGTTTTAGCGATGCCCAATGCAAGGGCGAGTTCAGTGCAGAGCTGTCGAGTGTGCCGGATACACAGCCATTAACAGCCTGCCCTTCCCCTTCACTACCCACTCCCCTCCTCTCACCCTCCCGGCCACCAAGCAACTCTTTCTCTACCTGATACTGTAATAGGACATCTTTGGGCACCGTTGCTATGGTGCTAGCGGCCGCTGCTGTCTCCCGCGCCAGCTCCGTCACTTTCACTCCCTCCCGGAGCCAAGGCCCCTAGCAACGTACCCTCCAACAAAAACCATTCCCATTGGTCCTCCCGCCGCTCCCCCACCTCGACACGTCACTCCATTCAGCCGATAGTATCAGAGATAATGGGAACTGCAGATGCTGGAGAATCCAAGATAATAAAATGTGAGGCTGGATGAACGCAGCAGGCCAAGCAGCATCTCAGGAGCACAAAAGCTGACGTTTCGGGCCTAGACCCTTCCTCAGAGAGGGGGGTGGGGAGAGGGAACTGGAATAAATAGGGAGAGAGGGGGAGGCGGACCGAAGATGGAGAGTAAAGAAGATAGGTGGAGAGGGTGTAGGTGGGGAGGTAGGGAGGGGATAGGTCAGTCCAGGGAAGACGGACAGGTCAAGGAGGTGGGATGAGGTTAGTAGGTAGATGGGGGTGCGGCTTGGGGTGGGAGGAAGGGATGGGTGAGAGGAAGAACCGGTTAGGGAGGCAGAGACAGGTTGGACTGGTTTTGGGATGCAGTGGGTGGGGGGGAAGAGCTGGGCTGGTTGTGTGGTGCAGTGGGGGGAGGGGACGAACTGGGCTGGTTTAGGGATGCAGTAGGGGAAGGGGAGATTTTGAAACTGGTGAAGTCCACATTGATACCATATGGCTGCAGGGTTCCCAGGCGGAATATGAGTTGCTGTTCCTGCAACCTTTGGGTGGCATCATTGTGGCAGTGCAGGAGGCCCATGATGGACATGTCATCTAGAGAATGAGAGGGGGAGTGGAAATGGTTTGCGACTGGGAGGTGCAGTTGTTTGTTGCGAACTGAGCGGAGGTGTTCTGCAAAGCGGTCCCCAAGCCTCCGCTTGATTTCCCCAATGTAGAGGAAGCCGCACCGGGTGCAGTGGATGCAGTATACCACATTGGCAGATGTGCAGGTGAACCTCTGCTTAATGTGGAATGTCATCTTGGGGCCTGGGATGGGGGTGAGGGAGGAGGTGTGGGGACAAGTGTAGCATTTCCTGCGGTTGCAGGGGAAGGTGGTGGGGTTGGAGGGCAGGGGAGCGAACAAGGGAGTCACGGAGAGAGTGGTCGCTCCGGAAAGCAGACAGGGGAGGGGATGGAAAAATGTCTTGGGTGGTGGGGTCGGATTGTAAATGGCGGGAGTGTCGGAGGATAATGCGTTGTATCCGGAGGTTGGTAAGGTGGTGTGTGAGAACGAGGGGGATCCTCTTGGGGCGGTTGTGGCGGGGGCGGGGTGTGAGGGATGTGTTGCGGGAAATACGGGAGACGCGGTCAATGGCGTTCTTGATCACTGTGGGGGGAAAGTTGCGGTCCTTGAAGAACTTGGACATCTGGGATGTGCGGGAGTGGAATGTCTTATCGTGGGAGCAGATGCGGCGGAGGCGGAGGAATTGGGAATAGGGGATGGAATTTTTGCAGGAGGGTGTGTGGGAGGAGGTGTATTCTAGGTAGCTGTGCGAGTCGGTGGGCTTGAAATGGACATCAGTTACAAGCTGGTTGCCTGAGATGGAGACTGAGAGGTCCAGGAAGGTGAGGGATGTGCTGGAGATGGCCCAGGTGAACTGAAGGTTGGGGTGGAAGGTGTTGGTGAAGTGGATGAACTGTTCGAGCTCCTCTGGGGAGCGAGAGGTGGCGCCGATACAGTCATCAATGTACCGGAGGAAGAGGTGGGGTTTGGGGCCTGTGTAGGTGCGGAAGAGGGACTGTTCCATGTAACCTACAAAGAGGCAGGCATAGCTGGGGCCCATGCGGGTGCCCATGGCCACCCCCTTAGTCTGTAGGAAGTGGGAGGAGTCAAAAGAGAAGTTGTTGAGTGTGAGGACGAGTTCAGCTAGGCGGATGAGAGTGTCGGTGGAGGGGGACTGGTCGGGCCTGCGGGACAGGAAGAAGCGGAGGGCCTTGAGGCCATCTCCATGCGGAATGCAGGTGTACAGGGACTGGACGTCCATGGTGAATATGAGGTGTTGGGGGCCAGGGAATTGGAAGTCCTGGAGGAGGTGGAGGGCGTGGGTGGTGTCACGGACGTAGGTGGGGAGTTCCTGGACCAAAGGGGAGAAAATGGAGTCCACATAGGTGGAGATGAGTTCGGTGGGGCAGGAGCAGGCTGAGACGATGGGTCGGCCAGGGCAGGCAGGTTTGTGGATTTTGGGAAGGAGATAGAAACGGGCCATGCGGGGTTGGGGAACAATGAGGTTGGAGGCTGTGGGTGGGAGGTCCCCTGAGGTGATAAGGTCGTGAATGGTGTTGGAGATGATGGTTTGGTGCTCGGGTGTGGGGTCATGATCGAGGAGGCGGTAGGAGGTGGTGTCGGAGATTTGGCGTCTGGCCTCGGCGATGTAGAGGTCAGTGCACCATACTACCACTGCGCCTCCCTTGTCTGCGGGTTTGATGGGGAGGTTGGGGTTGGAGCGGAGGGCTGCCGTTCTGCGGGGGAGAGGTTGGAGTGGGTGAGAGGGGTGGAGAGGTTGAGGCGGTTAATGTCTCGACGGCAGTTGGCGATGAAGAGGTCGAGGGAGGGTAGGAGGCCTGGGGGTGGTGTCCAGGAGGAGGACTTGTGTTGGAAGCGGGTGAAGGGGTCAGTGGAAGGAGGGTTGGGTTCCCGGTTGAAGAAGTAGGCATGGAGGCGAAGACGGCGGAAAAACTGCTCTATGTCCAACCGTGACTGGTATTCGTTGATGTGTGGTTGTAAGGGGGACAAAGGTGAGCCCCTTGCTAAGGACTGACCGTTCGTCCTCAGTCAGTGGGAGGTCTGGGGGGATGGTGAAGATGCGGCAGGGCTCAGTGTGGCTGTCTTCTCTGGGGTTGCTGGCTGTGGAGGTTGTGGGCGGAGCGATGAGGTCGTCGGCCATGGGCAGGTTTCCGTCGGCCGTGGGCGGGGTTCTGTCGTCGTCGGCCGTGGGCGGGGTTCCGTCGGCGGTTGGAGGATCGGGGTGGGCGGCAGCAGCTGCGGTGAGGGTGGTGTGTGGGGTGTTCAGCCAGGGCCTTTCTCATTAAAGACATTGGGAACTGCAGATTCTGGAGAATCTGAGCTAACAAGGTGTAGAGCTGAATGAACACAGCAGGCCAAGCAGTATCAAAGGAGCACAAAAGCTGACGTTTCGGGCCTAGACCCTTCCTCAGAAATGGGGGAGGGGAAGAGGATTTTGAAATAAATAGGGAGATGTGTATAGAAGATGGATAGAGGAGAAGATAGGTGGAGAGGAGACAGACAGGTCAAAGAGGCGGGGATGGGGCCTGTGAAGGTGAGTGTAGGTGAGGAGGTAGGGAGGAGATAGGTCAGTCCAGGGAGGACGGACAGGTCAAGGGGGCAGGATGAAGTTAGTAGGTAGGAGATGGGCATGGGGCTTGAGGTGGGAGGAGGGGATAGGTGGGAGGAAGGATGGGTTAGGGAGGTAGGGACAAGCTGGGCTGCTTTTGGGATGTGGTAGGGGGAAAGAGGAGATTTTGAAGCTTGTGAAATCCACATTGATACCTTTGGGCTGCAGGGTTCCCAAGCGGAATATGAGTTGCTGTTCCTGCAACGTTCGGATGGCATCGTTGCGCCACTGCAGGAGGCCCAGGGTGGACATGTCATCTGAGGAGTGGGAGGGTGAGTTGAAATGGTTTGTGACTGAGAAGTGCCGTTGTTTAGTGCGAACCCTGCACATCTGCGGTGGTATTCTGCAACTCCTGTTCCCGTTGTGGACTCCTCTACATCGGGGAAACCAAGCGGAGGCTTGGGGACTGCTTTGCAGAACACCTTCGCTCAGTTCACAAGAAACAACTGCACCTCACAGTCGTGAACCATTTCAACTTCCCCTCCCATTCCTCAGATGACAGATCCATCCTGGGCCTCCTGCAGTGCCACAACGATGCCACCCGAAGGTTTCAAGAACAGTAACTCCTATTCCACTTTGATACCATTGGGCTGCAGGGTTCCCAAGTGGACTTCACAAGCTTCAAAATTGCCCATCCCAAAACCAGCCTAGCTCATCCCAGCCTCCCTAACCTTTCCTTCCTCCCATCTATCCCCTACCTCTGACCTCAAACCCCACCCCCTACTACCTACCCATCTTCTACCTACTAGCCTCATCCTGTCCCCTTGACCTGTCCGTCCTTTCTGGATTGACCTACTCCTCCCTCCCTCCACACCTACGCTCACCTTTACTGGCTCCATCCCCACCTCTTTGACCAGTCTCCTCTATCCATCTTCTATCAACCTCCCCACTCTCTCCCTATTCTATGTCAGAATCCCCTTCCCCTCCCCCATTTCTGAATAAGGGTCTAGGCCCAAAACGTCAGCCTTCCTGGTGCTCTGATGCTGCTTGGCCTGCTGTGTTCATCCAGCTCTACACCTTGTTATCTCCATTCTAATTAAAGCCTTGTTTTGGAGCAGTTTCTTCAGTAAAAGGTAATGCCACATCCTTTCTGCAACAGCCTGAATCTTAGAATCATCCCAATCGCTAAATAATGTTTAGGTAGTATACAGACAATGTACTCAGCAGCATCCTCTTGGTTTGTGATGACTCCCCTGTAGTGCAGACAAACCTCCACCCTGCACTGCTCAACTATGTGGCCCCCTCTGCTTTCTAAACTTATGAGAATACAAACCATGTTCACGTGACCTGCATTTTCAGGTACGATTCTACTGAATTTACACTTCACCTCCTACAAGGTCAGTGAATCGTTCCCTGAACTGACGTGGTCAAAATGGAGGATAGCATAGTGCTGGATTTGTTGTGGTTAGAGATATTATGAAGTCCATTACCCATACCTACGGTTACACTAATTTCCTTGCATACAATTTATGATCACTGTAGGTAGCTCCAGGAACTTATATGGAGAATGGCGGGTTACTTCACTCTTCAGTCAATATAGTCTGGGTCCCTTGCATGTCTGTTGTTCACTTGTTCAACACAGAAGGAAATTTCTGGAGGCCTCGTTCTCAATATGGGACTCCATGAACAAACACATTGAAATAGACCCCATATACAGGCGGCGGCTAAAAAAAAATAGAACCAGAAGTGACAAGACGAACCATGGTAGAGGATCTTCTGAACTTGAAACCGAGTAGAACACCAAAGCTTCGATTAGAGGTCACACTGATGACATTACCTAAAATGATAACGAAACGTCTACATGGAACAACCGAGGCTAGCAAACAAATAACGGCATCCACAATCTGAGCTACAAATTTTCAATAAGACCTTAAAAACAATGTCTCAGTTTCAAACGTGTCTGCTTTGTTTTTAACCCTATCACTTCCTTCAAAAACCACTACCCTCTGAAATCTTTACACTCCAGTTCTGGCCTGCTATATGTCCCAAAATCTTTCTCTGCACTTCTCCAAGTAGCAATGGAATGAAGAAAATCCTTTTCTATTCAAGAATTTTCTATTTATTAGTTGCAGAGTATTCAAACCTTTGGCAACATCCAGTCCACACAAAGACAAGTGTACAGTTTAACACCACATTCCTAATAATTAGTGTTTCTAAAAAAGGTGGAAATTCAGAATCTGTATTAACATTAATTCTGCCTCCATAAAGGCAGTAGAACTACAAACTATCAAAATTGCCAAGTGAACCGGTTCAGAGGACATACCAGCAATCTGAAATCCTTGTGCATATAGGTGGAGTGACCTGGGTTAAGGGTCGGAGATGGTAGCCTCACATTGAATACCATAGATAAAGAAAAAGGTTTTTCAGGACACTTGGAGATAATAATAAAACAGCTTAAAATGTCCAGTTAAAAATATCAAAATAAGTTTGTAAACATGGTCCTCCATTTTGACCACGTCAGTTCAGGGAAAGATTCACTGACCTTGGAGGAGGTGAAGTGTCAATTCAGTAGAATCGTACCAGGATGAGAAAATGCAGGTCACGTGAACATGGTTTGTATTCTCATAAGTTTAGAAAGCAGAGGGGGCCACATAGTTGAGCAGTGCAGGGTGGAGGTTTGTCTGCACTACAGGGGAGTCATCACCCACCACCCTGAACACAGTTTTAAAAAGAGAAATTCATAACATTAAAATAGCTAGTTTTTCCCAGTTAAAATGGCTAATTTCCCAGTTTTTCTTGTCATTTTTCATTTTACTAGTATGGAGCAGAGGAAAAGATAGAGGGATTCATGTAGAGGAACATATTTTTCATATATTCCCTTCTTAACAGTTATCAGGTAAATTATTCACATTTCTTGAATTAACCACTCAACCGAATTCAAATTGTCAAAGTTTTTTTTTTGCCAGGCTCTAGGTCATTTTATGCTATGACCTTCAAATCAATATTGGCTCATCTGAAATCAACCAAATCAACGAGGTAGAATTCTAATAGTTTACAGACAGTAGTGACTTTTATTCTAAAAATCTGGAGCAAAAGCAAAAAAAGGTGTTGTTAATTGCGTAGTGGGATGATCAGTTGAAACACATTCCTCGGAAAGATATACAGCATAGTTGTTGTGGGCATGAGCCAATTACAGTTCTTTTCCACAAAATCACATCTGACTCTATATTACATTTAGATACTTAAATGAAGTCTGAACCCAATGTTGCACTAACACAGAAGATGGCACAGTTGAGGATTGAGTTCAAAATATAAAATTTCAATAAGCGTTAAAGAATTGAGTCTCAATGAGCTACATAGCAACATGGACAGATCAAAGGATAATGCTATCAGGTAGCTTCGGCCAGCCAATTTCCCAGATATTCTTTATAAGTAGTCAACAGTAACTAAATTAAGTGACAATACCATTTAAAATGAAAAACATTACTATTTGCACTTTTTTTTCCCAAAACGGTCAAATATCCTCTTTATTTGCCAACAAGCAAATCGCTACTGGTTAGTTTTCCACGATCTTTCAAATACTGCACAATGTGTGGCCGTCTTCGCCAGGTCGCTTTGAATCCATATTCATGTTCTGGAGTGTCCTGTACCCAAAGCTCTGGAGGTAGGCATACTTCAGAAAAATCACTTAATCCATAATTTGTTTGTAAGCAGTCCTCTGGTCTGCTTTGGAAAGAGATCCTATTGGGTATGTCTGGTGTCCTGTCCCTTAATCTATTAACATTTCCTCTCAAACTACCCACTGGAAGTAAGCTATCAATTGTGGGAGTGCTAACTTGTGGCAGGATGAAATCCTCATCAGCTGATTGCGCAAAGTGATCAGCAAGGGAGAGCTCCTTACCAACAAACTCTGCACGACTTTGGTGGTCCAAACAATACAATGGAGAACTGAAACTGGAGCATTTCAGTGAACTGAGGGGCATGTCCCCTACTGAGCTTTTGACACTGTTTATTTTGCCAAACAAGTCTTTTGCCACAGATCCTCGATGGTGACATCTGAGCTTCTGACCCAGGGCATCTATATTTTGAACCCTTCCAAAGAGACTGTCATCGTTAAATCCTGGCGAGGTGATGCCTTTAAGTGAAGTTTTATCTGTTGGTAGTCGAGTTTGTCCAGGAGTTCCAACTTCCTGACAGATGCCAGAATGAACTTTGTGGTTCTCCTTCTGAACAGGCAATGCACCACAGCCCAGAAAGGTCAAAGGCACAAAGTTATTATGCACTTTTCTCTCAGCTCCTGCTTTCAGAGCAGTACTCTGCTTCTTCTTGTGGTTATGTTTTGTCGTGCGATCGGATTTGTTACATTTGCGTAGTTCTCGTGTTGTGTCCAAAATCTCAAATTGTGGTAACACCTGGAAAAAGATAAGAGAAAAAAAATCTATATAGCATAATTCATAACTAAGCTAACACCTTAAAGCATTTTACAGCCAAGGAAATTACTTTTGAAATGTAGTCATTGTTGTAGGATATATGAGAGACAATTGAACGTAAATATTGGTTAGGGTCCTGGGAATAACTTAATTGCTTTTTCACTATAGACTAATGCAAATTTTTACATCCACCCTTGAACACTGCACCACTCCTACAGCAGTGCACCAGAGACAGAGTCTTGATTTTGCAGTCTACTGATTATGCATTAGACTCAAAAGAAACACAGATGTTGGATCACACAATACTTTAGGACCATTTGTACCTTCCCTCTCACAAAGCAACTAATTTACCTTAATATCAGTTAGCAAAGGTTTCACCTTCAAAGAGACTACACCCGGGATGATTATTTTTAAAAAAAGGACAGTAAATTATCCAAATACATACTTGTGGAACATGGATTTTCAAACGAATAGCATAGAACTTCAGTTACATTTGTCCAGGGGATGGACGGACAGACAGACACACACACACACACACTCACCTACTTTATAGATTTGAAAGGGGCAAACATTTACTTAATTGACAGTATTTGGCTGTTAAATACAGATTTGGGACAGCAGGTTTCTTCATTTCAATATGTGACAACGTGGGTCTGAACACAGTAACCAAAAATTGAAACCATAGGCCTGTGCCCATCAAAATGCTCTGTCATAATGTGGCAATCAAAGCTGAAACTGTAAAGGCACTGGAGATGTCTAAGGGATCAGAGTGAATTGTAGTCAAGACCGGTCATGTATTCTCATGTTAAAAAGTGCAAAATAAAACAACATACCCAAGTAAAGGACGATCTCTGGTCCACTGGTACGCAAGATGCATGACACGGGTTTACCGCAGATTGATGAGGCACGACTTGTATACACTTCTCTCCTTTTTGTGGGGTCTCTAAAAACTGCAAAGGGGGCTTCTTGGATTGGGTCGACTTCTTCTTGCGGGGCATCAAGCATCCTACATCTTTACCTTGGAATTAATTCGAATAGAAATTTTTTAAATCACTAAATAGTTCAGTGCACAAATACATGAAAAACATGCAAGAACAAGTTGATCCCTAATCTCTGCTGATTTAGAAAATTTCAGTTAATAGAAGTGCTTTGGCATGGATAGCTGTGTCTAATCATAACTTATGTTTACTGGTAAAATATAAACATAGAACATAGTTGGCCATCTTATAGCAGGGAGCAAAGTAGTTTCTTTTAAATAGTGTTCGTCGCCATAAGTTGTACTATTGCCTTTTAAAAGACAAGAACTGTAAATCCCGCCTGCCAAACTATATCCAACATCAGGGAAAATTATCCGTTTCACTTCTTCTAGAACCTAACAACGTAAAAGAAACATTTGAGTTCATGGTACCATATCCCATCCAATCATATCCCTCCCTTTATTAGAGGAAAGATTGTAATACTGCAGTTCACACAAGATGCTTTTCTAATTTCGTCTTCATACAATTAAATGCAAAATAAAGGATTTTCATTGGCAATCATTGTGCCTCTATAAATAGCCAAACTGAAATAGGTCGTTGAGGTTAGAGATCCATTGCATAAAGGCTAAACAAATACCTATTAGAACATATGAAGATTGGCTCCTGTTCTGTCCTTCATGAACTAGCCTTCTGAGAAGAGATATTGCTGTTAATCCTGCATTATAGTGTTGAAAAGAACAGTGAATGATGTTTTGGACTGTTTGAGGAAGGGAGTGGCCAGTTGGGCATGGAGCCAGGGAGAAAGTGTGGTGATTCAAGAGGTGCTCCTCTCCTCACACAGAGTTATCAGTGCCTTGCATCCCAAATAGAGCAATCTGGTTATGTAAACACTGACAGATGATTTCATTTCTTAACAGGCATCTCTGTATGTCTTGGCACTGTGCAATCCCAAATTATCCACTCCGACCTATTCTACATACTCCCATATTGGAAAACTGTTTTGTTAACTGTGTACAATAGTGCCATAAAAATAAATGCTAAACAGAGTACTCTTGGCCCAGGAATAGGTAATTTACATTGGCTACCTTTTAATTAAAAGTTATAGCACTGAACATTGTATTCAGCACTGAAAGGGAGAAACTGAACCATATTTGTATTTAGGTTGATTGGCTCGCCGAGCCAGTTTCTTGTATCACAGACGTTTCATTACCATGCTGGGTAACATCCTCACTGCAGCCTCCAATGAAGCATCAGTGTGTTCTCCCACCTGGTTTTTAAAACTCTGGGGTCCATTGAGATGAATTGCCTCATTTCCGATTTTCCTTCATAGTGGAACGTATATGGGGTCGAGTTTAATATGTTTATTGATAGCATGCTTCATGGAGTGCCAAGCTTCTGGGAATTCTTGTACCTGTCTCTGCCTAGCTTGTCCCAAGATTTTGGTACAATAAGGTGTAGAGCTGGATGAACACAGCAGACGAAGCCGCAGAAGAGCAGGATTTTGAGTTATCCCAGTTGAAGTCATGGTTTTCCATATCTATGTGGATTGAGATGAGTGAGTATTGGTCGTGTCTTTTTGTAGTCAGTTGGTGTTCATATACTTCTGTTGTTAGTTTCCTTCCTGTTGTCCGATGTAGTGTTTCTCACAGTCTCTGCAGGGGATCTTGTAGATAACATTGGTCCTGTCCATGGCAGGGAGTGGGTTTTTAGTTCAGGTGAGCACTTGTCATAGGGTTGACGTGGACTTGCCTGCCACTCTGGTACCTAGCGGTGTAGGAGTCTTGTGGTGAGTTCTGACGTGTTCTTGATGTCGGGTAGTGTGATGAGTGTGGTATCTTTCTAATGTTGTTCGTGTAGGCATCTTTTGACCCAGTTTTTTGGATATCCATTATCATTGAAAACCTGGAAGAGGTACTCTTCCTGTTGGCCCAGTTCTGTGTTGCTGCAGTGTGTTATTGTCCTTTTTTAAAATAGTGTTCGCACGCAGCTTCGTTTGTGTGTGCTGGGATGGATACTGTTGAAGTTCACTACCTGGTCTGTGTGTGTGCCTTTTCGGTGTACTTTCATTTGCAGATCCCCATTTGTTTTGCGCTCTACCATGATGTTCAGGAATGGGAGCTGTTTGTTCTTTTCCTCCTCTCTGGTGAATTTTATTCTGGGGTGTGTGTTGTTTATATGTTTGTGTATCTCCTCTAATTTGGTCCGTTTAATGATGACAAAGGTGTTGTCCACAAGAAACCAGCTCAGCGAGCCAACCAACCTCAACACCCACAACCCGAGCTACAAATCTACTCCAAAACCTTACATATTTGCATTTAGTCTTCTAGAAAAATGTTAATTTGTAACTGCCAAGAGGCTTCAACCTCAAGGGGTACAAAACAAGGTCAATTTAAAAGGTACGATCTGAAGAGATTTGCCAGAGGACAAGGGTTCCATCAAAACATGAATATGTTTAAGTTCTTACTAGCACGTTCCTCTTCCCCAGTATTACAGATTTGATGTAAAAATACATTTTTAATTGTTCAAACAAAGACAGTAAATACCAATATCAAAGGAATACTTCAAGGAATAATTATCATTTGTCTCACCAATGTCAGGTTCTTATTTAAATAAGCAAACATTTGTTTACTTGACTGTAAGTATGGGTCTCAACAACTCTGATTACTGGTTGCAATACCAGTATTCTCACTTTCTGATGTTCTAAACATGTTGCTGTATCAAAATGAGTTGTTTATATATTAAAAAAAACACACCAGAGTCTCAATTTCTGAAATCTAACATCAATCTATGACAATAAAATGAGCTTTAAGCTGTGAGGCAGCATATCCTTTCAGCAGATGCTACAATCTTAAATGACAGAATGGGTTAGGCTTGACAGATAGAAGATCCAGGAAGCACATATTGCTCTAAAAAGTATTGAATGTACCAAACAGTTCAAGTGTGTAGTTTCACGTCCATTTGTAATTACCTGAATGGTGTTACATTGTAATACCCTTCCACTGTGTTAATCCTAACTCGATCGTCCTTTGTAATTGTGCTATTCCAAAAGGAGACGAGCATGATGTATGAAATATTCCATCTCTCAATGCATTACTTTACAAACTATGTATGATCAAAAGACTTTTAGTGTTAAACTAATGTTGAATAAGCTTACATGGTAAAGATTATTTTGCTGCGACGAATTCAGTGCATTTAAGGACACAAGTACAAGTACATGAAGGGGGAAAGATTAGGAGGATGAGATAAAGCAAAACGATATAACACTATTATTGAAAAAGAGAGCTATTTTTTGAAGGACAAGAGTTGTTTCTGTGCTTTAAATTCTATCTCAGAGACAGTAGTGACCGATATTTTAAATCGAGCTGTAACCACCCAAAATCTTTATTGATCCACGCATACAGTATTGTCTCTATCCCAGTTGCACTGTATTAGAACTATGATCTCCTTAAATACAGTTACAAGGTGCTCTCTCCACATTCCTTAAAAGCCCGAGTCTCTGACTCCCATTAGCCACACTTGCCTATTTCTATCTACGGTATACCTGCTGCTCCGATGGCGTATTTCAATGGCCCTTTCCACCTTCATGCATCCTACTTTCAATTTCCCCACTCTCCGGATCCGCTTCGTCCCTCCTATTGGCTGAGGGAAACGGTTGCACTGCTCTTATTGGTTGTCCGGCGCCAAACGGCAACATTTTACTGTTGCTACTGATTGGTACATTTGCGTTCTAAAGTCTCCGCCAACCAGGGGCGTTAAGCTCGCTGATTGGACTCCCCAGTGCCACCTGATCGCAACGGCATGATTCGATTGGTTTGTGCTGACAGAACGCTGGAAATTCAAAAAAAATCCAACTAGCTCCAAACTGTAACAAAAAATTCAGCAGATTCCGGGGCCGGGGCTCGGATAAAGAGGCTGCAAAATCCGGCCCAAAGGTCAGAGAGTCGCTAACTTTACCCAAACCAGGAACTGGCCGGGACGGAGACCTTGATATATCGATCACCAGGAGAGGCCGAGGGAGGGTGGGGGATTGTGAACCGGGAGAGGTAGCTGGATCCGCCGTGCGGAGTCCGGTAATATGCCGGTGAGTGAATGGGAGCAGGGACGGTGGACCCGGGGTGGGGTACAGTATATCCCAAAAACCGATCAGTACCTGATCCCTTCCCGGTCATTCGCATTAGCTTCATGGTGAAATAAACTGTAACAACGGCCTCGGGTTCCAGAGTCGAGTGTCAGCTGAGAGCTCACCCCATCCGGCCGTTTGTTCGTCGCCAGCCAACGCTGTCTGTCGCCTTGGCAATGTGACCAGATGCCCATTACTAAAAGAGTCATCTTATGGTACATCCAATGTTTATAATTACAGTGGAAGATCGGTCATGAGGAAACACTGGAGAATATACTTGACCTTAACTCCAAAGCTGCAGTTAACATCACGTCGCTTTCTCATTGTACACTCGTACTTTCAGTTTGTCAATTAGATTGATGGTACCTTCGTCCCGGAGAGGACATTTATGCAGTTCTTTTGCTGAAGATACTGGGTAAACAAGCCACGAAGACCTCTTACCGTCCCTTTGAAGGACATATAATCTTCAGGACATTAAGTCTTGTGTCTTAATTGATCTCTACTGGTTTCATATCCCTCAGTATATCTATCCATTCAGCATTCTCGATTTACAAGGAAATAAATTTATTAAACATTCATTCATTCATCTCAAACTGAACTAGTTCTAGCAACTCGTTTTTTTTCACTTACAACAATTATTTCCTAACCATTGGAAATATTCCGAATTGTATATTTTTGTTCTATAATGAGCACCCAAACATTGCATACAGCTTTTCTAATTGTAGCCTAACAAATGTTTTCCATAAAATCATTACTTTCTATTTATCCTTTCATTTTTTTTTTTAGATTCTTTAGATTCCCTACAGTGTGGAAACAGGCCCTTCGGCCCAACAAGTCCACACTGCCCCTTGAAGCACCCCACCCCAACCCATCCCCCTATAACCTACACACCCCTGAACACTACGGGCAATTTAGCATGATCGATCCACCTAGCCTGCACATCTTTGGACTGTGGGAGGAAACCGGAGCACCCGGAGGAAACCCACGCAGACACGGGGAGAATGTGCAAACTCCGCACAGACAGTTGCCCGAGGTTGGAATCGAACCCGGGTCCCTGGTGCTGTGAGGCTGCAGTGCTAACCACTGTGCCACCATGCTGCCCCAAATTTTTCAGCTCACTTTTTTATTTATCCACTTAATTAATAGAACAATGCATCAGCAGATGGCCCAAATCTTTAATTGTTTGTAAGAATTGGGGATTTGAAATTAACATTCTTGCAATATTTAAAAAAAAAGGAAAAAAAACTATAGGCCTCTTAGCTTCAAATCAGTAAAAGGAAAGATGCACAAGAGTTATGGGGAATGTACTATATAACTACTTAGATAGAGGCCATTTTTATGACACAATATGACTTTCCAAAAGATCTTGCATCTGGGACAAATGCTATGGAAAACCAAGTCGATATGTGTTGGGACAATCAGAAAGTGGTTGGGTAATGCATAAGACATTTCACTATAAGGATGAATCTTCTGAAATTTATGTTGATTGTGATGCTCAGTTGAAAATTGAAATCCCTGTGCAAGAAGTTGAGAGTACTTGGAGTCTTGTCACCAGTGATGATCTGTGCAGATTAAGATTAATATTATTGTTATTTTAATATTCTAAATGGAAGTGCAGATAAGAATTGGGACTGAAGAGAACGCTTAGTTGGTACAAACAATTTGGATGTCACGGGTTCTTGTTTTTCAATTTCTCTGGTATAATTTGATAACATTGATAATGCTCATCTGAATTCTGACCAGCACTAAATTGGTGCAAGAATCTGTTTTCTCACTTTACACATCAGTTAGTTACATAGAAAAAGCAAATTGTTTTATCAAAATATTACATCGCATAGAATCCCTACTGTATGGAAGCAGGCCGTTCAGCTAATCAAGTCATCACAGACACTCTGAAGACACTGCCAACCAGGCCTATCTCCCTACCCTATCCTGGTAACCCTGCATTTCCCATGGCTAATCCCACCTAGCCTGCACATTCCTGAACACTATGGGCAATTTAACATAATGGGTCCACCTAATCTCTGCATCTTTGGACTGTGGGTTGGAAAACCGGGAGCACCTGGAAGAAACCCATGCATATCTGTATGGAGTTTACACAGTCATGCAAGGGTTGAATTGAACCCAGTTCCTTGGCACTGTGAGGCCACAGTGCTGACCACTGAGCCACCGCGACAGCCCAAGACTGGCAAGTCATTGTCATTCAAAACAAAGCTAACCCATAACTGGTGAATTTAACAGTTGACATTTGAATCTGTTATTTGTTTGTTAATTTTATTTTTGGCTATGTGGAGAATTTCTAATTAAATTCTACTGTTGCAGGCACTGTGTGGTGTATTACTGAAGAAGCTCCTCTCACAATAATGAAGGCCAGTCCAAGAAGGCCTCTGATTCTGAAAAGGAGGAAACGTCCCCTCACATTCAATAATCCAGTGGATATAAGGGAGAATCCTCCTGAAGACAAGAATGATGGGAGTAAACACAAACCCGAGACTAGAGATTTTGACACAGAGAGCACTTGTTCAACAAAGGATGACCTGGGAAACTCTCGGAAACACACAGCCATTGAGACTCAAAAGTATCCTGAGAGGATTCGGATTGTAAACCATCCTTCACTGCCCAACACTCAGGTTGTGTTAATTCCTAAAAATGCAGATCTTCAAAGCATCATAGCAGCACTCACAGCAAAGGGGAAAGAGAGTGGCTCCAATGGGCCCAAGAAATTTATTCTTTTGAGTGGTAATGCACCTTCCTCCTCCCGCCAGAGCCAGTCCTTGGGAAGTAATGATCCTTGTACACCACTTCTGGAAAGGAGAAAAAAGTTCATGGAATTACAGGAGGATCCATGCTTAACAGTTGCTAACTCAAGCGGCAAGGTGGCCATACCAGATTTCATAAGTAATATCAGCATCAAAAAGGAGGATGATCTCCCAGTTCAAGTCCCTCAAACATCATTTCCTTCATCTCTGTATGACCAAGAGGCTGGTACAGGTAAGAAATGGTCCCCTGTAAAGAAGTTGGAACATTAAACAAAACACTATTCAGTAACAATCTTCCTCAGATGAAATACCTTACAGAAAGCATTTTGTGTTGAGCTCTCTTTAAGATGGTTTTGTTTTTAGTCTTGAGGTATTTTATAATTTTTCTTTTCCTTTCTACTCTATGAAGGAATTACTAGCTGTGCATGTAACTTCCAGACAATTAGATTATGTATTACAAATTACATCACAGTATTGATGTGCTCAAATAATTATTGAATAATCATGACAGTTTGAGAACAGCTACTGATGACAAAAGAGGACAAAAATTACATGCTCTTGCAGTCTGTTTGTATGAATAATTTACAGATGATTTCTTCTCAGAAGATGGATTGATACTTAGCATTTTCTTGCTAGTATTCTTAAATGATCCACATAATTAAGCTGTAGTCAATAATTTCAGTTTACACTTTATAACTGCTTTCTTATATTCTTGAATGTGTTTAAATTGTCAAACTGATTTTTCTAAGTGCAAGGCAGGTTTGTCTGTGGAGGTTCTAGGACGGCTTGGTGGCTGGCACTACCTCCTCACAGTTCCAATCCACCATCTGTGTGGAGTTTGCACTTTCTCTTGTATCTGTGTGGGTTTCCTCTGGGTGATCCAGTTCCCTCCCACAATCCAAAGATATGCAAGTTAGATGAATTGGCCATGCTAAATTGCCCATAGTGTCCAGGGACGTGGAGGTTAAGTCGATTAGCCAAGGGAGATGTAAACTTACAGGAATAGGGTAGGGCTTGCATCCGGGTGGGATGCTGTTAGGAGGGTTGGTGTGGACTAAATGAGCTGGATGGCCTGCTTCCACACTGTAGGAATTCTGAGTCCTCTGTTGTGGTGGGAAAACATGTGGCTGTGCTCAAACTCACAAGCCCCAATCCTCAAGCAAACCAAAGCAGAAACTATAACTTCTTTGGACTCTTTGTTTGGTGTTAAAATTTTTTCAGTGTTTATTGAATTTGAGGCATATACCTGTTTTCAGTAGAAATCTAACACTCATCAGTTTCGTCATTGGAGACAACTGGGATACTGTTGTTTTCTCCAAAGTAACAAATAAGCCTTTTTGGCAGGATACAAAAAGTTCCACAATATTTAACATCTTATGAAGGAGACAGTCAATAGCTCAACCATCCTCTCTCTTTCCTTCCCTTCCTATCAACAAACCACAAAGCAACAGCCCCACTGACTGTCACTATTCCCATTCAAGTACCCAGCTCACAGATTTATGGGTTTCATAAAGGAGAGATCAGATAGAGGTGTTAAACATTTAGAATTTGTTATAAGGTACCATTGGTATCAGCATAGCGGAATTTGTAGCTCAGGAGTGATACCCCTAACTCTGGATCAGAAAGTCTGCGTTCAAGTTCCAATTTAGGATGTGATAGTGGACAAAGGTGTGTCATAACATGTCCAAACAGGTGGGTTTAACATTTGTAAGTGGACCCTTGAAGCTTCAAAATCTCTCTTAAAATTCAGGGTGGACTGTAATGCCAAATATGCAAGTACAGGACATTGCTGATCTGAACTGTTCTTTTCCAAGTGTTTTGTTTGTTCTCCAATTAAAACATGAAAAGGTTATAGATCATCTTTAAGTTATCTGTACTTTCTTTTATGTCTTGATGAGTTATAATGTCATCAATTGCAGGTCTTATTGAATACCATATAGTGTTTACTTGTTCAATTTGCGATTCATTAAATCACACAATGAATCACAGGGAATTGAGTTTGATTCCAGCCTCAAGCAACTGTCTGCGTGTAGTTGGCACATTCTCCCCGTGTCTGCGTTGGCTTGCTCCGGGTGCTCTGGTTTCCTCCCATAATCCAAAGATGTGCAGTTTAGGTGGATTGGCCGTACTAAATTTCCCACAGTGTTCAGGGATGTGCAGGATAGATGGATTAGCTATGGGAAATATAGAGTTACAGAGATAGGGAGCGATATATGGACTTGGGTGTCTTGCTCTTCAGAGCATTAGTCTGGACCTAATGGGCTGAATGGCCTGCTTCCACACTGTAGGAATTCTATGATAATGACTAACCTGGAAGCAAATCAGTATCTTAATAGCGGTTTTCTCCAAGATGTCCAATCCTGTGTTCTATTTAGTTGATCACTGAATTTAAATTTGCCATACAATGTTATTTCTCATGTTACTTATTCTTACTGCAGAGTTAAAAAGCTTTAAAGTATTGCAATGCTACCTTACTTCTTAAATTTAAAGGCTTGTAATATTGCAGCATCAATGTTATTTTAATCTCTTTCCCAAGTAGGTTGTTAATACTTCAACATAGTAATCTTGCTCCATTTTCCTTTTAAACCTTGCAATATAATCTCTGTACTAACTGGTGGTTTACCAGTCTTCTCAGGGCACAGTAGAGGTTTTCTAATTTTTCACAGATGCAGTGGGTGATTTCCAAACTTTCATGGCCAAAAGAAATTGCCCATACCTTGGCACAACTTACCCAACTAAAATAGGTGCCTGAAGTCTTCATAAATTCTTCACACCTGAAATTGTGGATGTCCCGTTCTCATTCCTGTGGCCTCATTAGTCTTTGTACTACCTCTGTTAAACTCAGTCACTTTACGCTTTTAAATTCTCCTTTTTTGTGTTAATTCTAGCTTCGTGACATTATTGGTGCTGCAATGTCTGTTTAAATTATTTCTGTGGCCCTTAGTTTCCTTACTGTAGTTATGCCTTATGGTGTCTGCTTGTAGTGATAGCTTAGTGTGAGCTGGAAATATTTTTTTTAAGCTCAAGCCTTCTCAGTCTGTTCAATGATGTTAATTTGAAGTTTTTGCTCTGGCCCAACATTGATTTTTAACTTTACTTGTGGAGCTCCAATTCATTTGCTTTCTAGCTTCACTTCGAATTGAGACTGCTCTGACAGATCTTTGATTCCCTAATGAATCTGTAATTGACAGATATAACTAGCTTCTGTTTCACACTTTCTTCTGCACTTTTGTTAGCAAGTTTGAAGAAAAATGCCATTGAGTGCTGTTTCTCACTTGTTGTTGTTGCCGCAAGTTTGTCTGTAGGCAGTTTGTAACCATCATTGCCTTGCGGTATAAGCAATAATGCCAATAATGTGCTCCAAAGCTAAACATTACCAGCTTAATGTTGAGGTATTTGTTACCACCATCATCTTTCCTTGACTGGATCCAAGGGATTACACGCATTTATTATAGAAATACAGGAAATCAGGTGGTCTCTGAAATAGATGCTATCAGCAACGGAACAACTTTACCAGAACGACTGACAATTCATGCAGGCAGTCTGGACCTGATGAATGAAGGCAACTTGATGCAGACCTCAGTTAGAAGTGTGGCACTTAGAGAAGCTTCAAGTCAGAGTGAGAAAGACCGTGCCAAAATGGCACAAATTGTGTCAGGTAAACAATGTTTAACTACATCTTGTGCCAGTCAATGGGATTACAGGCCCCAATAACTTCCATTCAGGGGAACTAATGGTAAATGGGTCAAGGTTAAACTAGGACACCTTGAATGCCTCTTAACAAAAAGAGGCTCTTCACTTAATCAAGATGTAGTATGTTGCATGATAAGTTACATTAATTTATTAGACATTGTTACAAAGACTACAAGGTGGCCTAAGAAATGTGGCTTCATTCTACAAAATTCTTAGCTGGTCTATCTCCTCCTGTTCCAGGCCCATATGACATCACCAGATTAGGTGCAATTTATTGCAGTCTCCAACATTAACCCATTCGGTACCATTTACTTTTTACAATAGCCACTTTATAACATTCAGTGAGGTGTAAAACTCTGCAACCAATGAATGTTGACAGATGTGGATGATTCCATAGTCAAAAAGTTTGGAAGATGATGCAGTCATACAGTAGCCCTTAACTGTCATGCATTACTAGGAACTCCCTTGAAAACAGCTGTATTGTTGAGATATTTTGGTACTCGTAAGAAGTTGTGAGTTCCGCGACAGCTTCCACTGGTGTCAAACACAAATTACCCCAAACTGATTCAATTACAGAATTATCAAGGAGGAAGCTATGTTTTTATGGTGAATTTCTGTCAGTGTCCCGGTTAAAGTGAAACGATTGACTGAACTTTGGGAATTGCAACCTAATATGTAACTGAGATGCAGTGAATTATGGCACTGCATAATAGGCCATGATGGCAGAATCTGACCTCAAGAAAGATGCTTCAAAGTGATTTACAGTGGCTGACCTACTACAGGCAAGATTTCTACTTTCTACGCAAAATCTCTGCCATTATTTTCCTTCTCTTAGCTCCTACAGTTCCTGAGCGCCTTCTCCTGAACGACAGTCTGACCAACATTCAATGGCTGGGTAAAATGAGCACGGATAGCCTAGGGGCTTGCAGTGTAAAAGATGAAGCTGAGAAAGAAAACCAAGAGCCTCCACCAGAAAGTGCCACTGTGAGTGCTGTTCTTGCCTGTCTGTATTCAATCCTGAGGCATTTCAAAAGCTGTATCATCTCAATGTATTTGTCATTTCATTCATTTAGTTTACATACAAGTATGGAGAGGAGGCAGTGGGGCTAGAAGCAGTAACTGAGATTTTAAAAAGTGGGTGGTCAGAGTATAAAGCGAGCAGGGGGCAAATATCATTGAACAGGTAAGTTTGGAAAGGAGAGGGATGGGATTAGAGTATAGTGAAAATGTGATGGTAAGGAATGGACTTGCTGATGCCAGAGGCAACTGTACCAATCAACTCAGTTGTATAAACTAAGAAATCAGAAATCTTTGTACAGGGTATTGGAGACTAGAGGCAGGGGAAAGAAGCAGGGCAATTAGCTATGGCAGAACCACAGTCCGTTCATTTTTTTAGGGTAATCTTGGAGTAATATGAAGAATTTGCAGCATGTTAAAACTTAAATCAGTTGTACTCAATCAAGCTGTGAGTGAGTGGGCCAGATATGTTAAAGCTGGGATCAATGTTTATGGAATCGAGAGGTGAATAGAATGTGGTGAATAATTCATTTGAAAGAAGTGATGAGGAATTAGTGTAGAAGGTTTTACAAATGTTCTGTTTATCTTTGTTTTGATTGGACCCACTTTTGCTCGGTTTAATTAAAAATAAGGAAAGTAAAATTAACTTTGCCTATATGTAACTGGCTTACTCTATCCAAGTTCAAATGGTGGGGCAGTCTAAAAGAAGACCTGCTATGAATCAATCCTTACTGTAGTTGTCCTAGGACTCGCCTGACTAACATTAGAATTCAGTAGTGTAAAAGACCTTGTGTGAATCTATGTCAACTAGTATATATATTTCAAAAAGCAGCTTTTCTTTATACTTTTCCACAGTATTTTGCGTTTGTTTACTTTGAACCGTCTCCTTATTGTAGCCAGAATCTGTTCATGAAAGGCCTCCGTATTCCTATATGGCCATGATTCAGTTTGCAATAAACAGTACCCAGAGCAAGAGGATGACTCTGAAGGAAATCTACACCTGGATTGAGGATCATTTCCCCTACTTCAAGCATGTTGCCAAACCGGGTTGGAAGGTAATATGAAAATATCTAAATAGATAGCAATGTAAAGGTTGCCACTGAACTTTGGATCAACACTAATATGCATCACAGGATAGAGGAAGTCCAGTTCACTCTTAAAATCTATTACCAGTTCCTAATTTGAGCTGTGTAGGGCAGAGGGCACAGAACATCATTTTGGGGAGGTTGAGACCAAAGAGCATGCATTGTCCAAGGAGTTGGAGAATATTTGGGGCAGCACGGTGGCTCAGTGGTTAGCACTGCAGCCTCACAGCGCCAGGGACCCCGGTTTGATTCCAGCCTCAGACAATTGTCTGTGCGGAGTTTGCACATTATCCCCATGACTGCGTGGGTTTCCTCCGGGTGCTCCGGTTTCCTCCCACAGTCCAAAGATGTGTAGGCTTGGTGGATTGGCCATGCTAAATTGCCCGTAGTGTTCAGGGGTGTGTGGGTTATGGGGGATGGGTCTGGGTGGGATGCTTCAAGGGTAGTGTGGACTTGTTGGGCCGAAGGGCCTGTTTCAACACTGTAGCGAATCTAACCTAAATCTATTGCATTGCATTGTCCAAGGAGTTGGAGAATATCTACGTCCAGATGGATTTACTGCCATGCAAACAAATATGAAAAGTAAAAATTTATGAAACAGGTGAAGGAGTAAATCAAAAGGTCACTCAGTGCTGCAATGCATTGTAAAAATTCATGAGTGACCATCGCCATAACTAAAAACCGAAAGAACAGTGGAACAAAAATCAGGGACAAAAACAAAGTTCCTGGAAAAGCACAGCAGGTCTGGCAGCATCTGTGAAGGAGAAAACAAAGTTTGCATTTCGGATCTGGTGACCCTTCCTCAGAACCACCATAACTAACTTTACCGTCTGATCCCATGTCTATTAAAATCAACAATTTGAGCATTTACAAACTGCTATGGTAGCGAATTGCAAGGATTCTGGACGAAGACATTTCTCCAGAACAATCTATTTTGAGACTGCCCCTCATTCAGAATCGGGCATGTTTCCATTTTTAATAAACTCTGGAGAGTTTTGATCAATCTTTCTTCAAAGGCAAAGAACTCAATTAATGGTAAACTTTTACTGCAGCCCCCACCCCAAACCAGGCTTCCATGAGTACAGAAAGCAAAACTGTACACTGCTCCCTGAATTTGTCACTGAGTTTGCATAAAAATCCCTTTCTTTTGTACTTCAGCACTCTTGCAATAAAAGCTGATGAACTATTTCTTTCTTAATTGCTTTCTGTACTTGTATGTTACTTTTGTATTTTACGTGTAAACATCAATATTTAATAGTTTCCCACCATTTAATCTTTTTCTATTTTTCCTGACAAAATGGTTATATTACAAAGAAAATGTAATTTAATCACCAGCAAGGCACCCTGAACTTAACCAGTACATTTAACCAAAAATAATATATAGGGTGGAGAATGTTTATTATGATGGTAAGTCTACTTAGTGTGCCTCATATTCTAATCTGTGATTAAGTTGCCCTCTGATTTTATTGTTTCTAGTTAACCTAATTAGAAGGCATGCTTTACTGACTTATTTTTTTTCCGTATACTGTTATGGTATATGATCATTGCTGCTCAACCAGCATTTTTTGTACATCTCTAATTACCCACAGTAAGGTGGTGGTGAGTTACCTTCTTGAGTAGTTGCAGTTCATTTGGTGTAGGGACACTCACAGTACTGTTAGGGAGAGAGTTCCAGGATTTTGACCCAGCTATAATGAAGTAACTGTAAGATAGTGTCAAGTCAGGATGGTTTATGGCTAGGAGGAAGCTTGCAGGCAATGGTGTCCTTGTGCATCTGCTGCTCTTGTTTGTTCTTTTGAGCAGTGGAAGTTTGGAAGGTTCTGTCTAAACAGCCTTGGTTAGTTGCTGCAGTATTTAGGTCAGATTCACATTACTCCCACTCTAGGAGGGAGTAAATCTTTAAGGTGGTGGATGGGGTGTCAGTCAACTGGGCTGCTTTGACCAGGATACTGTTGAGCCTCTTGAACATGGTTGGGGCTGCGCTTATCCAGGCAAATGGAAAGTATTCCGTTACATGCTAACACGTGTCTTCCAGATGGTGGACAGGCTTTAGGGGGTTAGGAGGTGAGTTATTTGTTCTAGGATACACAGCTTCAGACCTGTTGTTGTATCACCAACATTTATATGGTTGCCCCAGTTTTGTTTCTGGTCAATGGTGATAGCAATAATTTGCTAATTCACCAACCTTATGTCCTTATCCTGAATGACAGAATAGTGTTTTTATCTGATCTGACTGAGGTGAAGGGCTCCCAATAGATATTTGCCTGATCTCTGCTTTGTGCTTTCCTCTGATGTGTTGCTAACAATACAATTTATGCAACACTGATTTAGGAGTCTTCATTTTTCTGCGTATATGAAAGTAAATTAACAAATTTATTAAAGCTGTCTTTAATAAGGGCTTGAAATCAAAATATTTCAGTTTTGAGGGTATTAGATAAATATGCTGTAAGATCTGAAATTTAAAAACTGAAAATGTGGGATTATCTCAGGTTAGTTCTCAAAAATGTTAGCACTTGATGTGTGCTTTACCACCTGACTGAAATAAAACAAACTGTCACTTTTTTTCTGCTTTAGGTTGATTCCAAAACAACTAAAATGCAAGTTGCAAAGGCCACAGCATCCCTAAGTAATTATGTTGTGACTGTTGCTGGAGGAAGAATTATGTTGGTTGATTTTTTTTATAACTTATCATATTTTTTGTTGTGCTGGAAACAATATGTATTCTATTTCAGGAGAAGACTTTTTTTAAAAAAATAGTTCTATAAACCATTTTCTTCATGCCAGATTTTATTTTTGCCCCTACGAAGCACTTTGGGACATTTTGTTATGTAGTAGGTCCTATATAAATGCAAATTTTTGTTTTTTTTTAACTATTTACCATTGAGCATTTCAGGTTAACAAGCATTGTTGTCATGATAGCTAGCTTGTGTGTCCCTCTTCCAGAACTCTATTCGGCACAACTTGTCTCTGCATGATATGTTCATACGTCAGACATCTCATAATGGCAAGATATCACACTGGACAATCCGTGCTGAAGCCAACCGCTTTTTGACCTTGGATCAGGTTGTTAAGGTGTGTTCTCTGTACATTTTCTAAGAAATAAACCTTTGTGTAGGTTTATGGTTACTAGTCAAGAACAGGATAAATATCAGATTATTCTGATATTCTCAATATTTTGATTGAGTTATTCCAAATAGTCACTTCACAGTTTTTTTTTATTATTTTGTCTTATATTCTGCGTTGTTGAAAGCAAATGATTATTTCACCATGTAGGATAATAATAGCAGATCTATATCTGGAGATTTTCTCCATTATCTTGTGGAGAAGAGTTGAACGGCTTCTTCCTTTTGAATTTTAATTTTAACATAAAGACATTAAAAATTCAGAGTAGAGGCTAATTACAATGCAGTAGAACAGGAAAAGAAGTGCTTGACCCCCATACTTGAAGAAACATCCATTAATTAATATACTCCTATGAGCCATGCTTACCCATCCAAACATAGGTCAAAGATGACTTTATAATCAGGATTATTTTGACTGTTCCTTCCAATTCCAGCCTCTCTGCAAAAAGAAATCACATTTTATTATTATCTAATATACTTGAAGCAAATAATACCTGTAAAGCCAATTCAGTGTAATCGGTAAAGGAGGTTACTCTGTCCATGTTCCTGTTATATCAACTTAATGCTCCATATTTCTGGAATTTGAATATCCCAGATTTGTTATCAATGTGGCTTTGTGTGAATACCTCATGACAGATGTAGGTGACAGATGAATGACTGCATCACTGAAGAAGGTCATTCCCTCCCTAAGGCTATTGTGGGTCAACCTACAGCATGTGGACTGCAGAATTTTAAGAAGGCAGCTCATCAACACCTTCTCAAGCACAAGTAGAGATGGGCAATAAATGCTAGCCATTCATGTCCCATGAATGAATATAAAAAAATTCAGTCTGTCATGTCCATGCATCTCTCTGCTAAAGCAAGTTAACTCGTACCACTCCCCTGCCCTTGCCCTGTAGTCCAGTAAATATTTTCCCTTCAGGTGCTTTTGAAAGCTGTAATTAATTCTTCAATATACTCTGTCAGGCAATCCATTCCCACATCCTAACCACTTGCTCCATGAAGATTTTTCCTAATATCACCAGTGGTTCTTTAGCAAAACACATTAAATCAATGGCACCTGAAATCTCTGCCTTCCAGTTCTCAGTCCTTTGAGCATTGGGAACAGTTTTTCTCTATCTACTCAGTCCAGACCCCCTCATTATTTTGAACACCTCTTTCAAATCCCCTTAATCTTATTGAATGAAAGCAACCTCATGCTTTTCAGTCTATCCAAGTACCTGAAGTTCTTCATTCCTGAAACTATTCTCATAAATCCCTATGGTATTTACCTGCAGGATAACAGTAATTACACTTCAAAGGAACTTCATTGGCTCTAAGGCAATAAGGATGTCATGAGGACTTGAAAAGATTTGTATGTCAGTTCTTCTTGATGGTCATTATAGATAGAGGTAGATTTATGAATGCAGCATTTATTTACCTCAGTAAAAAAGTTGCTGGGAGGCACTTCATTCCAACACAATGTCAACGCATTTTTAAAAAATTATATGTGCATTTTAACCTTCGCTTCTCGTTCTTGGTTGACGTTTCATGCAGTCATCGGATTACAGCCCAACTGACCAAACCCATTGGATCCAAGCAGTGCCTGTGCTGGTCTGTCAACAAGTAAGACCCATATGCTCTTGGCAGCATCTTGTCACCTTTTTGTGCTGATCTCTATTTAGCTGCGCCAGGGAGAAGGAGGCTTTACTATTGTTGATATTTGTACCAGGATATCTATAATTTCAGCTGTTATTTCTCTTTCTTGACAGAATCCCATTTTTAAAACTGAATATATTAATTAATTTTCTTAAACTCTGGGTTTTCTTCCATTGTTGCTTTGAACAATGCTTTATCCATTCTTACAGGTAGATCTTGACTTCACACTCAGGATTATTTTGCCTGTTCTTTGACTCTGACTTCCCTGGGAAACACAAATGCCACATAATAAGATGAAAGCACCAGCTGAAATTGGGTGGGAAAGAATCAACGGAAAAGAATATTAATAGAGAAGCTAAGTGAATAAAAAGAGAAGGGAAATAATGGGTTAAAATATTCCAAAATAAAACAAATGAAAGTCAGGAAATATAATCTTGCAGAAAGGACCCAGACAGCACAGTGGAAATGATGTAGAGGGTGTAGATCACAGAAACAAAAATAATATTAAGCAAGGAAAAATAGTTGGAACATTCCTTGGGCTATATTTCATACATTGAAGCAAACATATAGGCTAGTGGATGTTTGATGAATTACTGCCTGTAAACTGAACACTGCAATGTTATAAAATGAATTGATCAGATGCACCTAAACCATGGCTTCAACTATTAATGTTCAGTAGCATCAAATATTTACAGTTTAAGAAAGGGTTTCTGTATCATTGTATGCCATCTGGCTCTGCAGAAGGAATGTGCAGTGCATATTTACTAATCTCAAGATAATGAAAATATGCATGGTTTAATATTTTTTGGTTTAATCTGTTCAATTTTAGCAACAAAAGCGAACTGGCAATGCTGAGCTGCCAAAGAGTAATGTCGCTCTCAGCACAGGTACGTGAAAAAGTAGCAGTTCTGATAAAGGTGAACTTAACTTTTGACATACTTTGGTTTCAGTGTTATGTTGTAAGCTTAAATTCGAGGAAGTACATGCTGCTGCTAAAAAGACAGAGCCATCTGACATTAGCTCTGTGTTAAAGAGCTGAATTGTTTTCACTTAACCTCATTTTATTGGCTTTGTCAAACACCCATGTAAGGCTAAAATTCTATAGAACAGACCGACCTATTTTAAGGGGTCCGTTTTCCACTATAATTATTTTTTGAACCTGATCAGACATGATGTTACATATCTCCAGGCAGGTGGGACTTAAATCCAGACCTTCTGAGGTAGGGGCACTGCCACTGCACCATAGTTTTCCATTGTCAGTGTACCTGAATCGAGTAATGACTGATTTAATTATTGTTGTAATATTTAAATGACTGACTTGCTTCCCCAGAATCAATTTTTCATCCACTCCCTCATTCCAACTCTGTTAAAACTAGAAGTGGACAGTTCAGCTTCTGTTGCAGATTTCATGCATTTCTAGTATGAGTTCAAACCACCTATTTTGAATTAAGTTTCAACCAATATTTATGGATTCTTGGGTTTAAATCATGTCCCCATCTCAGTGATGCAATTTTCAGTTTAATTATGTCATTTCAGTTCCTTACCCTTTTGAGCTCAGTTGCTGCTTCCATTGTCATTTTCTGATTTGGAGCTGAATTGGATCAAATCTCATAACTTTCAACACAAGAGCAGAGATGGTGAGTCACCCTTCAATAAACTTACTGGATAAATTGTTTTCATGGCTTTTTTGTGCAGAAGTTAATCTGAGAAAGATGAAGCCACTGTTGCCCCGGACTGACTCCTACCTGGTACCCATTCAGTTGCCGGTCAACTCTTCCCTCATCCTGCAGCCATCTCCTCACATAACCCTACCAACAATCCAGGGGCACCGCTCCTCAACTGGCAGCAGTAGCGAGTTGGCCAGGAAGCGCAAGCGTGTTCGGATAGCACCAAAGGTAATTTTCATTCTACTATGGCTCATTCTTCTGGGGCACTCGAGCAATCATCATGTCAGCCATAGCCATTCCTACCTGAATGCACACAGTATTTGCGGCAAGGTAGACAATCTAGATGCACAAAAAGAAATACATGGGAATAATCTAATTGCCATTACAGAAATATGACTGCATGAGACCAAGACTGGGATCTGAAGATTTCAAGAATATGTGACATTTAAGAAGGATGGACAAGAAAGAAAAGGAGTTGGCATTGCTATGATAATCAGAGATGGAATCAGTACATTAGTAAGGAAGGACCTTGCGTTGAAGAACAATATGTGGAATTTGTTTTGGTGGAACTAAGAAACAGTAGTTGGCAGCAGACTTTGTTGGAGTTGTTTATAGGCCACCAAATTGTAGTGGTAGTGTGGGGTCTGGTATTAATCAAGAGATGAGAAAAGTCTTTAGCTTGGGCAACAAGTTATCATGGGTGACTTCAATCTGCATATGGACTGGATAAACCAACTGAGTACCAAAGCTGTGGAGGACAAGTTTCTGGAGTGTTTTAGGGATGGTTTTTTGGAGCAGTGTATTGAGCCCACTAAAGGACTTGCTATTTTAGATTTAATATTAAGTAATGAAAATCGGCTAATTAATAATCTTGTAAAAAAATCTGAGATTAGCAGCCAAAATATAATACAATTTTACATAATGTTTGAAAGTGAGGAAGTTCATTCTGAAGCAAGGGTGTGAAATTTGAATAAGGGAAATTATGAAGGTGCGAAGCATGAATTTGCTGAGGTGGACTGGGAAAATGCATTAAAAGGCATGATTGTACATACAAATGGATAGTCTTTAAAGATTTGTTACATGACTTGCAGTAACGATACACTCCTTCAAATTGCAAATTTTCAAAACAGTCAGTCAACTGTGCCTTACAAAGCAAGTTCGGAATTGTGTAAGACTAAAAGAAAAATTTTGCAAAGTTGCCAGCAATAACAACAATTTTGAGGATTTTGAGGGTTCTAGAATGCAGTAAAGGAATACCAAGAAACTAGAAAGGTAAGGGAGCATAGAATGTGAATGTGATCTGGTAAAAGCTTAAAATGGGAAGTAAAAGTTTTCATAGATAACATAAAAATGAGAACTTGATGGGATGAAAGTTGATAAATCCCCAGAACCTAATAGCCTAAACACCAGAATGTTGAAGGAAGTGGCTATTGAGATAGCCAATGCATTAGTGATTATCTTCCAAAATTCAATAGATTCTGGAATGATTCCTGCAGTTTCCAAGGTAATAAATGTCACCATACTATTTGAGGAGGGAATGAGAAAGAGAACAGATAAACTTAAACCTGTTAGCCTTGCATTAGTAGTAGAGAAAATGCTAGAATCTTTTATAAAGGATACAATAAATAGATCCAGCTGATAATGATCTGATTGGCATTGTCAGCAATGGATTTGCGAATCGTAAATCACATTTGACAAATTTGTTGGCGTTTTTGAAGATGTTATTAATAAAGCCCTGCATACATGCATACTGCACAAAGGCATACATACAAAAAAGACATTGGTTGATTGGCAGAGTGACAAAATGTGAAGCACCGTTCCGTAGTACTAGTTCACAGGGTTCACTGAGATGTTCCTTTGGCTTTCTGTTCTTTAATCTCCTTTCTCTGGGTTCTTTCATCTCGTTGCTGTGGAGGCACAAGGTGATTGGTAGACTCACTACAAAGTCTCTTAGTTACTATCAAAAGCAACAGCTTCCAGCAACTAGAGAAAATAACTGGCTCTTGTCAGGCTTCAGATATTTTATTCCAAAGGGAGAGACACATACACACAACCTCACATTCAACAGTCCAAAGTCTCCTCTCTGTATCTTCATACCCACAAGCTGTTCATATGCTAAGGAGCCAATCGGGGGGCTGTTGTCAGGCTGATGATCTTTGGCACCCATGGTTGGTCACAGTTGCACAAACCAGTGAGCAACATGTTACCATCCACAGCTCACCGCTTCCATAGAACCTTTAAACATCCTTCTCCCTTTCACCCCTCCACTTCAATCATAGAATCCATCCAGTGTGGAAACTGGCCCTTCAGCCCAACAAGTCCATACCAACTCTCAGAGCATCCCACCCAGATCCAACCCCCTATATAACCCACCTAATCTACACATCCCTGTACAGTACAAGGCAATTTCCCATGGCCAATCCACCTAGCCCTAGCACATCTTTTGGACTGTGGGATGAAACCAGAGCAAACTCACGCAGACATGGAGGGAACGTGCAGACTGTACACAGACAGTCACCCAAGGATGGAATTGAACCTGGGGGACCCAGGCACTGTGAGGCAGCAGTGCTAACCACTGAGCCACCATGCCACCTGAATAAAGGAGTAGTGTCAACACCACACATAATGAGTTTCAGTAACCTGCTTCAAAAGTAAACAATTCAGTCGACAATGCTTGTTTTTGAAACAGATTTTTTCAATTTTAGTCTATACTCAAAAATACAGAAAATGAAATTTTCTGTACAATCTTTGTAATTTGCCTTACTGATCAGAGACATAAGGATGCCTCTACAGGAAAAAAAAAGTCTTCTGTAATTTAGTTTACTTACTTTGTTGGGAAACCCAGGGAACACTTTATTCTAGTTAAAATAGCCAGAACCTCCAGTAATTTGACACTTTCTAGCATAATCAAGGAAAATTCTTGACTACCCTGAGCCATATCACAATTTGTTGTAGGTTCCGAGGGAGCATGTGTCCTCTGTACCACTGCTACAGGTTTAATACCCAGTATTTTTAGAATTCCTTAGCCATTTCTACAATTGTATACGTCTCCCATTTAATTTCTAGCAATTAGCTTCAATTTGCCCAATCTTATTATATTGGAAGCAAATTCTTTAATTGACATCAATTCTTAGTTTTAACCTTTCTCCTTTTCTTATTTTGGTGTCCATTTATTCCCTAAAACTAATACAGTTTCCAACCCATATTTTCTATTCCTCTGATTCCTCGTAGATTCCCATATGGCAATTTCCCAAATGTGTGAGATATCATGGCTGACCGCCAGAGCAGCTGCTCTTTGGATTTTTGACATCACACTTCACTAAACAAGTCTTAAAGGTTGCTCAAATACTATTTTGGGAATTTTCCGTAATCATAATTTCCCTCACACACACAATTCTTCTCCAGTCATTAAAACCACTGATCCTACAGCATTTCTTTCTGTCATGCATACTCTACAAATGTTCGATTAGATTAGGTTTCTTTATAGTCATAAATTTACATTGAGTTTCAGGGACCAGACTGCTGTTCACATTTTTAGCTGTACCTGTTAGGGCATTCTGCAATATTAAACACTAAGCATCTTTTAGCACTTCAACTTCGTAGCCAACTTTCCAAATGGAGTGAAATATCCTTCATCTCTGTATATTTAGGCATGTTAAATTAAGATTTTTACTTGAATCAAATTTCACAGTGGAATCAGAACTCTCCTTTGAACTGCGATCTCTTCTTTTTTTCCCTTACCCTAAGCTTTTCTCTTGCCAACTAATAATTTCTTAACTCTCTCTCCTGCTCTGTATCTCTCTCTCGCGCACTCACTGTCTGTCACCTCTCACTTATCTCTTTCGCTCAATCTTACTCTCATCCCACTCTTTTGATACAGAAACTTTACCAGGAAACCTAGTTCTTGAAGGGACGATTATCCCAAAGTAAAACACGACAATTTTTCCCCACAGGCACGTGGACTATCACACTGCGTTTTTAACTACCTAGTCCCCTCCCTCTAACATTCTATGTTTGCAGCTTTGAAATTCACCTTAGCACCAAAATAATGGACACTACCTTCGACTTCCCCCATTAACCCACCTGTAACTCAATGTTAATTTTTATCTGATTATACCTGTGAAGTGTGCTGAGATGTTTATTTACATTAAAACTGAAAATGTAATGCAAGATCTTATTTTTCAGAAAAAGATTTAACACTGTTCTTGAATGTGGATGATTTCAAAGTATTTAGTCTTTTATGTTTTTTTTAAGGTTCCAAGCGAGAGTCTGAGTTATAATCATCCTGTAACCTCAATAAAGGATTCTGAGAAATTGATGCTGATTCCAACAATCCCTCCAATTACTGATATTCAAGAGAATTCTGCAACAGCAAAAGCCTGCGAGGTCTCCAAGGAGAGCAGTTCCAGGCGAAAACAGAGGCATGTTCTTCAGCCTATTGAGGAGCCTGTTCTTCTGTTCCCAGAAGCCAGTGAGCCCATTGCAGAGTGTGGACCAGATTTGGGTTTTGTGTCTGGTTTCAATGAATCCAGAACCCTGGAGCAATGCTCAGATTTTGCCAACACCAGCATAGATTATAACTTCAAAACCCCCATTAAAGAGAAGCCCCATGATCTACCTGCCTCCTCCACCCCGAGTAAAGGCACCAGTGAGAGCTCGCCAGTCACTGTAGCAAACAGCTGGAAGATTGCGCTGACCCCTTTGAAAAAAGACGACAGCCTATTTGAGTTCAGTCCTGTGAGGACACCATGTGGTTCCTTCCTAACACCACTGCGTAATAACACAGGCAACCTGAGTTTTAGTAGTACACCATTTAAGGACTTCGCTCTCTTTGAGTCACCACGTGAGCTCTTGAACTCCCCAGTTAAAGATCTTGTGCCTGACACAGGATCCTCCCCTCTTTCAGAGGGCAATTCCAGAAGATGTTCTCGAGAACTTCAGATACATACGAACTGTAACACCAAAGCAAACAAGTCTTTGACTGAAGGCTTGGTCTTGGACACTCTCAATGACAGTCTTAGTAAAATATTCCTGGACATTAGTTTCACTGGCCTGGAGGATGAGGACTACGAACTTGGGAAAATGAGTTGGTCAACACTAATTCCAGAACTGAGATAATTCACTTTGTGAGGAGGGGAGTTTTGCTGCTTAGATGATTTTTATTCTTGATATTAAAACTATTTCATGTTCAAGCTGATGTAGCTATTGAGTCAGAACTAGAAAAATCTTCTTGGACTAAAGCCTTTGGCAATATTTCAGGTTGTTTTTGAAGTCGTCAGCTCCTAGTGTCTGTATCTATAGGTATTTAGTTCCTCACCCAACTGGACTATGCTTATTGTAACTAGATTAATCACTGTTCATTGTTATCCTTTGCACTTGTCTGAGAGTGTCTGCCATACTCTGTATTGATTTGATATGTGTGTGTGCGCGTGTGTGTGTGCGCGTGTGTGTGTGCGCGTGTGTGTGTGCGCGTGTGTGTGTGCGCGCACGCATGCTGTGTTTGCTGCTCCTTTATCTTCCTGGATACAGGACATTGGGCCACTTTTAAAGGCCTTGAGACCTCCCTAGCACTGCATTTCTGATGATAGTCAGCAAATTCCTTGACTTTGACTATACATTTTCTTATTTCTTGGTGTCTTCTCAGGGAATGTCAGAAAGTTTTGTATATTGTACTTGTAAATATATTTTTAAAAATGTAAAGAGAAAACTATGAAGGGGAATATGAGCCCTGTAATGCATAGGGGGAGGAGAATGTGACTTTCTTAATTTCAGTGAAGGTCTGATCTTAACTGAAGCTTGTTGTCTAGTTAATAAGATATGAGATAATGCAGGCAAGTCATAGTTGATCAGTGTTGATATAAATTGTCCATCTTAGTATCTCGGAGATTGACATTAGAAGTTGCATTTCATACAGCAGCTGGCAGCATTCAGTTCCAGCCCAAAAGTTTTTAAACAGAAAATGCTGGAAATTATCAGTATCTGACTAGTTAACAATTTGGACGTAATCAGAACTGCCAAAGATACAGTATTTTTCCAGATTTTTCATTATTTCAGCTTTCTACTTCTTGCAATTTGTTTTTTCTTCATATACTCCAATTCCCAGGAAGAAAGGAACACTTTGTATCTGTATCAGCTTTGTTTTCTGTTGTCAGATATCTGCTCACTGGATCAAGCCCCCTTCTACCTGACCGGTGTAACCACATTATTCTGTGTATTGCTATGTAGGTTGCAAATCATCTAGTTAAAAATATTGAAATTCTCGCTTAAATGTGCGAAGTTTGGGTTTGGTGTTTTAAACATATGATGTATTCCAGATTAAATGTGGTATTGGTACTGAAGGTGAACAGTCCCTTACTGTGACATACTTTAATAAAGTGAACAACAGAATTTGTAATGCAGCACTCTAGAATAGCAGCTACAAATAGTCTTTGAGATGAGAATTTGGAATCTATATTATACTGCAGTTTTAAAATAACCAAGAGCCTTAGGTTGCACCTTGTGCTTCCAAGTTACCTGCTCTTGACTTCCTACTTTAGCAAATAAGAAAATTATCTCTCAGCTAAGGCCTTAACACAGTTCATTGATCACATCTGTCACCCACTTTTGAATAGTTGATGGTTTATCATTAAATTTATATAATTTAATAGTTTGGCATCCTGATGCAGGAATGCATTTCTTCAGGAAACACCAATGGTTCTATCTTCATTCACTATTCTTTAACAGATTCTTTGCTCATCAGTCATTGTCAGGTTTAAGACTTAACAATTAATCCAGCATCAATTGCTATTTACAGAACAAAGTTGTACTAGTGTCTCTTTCCTAATTCATATCTGAAAAGTTTGTCTCTAAACTTTAGACTATGGTCCCCATCTTAGTTAGTTTATCTGTTGTATCTATTCCCCTTAATACTTTGAAAGCATTAATCAAATCACCCATTTGGGTTCTTTTGGAATTTGGAGACTGATTTGTGCAATCTTTCCTCATAATTTAACTTTCCAGTATCATTCCAATAAACTTATGCCTCATTGCTCGCAGTGATATATATCACGGTATGGTGGCCAGAAATGTGGTGTAACCAGAAAGTTGCACAGCTGAAGAACTCTATTCTAGTGCAGTTTCATTTTCTTGGCAATTATTTTCTGCATGTTTTGCATTCTGCTTAATATTTTTATTTTATGGATTTGTTGCTCATTATAAATCTCTTATTTATATTTTAATCAGTTTTATTACAGTCTGATTTGGATACCCTTTCTTTCTCTCATGTATATAATATCTTAACTGTACCATGACTTGGCGTGCATTCCACTGTTTACTAAGTGTTTTATTTTTGCCAATATTGACTTCCTGTCTCCTGATCGAACTCACTAAACGTAGTCTTCTTCACCTTGACTATTCATTTGATTCAAAAAACAAAATGCTGGAAATGAGAAATAAGAACAACAAATCCTGGAAAAACTCAGCAACTGTGGAGAGAGGGTCAGATTTAAAGGGGAGGATTTTACCAATACAATGGAGATCCTCACATCGATCAGAAATGCATTTGTAGGTAGCCAATGAAACTTTTCTCCTAATTTTATGGGCGACGGCTCATAAGTGGTTTCTGAACCCAACTGGAATCACAACAGCCCACGGTTAGGAATTGTGACCAATGAGGAGGCAATGCAGGAGCCTTGCAGCATTGAGGAGGTACTCTGAAAAATAGTTTTAAAAATGTTTGATGATTCAAGGAAACGCCTTTGAGGAAATAGTGAAGACTGCCCATGGCTCCCTCTAAGGTTCTAAAGAACAATCCCCACCAGGCTACAACTGGGTGGCTGCCCTCAATCAGCTGGAAATGGACAATACTTATTCAAATTGGCTTCCCACCTCCTTGTAGCTGGGAAACCAATCTGCAGGAGCTCCCTATGATTTTACTCATTCCCCACTTTGATTTTATTTTTCTCATCTGTACTGAGATAACTGAAGTTCCCAACTATTACTACTTTTAATATTTTTAACTTTGCTGAAATTTACTGCAGATTTACTCCTGTATCTCTTCCCCAGTATCTGTTGTTCCACAGGATACACCCAAAAAAATGCTGTTCTTAGGTCGTCTATTGCATCATCCTTCCCAGAACTAGTCATACCATTTTTGCCATCCTGTATTTTTTCATTCTCAATCCCGCTTGAGTATATGAAATGGTCACATGTAGATGCTTCTGTGAAGCAGAGACCAAGAATGTACTGTGTAGATAAGTTTCACTTTTGTAGCCGGAATGTGTAGCTTCCAATTTCTTTAATTGAGAAGAAAGACTTCCATATTGCCACTCATCATATCTCCTTCTGACAAGTTGTGCATGGAGTTTACCAACCTTCTTTCTCAATCCCCGTATTTATGCAATCCTGCGGTTGTCTACTTTGCATTTCTCTCTGATTTGATTCCTCCTTTCCTGAATTATTATTTATGTCATAATGCTGTTTGTTTTTACCAGTCGTAAATGCTTCTTGTTTCTTTGATGCTTTGCCCTGATGTTCCTCTTCCTGTCCATAAAGTTTTAAGACTTTACCTCACAACACAAACTAACCTTACTTTTGTGGATAATTATCCCAACCCTGATTAGATGCAACCTGTCTTTTTTTTTCCTGCAAGATGCTCATATCCAAATTGGTCTCAGTGCTTTGGGAATCTGAAGCTCTCCCTCCCTTCTGCATCATTTCACAACAGCTATTGCATGCTTCGATTCTATTAAAAACTCTATCAGTAAATCTGCAATTATTTTCAGTCTCATATTTTCCTGTGCGTAAGTTGTCAGGGTGAGAGACAGGCTTTTGAAAGACTCCACATTCTGGTTTGATGTGTCATTAATGCTAGGCCAAATATCCTGCTTCTCTTGTTGCTCTCTAAGTGTTTTCATTTACATTTTTTTCCTTTGAGGAAATGGTGGCCTGTGCATCAAGAGGCGGTTTGAAATTCCTGGGAAGAATGGTTTTCCCTGCACAACCTGTTGGAAGGGTGTGAGCTGTAGATTGCATTTGCCGATTATCCAAGCATTCTCCAATGCTCAGCCGATAAAAGTTTTCTTTTCAGAAATTGACATGTGCAGAAGTTTCTGGGCAGGTAAGCAATGAGCTTCCCTTTCGTACAGGGACATTTTAAAATGCTTAACTAGGCAACTAGTTAAGAGGAGCATTTAGTTCTTGCCAAAGCGATTCAATTACAATGATGCTTGTAGAAATAATTAACTGACGAGACAGTTTGTAATCTTTAAATTTTTTGTTATTCCATGTGTGGTGCTTTGGAGGCTTTTCAATACAGTTTGGCATTAATTTTTTTTGGTTTTTGTGGTGTGATCATGTCAGTGACATCAGGATCAAAACCACTTTGAAATTGTTGTCGGTTGCAACGACCGATGAGACTACTGGTTGCCCCCTTACTGCTGCCAGTCAGAGATGTATTGTTCTCTGTGCTTAACCAATAGAAATTATATTTTTTAAGGACTATGTTTTTTTGTAAAAAGAGTTATGATCTGCTTCTGCTTTGCATTCCGACAACGGGCCTATCAGTGTACTACTGGAACTGCTTTCTCTGACTCCACGCAAACCTGAATTTGTAATGGCTATTAGTTTGGCAGCTAAACATCCCCACAGCTGAGTCACTAGATCATGCGACAGCAACAGTAGTTGTAAATTATGAACAATACAGTTTTTCCAGCTTGCAGTTCATGTAAATATTTCAAAATAACCTAATTGTAAATGCTCCAGATTTTCTTAATGCACCTTAATAAAAAGAACGCAATCTGTGCCTCAGACATATAATTTCAATATAAACAGCCCATTGTGAAACTGTGTGTGCTTGGTACATTGGCTACTGTACAGTGATCAAATGTCAATAAATAAAAACTTTACTTCAATTACATCAATGATTTAGTAGTTTCTGTAGCTATATTGTACTGTACCTTTTTACATCTGTACAGCGAGGATTTCACTTCTGTCAGCTAGAAAGATATTGCATTATAGAAAAGACATGTCCTCAAAACATTTATGGTGAAATTAATATCTTTATTGCAACAGTACTCCTTTAGATGTAGGATGTCTGGTTATTTTTTCAACAACATCTCCCTTTAATGTCAGTGGACTAATAATAGAAACCCAGTTAATACCCTTGGGACATTTGTTCCAATTTTACCATAGCACCTGGAATTTGACTTCAATAATAAAACAAAAAATGGAAAAGCTAGTCTCAGTGATGGTAAACTTAGCATTGATTACCGCTTTGAAAAATTCCATCTGTTTCCCCCCATCCATCCTTTAGGGGAAGGTCTCTGCTATCTCTAGCATGTCAGACCTATGTGCGACTCAAGGTACACAGCAGTGTGGTTGCCTCTGAATTGTTGATGAGAAGTTTTATAATTATCATAGTAACCCTGCAAGACAGTTAAGGATGGGAAACAAATTCTGGCCTTGCCAATGATATTTGGTTGCATGAAAGAATAAAAAACTTTGTTTCCACAAGACACAAAACTGTTGTAACAATCTAGCTAAAACTAGCTCATAATAATAAAATCATATACAAGTATGAAGATAATTCAGAATAGTGTGATCATGGACGCAAAAACATTTATTCATTTGAATATTGAACTTTAGTAGTTCAATTATATAATTGACTTTCCAAATACAGGTTAAAGTCTGGAGAAACTGGTGAGGGCTGAATGATTATAGGTCTCTGTAGGTAGTAGCATTAAATGGGAATAGATAAAAGGCAGGTAGGCAAATATTTTGTTGGTAAATGAGTCCATTAATAGGCAAGAGTTTTATAAGGTGGTAGGAATAGTTAGTTGATTCAAAGTGAGCATCAGGAATGTTTACCACAATAAGAAATCTGAATGGGTTAAAGACCTGCAAATAAGACTTTATTAAATTCAAGAGTTAAGTAAAAATAACTCATTTATATGCAATGGTTAATGTAAAATATTTTACAAAGGTCTTAAAGATAATATTTGGAAATTAGGTTCTGATCCCACAGATTCAAGTTCATGGAAGGCACCTAATTCTGGTTCTAATATCAAGAAACCAGTACTATAAAACTAACTGATTGGACTCGATAACCCAGCCACTCTTTGTGTAAGCATGTGCCTAACAATCTCTGTATCACATAAATATCAATATAAATCAGTCGGGCTGAATGGCCTATTTCTATTCTATAAAATCATGACATGAATCCAGTAGCTCCATATTGCTTTAATATTGGCTTATTGTTCACTCCATGCTTACTTAGCCATGATATTAGCTGTCATGTTTTCAGCTTTTGAGATCCTAAGGTCTAGGAATTCACTCCCTAAATCCCTCTGCCCCTTCCTGCCTCCCCTTTTAAAACAGTCCTTTAAAGCTGTTTGTTTTACACGGTTTTTCAATCAGACATCCTCATAGGGTATATATTTCTTTGGCTTCTGCCATTTTTTTGTCTAATTACAACCCGATGAGGTACCTTACACTGTTAATGTTATAAAATGGCCTATATTCCAGTGGCCCCTGGGTAATGCCATTATTAACAGATATGACATGGTTCAAAGGAAACATGTTCATGGTGATGGTCTCTAATGTTTCCTAAAGACAGATAAAGTAAAAACCCAAAGTGAAAACAGACCTGAAATTCGGCAAACTCCAAAGGAAATATTTTTGTCAGAAGATTCATGCAAGAGGCTTTGAGGCATCTCAAATAAGTTCTGTATGAGATGAGCTCTGATACACATTAGTGCTAGCATATCCCCTACTCAATCATTACCATCAAGCCAGGAGATCAACCCTGATTCAAAGAAGAGCGTAGATATACATGTCAGGAGGAACACCAGGCAAACCTAAAATGAGGTGTCAACTCAGTGAAGCTGCACAACAGAACTGTCTGTACCAAGCAGCATAAACAGCTAGTGATTGACAGAACTAATGGATCCCACAGCCAATGGATCAGATCTACGTTCTACAGTCATGCCATATACACTGGGAGAGATGCTCAACAAATAGCTCATCCTCCATGATGGGGGGAGCCCAGCACACACAAGATCGGGCTAAAGCAGTTGCAGCAATCTTCAGCCAGAAGTGTCAAGTGGTTGATCCATTTCGGCCTCCTCTAGTGGTCCTAGCATCATGGATGTCAGTCTCCAGACAATTTGATTTACTCCATGTGATTATCAAGATACAGTTACAATCACTGGATACTGCAAAGGCCATTGGCCCTGATAACATTCAGGCAACTGTACTGAAAACTTGTGCTCCAGAACTTGCTGCTCCCCTAGCCATGCAGGTCCAGTTTTGTAACAGCACTAGCATCTATCCGATAAGGTGGAAAATTGCCCAAGTTTGTCCTGTACATAAAAAGCAGGACTAATCCAACCCAGCCAATTACTGTTCTGAGGAAGGGTTACTGGACCCGAAATGTTAATTCAGTTTTTAACCTTCACAGATGCTGCCAGGCCTGCTGAGCTTTTCCAGCAACTTTGTTCTTGTTCTAGCCAATTACCGTCCCATTAATCTACTCTCAACCATCAGTAAAGTGATGGAAGGTGTCATCAACAGTGCTATCAAGCAGCCCCTCCTCAGCAATGAGGGGTGGCACAGTGGCTCAATGGTTAGCACTGCTGCCTCACAGCATCAGGAACCCAGGTTCAATTCCACCCTTAAACTGTCTACGTGGAGATTGCACAATCTCCCCATGTCTGCCTGGGTTTTTTTTCCTGGGTGCTCTGATTTCTTCCCACAGTCTAAAGATGTGCAGGTTGGGTGGATTGGCCATGCTAAATTGTCCATAGTGTCTGGGAGTGTATAGGTCAAGTGGGTTATGTTGTTGGCTTGCTTGCCGAACTGGCCGGTTATCATACAATGAGCCAACAACCACATTCACAACATGAGCTACAAATCTTTGAATGACTTTTTGATGGGTTAGACATGGGAGAAATGCAGGGTTACAGGAATAGGGTAGGGAGTTGGGTCTGGGTGGGAGGGGCCAAATGGCCTGCTCCCATACTGTAGGGATTCTATGAGAATAACCTTAGTGATGCCCAGTTTGGGTTCCACCAAGGCCACTCAGCTCCTAACTTCATTACAGCCTTGGTTCAAACATGGACAAAAGAGCTGAATTCCAGAGGTGAGGTAAGAGCGACAGTCCTTGATGTCAAAGCCATATTTGATTGAGTGTGGCATCAAGGAGCCTTGGCAAAACTGGTACCAGGGCACAAGCTCTCCACTGGTTAGAGTCATACCTGGCACTCAGGAAGATGGATGTGATTGTTAGAGGTCAATCTTCTCAGTTCTGGGATATCTTTGCAAGGGTTCCTCTGGGTAGTGTTTTAGGCCCAACCATGGCCTAAACAACTGCTTCATCAGTGACCCTCTCTCCATTGTAAGGTCAGGAGTAGGAATGTTCACTCATGGTTGCACAATATTCAATGCTCTTCTCAAATATTGAAACAGTCCATTTTAAATGCAGCAAGACCTGAATAATGGGCTGAAAAGTAGCAAGTAACATTCATGTCAAACAAATGCCAGGTCATGACCATTTCCAATAAGAGATAATCTACCCACTACCCTTAGACATTTAATGGTATTACCATCACTGAATTCCCCAATATCAACATGCTGGATGTTATCATTGACCAGAAGCTCGACTGGATTCACCAAATGATCACAGTGCCTACAAGAACAGGCCAGAGGCTAGGAATAATGCAGAAAGTAACTCACCTCTTGATTCCCCAGAGCTGATCCACAAGGTGCAAGTGAAGAGTTTGCTGGAAAAAGAAGTCACCACTTCCCTCGATGAATGTAGCTCCAAAAACACTCAAGAAGTTTCGCACCATCCAACACATAACGGCCTGCTTGATTGGCACCACATTCACAAATGTTCACAACTTCCACCACTAACACTCAGAAGCAGCAGTTATATATCACCTACAAGATGCACTGCAGAATTTCCCCAACTCACATTAGATAGCACCTTCCAAACCCACAAGCATGACCATCTAGAAGGACAAAGGCAGCAGGTACGTGGGAACACCATCAGTTTTAAGTTCCCTTCCATCCTGAAATGGAAATATGTCACTATTCCTTCACTGTGGCTGTGTCAAAATCCTGGCATTGCCTCTCTAATGCATTGTGGGCCAATCTAGAAGATGTGGACTGCAGCAGTTCAAGAAGGAAGCTCACTACCAGCTTCTCAGAGGTGACTAGGGATGGGCAATTGACAGCAAGCCCAACATCCCATGAATAGATTAAAAAAAAACCTGTGTGAGAAATAAAAAATAAACATGATTTCCCAGAACAAATCATGATCAAACTGGGAGGATAGTTCTCCATTATTCAGGAAGTAGAATGGCAGGAACAGTTTCCCAGTCTGTCTTATCTTGACCTTGATTTTTTTTGCAACCACAACTGTTACTGCTGCCATTTCCCTGACCGTCACCTGTGAATGACATTGACGAGTTAACAAAGGCTGTGGCATCCAAGCACACTCTCCGCCATCCAGTCAGTCTCACCACCAGTTCACGAGCTGTCTTGTGAAAGGTAGGTTAGTAATAACAACAATCAGCAAGGCTTCCAAAGCAGGGAGGAGGCTTGGTACAACCTTCTTCATACTTTACTGTGTCTTAGAAGCTTTGTCTTCTTTGATCTTGGCTTTGGCTGTCGAGTGACATTTTTATCTTTTACACTTCAGAATTCCTCTGCCTTTTCCTGGATCAGTCTGTTTCTCCTAATGTGTAGTTTTGGAATGTGGATTTCTCTTACTGCTGGGTTTCTTGCCAGCCCTGTACCCTGTTTGGAAATTGACCATCAATCTAGAGAAATAGAGCCATGTAGCTTTGGGTTTGGGACATTTGGGAAATTTTGCTACACTGCAAAGAAGAAAGAAATCCAGCCTAAAAAGTGCCAATGATGCGTACTGTTCAGGCAACGAGGAAGACCCTAGCAATGTGAGAATATTGTCTGTTCTCATCAGTGACTTCTTTGATGTTCTATGTGAATGACAGAAAAAGATAAAGTGTATGATCTCTGAAACATTACTGTGACATCATAAACATCCAGTAAAGCCAGCAACAATGGATTACTTAGCAACATTATCTTGGTAATTTGCATCACCAAGGAGATCAAACATGATGTAAGACTAAGGAAAATGTTATCATGCTGCTGACAGGGAACGAAAGCCTCACTGGAGAGGAATAGAGAAAAAGAGAACCTTTACCATGGTAATTTTTCTGCATTACTGATTTTCTCACTAACTTACAAGAGGATTGAACATGAGTTTTCCAGCCCCCTAATGGGCATGAAACAGGAATAATTAAAATGAAATACAAGTCATACTGACTAAACAATGGACACGTATGACAATGTATGTACATTAGTATAAACAATGGGCTGTGTATGACGGTATATCTGCAATCACCAGTGCTAAGCAATCTCTTAACCAATGAATCAGACTTAAGGTCTGCACTGCCATTACATCTGATTGGTGAAAGACATGCTTTGGTCAGCCCAAAACTAGTTGGTCTTCCAGACCAAGGCATTGACCTCAACTGAGTGTTGCAAACTGATTAGAAAAATGCAAATAAACATCCATAAGTATTCACCCATAAGAATTTGCAATTACTCAGAAAATAATAACAGTGCAGAGACTGACTGCCTCCTCAACACTTCACCATAGTCTACAATATTCAAGCTGGGAGTTTAACTATTCACCAATTATATGATGTGTGTCATCAAATCATTTTGTCTTGCGCTCAAGAGAACTGAAATGCACGAAAAACCAAATTTAGAAAGAAAACAACTATTTATACAGCTTGATAACAGCATGCTGATGAATTGGACTAGAGATGCGGCTGGGACTGTTAACTGTTTTAGGTAACTGAACAAGTTAATATCAGGCAGGGAAACACTTTCAGTCAGAACATTACAGAGAGGTTCCAGCAGGATTGGTTGTCTATAAACTTCTATTTTCTGCAAATCAGGAACAAAAACAGAAGTTGCTGGAAAAGCTTAGAAGGTCTGGCAGCATCTGTGAAGAAAACTCAGAGTTAACGTTTCAGGTCCAGTGACGCTTCCTCAGTTGGTTTTCAGTGTCCTTAGAAATGTTTAAGTATACTGTGTTCATACTGGAAATGTCCATATGTTTCACATGATCCCTCCATAAAGACATTCACTACACCTGAGCACACACACTGGATTTTGAAATGTGATGCCTTATTAGAGACCAGATTGATAATTTTTCACATCAAGGTCAAGGGGAGCCACAAGTATCACTTTGTTGAGGCAAGGTCACATCTTAGTTTGCTGTAGATTAGTCAGATGAGGGTCCCAATGAGTCAAGTTTCAGAGAATGCTCATGGCTTTGAAATACTTGGTGCAATGGACAATGCACCTGAAAGTTTACAGGTTGTGGCTCCACTGGTGCCTATGTAGTTGTCTGCTAGTAGACAGCCCAAACTCTTGGAGCTCCTGTTGAGCCGCAGCCTGGGGTGGGGCCAACATGCCCACTAACCTCCTGAGGCCATTACAGGAGGATATGTAATGTTTCTCTCTCACATTATCAGCAGACATCCATCCCATGCTCCTGGCACTCAGAATTCACTTGTTATAAGCTTTTGATTAGACACAGCATTTATACAACATCATACACAGAGATAAATTGTTCTATTAAGAAGATGTGAGAAAGCAAAAACAGTTCTACGTAGTTTTTGACTTGACTAGCCTTCTCTCTTATTCCCAACTCAAAGGCAATGACCCAAAATTGGAGGTAATTTCCTTCACATAAACAGAGAGGTGCAAAGCACCTCCAGGATTTGTCATCAGGTCATATTTCATAAAAGGCGGCTTGGCAGATTTGCTAGATTGCAAAGAGAAAGCTTAGCCCAGGGCATTGCTGCAATACTGCAGCCTTCACATTATGAAGCTTGGATGTTAGGAAATTGGGAAGAGTGCAATGATTATCAATCAGATGTCAGTAAGGGAACTGAAGGTTGGATTAGTGAGAATAGTATCTATATTAGGTGGGCTGACAGCCTATATTCATTAAATGTAGAGCTGCAAAGAGCTTTCCCTTGCCTATTGGTTCATGTTCAAGAAAATGTTGAAACCTCCACTTTTTTTTATTTTTCTGAATTTTGATTGGGTAACTATGAGCTGAAGTTATGAATTGAACTTTGAACAGCTACTTCACTTTTAAAAAAAGAAGAAAGAACAAACAAGCTGATGTTTTAATATGAGAACTGGCCTGGAAAGATAATTGTAGTTTCATTATTGTTCTAAGAACACTGCAGATACTTTAGCACCAGGATGTGTTATGTGTTATTACTGGCAGCATTGCTCAATCAAGTTGGGGGGACGGTGCTGAACAGTGAGCCACTGCAAATGTTGGTAAAGAAAGAACCACAAATTCAATTCATTTTGACTGGGTTTTTTGTACAGAAGTTGCTGAACTGGCATGCTATAATTTAATATTCAGATCATTCTGAGGAAGAGTCACTTGACCTGAAACGTTAACTCTGATTTTTCTTCACAGTTGTTGCCAGGCCTGCTGAGCTTTTCCAGCAACTTCTGTTTCTGATTTACAGCATCCACAGTTCTTTCAGTTTTTATTCCTTAGACCCTGTTGGAAGCTGTTTGTATTGATCAGTGACTGCTGTACTCAAGCAAGATACAATCCTGTAATACAACACATCATTAAAAGATTCCATTAAAACCTGGTACTCATCGTTGAAACAGTTATTAAACTGGCAAGTCATGCCTTCTTTCTCAGTTTAACCTTTGAATGTGTCTGTCTATGTGTGTGAGTGGGATTACAATAAAAAATGATTGGGTTTAAACCATTAATTGGATTACTTTTGGTTTAGCTTTGCTATGCTAAAGTTGCAGCATTAATAATAAATTATTAGTTTTTGTTCAAGTTATAACCATGATTTCTGATAGCTGTTATTTTTTTTAAAAAACTACTTCAGGACAGTAGGGCAATTGTGAGGGTCACTGAATGTTTTAATTTCATTGTGTTACAAATCCTTGATAGTGAGTCTGATTTTAGTTTGGCTTGTTTTCTTGTGTCATAATTTAAGTGAATGTTAAAAAAACATATCCTATAATATGTAGACAGTCTGAAATACTTGTTTTACTGTGTATAAACCTCCTGGCAAGCTGCCACCGGGAAAACCACTCTTGAAATGTAATGGGACAAACAGGACATAGGCACCCTACTGGCATTTTGTAAACAGTTGTATTATGAATATACTGTGGACATCTGAATTTTTTCCCCAGAATAATATGGAAAGTGATGCACTGCTAGCAGAAGTGCGTGCATACTTCCTGTCTGCTATATTTGACGTTATTACACCATTGACGACATGTTGAAGTATAATTTCATGAATCTTCTGATACCTCTCCCAAGCAGCCATTCTTTATCTGTCTATGTTATTCATTATAACCACACTTGATCCTGCTCATTAGATGTTTACATTCATATACCTCTCAACAGAAGAACTGAACCACAATCAAGTGTGACACCATAAGCTCACAGGCATTGACATCTCCTGCAATATATTTACTGCTGTCCTCAAATAAGTAGTTAAGTACCTACATGAAGTTTGATGTTTAAACACAAGCTGACACAAAACTTTTTCCAATGGTTACAGATCCAATCATTGTGGGAGAGGCCTGAAAGGCACGCTGTACCAGATTCAAAACCGTTTACAAGTGGAAATGGGGCAATTTTGCTGGAAGATAAACATGTAAGATTTACTGGATTTCAACCCAATGTACAGCAAAGGCTTGCTCTTCACCCACCCCCACACAAAAACGTGATGGACGAGTTCTTTCAAAGATTGCATGCATCTCTGCAGAACCACTGCCCCTCATTAAAACATCATGATTGGCTGAATGTCGGAAAGTTTTCACCTGTCTTCTCTAACAGGCCAGACAGAGAGTTTGACAGTAAGGTCTGGAGATGTTATATTTCCCAAGGTTCCAAGCATCATTCTAGTACAGGCCAAGCACGTGTTTCCCAACTGATAGCTTCTCTATATCCAATCAACATTCCACCACCTTCAAAAATGGGAGAAAATACCTGGCTGCAATTTGTGTCCCATGGAAATTTGTACATTGACTTACGGGGCAAGAAGAAAGCAATTGCATTATTGGAAAAAGAGCAAGAACATAACAGGAAGTTAAAGATCAAGAGTGAGAGCAGAATGCCTCCAATTGACAGCCATGGTAACATACTCCCTCCAGGACATTCCAAAGGGTAATCCTTGTTAAATCTTTCTTACCAATGTTTTTGAAAATAATTTCTTTCTTGCAAATTCTACTTCCTCGATTTCTTTCTGATATTAACAATTCTTTGGGCTATGGAATCAGGGAATTACTTTTCCAAAGGGAAATCCAGTTAATTAATTATTACTAGCTGTTAGTTATTTACTCTGTTAAGTATTTATCTAGCTCTCTTTTGAAAACAACTATTAAACCACATTCGGTACTGTAATAGACAGGGCATTCCAAACACTACCCATGTATTGCATTTTTAAAAGCAATTGGAAACATTCTCTCTTAAAATACTGGATCTAAACTGTTAATGGTTTAAAACATCTTCTGTAGAAATCTCTTAATTTTCTCTGTGAGAAAGAACATTAACCCCAACATCCACAGTCTATCCCTGTAAAAATAATCTTCTATTTCAAAACCTTTCTTATAAAACTTTACTTAACCAAAGCATACTTGCCACTTTAAAATGTGGTGTTGAGAATAAAACACAATTTACCAGTTAGGGCCGGACATGTGTCTCTCTAGGTTTACCAAAATATCCTGGTTTCTTCTTATCCATAAAGGCTATGATCTCCCATGCTTTGTCAACTTGTCCTGCCACGTTCAAACATTTTTTGCACAAATGCTCTAGATTTTAATGTTCCACCTTTAAAATTATTTAATTTTGTGTGGATCACATCTCCTAGTCGTCTGACCAAAATATACCACATCACATCTTTCTATATTAAATTCCACTCACCATTTTGCCATCAATTCCACCAGTGTGCTAAAGCCCCTTGATGTTTATCACTAACTTCCTAATTGTTTACTACACTTCAAAATTTTGAGACAGAAATTTGAAAGTTTTGAAATTGCACCCAACCAGTCCAAGACCTAGATATTTATATATATTAAACACAGCTGTGATCCAAGTACTAAACCTTGGGGAAACTCCACTGCATTCCAACTGTCTAGTTTCAAAAACAACTTTCTGCTTTCTATGCTCAGTCAGTTTTATATCCATGCTATGCTGCCCTTCTTTATCTCGTGGGTTTACATTTTGTGAAGAAACATGAAATGTGGTACTACAGGAAGTCGATGTACCCTCACTGTCATCCACCTTCTCATATCAAAATAGTCAATCAAATTCATCAACTATGATTTTCACTTCATGCTGTTTCTCCATCATTAGTCTACATTTGTTCAATGGCTGTTAATTTTCTCCTGGACATTTTGTTCTAAAAGCTTCATCACCAATGACTACCTACAGCTTATCTTTAACAAGTTATTGAATAAGGATGACATATTTTCAATCTTTCAGTCCTTTGGCTGCCCGCCTGTAAAAGAAGGATGGGAACTACACTTTGTTCCCTCATCAATGAAAGCTGCCTCTTGCGTATACCAGATTTATCAACTCTCGGTATTATCACATACTTTACATTATTTTATCTGTTTCTGATCTTAGGCTTGGAGACAGTTGATTGCAATCACAGTTGGAGTCACAAGGAGGGTTTTTATCAGTCAGTTAGCTGCAGGCAGGTTCAGAATGTAAGGATGAGGGTGGTTCTCAATAGGCACCCATTTCTGATAGCAGGACACTTGATCAAGCACTGTGCCTTTGAAAGAGGAAATCCCACACTGCTCAACAAGACTGCAATAGCAAACTCAATGCAGTGTTGTGGCAGGGGTGGGGTTGTGTGGTTTATAGGCTACATTCAAGATGGATGGGAAACTTTAATGAATTTGAGAAGATCCTTGAGCCACCATTAAATCCTAGTGGGCTCAGGGATAATGGAAACTTTGGATGTTCGATGACAAGCTTAACTTCCCACACTGGTCCATTTCTACCACTGATTTAATGAGAGATCATCTTTGTCAACAATGAAGATAGGATGTACAATTTCTCCCATAATTAAACAAGCCCATTTGGCACGCAGCTCACTCTGTGGTGGCAAATGGGAAGAAGTAGTTCCATTACATCCCAAACATCTTCTCTGACAAGCCTTTTACTGTTAATTTTCCAGTCAAAGAACGCGGAATTTGGGGTTATATTAGCTGCAAATTTATTCTCATTAGGCCTCCATGCCTTTCTTTTCACAGTTTTCTACTCTTTTTATGTTCACCCTGATTCTTTCTCATATTAGCAAGGTGACATCTGTCATTCACCCCTCCTTATTGTTTCACTCCTCTTACTCCTGTATCACCCAGCAAGATCTTCCTTGGTTGCCTTTCCTTTTCTCTCATAATAATATGTTTAGACTAAATCCAGAATCCACCAGGCCAACTAAAAATGATGGCAGCCTAGGAATTTAAGGTTGGAATGGCAGTAAGGATACGGAATTCACTCAGCAACAGGAACAGAAGGGGGTTATAGATCAATGTTTATCAGACTGGGAGGTTTGCAGTGCTGTTTCCCAAAGATCTGTGTTGGATCCATTACTCATTTCAATTTTTATAAAAAACCTAGACTCAAGTTTAGGGTGCAGCATTAAAGCTTTGCATTACTTGGCAATGTGGTAGTTAGTGATAAGGATAGTCATAGATCTCAGAAAGACAGGCAATGAGAGTTAAATCAGCAGAACAATGGTTGAAAGAATTCAATGTGGAGAAGTATGAAGTGGTATACTTTAAGATGACTAATATGGAAAGGCAATAGGCTGTAAATGATATAATGTTGAAGTATAGATGAGCAGAACAATTCTGGTGTAAATGCGAATCCTTAAAAATAGCTGCAGGTTCAGAAAGTGGTTAATAAAAGCAAATGAGTTATTTGCATTTATTGTAAAATTTTCTTAATCATTGTTTGAACCTCAGCTGGATATTGTAGATAATTCTGGGTATCCCACTTCAGGAAAGATGTGAAAGCCTTAGAAAAAGTACAGAGGAGTATTATCAATACATTGCCAAGAATAAGGGATTTCAGTTACGAGTAAAAGCTGTAAAGTTGTGAATGTTGCAGGCTTTGGGACAATGGTAATTAAAAGATGACCTAATGTTTAGATCAAGTTGTTGCCAAGGTTACCAAGATGTTGACAGTTTTTGATAGACTGCAAAGAGAAACACTATACCATCTGCTGAGTAGGTCATTAACCAGAAATCATAAGTTCAAAATAATTTGATAAAGATCTAAATGGGAAATGAGGGGATTTAAAAGAATTATCAGAATTTGGAATGCTCTAATACATAGTAGCAGCAAATGAAATATTCAAGGGGTACTTTATCTATTTGCTATGGCAAACATTTTGTGACAGTGTTACCACAGTCTCACATGACCCATAAAAGCACTCTGATACTTTATACATAGCTTATTGACAATAACCAAGACAATAATCATCTCTGATTAGATTGTTTCCTCAGCAAATTACCAGGAATGTCTTGAAAGATTAAATTGACTCTGTAAGTGATACATTAATTTAATACTTTTAAAATAATTTGGTAACTCACTACCACTTTCTCAACGAGAATTAGAGATGGGAAATTAATGCTGACCCTACCGGTGACACTAACATCATGTAGAAGAATATGAAAAGAGCAATATGCAAAATAATATATATTTCCTCTTTACCAATTGTCATGGCTTACATGTGACTCCAGATCCACAGCAATCTCATGTGCCCTCTGAAATGGCCTAGAAAACCATTCAGTTCTAGCAAACTGCTACAACATCTTGGGAAATGAATGAAACTAGACCACTTCATGTTAACCTATGTCCCGGAAACAAAGTAGCAAATACAGACCTGTTGACTCTGCAAAGTTGACCTTATTAATGCCTGCGGACTAGTTAACCAATGTGGGCATGGAAACCTCCGGCTGATTACCTCATGTACTGCTGCCCACATCAACCAATGACTCTTCGATCTTGAGCAACATTTGGAGGAGGTACTGAGATGGCAAGGGCTCACAAGGTACTGTTGATGGGAGACTTGATGTACATCATCAAGAGTAGCTCAGGAACAACACTACGGACTGATCTGGTCAAGTCCTAAAAGACATAGCTGCTAGACCGTGGAAGAATCAACAAAAGGGCAAAATTCACTTGATCTCATCCTCAACAATCTGCCAGCTGCAGATATAACTGTTTATAACAGTATCAATAAGAGTGACCACCAAAACAGTCCACGTGGACCCCATCTTCAATTGAGAGTGCCCTCCATCATGTTATGTGACACTATCATCTGGCTAAATGGGTACATATGCAATAGATCTAACAACTCAAAAGCAGGCATCCATGAAAAATATTAATTAATTGTATGAGGAACATGAACATGCTTTAACCAAGTTTGCAGGTGACACAAAAGCATGTTGGAAGGCAAGTGCTGAGGACTACACAAAAAAAACTCCACAGGGATACAGAAATAATGGGAACTGCAGATGCTGGAGAATCTGAGATGACAAAGTGTGAAGCTGGATGAACACAGCAGGCCAAGCAGCATCTTAGGAGCACAAAAGCTGATGTTTCGGGCCTAGGCTTTTGTGCTCCTAAGATGCTGCTTGGCCTGCTGTGTTCATCCAGTTTCACACTTTGTTATCCAGAGGGATACAGACAGGTTAAGTGAGTAGGCAAAAACTTGACAGAAGGAATAATGTAAGAAAATGTGAGGCTACGCACTTTGGTAGGAAGAATAGAGGAGTTTAATATTAATTAAATGCAGAAAGTTACAGCACAGCGAGATTTAGGACTTCTTGTGCACAAACTACAAAAAGCTTGCAAACAAATTCAGCAGGTATTATAGAAGGCCAATGGAGTGCTATTTCAAAGGAAATGGGATGTAAAAATTTGGAGATTTTGCTGAAACTAGTAGGCCACAGCTGGAATATTGTGAAGAGTTTTGTTCTCCTTTTCTAAGGGAAGATATTCTAGCACTAGAAGCAGTTCAGGGAAGATTCACTAGGCTGATACCAGGTATGGAAGGGATTGTCTTATGAGGAGACGTTGAGTAGGTTGAGCCTGTCTTCATTGGTGCTGAGAAAAATCAGACACAACCTTTTTGAAACATATAAGATTCTTAGGCGATTTGATGGGGCAGATATAGGAAAGTTATCTCCCCTTGTCAGAGAGTCTACAACAAGCAGGCATAACCTCAGAATAAGGGATTGAACATTTAATGAGAAGGAATTTCTTTCAGAAAGTAGCGAATCTGTAGAATTCATTATGAAAGAAGGCTGTACAGGTTGGGTCATTAGTAATTTCAAGGCTGAAAAAACTGATCAGTAAAGGAATCAAGGGTCATGAGGAAAAGGCAGGAAAGTGGATTTGTGGGTTATCAGATCAGCCAAGATCTTTTTGAGTGCTAGAGCAGGCGTGATGGACTGAATGGCATACTTATGTTCCTATGACTTATGATCTTATAGAGGTATTGTGGGACATCAACAGCAGCCGAATTTTATTCCAACACAATCTGCAACCACAAAGTAATGCTCCCTTTCGTCAGGGCAGTGTTAGTGAAAGTGAAAAATGGCTTACCTGGAGGAACACAGCAGGCCAGGCATCATCAGAGGAGCAGGAAAGCTTCAGAAATTTCTGATGAAGGGTCCCAACCTAAAACTTCACCTTTCCTGCTCCTCTGATGCTGCCAGGCCTGCTGTGTTCACTCAGCTCCACACTGCGTTACTCCAGCATCAGCAGTTCTTACTATCTCTTACCTGGAAGCTGTGTTAATTTATTTTTGAACTGTTTGGGCTTCCCATAGCTGTGCATGTTTAAGACAGAGCATGAACAGCACCTGCAACGTCTAAGTAACATGTCAGATCAGATGAAACTGCAGCTGATGTAATCAGCCCATTGTTGTTTCTCACACATACACAGAATCCTGCAGCCTCATGCTTCCCAAGATGATGAACTGCACAGGCTCCTTCACTAGTCAATGGAGATGGACTTCACACCCATTTTATGTGCACACTGAGCTCCCTTACAGGCAAAACCAGTGATGCTTGATAGCCAAGTTATGTGATCCATAGTTCAAGCCACGTTCCAAGTTGATATTGAGGTGCTGCTGTCTTTCGAAGGAGATTTAAATTGAGGACTTGTTTGCCCTCTCAAATAAGCATAAGATACTGTTACTTTTGCTTGGCGCAGTATAGGGGATTTCTGATATCCTGGTCAGTTTATATCACATCCAACATCACTATGAGATATCTGGGATCTGTTATTGGTATATTTTCTCAGGCCTACACAAATGACTATCCATCAAGTTAGGCACATCTGTGAAGAGAAACAGAGTTAATGTTTCAGGTTGATGACCTACCACCATGATGGCCTGAAGTTTTAACGCTGATTCTCTGTGCAAACATTGTGAGGAATCAATTAATTTGTAATGAAATGTTCAATAAAGTTCCAGGAAACTCAAGAATTGCATTTCTAATTCAAACTGTGTTTACAGGTCAATCCTCAAGCATGTAAGGTTGTGATGTACTGGGAAACCTGCTAACCTTTGTCTAGCAAATCTGTAATGCTGAAAGTCTACAGCTCACTGGAATGGGAGAAGGTTACGAAAATATACTAACTTACCAGCTCCTAAGTGTCATATTCCTGATTACATTTTTGGTCTCTGTCGTTAAGGAAGGATGTAAATGCATTGGGAGCTGCTCAGAGAATGTTTACTAGATTAATAGCTAGAATGGAAGGATTGTTTTATGAGGAAAGGTTGAACAGGCTAGGCTTGTGTCCCTAGAATTTGGAAGAGTAAGAAATAACAACTGAAACATACAAGATACAGGGGTCTTGACAAGTGGACGTAAAAAGGGTGTTTTCTTTTGTGGAAGAATCTCAAACTCGGGATCATCGTTTAAAAATAAAGGATTGCTGATTTAGAACACTTGAGAGGATTCTTTTCTTACAGAGCCTTATAGTCTTTGAATTTCTCTTCCTCAAAAAGCAGTGTAAGTTGTGTCTTTGAATATTAAGGCAGAAGTGTTTCAACTCTTCATGAGCAAGAGGTGAAAGGAAGGTGAGAATATGGATGGTGGAGCAAGCTGAAGTGGCCTAGACCTACCTCTGATTCATATTTTCAGATATAATATTCCTGTGGAAGGTCTAAAGTTGCTGTGGCAGTGTCTGTACCTCTGGGCAAGGAGGTCTGGGATCAAGTCCAATTTGCCATGGAGGTGTGTCATAATATGGCTAAACAGGTGGATTACCAACAATTTATATCCTATGATACAACTGCAGAAGAACTTACAGATATGTACTGTTGTTTCATTCTTGGACATTAATCAATGAATGGTTCTGAATCGATTATTTTGTTATTATTTTTTACAGGCATCTTGTCAGTACTTCACATCCACTACCTTGCTGCATCATTCCTGATATCAAGGATTACAGGACAACAACCTGCAACTTTAAGGATCAAAGAGCTTTTTTAGATTCAATTCCCCTATGCACTTGCTCATGTGAAACCTGAATGCAGGAAAGCAGGAAACCAGGGAAATGAAATGGCTCCTTACTTAATAAAAGGTTAGCTGGTAACTTATCAAGTCCCCTCCTGGGCTTTGTTGAAAGGAAGTACAGCCAAGGTTAAAGGAGCAGTTGATACTGGAACATTAATACAGCAGTGAACATTAGCTCAGTGTCTGTACTAAAGATATTTATATAGTCTTGAACATGTTCATTCACTTTCAAACTTTTCACATTGAAGTAGTCGTTCTCTCTCTTGCTTGATATTGGTAGATAATTAATTCATTAATAAAAGATTAATTAATGACCTGAGAGTAAAAGCACCCCTAGAAAGCAACAATCACAATATGATCAAATTTTACAGCAAGGTTGAAAGGGAGGAAATTGCGTCTCAGGCTAGTATTTAAAACTTCAATAAGCACAATGATATGGAAATAAAACTGAGCTATTAATGAACTGCCAAACCAGGCTAAGGGATGAATGAGTCGAGACTGGTGGGAGACAGTTAAGGGCATACTGCAGAATAATTATATTCCTTTAATATAGAAAAATTGTATACTTTGTAAATCCACCACCCCTGTTTAATTTAAGAGGCTAGGGCAAGCATCAAACTTAAGGTAAAAACACGTAACTCTGTAAAGATGAGTTATAAGCCAGATGGCTGGTTAGTAAATCAGAAGCAAAAACAGAAATTGCTTGTAAACTCAGTGGTTCTGACAGCATCTGTAGAGAGAAATCAGAGTAATAATTTGGGTCAAGTGAAGGGTCACCAGACTGGAAATGTTAACTGTGATTTCCTTCGGTAGATCTGTCAAACCTGCTGAGATTTTTCAGCAATTTCTGTTTTTGTCTGCATATAAAGGTAAGTGTTGATTCTCTAGGGTGTGAGCACGGCTAGTTAATAATAAATAATAGGGAAGTATCAGACTAAGTGAATTAATATTTTGCTCTGTCTTCCACTAATAGCTATAAATCAGGTGAGGAGAGGAGAGGAATTTGGCGAATGTACAATCACTAGGGAAGCTGTACTGAACAAATTAGTGAGGTGTGGACTGACAATGTCTAGATCCAAATGGACTTCATTCTATTATTTAAAAAGAGCTCATCATCAAGTAGTTGGGTTGGTATTAATTTTCCAAAACTTCCTACATTCTGGAAAGATTCCAACAGATTGGAAGTTAGCAAATATAATCTCTCCATTTGAGTAAGAAGGGAGACAGAAAACCCAGGAAACTATGGGTCAGTTAGTTTAATGTCTGTCATGGGAATATGTTACAATTGATCATTAAAGAGATTATAGCTGGACACTTGGAAAACTCAAGGTACTTGGGGAAGAGTCAACATGGCTTTGTGAAAGGAAAATCATTTTTAACTATTTATTGGAGTTTTAGAATCATAGAAATGTACAGTATGGAAACAAACCTTTCCGTCCAACTCATCCATGCCAACCAGATATCCTAAATTAATCTAATCCCAGACTTTGTGTTAGGGATAAAGGAGAACCTGGATTTCCAGAAATCATTTGATAAAATGCCACATCGAAGGTTATTGTGCAAAATTAATTTATTATGTATGGGTAACATATTAGCCTGAATAGATGATTGGCTGACTAGCTAGCCGTAAACAAAGAGTATGCGTTAATTGTCTGATTGACAGGATTTGACAAGCAAAGTCTGAGAGATATCTGAGTTTGGGCCTAACTTTTTACAGTTTCTATCAATGACTTAGATGAAAGGAGTGAAGGCATTTTGCTAAATTCACAAATCACACACTGGCGAGTAGGTGAATATGTTGAGTGAGTGGTCAAATATCTGACAGTTATAGTATAGCGTGGGCAAATGAGAAGTTGCTGGAGGGCAGAATAAAAAGCAGAGCAATAAATAAATGGGAAAGGACTCAGGAATTCGGAGGTGCAAAATGATGTAGATGTTCCAGTATCTGAGTCACAAATGGCTCATATGCAGGTACAGCACATACATTTATTATGAGTGGAATTGAACATAAAAGTAAGGATTATGCCTCAATTATAAATGTCATAGGTGATACCACATCTCAAATATATTGTAGAGCTTATTGTCCTTATTTATGGAAGGATGTAAATGTAGTGGAAGTGGTTCAGAGGAGGTTTACTAGATTGAAACTTGGACTGAGTGAGTTGTCTTCTTAGCAAAGATTGGACAGGCTGGGCTTGTTTCCATTGGATAGAGCATGAACTGGATTAAAGTGTATCAAATCCTGAACGATATTACAAGGTAGACATGGATCAGTCCAGAACATGTGGCACTGTTGAAAAATTAGAAGTTACCTTTTCAGAACAGAAATATAGACACAAGTTTTCTCTCAGATGATTGTGTAACTTTGGAACTCTCTGCCTCAGAAGGCAAATAAAAGGACTGTGATTGGATATTTTAAGGCAGTGCAGGATAGGCAAGGAAATCGAACATTATCAAGTAGATGGAAATGGAGAGTTCAAGCAGGTATATCTGCCATAATCTTATTCAATGGCAGAATGGATTAAATGGCTGAATGGTCTATTTCTACTCCCATTTCATATATTCATATTGTTTGACAGTGAGTTGACATGAACAGGTTTTGCCAGACCCCAGGTTGGGACACCAAGTGAGAATGAAGCCAACAACACTGGAACAGGGTAACTTGGGGCAGGTGTTCTCCCTTTACTGTGCAGTTAATGAAGTTCAAAATTATGACAAATCCATCAAATAATTAAATCACCTAAAATCTCTATGTATGGCATTTACATGAGGTTCATTAAGGTCCATTGATTTCCATGAACTCCATGGACAATTACTCTGGATCAAGCAGTATTTACTGTTCAGTTTGTTTTTAAGTCAATAGGGGAGACTTAGCCCACAATGACTCAACTGGGAAACAAACTAGTGTAGAAATTGAAAGGCATTGCACATGTTTTCAGTATCCAGGTACAGAAACACAAAGTCAAATTCAAGAGTGTGATTTTGAGGGAGCATGGAGAAGTGAACTAAGAAAGGATCTCTGCAGGTCCCCCCACTGACCATTTCCAATAAGGGAAGGCATGACTTAAATAGTGCAATCAGGGCCCTGTCTCTGGCGCTTTTCTAAAATTGGTCTCCATTTCAGTCCTAGCATGTTATGTCCTTAACCCCAACCAGAACATCATTTCATAATCCGTTGGGAAACAGCTTCCAGATGGCATTGAAAGGAATTATCACCCTCCCCCCCCCATTAAAATGTCACTGTCTTAAGCAGCTGGAGTGCTGTTGAGCTTGGAGTTTCTTGCTGAGAACTATTAAACATGGACTGATGGACTTGCTCAGTTTTTCTCAACTGAGGTGTAATTGAACAAGGAGAAACAGCAGAAGCAGCTGTGAAAGGGGATGTAAGGAGACGTCAGTGCATGCACTCTTTCAGCAACAACTTACATTCATATAGTGCCTTTACTGAAATAAAATATCCCATGGTGCTTCATAGAAGATTACAAAGTAGCATCTTATACTAAATCACTCAAGGCAATATTAAGACAAATGAATATAAAGATTGGTCATAAACATAGGTTATTAAAAAATACCTTAAATGAGAAAAGAAAGATGGAAAGATTTTAGGAGAGAGATCTAAGGCATTTGTGCTCAAACAGCTGAAGGCAATATCTTGAAGAAATGTATTTTCCTACACATTCTCTGGGTTTACATAATCACGTGATGTCTACTATAAGTTGCTCTCACTTTAGTTTGGGAAGGTACTTAATCACAATAACTGAAGGCATGGTTACCACGTGCGCAGTCATTAAAATCAGAGCTGCTCAAGAAGCCAGAATTTGATGAACTCAGATGTACTAAAGGGTTGTGGGTCTGGAGAAGGTTACAGGGATAGAGAGGGCAGCAGTAATGGAAGTATTTGTTGAAAACAAGGGGCTTTGTTTTTTAATGTAGGGCTCATAAAATAAAGCAGGTGGCCTTTCTACTGCATTTCTACTCAGCCCAGACCAGACTCCCATATTGTAGTCGATGGGCAATTCATCAGTTAGCCCTTCCATCCTTAAACTACTGAGATCCTTAAGTGGCCAGCTAAGGGCTATTTAGGGGTCCCATTCCACCTTGGCAATGTTTTTGATGTAGGTCAGAGAAATGAAGGGGCAGGGTGGGTAGCCCAGTGGCTGTATGAACTACCATCAGGCAAGAAATGTGTACAACTGCTTTTGGTCCTCAAGAGGTGATCTTGCCAAGTTTATTCCCTCCTTTTACTGTAGCCCCACTGGATCTGTTACCCAGGTCACCACAGTAGGGCCTCCCAGCCATGCCTGGCCAAATACCAAGCTTCTGAGTCCAGGCTCTATGACTCTTCTCCCATGGGGACTGTCTGTAAATACTGCAATGAAAAGCACTCTATCCTGGCCAATCAGATTGACTGGCATCTCTCTGGTCCCACTCTGAATTGAGTAAGGTAGCTCCCAGTGCATTATTGATGTGAAACAACCATTCTGAATTGGTGGGCTCATACCTGATATCTCTCCTGATGGGTGGGAGTATGTCTCCATTTAAAATCCATACAAGAAGAACTTTAAGATCAAAGCATTGCTTAACCAAAAACCAGTGTAGATAAGAGAACACAGCAAGCTGAGTGAATGGGATTTGGTACAAGTTGTGAAGCAGCAGAGTCTTAAATTGACTTAAGTTTACAGTGTATAGAAGACATAGTGTGTTGAAACAGGCAAATCAGGAGTAACAGGTATGAACTAGGGTTTCAGCAGAAATCAGCAGAAGCGGGTTTACAGTCAGGTGATGGTGCAGAAATAACAGGTGTTAGAGAAAACATGATAAGTGGTAAGAGCTCATTGCAGTCTCAAATATAACACCAAGCTTACTAAAAATCTGGTTCAGCCTGAGAGTGGGATGTAGACACTGCTGAGGAAACAAAGTTTGTTCAATGGGCTAAAGGCAATGGCTTCACTTTTCACAAAACTTAATTGGTCCAAATTTCTACTTATCCAGCACTAGGTTCCAGATGAACAATATAACAATTTAGTGAGAGTTGAGAATTGGGAAAGTGGAGGTGATAAACCTGGTGCCAAAGCCATCTGTGAATATTCGGTGGCTCAGTGGTTAGCACTACTGCCTCACAGTGCCAGGGACCCGGGTTTAATTCCAGCCTTGGGCAACTGTCTGTGGGGAGCTTCGTCCCACAGTCCAAAGATGTGTAGGTCAGGTGGGATAGCCATTGGAAATGCAAGCTTACAGGAATGGGGTGGGTCTGAGTAGGATGCTCCTTGGAGGGTTGGTGGAAACTTGATGGGCTGAATGGCCTACCTCCACACTGTAGGAATTCTATGATTTGGGAAGTGACTTCACCTGACAAAGGAGCAGTGCTACAAAAGCTTGTGATTTCAAATAAACCTGCTGGATTATAACCTGGTATCTGATTTTCTCCACCCCAAGTCAACACTGGCACCTGCACACCATGGCTACCATCAATGTTTTCTATATCAAAGAAGTTTATATTATTACCACTTTCAACGTCAATATGTAATATGCCATGTCTCCTTGCCTATTAAGTCCCTCCAGTTATTGGTATACGTGGCCACAGGTCTCCATGAGCACTTCGCTCACTGAGATTCTGGAGTACTGGTCCCACCCCTAATTAATAGGATTACTCACTAGCCATGCCTGTTCTACCTCCTCTAATGTAGGGTACATGTGTTTATCTTCATGGCCAGCAAGGTTATCACTTCTCACAGCCTCCCCAGCATTTTCAGTGTCTGACTGTACTTCTCTCGCTTGTGATTCCCTGGGACCCCATCTCACTTAGGGACACCACACCGCCTCCACAGAGTATACAAAGCATTTGTGGAAATTCCATCAATTTCTGTCCTATTGACCCCAGCTCATACAAGTGCAGTAAACATGTCCCGTTTACTAATCCCTTTTGTCGGTCCAGACCTGCCTCTGAAGGTGGTTACCCTGTGTATTCCATCCTCGTCATTCTCACTGCCACTTTTCCTTCATCCACATCTTCTACCTGTCCAAGTAACAAAATGACTTTCTCCACCAATCAATGCTAAGTTGGTCCGAATAATACCAACAAAGCACCTCTCAAGTGTGGAGGTCCAAACTTCATTTGCCAACTTCTCATCCCTGCTGTAAATATCCCTGAAAATCTTGATTACAAACCCCGATCTGTGTAGTCCATTCCCTCAATCTAGTTATACTCTCCTGTATAAAAACCAAAAGCAACTCTCCTGTATAGCTTTTGTGCTCCTGAGATGCTGCTTGGCCTGCTGTGTTCATCCAGCCTCACATTTTATTATCTTGCTATTCTCCTGTAGTTGTCCAGGAAAATGATCCTATTTTCCAATCTACAGCTGGTTGATACTTGTACCTAATTTACACTTGTACGTATTGTAACAAAGTTGCAATTCCCAAGTGTTCCGAATGACATTGTCAATTTGATGATCTGTGCTCAACTGCCATATATTTTTATTTCCTCTGGAGCTATCTGACTATCAGCAGTGCCTTGGTCCTCCAGTCATGATGCTAATGATTCCCCGGACTGCTGTTTATATGTATTGCCCATGTCCTGTAAGTCTGTCATCAAATAGTCTGGTACTGTATGCATGTACTGTGCAGCAGCATTTTCCTGTTGCTTCACCTTGTTAGTTGGTAAGGGGTGGCTACTAATTCAATGCCCAACCCATCAATCTGCCCTTTCCCCTCAGAACACTCATCTTCTGAGTCTGATGAATACTGCACATTGCCATCCCAATGATCAGGGTCCCAGTTTGATGGTAACAACACACATATTTCACTGGGTCATCTTGCCACTGCCTTCGCCCAGGTTTCTTTTTATACTGCACTGCTCCAAACAGCAAGCAGTTTTGATTCTACTTTTGTTCCACACTCTCAGCTCTAACCTGGGCTGTTTTAGCCACCTCATTCAACATGACGCTTTGTTCCTCCAATTGAGCCAAGGCAGCCTTTAACTGTTTACGTTCCTGCTCACACTCCACTCCAGCATTATGCTCATTCCTCAGAGCAGTTAATAATTTCCATCTCATTTAGGGGAGGCTCTCCTTCTGCTTTTGGAAGCCCACTCCAACCAAGCAGTCTTTCACCAGCCCAGGCAGGGTGGCACCCCCTGCCAAACCCTCCTTAAAGAGAGTTTCCCATGATTGGGGACGCCCCAGTCATGCTAGCAAATTTGCTAATGATCCAAATCCCTCATCATTATTGGTTCATCCTGAGATACACAACAACTCAGGCTTCTTAGGTTGTCCGTTTTGAATATTTTGAACATCACACCAAACCCTGTTTGTGGTGCCAAACTGTATGGTTCAATAGAGGGTTTGGTGGGATGTAACAAAATACATGTTTTACATTTAGAATTATTGTCACTTGCATATAGAAATACAGTGAAAACTGTTTATTGTGTGTTAGGCACAACTTTACGAGTAAAGCTATACTAATTAAGAGGTTTATTGGTGGTAAAATATAAATATTGGCATATGATCAATATACGAAGTGGTAAATTAATATAGTGAGCTAAATACATGGATGTAATTAAGCAGTAAATACATATAAGCAGTAATCTACTTTAGATATATTAGAAACACATGTAAACTAATGAGTGCTGAAGCTACTTTAACATGTTCAACAATGAGTCTCACTGCCTCCTATCTGTCAGGGACCCTGCTTTATAACAGCTGGTCTGAAGATCTCAGGGTTCCTGACACGATTGGCAATCTAGGCCAAGGTGAAGTCCCCGATATTAATATTATTCTGAATCTAAGCTGAAATGCTGAACCATCATTCCCTGGTATTTTCATTACTTTCCATTATGCAGAAAAACACCTCCAGGTGGCTCCACGTGACGCACAGACAGGACAATTCTCACAAGTGCAGTGTCACATGGTTGTTCCTCGGTCAAAATAAATTGCTTTTGTACTCAGCATATTTCCCACATACTTTTCCACTTTATTCAACTGCTCGTTGTCATGTCCAATTAACCCTTAATTATCTGGTTTGATGATATCATGTTTAATCCTACCACGACAGTGATGTATTAGGGTGACAGGTAGAGTGGAGTGTACACTTACCTCTTCTTCTTTGGATGAGATGCTGAATACAAAAGCAGAGATGGAATCCTGAAGCTATATAAGACACTGGTTAGACCCTAGCTGGAGTTTTGTACAACCAGAAGACAACTACTCTCGACAGAGTATGGAGATTTACTGGAATGTTACTACGGCTTGAAAATAAGGGAAGGATGTTTGCCTTTGAAAAGAGGAGGCTGATATGTGATTTGATTGAAGGGTAGAAGATAAAGAGGCCCTTTGAGACAATGGCCAGGGAAGACCTGTTTTTCCTTGCAGAGAGGCTGATTACAAGGGCGCTTCAATTTAAAGTAATTCATAGAGATCCAAGAGGGTGGTACGTACCTGGAATTCACTGCCCCATTTGGTGGTTGAAACAGAAATCCTGAAACAATTCAAAAGAAACCCTACAGACCCAATGCTGGAAGGATGGATTAGAATAGGTGGTTCGTTTATTCAGCCGAAAGGCCTCTTCCAGTGATGTATGGTAAGGTAGGAGAGGGTGGGGTAGTAGTAGTATCACTGGACAAGTAACCAAGAACCATGGGCTAATGTCCTGGGAACAAGGGTTCGAATGTCACCATGGTGGATGGTGAAACCTGAATTCAATAAAAATTTGGAAAAAAGAACTGGCCTATCGGTAACCACATAACGATTACTGATTGTCACAAAAACCCATCTGAGTCATGAATGCCCTTTAGAGAAGGAAATCTGCCATCTAGAATAGTCTGGTCTCCGTGTGGTTCCAGGCCATGTGATCAGCTCTTAAGCCCCCAACTGGGCGATCAGTGCTGACCTAACCAGCGATGCCCATACCATGTGAACTAATTAATGTGTGTCAAGAGATAGGGTTATAGCTAAGAGCTTAAAGGGGTAGGGTGGCACGATAAGGAAATAAGATGACAGGTGGATGAGAGAGGGGCAGGTAGGCGGATGAAGACATAGTGTGCCAGCTGAATGCTGAGCTAGGGAGGCAAGTGGGTAAGGGTGTACAGTGGTAGGTAGGTGGGTGGGTGAAGGTGGAGGATGGTAGAGTGGTAGGTAGGTGGGTGGCAGTGGTGGAGCGGCAAGTAGGTGGGTGATGGTGTAGATCAGCAGGTAAGTGCAAATGAGGATAAAGTAATAGCTGGGTGAGGGGTAGAGTCAGACAGCATGGAAACAGACCCTTCAGTCCAACCAGTCCACACCGACCATAATCCCAAACTAAATTACTCTTACCTGCCTGCACTTGACCTGTATACCTCCAAACATTTCGTACTAGTGTACTTATCTAAATGTTTTTTAAACATTATATCTGTACCTGCAACCAACACTTCCTCTGGAAGTTCATTGCACACACTAATCACTCGCTGTGTAAAAAAAGTTGCCCCTCATGTCTTTTTTAAATCTTTCTCCTCTCACCTTAAACATATGCCCCCCTAGTCTTGAAAACCCCACTCTAGAGAAAAGACACCTGCCATTCACCTTATCTATACACCTCATGATCTTATAAACCTCTATGTAGCAGTGTACCCTCCAATCGGGAACAAGGACTCAGGAAGCAGGTAGGATTCAGGGAAGTGGAAGACTTCTATTCAAGCAAAAATTGGTTGATGCAGGGAGAAGGTCAAAGAAACTTCCCTGAATATGGCCTCAACGTGAGAAAGCAATTTTTCATTTAATCTTTAGTTCAGGTTGGAAGAGAAATCAATGACGAACTTTACTCTTTGCAATGAAATATGACATTTTACACATTTTCTGTTACAATAATCAAATGCAGCATAGTCACTGTCCCTCCCCCTTAATCCATCTGTGGGAATGCTAATCACTAACGGGTATTCCTATGGACAGCCCAGGTTCCCACGATCTTATGGTGTTTACCAGGCACAGTAATCTCTAAGCCTTGGGATCTTCCATGCATTCTATTCATTCACATTCCAAAGTTACTGGCCATATTCCTTTGGACCTGCCTCAGCCTTGCTTATCTTTAAGGACAGCTTGAATTGTATTCCATGTGCTGCCTTTATCAAATTCAGTTACTCCTCTGATATTTCCCATAGTCCTAATTATATTTGTGAAAATACAAATGACAGTTAGTTTTAACTAATTGCTATAAGGTTAATTTCTATTGCAAAGTTAGCTATAAAATGTAAAGTTGTACAGCTAATTCCATGGTTAGCACTTTGTAATTAATGAATTATGAACAATCTATCTTGCTCAGGATGTAAGAGAAGGTGTATTTTAAGGCTAATTAACTTACACTCCTAGGTTTAAATCTTTCTTTTCTAATGCTTGTATTATACTTTGGTTATATGTGTACCTATCCTTGATGTCGAAAACTACTTCTATGATTATCTGAAGAATCTTTAACTAGAGCCAATTTCTTAATATTGTGAGTAACTTGTAGAAACAACTATTTACTACAAAATAACTTTAGCTGCTGTCTTTGCAGCTGCTTTGGGAATTAATCTGGCTGGTTCATGGGCTTAGACTCACACCTGGTGTTTTTCATTTACTGGGACAATCATCCTTTTATTAACGAGGCTGGAAGTAATCACTTGTCTGTTCTTAGACAATATCTTATCAAAACTATCTCAGATGTTTGGTGGTGAGGCTCTTTTGCCTACCTTGCAATAGTCTTATTCAAAGGTACCACAATGTTTCACTTAAATGTTAGAGCAGGCTATCCCATTTTGTTTTACTCCTTTTTGGCTATTTTGTGTCATTGAAACATGAGCCACTTTGTGGTAAGCAGGTACAGGTCACTTTATACGGACAGATAAGATCACTGACACTCTAAAAGGTTACCCCTCAAACTCCTACGCTCTAGTGAAAAAGTCCCAGCCTACCCAGCCTCACCTTATAACTCAAAGCCTCCATTCCCAGCAACATCCTGGTAAATCTCTTTTGAATCCTCTCCAGCTAATAATATCCTTCCAATAACCAGAAGTGGACACAAGTACTGCAGAAGAGGCCTCACCAATGCCCTGCACAACCACAGCATTATATCCTAACTCCTATACTCAAAGATCTGATCAAGGAAGACTAGTGTGTTAAGCGCCTTTTTAACCACCCTACCCATAAATGATGCAAACTTCAAAGAATTATATACCTGAACCCCTAGGTACCCTCTGTTCTACAATGCTACACAAGGCTGTTATTTTGATTGTATAAATCCTGCCCTTGTTTGTTTTACCAAAATGCAATACCTCACATTTAACCAAATTGACCTCTATCTGCCACTCCTTAGCCCATTGACCTAATTAAATCTCTGTAATCTTAGATAACCTCCTTCATGTCCACTATTCCACCAACCTTGTTGTCATCCACAGACTTATTGACCATGCTTTCTACATTCTATTCTAAATCATTTATATAGGTAGGATAGGATGTCACAGTCATGGGGAAGGCTATGGTGGTGGTCGGGGGGGGGGGGGGGGGGAGGAATGGAAGGGGTCAGTGGGGATCAGTTTGATAGTTATTTTGGAGTTATAGCAAGTTGTAATCCCTCTAGTTACTTTCTTCAGGAAATATTCAGGTCAGTGAACACTCTGACTCTAACTCTGGTCTGTAGCTCTTCCTGGAGGTTTAACTGTGGAATAATTACCAATTGGATTTTTAAAGTTCCTGGGTAGAAAGGAAGTGTCACAATCTTGAGGCGTTCCATCGCACATCTTTCAGGGAGCCTGGCTGCAAAGACTGTCTTCCAGTTGGAAGATCGAGACCAATGTGTCTGATTTTATGAGGCACACTTCTAAATGTAGAAAGAGGCAGTATTACAGGCAGAGGAAACTGTATTTGCATATTTTAATTATCTGAGTGAGATCCCACTCAGTGGGATCCCACATGAAACAGTAATTTAGCTCAAGCTTTCTGTATAACCTCACTGGTGTGAAATGATTAATTACCTGGCTTACTTTATAATTTTTGCAATGTAAACTTACCACTTAGTAGATTAGTGTCACAGTGTGCTTTATTTGCAATAGATAACAATAAATGTCTTCATTGAATATCCTGCACACTTGCATGTTTATGCACTTTACACATGAGTTCACACTTCCCAGGAGTTTTTGGCAGTTGCTGCAGCATCCTGCGTCACAGCTAACAAAGGAGGGAGAACATGGATTCCTTTGGCTATCCCCCTAGCACTTCAACAAATTAAACAAGGAGGACAAATATATGAATCTAAAAATCAGGCCCTATATTCACAACTGTTAATAACCCACAGTGCCTATATGTGACTGGATGTGTCAGAGCAGGCCGCCTCTTCCACTTTATTACTATTCGCTGCATGCTGACATACTGACAACTTCAAGGAATGGGATGACCTTTCCTGTGGTTTGGAAGTTCACAGAATCAATAAGCCTCCACACAGCAGGATTATTCCTGATCATGCAAGCAACATTTGACAAACCAACCAATCTACAGTTACACCCACATGGGACAAGTCACTGAAACCAGTCTTTAAAAAAAACAAAACTGCAAATACTGGAAATTTGAAATTAAAAACAACTTTTGTTGGAAGTGCATAGATGTCACTCAGCACCTTCAAACAGAATAGACAACTTAAAGTTTTTTGTCCATAAAATTCATCAAAAGAGAAAACCAATAGATCAACAAATCCTTGGCTACAAATCTAAACTTCAAACTAAATTCTGTTAATATTCTGCAGATATGGCAGCAACTGTAGGAAGAAAAGCAGAGTTAGTGCAGAGAATGCAAGCTTGTGCAGGCAAATATGGGAGCAAGTTAGGATGTGATGTGACTGGTAAGCCAATTAACACGTTGCCAACTCCCAATGATTTTGCGAGAGGAGGAGTCAATGCCACAAAGGTTAATTGCCTGGCAACGGAGCATACCCAATTGAGGATTATTAATGCGACTCTGGATCTTCCTGATGGCAGATAGGAGCCCACTGAAATTGCAGTCCAGCATTTAATTAGAGCCAGTGTCTTGCTGACATGCAGGAGGTAATTAAAGCCTTCTCTCACTCACGTGAACACGCATCTGTTGGGACGCACTGGCTACAGCTGCAATCACAGCCTAGTAGTTGTTTCCATTGGTGTTATTTTAATCTTTTCCAATGCTGCAGCCAGTACCAACAATGCCCCCGCTGTCTCCTGTCCTGCCTCAGCATCACCATACATCCAAGTAAGGCAGTCAGGTGGATATCACAACAGCCTCTCCTGTGGGCTTCCTCCTCCCATACTCCACCCAACCTCCTTAACTGTTTGGAGCTTTCCTCCTTCAGGTCACATGCTGTGATATAGTGATGACATCATCATTATATCTGCTAAAGGTAAACTGATATATGAGACATAAATCACCAAAGCAATTGCATTGGGTACCAATGCTCTGTAGCTGTGGTCCTAAGTCATCATTCTGCCATAAGACATTTGGACACTGGTGACTCCACCAGTAAAGTTGAAATTCCTGGTGGGCAACAGGTAAACTTTATAGAAAAGGCACAGTTTAGAGGCTCAATAAGTTGGAAGTAAGTGAAGTGTTTACAGCTCAAATTGAACATCACTGCCATAGTGAGATATGGTTGCTGTTAGGGAAAGCAAGGGCCATGGAAACAATTAAAAATGAGGTTGCAGCTCTGGGGAAGTCAGAAAGTCAGAATTAGAATGATACAGGAGAATTTTAGAAACCTAATTCCAACTCAGAAGGAAAGTTCAAAGACTATGGAAGCCAGGGGAGGTGATGGCCCAGTGGTATTATCACTGGACTGTTAATCCAGAGACCCAGTTAATGTTCTGGCAACTCGGGTTTGAATCCTGACATGGCAGATGGTGGAATTTAATTCAATTAAAAAATCTGGAATTAAGAGTCTAATGATGACTATGAATCTATAGTTGGTTGTCAGAAAAAAACCATCTGGTTCGCCAATGTCCTTTAGGGAAGGAAACTGCCATCCTTGCTTGGTCTGACCTACATGTGACTCCAGAACCGCAGCATTGTGGTTGATTCTTAACTGCCCTCTGTCCATTTAGGCATGCTCTTATCCTGAATGAATAAATTAAAAAGAAAGTAAAAAGTAGGAAATCCATTACTTAATGCTTGGTAAACTGTGGGAGGGGCTTACTTAAACTACACATAGCAGGACTCATCAAAGAAAAAGCCATGAAGTCAGTAGGGACTGCTATTTAGAGAGAGAAGCAATGGAATTTATCTAGGGAAATCCTTAGTTTTTGCACTATATAAACTCTGCAACCTATTGATGGCAATCTTATTATGGAATAGTGTGCACAGTTGCAACTCAGTTCCTAGTGACTCAGAGTCCAGCACTATCTTTCCTCATTCACTCTTACATAATAATGACAGCATTAGGAAATAGAAATGGTGCATACAGAGATAGGAAATGAGAAAGTTGTGTGCTACCATTTATTTAGATGGTACAACATTTGCCTGAAATGATTATATAAACAGGAGGTTGGTTTCTCACTCCCAAAATCTTGGGCCAAAATTTTCAGGAAACAGGTGGGAGTTTCATTAGGGGTCCCATGATGTTGTATGGACCCATTGTAATGTTGAAGAGTCAATTTTGAAGGGGACAGTGCGTGCAATGCTTGTGATTGTTGTAGAGTGGCTTTAACCAGTGGCATTCAAAGAATGTCCACAAGTTGTGAACATAAAGATTTATAAATGGCTTTGCAGCATCCAAAGTGTCAATTTCCCACAAGCCCCAAAAGATTTCACAGTCTCAATCGCCCAACCTCTGGATCCTCCCTGAGGATTACATCCCCACGACTTCCACTGGCCTACAGCAGCTGGGTTCCATGAGGAGATGCTAGATTTTATATCCCTCCTAATGATGAGTTGTTCCACGCGATTTGCAATGAATACGAAGGCAACCTGATCGTGAAAATGCTGCAGGTTTCTGATCACTTTAATTGCATCACTCATGGGCTCAGACTGTCAGGCCCCATCAATAAACATAATCATATGAAAATATAGTCATGACCCTTAGTACAGCATAATGAGTTAAGCCTCCCTTCATCTCTGGTTGACAGCATCAAACTTTGACTGACATTCACTGCGCTATTGAGTATATGGATCAGACTTTATTCAGATACCAAAGATGGTCAATCTATACATTACGAAGGTAGATCTTCTTCAGCTACTTAAATAACTTTGCAGAGCTCTTCTTAGGTATCATAATAGCTTTCTTCAATGCATTTCATACATAAGTAGATGATTGGACTCCTACATATTAATATCCTCGTGATTAGCTACCTCATGATGGAACTTTCTCCAGATACTCAGACAGCTAACTTTACTCAAATTAGAACAGACGTCTTTCATATACAGTAAACATATCCTTCTGCTTACGTTTGTTATTCTAATGACTAAATATATATTGGACCTTAATTACTCATAGTTGATATTATTCTAGTCATTTAATTTATAGAATCATAGTAATGTACAGCATGGAAGCTGGTTGACAGAATCATCCAGCCTATAGCTCTTGGCCCATGGTCTTTTATGTTAGGTCACTTCAAGTGCTTATCCAAGTACTTTTTGATTTCTTATTTGTACTGCTATAATGAAAAAACAGGTGAAATTTTGGAAAGGAACATAATTCTAGTTCATAGGAAGAGTATTGATCCATTCCTCCTCCCATCTAGAGCAAGTCAATTGGTGTATTAGTCATTCGGTTCAGTTTATTACCTCAACTTTCTGACATATTCAGTAACAAACTTTGGAAAGCATAGTGTTTTTATTCAAATTCTAACACACAGATAAACTCAAGTAATCTTTTCTGCCAAAGAATATGCCAAAAATTCTTTTTGGGCATTTGGACTATCACCTGTGTGACCTGACTGAAAGAGTACAATCCTGTAAAACTTGAATGATTTCAAGTTCCTTTTCCTTTTCCACTATTCCTTTTCCACCAACACAGAATTATTCCTTTACAAAAACAAGTGGTTTAGAAGATTTTGTACATTGTTCAGACATTCCACAATTTTGAAAATTAGTACATGACTAGGGTTAGTTAATAACTTCAAAAGAACTTGGTTCACCAATGTGGCATTTGGACATTTAAAAATTTTGCATCTTTCACAGTCATTTAGGTAGTTGTTTTTCAAGAAAACAGTGATCATGAGGGATAGTTTTACTTCTGTATGTAATTTTAATCTACTGGTCAGTATACTTCATTGATCAAATTAAATTAATCTATTCTAAAATGTGTTTGCTTACAAAGTGGTTCCATCACGAGATCAGTTCAGTTACTCATTGGCTGTGTTTTTTTTATGTTTTAACATGTTATTTTCCTGAACACATGATCTACGACAGAGATTTTCATTAAAGCCAAATAATATTTCCTCTGAACTTGCTTCAATCTCTTTATCTCTCAGTGCACCATCTTGTTTCAGGACATTAGATCTTTATTTAGCTGCTTCATATGTCTTTCCACACAAAGAATAAGATGTTTTAAGTTGGGCTTTCTGGCCATCTTGTGGTGATGAATCACTATTTTCACCATTCAGATTCTCTTCCAATCTATGCACAAACCAGTTCTTTACAGCTGGAGTAACTTTGGCTTCTTGGAGCCATTTTGGTTTTGGAGTGACCGCTGTGAATTCAGATGCTAATGAAATGTTAGCTAACTTATCAAACTCTTTCTTTCTAAACACACTCTCTTTGTTATCTATTTTATTTTGCATTTCTTTATTTGCCACTTTTGAGACAACATTTTTATCCAGTTCTGGTTCTTTTTCCTTCACTTTTGCTTGCAACACCTTGGGTTTCTTTGACTTTCTTGAAAGCAGTTCATTGAATGGAAGATTGTGTATAAGATGTGTTCCAGTTCTGGGATTGCCATTATTCAATTCTTTAGTTTGAGGTTTGTTGCTGAAACATGCTGAATCTCTTTGTGTCACTTTGAAAGAGGTTGGTTTTGGAAACAATTTTACTTCCATTTGTTGATGCAATAATTTAACCTTCTGTGCCTTCTTGCTGTTTGACTTCTGAAATTCTTGGTTGTCTTGCTTTGAATTTGGACCCCTGGTGGAGTCCACTTTGCATAAATTCATCAGTTGATTTTCTAATGAAACAAAGTATGGTTTTGAAGATACTGTCTCAGTTGTGGATTTCTGCATATTTGGGATAAGGACTCTTTTCTTTTTCAGATCCAACTTTTCTTCAGTTACTTGTTTTTCAGTCTTTAAGGTTTTAATTTGGTTTTGGCTCATAGATTTTTTCACTGCATTTACTACAGGAGGTGTCATTTTTGCATTGTGAGCATTTTTATCTGCACTGAGTGAAATCGCACCCTCATTAATGTTTATATTCTTCTTTGAACTGTTTTTTATTTTGTTCTTCATCCACATTTTAACCTTTTCTTCAGATTCTTTTTGCCTCTTTTGACGATCAATTTCTTGTCTTTTATTATTTGCTTTTTCTATGCGTCTCTGCTTCTTCCTCCTTTCTCGCTCTTTTCTTAGTAAGACATTCTTTTGTTGAATCCACTTCTTAACCATATAATCATTTGAATTTTCCAGATGATTGTCAACTGGGATCACAATTTTCTTCTTCTGAATATCTTCACTCTGCTGTTTAGTTTGGGATCGCATTTTCCTTTTCCATTTTCGAATGTGTCGAATAGACACATTTATATTTGGGACTGGATTGGAACGCAGAACTTGTAGCCCAAACGGCTTCATCAACGTAATGATTATTCGGGGCTTTTCAAATATCCTTACATTACCTTGTGCTGTTTTGCTTTTGTTTGTTATGTTCTTTTTTCCCTTTTTGGCTATATGAACCTTTGCCGGACATGGTGGATTTTGAGACGATGTGTTTTCATTTTCTTCAAGGTTTTCATTCATCCCATGTTGGAAATCTTCAGAATGATCAATAATGATTGGTCTGGAGAGTCCTCCAGCGTTTAAAGAAGTCAAATTATATGTCTGAGCACTACCAGGCTTTTTATGTGATGCTCGATGAAGCAGTTGCCTTGGGTCTGTCAACACATCAACCAAACACATTTCTTCTGCATTAAAGAGTAACTTGCGTGTCCTATCTCCTTTGGTGTTCTCTTGCAGTTTCACTCTAGTTTTATCCCCATTCTTTATCTTCGACATTTGCATGTAAAGATAGATTGTTTTTCCAGAAGCATTAACTCCTTAGATTATGTTCAAATATTCCTAGTGGAGTTTTGTTTTATTTTGGTCTAGCAGTAACCTGACTCACAGAAGAACATATGCTTTTTGTAGACAGAAGATTAACCAAAATCAATTATGACTGATGTTCAATTCTCCTGGGGAAAATCAGTATGACCAAACCTACAAATGAACCACAACACAGAATTAAACCATGGGAAATTCACATAATTGCTCCAATTAACAATTTCCAGTATTTATATAATCTAATAATGTGGCATGTGCTATTGATATAGCGCAAGATAAAAGACTTTGAAATACTTCCAGAATACCATATTTCATAAACGTATTATTTTGAAGTATTTTCGATCAGTTAAAGCTTGCATTTTGTAATGTACTAACTTCTTTAATTGACAAATGACCTCCAGAAAAACTACTGATTTATTTGCAGCAATTACATCACAATCTTCATGCTTTCAGTGAGAATATTATCATAACCCTTTGACAATTGTCACTTCTATCTCAATAGAAGAAGCTACTGAAGGAATAATATTGCCTCCTCAACAAAGAATGTACACAAGACAATGAGGATAAAATGTAAATCTACAAAGTATAAATATGTGAAATAAAAACATGCAATGCATAAATTTACAGAAGGATAATAATTATTTAAAAAATAATGACTAGTTAACAGTTTTGATTCATTCAGGAATTACTTAAGACCTGTCTTTTCCTTTCTATAATGAAGCAGAACAAATTGCTCCAAGAATATTAAAACCAAAGAAGTTTAATAAGGAAGGATTGACGAGATTGGCTTCAAGGAAAAAGACTTGAGGAAAGTAACAGCCCAACTCCTGGTAGTTTAGATTTAATTGCACAAAAATTGATCTGTGAATATTGAACTGCAGTGCAACGTCACTATAAAACAAAGTAATTCACTGCATTAAGTACTTTTAGATATTACAATGTGATAACATGCTAATTCATTGATATTCTTAATTATATAAACATTAGAGTTGAGGTATGTTATTGGACAAGGGGATTTCTGTATGGGTAACCTAAATGGATCTGACATGGGAGTGTTCGAGTGCTATTGAATTGCAATTAAGCTACGAATGCATCTTTACTGGAAGGGTATGATTTAACAATGCTGTCTAGTGAGAAAAATAAGATGGATCTCCAGCTCTTGTACTCTTTACTATGATGAGCATAAACATTCACGGAAAAATAAGTTGACATGGAAACTCAAATTGCAATTATTACAATAGTAAACTAACCATTTTTAAAGGAAATTTTGATTATCTGAAGATCTTACACACTTCATTTTTTTGTTATCACTGCAAAACAAAGATACTTCTAAAACGTAAAATTTAAGAAACATGACAATATTTCTGATCATTTCACACTGTCTTGAAGAAGAAATAAGGAATCATGGGTTTTGTTGTTCCCTTACAACTGCAAAAGCCAACACAGTTATTGAAAGGTAGGTTGTTGAATGAAACCTGACTTTTAATCCCTGCCTTTCATGGTTGGGTCTCACTTCCATTATACCCATGAGCTGCATGTACTGAGCCAGACCTCATAGGCTGCTCACTATTTTTGGGAAGAGGAGGATAATTCCTGAAGATGTGTATTCTATAATTATGCATACTGCTCCTGAGTCCACAAAATTGTTAAAAATATTTCCTGTAGACTGTTTTGTGAATGGCCTTCAGCAATACCCTGAGGAACTATCTGCTTGGGTTATTCAACACATCATCCAAAAAAAATTGAATTATGGCACCCAAATTTGGTTTGGGCCCCAAATCTTGAAATAAGGTTCCCATTTTTGACCACACTTTCAGAAGATGCTTTCAACAGCTTGGTAAAACTCTACACTGAGTTTTATTGAACATGATGAGAACTCAAATCACATAATTTCAAATATTAACAAGGGGAATTAATTTGAGTTCAATTGAATTAATTGCTTTTATAAATGTATAACTTGCTAGGAAGGAATGAATTGTAGAGAAATGAGTCAGGGTCAGATGGTGCACAAATTACTAAGAATTATGAAGTGGAATATGGGGAAAACTTTAAAATGGAAAGCATTGATACGCAATGGTATTGAAACCATTCCCCGGAAGTTAATTGTGAACATCAAAAAACTAAAATATATGATTCACTAAATAGTAATTACAGAATTATGCATAAGTTACAGTCTAGTTGAACTTTTCTTCCTGACTTAAAATGTATCACTGATTGCAGAGAAGCTCACAAAACTAATTTACATTAAAAGGAAATTAACCTTGTAACATATTATTACCATGAATGTTTGTTATTGCAGTGAGGTCTAGAACTATGAAAGGATAAAGCCACTTGAAGCATTCCACTTTATGCATAAAATATTTTCTTATGTCTTTGCTTCAGGTAGTCTGTTCAGATCCTTAAACTTGAAACAATGTACATGATACACATGAATAGTTATTGATAAATTTGAAAATAGCTTACTGAATAACTCCCGAGACCCTTCTTCCGATTCATTGCAGTGCTTCCTGAGCAACTGTTATGTAATGAAAGGTTTAGAAGTTTCATTTCCATCCTGTGTCCTTCACCATTCCAATCTGACTCTGGAGCTTCAACATTGTTGATCATGCCAGCTTCCAGCTGTTGCTAGGCTCTGAGCAAGTGATTAGCTGGTTGCTATGGTGGCAAGAGTTGTTTACCAATTTCCTGAAAAGACTAAGGTCTCCATGAAAAGCTGAATTTTGCAAAAATGTGATTAATTTTGCTGTGAATATGTGCCCTCATTATGTCAAAATTTCGGCTCTCTGATTTTAAAATAAATCATACTTGCACTGCTCAAGCACCCTAATGTGGTGTTTCAAGGCATTTCATTCCTTGGAATTCTTTTGGAATGCACTGTTGGTGATTACAGATATTGTGGGCAAAGATGGCAGCTATTCCGCATTCCTCAAGTTCCACAATGGAGGAGAACAAATGAACAATCTTTTTTTAAATGTAGGACTGGGAGGACAAAGAAGAATGCTAACTACAGGAGAGCTCTCTGATAATTTGCAATCAGTGCAACAGATTTTAAGAATATTTTGCATCCAGCTGAACTACTATAGAAAGTAGATAATATATTAACAAATGATAAAACATCTAACAAACACAAGCATCACTCTAGATCAGGCAGTTCGCTTGGCGAGATTCTACATTGCACAATCATCTGTCCGATAGACAGCGTCATTGGTTCAACTAATTTAATACTCGTCAAAATCAAGCTACTGCAGATCCTGGACATCTGAAATATAAATTTTAAAAATTGAATATTGGAAATACTCAACAGGCCAGGCAGCATCTGTGGAGAGAAACAGAGGGTGGAATCTTACAAGGCTCTAAGTGAGATGGACTATGGCAACATGAGCAATAGAATTGAGTGACACTATGGCGAGGTGAGCGGTGGAATTGGGTGACACTATGGCGAGGTGAGCGGTGGAATTGCGTGACACTATGGCGAGGTGAGCGGTGGAATTGGGTGACACTACGGCAAGGTGAGCAGTGGAATTGTGTGACACTATGGCGAGGTGAGCGGTGGAATTGGGTGACACTATGGCGAGGTGAGCGGTGGAATTGGGTGACACTATGGCGAGGTGAGCGGTAGAATTGGGTGACACTATGGCAAGGTGAGCGGTGGAATTGTGTGACACTATGGCGAGGTGAGCGGTGGAATTGGGTGACACTATGGTGAGGTGAGTGGTGGAATTGGGTGACACTATGGCGAGGTGAGCGGTAGAATTGGGTGACATTTTGATTTCGATGTCATCTCCCTGCATCTTGTTTCCTTTTCTCGAGTGGTAATATTCTCACTGGCGGACAGGCTGCCAATTTCAGCCCATGCCTACACTAGTGCATTTGGGGATTGGGTCAGGGCTGTGTGGGATGGTGCTGCGCTAACCACCTGTCAAATGTTATGTGAACGCCAATCAAAAAAAAGTCAGCAATGGGATGGATGGAGCACAAAACCCAGGACAATGTTTCAGGATGATAAACCATCATCAGCACTGAGACTAGCTAGAAATGGAATAGACTTTGAGCTAATGAAAGATGGGAGGAATGAAGAACAAAAGGCAAGGTCTGAAATAGGGTGGTGGTCTGGAGAAATTAAATAGCAAACGATTGGGGGGGGGCGCGGATAATGTATAGGAACAGTTACCCTCAGCAGGTAACAGTTTGGTGATAAGGTGTTTCCTCAGCACCATCTGGCACTCACTCCATTATTATTCCTCTGTACTGCGGGCGAAAAAGCTGAGTTTTCGCCTGGAACATTGAAGACTGGTGAAGGAGCACCAGAGACACATGATCAGACCCTAATGAGATGGAGGTGGTCATTCTTGCCAGCAGAAGAGGTTTGATTGATAGGTGTGGAGAGTGACAAGGCGTGAGCTCTGAACTCTGCTCGAAAGGAACAGTGCTCCACTCAGCATTGAAAATGTTAAGAATGAGTTATTGAGAAAATCAATACGAGGAGGAGCTGAGTCAGTCAGGGTTACCTGGGATAGAGTTACTGCTTCAGATTCAGCAGAATGCTAGGCTTAAGAAACAAAATCCAGTTGTGACATAATAAGAAGGTCTGAGGTTGATTGGCCGGTGAGTAATGTTGCCCAGGAGCTGAGGCTAAGCAACCAGGAGTTGAAAACAATATTAAAAGTAACATGTAAAAAGTGAGTAGTTGTCAAGTTTTATGTTGTATTTTTTACATAAAATGCAGTAAGTGTGAGTAGGGTTTATCAGTATTATTATAGTTGATTAACAATAAGGAGGTTTATAATTATGCAATGCTCTATTAGCATTGGTAAGGTTTATTACTAGCAGCAAGGTTTATTAGTAATAATAAGGATAATAGTTGGTAAATAAAGTACTGATGTGGAATAGCTGCAAACTTAAGAATGCATGTGGGAACTCCAAGATATTGCTTCAATTACCATTTGTTGACTTTTGCAACAGCTGGGGTTCCAGAGCTTCGACAGCAGCGAGTGTCATTGTGGTGAGAAGTTGAGGCTGAGAGCTACATGGATTGTACATTTACAGCTGCATTCACCTTGCAGCTTAAGGGTATAGAGGAGTCAGGGAATGAACGCCCACCAGGTAGTCAAAAACAAATAGACAGGTCATTCAAAAGCTCTTTGAGTGGATCCCACTCTCCAACCAGCACGGTGTTCTGAATACTAATGAGGTGATGGTTCATCTGTGGGGGACATTCAAAAGTTGGTCCATGGTGCCATAAGGTGGCTCAGTTATAAAGGGGAGGAGTGTTCAAGGAGGGCTGGTAGAGCAATAGTGATAAGGGTCTATAGTTGGGGAATGGACAGAGACCTTTGTGGATGCAGATGTCAATCCAAGATTGCTTTCATCATGCCAGAGGTATGGATGTCGCTGGGCAGCTACAGAACATTGTGGTGTTGGAAGGCTGAATAGCAAGAGGACATGGACCATGTTAGTACTGATCACATATATAGAAAAAAAAGGAAGAAGTGCCAGCAGAGTTTAAGGAGTTAGGAAATAAGTTACAAGGTAGAACCTTAAATTAATAATCTCTGGATTATTCCCAATTCCACAGGTCAGTGAGCATAGAAGCAGGAAGGGGAAGCAGGTTATTGCATGGTTGGAGGGATAATATAATGGAAGGACTTTAGATTCCTTGGGCATTGACATCAGTTCTGGGAGAAGCTGGATTTGAACAAGCCATAAAGTTTGTACCTAACAGGCCAGAACAAATTATTTTACAGTTGGCCAGGCTTTATACTAGTTTGGTGGGGGCATTGGAGGGACCTGGAGGGTGAATTCAGTTGGGATAAAATCATGAATGGAGGAAGAAAGCTGAAAGTTAGTGAATGAAGATTAGAAAATGTGAAAAGAGAGTTTAGTTGTGCTCAAGAGTTTATGCTTCAATTCAATGAGCTTAGCAAATAAAGCAGGTGAGTGCAGATCGCATTTAGAAATGCACCAACTTGAAATTATAGCTGAAATAGCTCTACAGAGACTGGTATCCCGTCACTAAGTCATGCTTTATCTACACATGAACAGTCCTTGACACTGGTACTGCCTCATTCAGGGTTGCAGTATCTCTGACATTCCCCCTTTCATCTGTCAGCCGGCACTCCATGATTGGATCAGATTAACAGCCTCATTCAGGGAACTCATATTCTATAGTGTCCAGGTGGCTGACCTCGTTATAATCACTACAATAACAACCCTAAAACATAGCTCAAAAAAGCACAGAAATGGCAGCTGGAGGTGCTTAGTTACAAGGCTTTAAGGTGAGTTAGAGAGGGGGATAAATAGGAAGGAGAATGGGAGGTGATGGCCTAGTGGTATTATCACTGGACTGTTAATCCAGAGACCAAGATAATATTCTGGGGACCAGGGTTCCAATCCCGCCACAGCAGATGGTGGAATTTGAATTCAATAAATATCTAGAATGAAGAATCTAATGATGACCGTGAATCCATTGTCAATTGTTGGAAAAACCCATCTGGTTCACTAATGTCCTTTAGGAAAGGAAACTGCCATCCTTACCTGGTCTGGGCTACATGTGACTCCATACCCACAGCAATGTAGTTGACTCTGAACTACCCTCTGGGCAATTAGGGGTGGGCAATAAATGCTGCCTAGTCAGCGACATCCTCATCCCATGAATGAATAAAGAAAAAAAATTTGGTCAAAGAAACAAAGGTGTGAGAAAGTCATGAAAATTGAATTAAAAATCACAAAGGAGTATACACTATAAACCCCCAAAACAGTCAGAGGTAGATAGAAGAGCAAATACATAGGCAACTCTGAGAGGTGGAAATGACACAGCAATAAAATGAAATGTGTGAAAAGTAATAGAGGCGGCAGAATTCTTGCATTCAGGAGAAATAGTTTGGTCAGGATTTGCAAGCCCAAAACGAACAGATACTTTTCTGGACTTAGTTTTAGAAAATAAAGCTGGACAGGTGGAAGGGGTTGAGGTTCGGGCAGCACAGAATTCAAAATTAAGGGGTCCTCTAACACGGTGCTAGCATCCAGCCTCTGAGCCAGGAGGCATGGGTTCAAGTCATACCCGCTCCAGAAGTGAGTAATAACATTTCTGAAAAGGTTAGTTAGAAAAAACCTAGAATTCAATTAGTTTTAACATAATTATGGAAAAGATCAAAGATGAAAAAGGGGTTCAAGTTTTAAATTAAGATATGGTCAATTTTTCGAAGCTGAGGAGCGATTTAGCAAAACTGGATTGGAAACAGCTACTTGAATGTAATTAGTGTTAGAGAAACAGCAGGCATTCAAAGAACACAGAATAAACATGTTCCCATAATGTGAAAGGGTGAATAAGAAAACCTAGTGTGTCCTGGATATCAAGGAGCATAGACAGGATAGGATAGGCTTGTATCAGATACTGACAACTCAATACTGTAGAAAGCCAAGAGGAGTGTTGAAAGTGCATGGTTGAAAGCAAAAAGGAAATTGTGAAAGCAAAGAGATAAATGCAAGAATACTGGCAAGTAAAATCAAACTATAAAATCCCCAATTTTTTTTCTATCAATACCTTAATAGTAAGAGGGTAGTTGTTTAGTAGTACAAGAACTTGAGAATTACTGTCAATAGACACATTTTGTCAAAGCTTTTCTTCAGGATGTTTCACCAGAATTAAAATTCAGGGGAAGAACAATATCTCTACTCCACACGAGAGTGCTGATTGGTTAGCAAGTGGACTCTAATTGGTAGGGATGTCGCCATGGATAACGCATCCATTCACGTTGATTGATGAGTAAGCTTTTGAACAATTTTCAGGGCATTTTCCTGAGAAGTGAACAAATGAATGATTGTGACCTATTCTGGGTGAATGGCTGTCACCTATATTGTTGAGTTGAACCAAATGAATTGTGGCTACATATTCTTTTTACATGCAAAGAACAGAGCTCTGTGTATTGCTACGTGTAACTTCCAGTACATGCAAGTGCACCAGACTGTGCTCTGGATTGCCACAGGATAGCTCAGCAAGATACATCATATTTTCATTGTCATGGTTTTTGTGTTCCATGAAAATATGATTGTACTTCCTGTAATGTTTGCTCTGTTCACTGAGGGAAACTTGGAGAAAATGGGCTACAGGGGAAGAAACCAAATAGCAAAGGCATCTATTCAGATGGTCTCAATCTGAGTGAGAAAGCAGTCCATGAGGTCCTTGGAGTTATTGGAGGGTGGAGGAGTTCAGGGAGAGGCACTTGAAGATGATTTACAGTCTGGAAGAGATGCTCAGTTGGCTTTCTATTCCAGGATAATTCTAGGCTAGTGAACAGCTTGACAAATGAGCACAGAATCCAATACAAACAGAAATTGCTGGAGAAACTCAGCAGGTCTAGCAGCATCTAAGGACAGAAAACAGAGTCAATGGTTCAGGTCCAGTGATCCTTCTTCAGAACTGATTGTAGCTAGGAAAGATGGTAAATATGCTGAAGACAGCGGGGAGGAGCAGGATGCAGGTGGAGCGGAGGAAGTTGCAGAGAGAAAGGATTACACGGTAGGTGGAGATGGAGCCCAGACAGAGAGAAAACAACAGTTGGGCAGACGAAGGGATGGACCAAGATGAACTGGGAAGAAAGAAAAAAAAACCCAAAAGAATTGCAGATGCTGTAAATCAGGAACAAAAAAAAGTTGCTGGAAAAGCTCAGCAGGTCTGGCAGCATCTGTGAAGGAGAAAACAGAGTTAATCTTTTGGGTCCAGTGACCCTTCTTCAGAAGAAAGAAAAGCTGTTGATGTGGACAACTAGTGGGTGAAATTGGGTTGGCAGTGATGAAAGCGGCCCATGTGATATCAAGGCCTGGGGTATGGGGTAGGTAAAAGACATGGAAGAAGGTGTTCAATTAAGTTATTGAAATTGATAATGAGTTCTGATGGCTGCAAGGTCCCTAAGTGGAAAATGAGGTACTGCTCTTCGAGCTTGTTCTGAGCTTCCCTAGAGCACTGTACCAGGCCTGAGACAGAAATGTTGGCCAGGGAACATGATGGCATGTTGAAGCGGCAGGCAACTGGAAGCTTGGGGTCAGTGTTGTGTACAGGATCCAGTTATGCTCTGTGACAATAAAATCATAGACCATCTGAAATAGGACTTGAAGCAGCCCATTCAGCCCAATGAGTCCACTCCACCTTTCGATGGGATCATGGTTGATCTGATAATCCTCAACTCCACTTTCTTGCCATTTCCCTATTACCTTTGATTCCTTTGCTGGTTAAAAATCTGTCTACCTCAACCTTGAATATATCTAAAACACAGCCTTGAAATACTTAAAACCCAGCCCCAACAGCCCTCTGGTGTAAAAAGAAACTGAGAAAAGAAATTCCTCCTCATCTCGAACTTTTAAATATGTGACCTGTTATATTCTGAGATTATGCTCACTTGTACTAAACTCTCCAACACAGGAAAACAACCCTTCTGCATCTATCCTGTCAAATCCCCAAAGAATCTTGTTATTTCACTCTTCTAAACTCCAATGAATTCAGGCCAAATCTATTCAACCTCTCCTCAAAAGACAATCTCTCCATACTTGGGATCAGCCTAGTGAACTTTCTCCTGGCTGCCTCCAAGGCCACAATATCTTTTCTTAGATAAGAGACTCAAATTTGTTCACCTTATTCCACTATGGTCTGACTGGTGCCTTATTTTTTTTACAAGACGACGTCCCTAATATTGCACTCAGTTCCCTTTGAAACAAAGACTAATATTCTATTTCTTTTCCTATTACATGCTGAACTTGAATGCTAGCTCTTTGTGATTTATCCATGAGAACACAATGGTGAGGATTTATGCACCAATCCCTCTGTCTTGTTTCTTTCTGCAATCTTTCTCCAGTTTAATAATATCCAGTTCCTCTATTCTTCCTATCCCTATATTTTGCCACATTATAATCCATCTGTCAAGATTTTGTCCTTTCACTTAATACATCTACATTCCTCTGTAGGCATATTGTGTCATCCTCACCAATTGCCCTCCCACCCATTATTGTGGCATCTGCAAACTTGGCCATAGTATATTCACTTTCCCTCATCCAAGACATTAATATATGTTGTAAATAATTGTGGCCCTAGTACTGATCCTTGTGGCATTTCACTCGTCACAGGGTGCCATCTGAAAATGCCCCCAACCCATGTCTCTGCCTTCTACTAGTTAACCAATACTCTATCCATGCTAATATATTACCTCCAACACCATGGACTCTAAGTAACCTAATGACTGGCACAGCCATCTCTCTCTAATGTGAGAGTAGCCCTATGGTTCTCTGGAACAATGGTGATTTTACCTTTAATACCTAATGAAAATCCAAACATATTGCATTTACTGCTTCCCGCTTATCTATTTTGCCTCTTACTCTGTTGCTGGTCTCACCTCAGGTCAGTTTCACTTCAGGTTGGCCTCTTAATCCACACTTCTTATCCTCTCCCACTCAGCTCTCCCTCTGGAGAGTTTGCTCCTTGCAGTAAACCTTAGTTAAAGCACATCTGTCCTCATTTGCACCCATTCCCACTTTGAATCCAATTTCCAGCAGTATACTCACTCAGCCTTCACTCACCTTACTGATGACTCTTGAGAGTCATGTGAGTGTGCTTTAAGTGGATCATTATTAATCTTACTGAAAACAGAAAATGCTGGAGATCTCAGGGGTCAGGCAACATCCGTGGGCAGAAAGGAAGCTAATGTTTCAAGTCTTGATGACTCTTCATCAGAGCTAATGTGAAGTGTGGAGGGGACAGCATTTATGCAAACAGTGAGGGATAAGGGGTAAAAGGGTGGAGTGCTGGAGGGAGAAAGGATGTTGGCAGTTCAAATGAAGTGATCAGAATGTTAGTTACCATTTCACTGCCAGCACATGATTTTCCCTGTCACCTCTGTTCCAGCAGCAGTTTAATGGGATGCATTTCTCCAGCTTGCCAGGATTGGGATATGTGTCTTCCCGTATGATTTTCCAGATTACTGTTCATGTGGGGTTCACTAATTTCCTCAAAATTGAATGATTTAGCCAGCAAATAGCTTGTCATCAGTGAGGATCCTTTGAAATACTGCTGATGAAGAACTCCTTCATGCTGTGTAATGCACACTCAATCATGCAAGGTTAATACAGGCCAATGGTCAAAGATCAGAGCTTCAAAATGGCACCACTGGGATCAAACTGGAATTGCATATTGATTGACATCACAACCTGCCAGGTTTGCATACTTTCAGCAGACTCGAGAAGTGGATATGTTAATATCATTATCAAGCTGACATCTGGTGTGTTTCGCCCAAGGGCCCAAACATGTGTACTGCTGGGCTCAAATTCATACTAAAAGTTCCTTTCAAAAAACCATTGTTTTGACATATTTCAGACACTTCAGGCCAGGTTACAATCAGAATGTCAAATTTCCAAACATTTGGAGCACATGTAGTAAGAATGGAGGCAGGATACAGTGCCACAAACAAAATGACTTATCAAATAAGACAAATCTACCCAACCATCTTCACCCTCTCACAAAGTGAGTTGTGTTCTGAACTACCAGGTTGTGTAAACAACTCGAAGTAGCCCTGAGTGTCATCAAGCATGACAATAACATGTTTATTTCTTTAGCCTCTATCTATTCAGATAGCTATGATATCAACTCAGGTAAAATATTCACCAATTAGCCTTACATAATTAGAGCAAGCACTGGCAGAGCTTTAATCTGGCAATACTCATTAATAAAGATTTGGTTATTAAAATTATCAAAGAAACATTAGCAGCTGTACAGCAGAGCAGCTTGGATTATGCCAATTAAACACATGCATCTACTTTAAAATTTACGTTCTCGCCAAGTAAATAAAATGAACTGATTATATGTCCAGGATAACTTTAATGCTTCCAGAGGTTTTGTTTCACATGGAAAAGGATTTTGAGCTTTTCAGTGGTGAGGTCAAATATTGATAATTACACATTAATTATAATATCTGTGGCAGAAGTACTTTGATACAAATTAGGACTGTCAGCTGAGAAGGATATTGTGATGTTAATTGAACTATTTATGTATGTGCTCATCTTTCCTATCTTTCCTGAATGTTCTGACATTGGCAATAGTACTTTGTCCTGATAGCAATTACGCATGCATAAGGGAAATGTTGACAAATTATTTGAATGGATTTACTTGAGTTCAAAGGTAAGGTTTTTGTCATTGCCGCAGACTGTTACTCAAAATGGATTGAATTAACTGCTTATACAAAATCGCAGCAGAGTCAGGAATAGAATCATACAGGAAAACATGCGCAATCCATCGCATTTAGGATATTGTCAGGCAATGATCCACAGTTTGCAAGTGAGCAGTTTAAAAAATTTGCACATTATAAGTTTTCAAACATTTGGCTTACCCCACTATCCCTAAGAAAATGGAAAAGTTGAGGGGAGTGTGTGTTCAATAAAAGACTTACTGCAGAAGAATGAAAACCTTGCATTACTAAATTACAGATCACCACCACTACAAGAAGAGTTATTACTGTTAGAGCAATATTGATAGGTTGGAGATTGAGAACATCACTTGCATCTCTAACTTAAAAGCTATAGACTAACCTCAATGAGAATAACCATAACAGAGTAAAACAACATGAGGAGAAATAAAGAGACAATTAGGCTCAGAATTTTAATAAAAGGCACAGAGCTCAAGTTATCAGATCTGCAGTCCAGGGTGAGTGTAAGTTTAAGCCACCAACAAAGAGGAAGGATACCATGGAGAAAACACATCAATCAAGCTCATATGTTATTGAAACAGATCATAGATTATAACAAGGAGCTTGATTGCATTGATATGATTCAACAAGAAATGAATAGAAATGTGAAACTGTTTCCCAGAAGAAAAGGAAAAAGAAACCCCACAACCTCCAGGTCAGGAACACCCAGACTGCGAAAAAGAGTGCAGAACATTCTAGGTTTTACAATGTTTTAAGAACCAGAGAAATTGGTCAAAGCATCACAGAGACTAACCAGGTGAGGTCTGGGAGAAGGTTTTTATACAGTATATTATTTCACAGAAGATATTAATATATAACAAACTATAACTAAAAACAGAGTTCTTCCTCCCTTCTTATGTTCTGCTCGACATTGGGGGTGGAGTGGGGGTGGAATGGGGGGCTGGGGTGCATGGGGGTCTCCACAATAGGCTCCATGCCCACTACCACCCCTGCATCACAACCATTCCCAGAGTACCACTGCAGGACCACCATCGCTGCACCAGACCAGGCCTACCATGCTGCAGCCAATGCAGCCACTGTTGCCATCGATCTGCCAGGGGTACCGATTCAGGCCCACGGCTTTGCTACAAGTGACCAACAATGACCACAGATGCCACCCTGTCATTGCCGCTGTCTTGACATCCGGATCTGCCACCACCACCTTGAGTCCTGCACTCGACCCACCAGCATCAAAGTTGCCACGGTCCAGTGCTACCTCTCGCCGCAAGGCCCACACCCGCTGCTGCTGTGAGCTTTCTGAGCGGTTACTCTCCCGCACACGGGACTCACTCTCCCCTAGAAGCTGACTCCTGCCATCACTGCTGTACACGCTCAGGAAGTTGTAATGTTCATGTAATTAATGCAGCAGGCCGCTGCGACTGGGACATGTCCATCTCAGCTTACCAACATCATAGACCTCCACCGACATAGATGGCACAGGTGAGAAATTTGTTATTTACAGTATGTAGTGCCACCTCCTAGTAATTTACTACCATACCAAATTTCTCTGTTACATCAACATGTTATCCAAACCCTATCACCAGTCTTTAATGAAAACCACCATGTATTGAACCGTTAAACAAATCAAAGCTTCAAATAACCTTGCAAAGCTGATACACATGGGTCTGGTATTTACTTTGTTACAAAACTCAACCAATTCAAAACATAATTGTGTCCTTTGATAAAAATCTTTTACCTCAATGCATTCAGTAGTTTGAGCCATTAAGTAGTAATAAAGTCATTAACCTTACTTTTGATCTCGGCCATATGGCTTTCTTCCTTACTGAAGCTGTCATTCAGCGGACTACACTCAAACAAAATATAATTTCTCAATTGTTCAATCAAGACAAAATTATTAATAATTGAAAAAAACAGTCCATCATACACCAGTTCAATCGTGAAGGAACAAAGTGTACTTCAAAAACTTCTATAGTAAGTACAGTGGCAACATGTGAAATGGCTCAGATTATGGAGTTAGAAAGGGATTTTCAATCATACAAGAAAGAAGATGACAATTTCACAGTGGATTCATGTCTGTTGAAGCTAAGTACATGGTGTACTACCCGTATTGATCGAGATCAATTCTCTGTAACTTTGCAATTTTATTTTTACAATTACGCACAGCGAATGTCAACTCGAACACAGCATACTGAAAACAAACTTTAAACCTCAAAAGCAGCCCATCAAGTAACAGTTCAACTATTTCAGGCAGTTTATGCTTATGTCCAAGTTTGATGATGGCAATATTCAATGTGTAGAAATTGTTGTTTACATAATAGCAGCAGAAGGTTGCAGTGGCATCTCATCATAGATTTCGGATCTCACAGAATTGGAGTTTGAGTCAGTAGAATTCCAGAATTTCCCATTCCATGTTTCACAAAACCTGTCGATATTCACTCACAAGACTCATCTTACAAAATTTTGATGTCAATGCATGATGAAAAAGACTGTTAAAATGTATTGAAACCTCGAGTCGATTGTTGGAAAAACCCACCTGGTTCACTAATGTCCTTTACGGAAGGAAACTACCATCCTTAACTGGTCTGGCCTACATGTGACTCCAGACCCACAGCAATGTGGTTGACTCCTAATTGTCCTCAGCATATAAGGGATGGGCAATAAATACTGCCTAGCCAGCAACACTCTCATCCATGAATAAATTTTAAAAAGTATGTTTATGGTGATCTACTAAATTGATTTTACAAAACATGGAGGGGAGTTAAACAAAAGTCAAGGCCACACGTTTTTTTAACAGCTTCATTTCAGTTAGCCACTCTCCACAAAACTCACACTCCACTGATTACTACCTCCCCAAAGGTGTACAACTGATTCCAACCCAATTAACTCTTAGTCAATACACTATCACCTGTTCCCTTATTCCTTCTGTTCTTTGGCATTTTTTCTTAATGTTTTGGATGATAACATTGCCTATGGCAAGAATCACAGCATGGTGTTTTTAATTTGGAGAGGCTGTTGCACAGCAGCCAGCTGGCTGACCTGTGGACTCTCCTGCTCTTACCAATTCAGCAAATAATTTCCAACTGACATATTAGTGTCTATACATTGGCCAAGTCAAATCACAACATTGCTATTATCTGCTCCATTAAATATAATTATTATACTTGTCACAATTACATATGTTAATCAAATATAATCTGTATATTTAAAAACTATAAATGCTTCATGCATTGTTTGATTGTCTGTTTGGAATATCTTTTTGTACATGATCCTATATAACCAATTCGTCATTAAAGCAGTTCAGTTCTGTACAGTAGCATGTGAAGAAACAAACAGACATTGGAGATTAGTTCGATCCAGCAAACAAACCCAAGGCATTTCTTACTTGTACAAGACTATATTTACATACATTTGAGGCACCGGGATGGTCAAATAACTGAATGGAACCCCATTTAACTTTGGCAGAAAGTTACCAGAGAGTGGTCTTTCCCCACTGCGCCTTGGCAGCAGCTGCCCCAAGCTTTAGTGCATCCCTCAGCACGTAGTCCTGGACCGTGGAATGCCCCAGTCTGCAACACTTGGTCGAGGTCAACTCCCTGCCCTGGAAGACCAACAAGTTTCAGGCAGACCAAAGCACATCTTTCACTGAGTTGATGATCCTCCAGGCACAGCCGACATTTGTCTTGGTGTGCATCTTGGACAACAGACTGTAGAGCACAGAATCCTGTGTCACAGACCACTCAGGACAAACATTGACAAGAACCACTGTATCTCTCTACAGGCTTCATTTGAGAAGACAAATTACAGAAGGAGATATGTGGCTGTCTCTAATGCCCCACCACCCAGCAGCTGCAACGTCAGAGAGGCTGGGCGTACATGAACGATCTCACTTGTAGTGCCCTTTTCACCACCAGCCAAGCAATACCTTGGTGCTTGTTGGAAAGTTCTGGTGATGAGGCATTCTACCAAATGACTGACAGTCTGCTCAGGAAACTATGTGACAGCGTCTCAAGGACGCCACATGCTGACCACTTAACAATCATACATTCATTGAGATATACAGCACAGAAACAGATGCTTTGGTCCAACTTGCCAAGGCTGGTCAGATATCCCAAACAAATCTAGTCCATTTGCCAGCATTTGGCCCGTATCCCTCTAAACTCTTCCTATTCATACATTTACCCAGATGTCTTTTAAATGTTGTAATTGTACCAAGCTCCACCACTTCTTCTGGCAACTCGTTTGAAATATGCACCACACTCTGTATGAAAATGTTGCCCCTCAGGTCCTTTTTAAGTCTTTCCCCTCTCACCTTAAACCTATGCCCTCTTGTTTTAGACTCCCTCACCCTGGGGAAAAGACCTTGCCTATCTACCCTATCCATGCCCCTGATGGTTTTATAAACCTCTAAGTCACCCCTCAGCCTCTGACGCTCCAGGGAAAATAGCCCCAGCCTATTCAGCCTCTCCCTATAGCTCAAACCCTCCAACCCTGGCAATGTCCTTGTGAATCTTTTTTGAACACTTTCAAGTTTCATAACATCGTTCCTTCAGCAGGGAGATCAGTATTGCATGCTATACCCCAAAGGGGCCTATCAAATGTCCCATACAGCTGAAACATGACCTCCCAACTCCTATACTCAATGCACCAACCAATAAAGGCAGGTGTACCAAAATCCTCCTTCACTATCCTATCTACCTCCCTGATGGACTTATGGTCATAGATGTTTTTCTTTGCAAATTTCTCCACGAAGAACAGGTGAAAGGAATGGTCCAACTATTCATTACAGGTGACCATAAGATGCAGAAGAAGTAGGTCACTTGGCCCATCAAGTCTTCTCTATCATTCAATCATGTTTGATATGTTTCTCAACTCCATTCTCTTGCTTTGTCCCTGTAACCCTTGACCCCCTCACTAATTAAGAACTTATCTATCTCTGTCTTAAATAAACTCAATGACTTGGCCTCCACAGCCTTCTGTGGCAATGAGTTCCACAGATTAACCAGACTCTAGTAAAGAAATTCATCCTCATCTCAGTTCTAAAGGGTCATCCCTTCACCCTGATGCTGTACCCTCATGTCCGAGTCTCTCCTACTAGTGCAAACATCTTCTATAAGTTTCAATTAGATCGCCCTCATCCCTCTAAACTCCATCAAGTACAGATCGAAGCCCTCAACTGGTCAAGACCATCATCCCAGGATTCATTTTTGTGAACTTTCTCTGGAACATGTCCAAAGCCAGAACATTCTTTCCTAGAAACGGGGCCCAAAATTGCTCACAATATTCCAAATGTGGTCTGACCAGAGCATCAGTTAGCCTCAGCAGTACATCCCTGTTGTTGTATTCTAGTCTCCTTGAAATGAATATTAACACTGCATTTGCCTTCCTAACTGCCAACTGACCCTGCATGTTAACCTGAAGAGAACTAGAACTCCTAAGTCCCTTTGCACTGCAGATTTCCGAAGCTTTTCCCTGTTTAGAAAATAGTCCATATCTCTATTCTTCCTACCAAAGCGCATAAGCTCACACTTACCCACATTGTTTTCCATCTGGCACTTCTTTGCTCACTTTCCTAGCCTGTCCACGTCCTTCTGCTAGAAGTCTAGCAAATTTGATCAACATAATTTCACTTTCACATAACCAAATTGACTCTCCTTGATTGTGTTAAGCTTTTCTGAACATCATGCTATTTATTAGTAATGGGTTGCAGCATTTCCCAACGTCAGATGTTAGGTTAACTGGTCTGTAATTTCTTGTTTTTCTGTCTCTTTCCCTTCTTGATCAGCAATCTCACAATCTGCTGGGATCCTCCTGAAATCCAATGACTTTTAGAATATCCCAACCAATGCCTCTGCTATCTCTGCCACCACTTTGTTTAAAGCAGCAAGAGCTTTTAGTGTGTACAGAGGGTGGCTCTTCACTGAGGTTTGACTGTCTATAAGATCATTGTTAGGGCAAGAGTTAAATTTTTGTTTCTGATACTTGTAATGAGACCATTTCAAATACTTCTTGTATTGTGTAATACAGTTTGTGCTATCTTTTGTGTACTAAACTCCTAAGTTATTTTGTTCTAGGTGCATTGATAGCGTCTTGTGGATATGTGCAGCAACTGATTGCCTCACTAAGCAAAATGAAACTTATGGGCTACCAAGTCTTATTCTGGAATATGACTTGTACAATGTTAGCATCAACTGCAATCGTAACAATAATGAGGGAGACGCTTTGCTGGATCAAAATTCAATGAATTTAAGAGGGATCTATGAACCTTTAAACAGAAATACATGGGCATAATGGAGCATAAAAACAGTGTTGTCATGAAGTATACTGCACCTGCTGGATTTTGATAATTGTTTTGAGTATTTCTAAGACTTTTCTGGGAGTAAAGAATGTAACAATGGATTGAAATCTTTGATTAAGAGTGGATGGACAGTTACTTAATCACAAAAGGGAATAAAGGGATATTGGGGAAGAAGCAAGAATGTAGACTTGAGGATTATCAGATCAGAAGTGATCTTATTGAACAGCGATGCAGACTACATGGGCTGAATGGCCTAATTCTGCTCCTACATCTTACCTTTTAGTTAAACTGCGAAGGTTAGTGGGTAAATTGAGGCAGAAATAGAAGCAGAATCTCATCATGATTAGATGCTTTGAGTTGGAGTGTCTGTTCCCAATGCAAAAATCAGCCATATTATCAATCTGCACATACTCAGTTGTGCTGTGGCATCAGGCTCACATGTAGTTGCACAGTCAGTGGACAGGAGTTGGGGTTACATGTTGTCAGAACCCAAATGAATCATATTTTCCTACCTTCCATTTGATCTACAACATTCCTTTTGCTAATTCTCTTGAACATTCAGGTGTCTCTACCAAATGTTGAAAAGAAAAATGTTTAATTTGTATTTAAAAATGTTAGTGATCACTTAGCATTGTGTACGTGCTGACACAGCTCTGTCTTATTACAAATCATTGGTTCTCATTCATCCTTCAAGATGTTTCTTAGTGTTGATTTCAGAATTTGCCTTTTAACAGCTCACAGACAACAATGGGGCTCCTGCCATATTATCTGAAAATGAGAGCTGTACATTAATTGAATTGCTACTCGCAGACAGCAACGCTTCACCAACTGATGGCTTTGCTTTACACAGAAGCTAAAGTAATCACTCAGCACTGAGAATTAAAAGGAGCGAAACTTGATCTTGCCATGTCCCAGCCTTGCCTGCCATGCTCTGTAGTTTTGTGTTTTACCCCCCCAGCCAGGGCTTAAAGGCTTACAGCAATTCTGTCATGCCTTGTTGCTCAATGCAGACAGAAATTCAGGCAGCTTGACATGGTTGTCAGCAGCTATCGGTTAAGAAGGTGGACAGTTTGCAATTCAGTACCATCCTACCTCAATCTCACATTTACAGAACATACCAGCAGCCTACATGGTAAACACAATGAATGTGCTTCAACCAAATGGCCATGTCTTAAAGTTAAAGTCTTTGGTTAAGTCCAGAGGGCACGCCTGCAGTCAGGGAGTCCAGATACAGTCAGTTAAGGACTCCGTCCGAAACCAGTCCAGGGGTGTGAGCACAGTCAGTCAGTCACTCTGGGGGTTTACGGTCAGGATCGCCTCCTTGTAGAGGGAGAGGAGCCAAACATCAGGCATCCCGCCACCACTCTCAGAGCTTTCTGCCCTACTGCAGGCCATTTCCTCCCAGAATCAAGGGGAGAGATTGACTGAGATGAAACTGTGTGGCACAGCTCCTAGTGGTGGTGCAGGTGTGGGGCGACGCAGTGGAGGAGAGATGACCCAAATGACTGAGTAGGAAATGTAGGGGCCATGCAGAGTTAGTGGTTTTAGGGATTTGGAGGATGAGAGAAAGTGGAGGAACATGTTGCATATGACAGTGAGAGGTTAGAGCATAAGCCTTGGTGGGAGGGCCGTGCAGTAGCAGCCCCAGTGTGAATTGTGAGGTAGAAGATGGTGGTTGTTACACTGTCAGAGCGAAGAAGGTCACTGACCTCCCTGGGCACGTCTGCATGTTCGTCCAGATAGCTGGTATGGCATTGAACTGGGTAGCAATCTCGACCAGGCTGCCAGAGTCTGGTGTTGCGGTCTCCTCTGCTGGTCCTGGGTGAAGAGGGCAGCCTTCCTCTGCAGCACCATTCACCAAGCCCTTGAATTTCCTGTCCACAAATTTGGAGGGTTAATTTCCCCCTGCCTACATGTCATGGGGACATGTTACTGACTGTGCAGAGCTGCTCCAGACCACCAGCCCTTTACCAGGTACAGAACAGTCTTTTATAATGGCCCTTGTTGCACCAGGAAATCCAGCATGTCCTGGCAATGGCAAGTACTTCAACCAGCAGTAAGGAGGAACAACAGCAGAAGTTGCTGGAAAAACTCAGCAGGTCTGGCAGTATCTGTGAAGAGAAATCAGAGTTAATGGGTCCGGTGACCCTTCCTCAGAGCTGAAGCTCATTTCTGAGGAAGGGTCACTGGACCCAAAACATTAACTCTGATTTTTCTTCTCAGATACTGGCTGAGCTTTTCCAGCAACTTCTGCTTTTGTTTTTGATTTACAGCATCCGCAGTTCTTTTGGTTTTTAATGGTAAGGAGGATATTTGGACTAGCATGGATGGGGGCATGGTATCGAGTTAATAAGGTGGCTCTTTAGCAACAGCACAAGAAAATTCATTTTGCCTTGCTGAGAGAAACCCTCTATGAATCTTAATGAAAATAATACTGATTTCTGGTGAGATTCAACCTAAAGTTTATATCTCGAGACTGATATGACTTTTCTTCATAAATGGAAAGAAATATCAGTTTTTTAATCTTAGATGGACATTATCAATGGAATGTCATGCTGTTCTGAATTAAAAATGCAACAGCAACTTTCCAATGATTAACCAACAAGGTTATTGAAATGTAATGCAATCTCAATGCGTACTGATGATTTGGTAGTGTGCATCTGAACATGGGAGAAATATTCTCAACATTCGAACAAATTCTTTATAAAGGGCTAAATATTCTCGGCTGCTGAATGGTCTGGGCAATGGTGAATCCAATGGGAAAATTTGGTGAGATCAGAAAAATGGGATTCTCAACTTCAAGAAAAATGTTCAATTTTCCAGCCCTGCACTAGGACAGCACCATACCATCACGCAGCTGACTTCATTAGTAGAAAAGTATGCTATTCAGTGAATGAACAGGTCATCTGTGATCATCAGAACCACATCTTAGAAGCCTGTGCCAGAAACCCTCTGCCAGGAACACTGTTAAGGTGCCACAATGCCTACATCCTTGCAAACTCTAACATGCCTGCTTTACTTCAAGGCCAATGCTTTACAAAGATGGTTACTGGAGAGAAGGTCTGCAACCATGGCTGATGAATCGGTTACACAACACCTAACTGAGACCCAGGTACATACAATGCAGAGATGGTGGGAACTGCCAATGTTGGAGACTCTGAGATAACACGTGGAGCTAGGTGAACACAGCACGCCAAGCAGCATCAGAGGAACAGGGAAGCTGAAGTTTCGGATCTACGCCCTTCTTCAAAAATCATTTCTGAAGAAGGGTCCAGACCCGAAACATTAGCTTTCCTGATCCTCAGATGCTGCTTGGCCTGCTATGTTCATCCAGCTCCACACTGTGTTATCTTACATACAATGCAGCCCACTCTTCCAGCAGGGCTATGGTGCAGTAGAGGTTCCAATGAGATGCCAACGTTTGGATCAGTCTGGGGAACCTTGCAGCACACTGCAGACAAGTTGTGCTGCATAATCCTATCATCAGCTTCACCATGACACAATGATGCAATGTTAGATGTATCGAGCCTCACAGGAGATAAATGGCACACAGGTCCAATAATGTGAGCTGATTGTGCTGATCATTTATTGACTTTAATTTGTTGCCATTTGAAAGGCACATTCTCCTGTTCGCTCCCAGAAGCAAATGGAGCTGTTTCTGTTTGTCTTGTTTTTCCTTTTCCTTTGCTGTTGTTTGATAAAAATTCATGTTTTCAATTGTTTGAAGGCTTTCTAACATGTGACATTATCATAGTGACATGACATTATGCTGTGCTGGGCATTCAAGAGAGAATAGCACTCCCTTACACAGGGTTCTAACTTGAAATGGTGTTCAGCATAGGTAGCCCCTGTAGCATCAATCTTGGAGCTACAATGACAGTCAGACAGGTGAACTTGTGAAATAGTGATATGTTTACAATTGTGTGATACTATTTAGATGGAGGTTATGGGCGATGGGCAACAAAGTAGAGGTAAAGCCACGTTCGGATCAACAATGATCTCATAGAATGGCAGAGATGGCTCTTTCAGTTGAAAAGCCTGCTGTTGCTCCCATTCATTATAATCAGCATCTTGTGATGCGGTGCTATGCAAAGTGCTAATAATCCATGACTACTTTCTCTGCTCTAAATATATTTGGTCAACTTATGTTTTTACATAGAACATAGAACATAGAACAGCACAGCACAGAACAGGCCCTTCAGCCCACGATGTTGTGCCGACCATTGATCCTTATCTATCATCTGCCTTATCTACTACACTTCTCGCACTAAAACAGCTGCACCTCAGACCACCTGTCCCTTTGTGTTCATCATGTTGTACAATAGTTACTAATTCTGTTATTGAATTAAAGAATGATACAACATTCATCTTATTGTAACTGTACCATCTTTTTGCAGTTATCCACTCAGTCCCTCTCCCTTGTTATCTGCCTGTAACCCTGCAAACCTTCCTCCTCCAACTATCCACTGATGTCCCTTTTTGAAAATTACAATTAAATCTGTTTTTAACACCCATTTTGACAGTACATTTTAGATCACATTTTGCTCATATTGCATCTAATTTTTATTTCAATCATCTTCAATCTGTGCCCACTGATTGCTGACCCTTCTGTCACTGGGAGATAGCAAGAACTGCAGGTGTTGGGGTCAGAGACAACGCAGTGTGGAGCCGGATGAACACAGCAGGCCAAGCAGCATCTCAGGAGCACAAAAGCTGACGTTTCGGTTCGGGGTCCTTCTTCAACTTCCCCGCTCCATTGATGCTGCCTGGCCTGCTGTGTTCCTCCGGCTCTACACTGTTATCTTCTGTCACTGGGATCGTTTTATGTCTCAAATCTCATCATGATTTTACTCACCGCTATCACATCTATTAATTTTCCCTGCAGGCAGGAGAACAATCCCAGACCCCTCACACAGGCCTTGACCTTCTTAAAGAATCACTAAAGTTTGGTGCAATAACAAAGCTGAGGCCTGATCAGTATTTTATAAAAAGTTAAATCCATTTATCTTGATATGATGTGTTGAAAGGAAGCTTACTCTTACTGTAAAATATTCTTCTCAGTTGATGTGAAGTTCCATTTAGAACTATCCATTTGAGAACGGTATCGCATTGCAAACGGCAGGATGCGCCGTCGTGTAGTCTGTTCACTGAAAGTGCTGTTAATAGTCAACAAAGAGCTGATTTCTCTCTCTCCTGTGAAACGAAACACATCAAATTTCATTTGCCTCTCAATAGTACTGAAACTGCTGGAGCCACAGCAAAACTATATTTGTATACGGTATCTCCTCAATAACTTCCAAGTCTCAGGCTGGAAGACCACGGGGAGGGCGGGAGTCAAACAACGTCCTTTCACAATGGAACTTAACGACATTTAAATTAATGAATAAATCGAAACAGATTTTTAGGATTTACGTTCAAATGAAATCGGCTGCGAAATTCAGTTTAACAAATGATTTGAGACAAACACTGGAATAGCAAGCAATGTGACCGAAACGAATCCTAGGAGGGAATGATTCGAAATGCTAAAGATGCTACAGTTACACGTTGCTACCTAGGCTGCATTGTTACGTGAGATCTATGTCTTAATCAGACCAGTCGTTTTTTGAAAGTCAGTTTTGTGACTCCCAAGTAAAATCTCGAAAATGTTCAACCAATTTCCAAATTATCTGGAAACTTATGAATAACAACGTGGATGTTAAATAAGAAGCAAAGACTTTTCTGTTTTTAATGATTTGTTGACAATTCAGGTCGAGTTTCCCTTCGGTAAGCCTTGATTCTGCATGGACATAGCAGTTTGTCTGGAAGTAGTTCATTAGCCTATTCATTCAGTGTTGAAGACAATTCTGAACCCTGACATAAAAAAACTGATCCTAATCGGTGAGGTGTTGCTTGAGTTTTACCTTCTCCTTTCGCCTCCCTCAGTATTTTTTTTCACTTGCTGCTTTCTACGTTCCTGCAGATTTCTTCTGGTGATTTGTTTTGTTATTTCAGGAAATGTGTTGATCGTGACGTATGTTGCAGGCAGACACCCCCGGGGGGAGAAAAAAACCCCCAGAGCCAGCGAGCTGCAGAGCAAAGTGCGAGCGGAGAGGATTAGGACAGAGCAACGGCGCGGAAGGCACCGAACACCGCAAACTAGAGCGAAATAAATGCAGTAGCAATGTCCGATCTGAAGAAAAATGAAATGGAAATCAGGGACAAAGCTATCTTGCACCAGCAGAGGCGTCTAAAGCAAGCCACGCAGTTTATTCATAAAGATTCGGCAGATTTGCTCCCTCTGGACGGTCTTAAAAGGTTGGGAACATCAAAAGATCTGGTGAGTCGCCCTTTCTTGGTGGCGATATGTACCTAGCGCAGCCTGCAGTGAGCAGCAGTAATTAGGGGAGATCGGGAAGGACGGTTATACTTAGAATCGATATTTGCGTGATGTGAACTCTCCGATAGTTCCGTGTGTTCATATGTGGACTTCGTGAATGAATATGTGTGATGGGCTGGTGGTCCGGCGTATACATTTACGAGTTTGAATCTACGCACCTTTTATGTAAATATCTCGTATACATATATGCTCGCATCCATTTCAAAGCGAAATTGGCGCTGCGTCTCTTTTATAATTAATACATGATTAGGGTTATTTTAACAGCCCAACTAACAACAGTTTGAGTCTGTCCGCCTATTTATTCATAGCCAGCACAGGCGTTAAAGGAACAGTCCTGTCAAAATTAAGTAAAATTTAGGGTTGCAGCAGTAAAGGCTTCCAGGTTCTTATGGTGACTGGGCGGTATGGGTTAACTGAGAATGCTGGAGCCTTCCAGTCTCAGGCTAGAGGATGCATTAACATGCTATCAAACTGAGTCGGTATATCCATCAGATTGGAAAAAGTAATGGAACCAGTTCTATTCTAATTAGTTCAGTACAATTGAAAATATCTGATATATAGAAGCGGACGGGTAGGCAATGGTAGAGGTAGACCAGAGGGACAGATAAGCAGAAAAAAAACACAAATCAAGGACAATTATGGAGATATATAAGGAGGAACAAGAGGGAAACTATTAGTAAGAATGAGACTAAAAAATACAGAAAAACAGGACAGTTGGAAGAAGGGAGATAACAGCAGCTGGGAGAACAATCGGAGAGAGAGGAATATGAAGCAGAATAAAGATGAAACAAATGGGAGAGATAGGTAGCATCATACTGCAGCTAAAGGGATCACTGTGTCCGTGTCAGAATTGAGAAGCAACTATCCAATTCTTTCCACTGTTCTGCACTTCCCCATAGCCACGCATTTTTTTTCCAGTATTTATCCAACTCCATTTTGGTGAATATTGTTCAATGTGCTTTCCCAACCTGCTCAGACAGTGCATTCCAGGTCACAAGTTGCTCAGTAAAATGCTTTCTCCTCATTTCCCCTCTGGTTCTTTGGAGAAAAGCACACAGAAACTAAAGATAGAATTAGGAGACAGGTATAAATAAGAGATAGGAATAAGTAAGAGAAATGAATAAACTAAAACTGAGAGAATTAACAATGGCAAACGATGGAGATAAATAAATGGAAAGGAAGAATGACAAGAAATTCAGGAGAAAGAAGGAGAGGAGACATAAATGAAAGGCTTGATTTTAAACCCACACCCTGTGGCTTGAGCAGGACAGGACTGTGGACAAATAGCCATGATACATTCTCAACTTATTCCCACCCATGCAATTTTAACTGGCAGGATTATGACAATGCAGAAGCTGTCTATGATGGCATTTGTGTAATTACAATGAGAAAATTGCAAGCAATGTCACCAGCTTCATAATTCTAATCTTCGGGACCACAAGGACCACAAAATTTATCATTAGAACAGGTAATAGTGATCATCAGGGCAGAAAAGACTCAATATCTTTCATGTTACATTTAGGTACAGTTCTTCATCACTCTGGAGGGTTAGGGTATTTGCCAGCTCTTTGACATCTTTGTTCTATTTTGTCGAAGCATGGCTAGAGACAGAAATGGGGGAGAGAGAACATGAAAGTTAAAAAATAATGAGGGATATAGATAGAATTAATGGTGGCTTTCAAGACTAGGGGGCACATTTTAAGGTGAGAGGAGAGAGATTTTAAAAAAAAGGGGGGCAATTTTTTTGCATTGAGGGTGATTTACATGTGGAATGGACTTCCTGAGGAACTGATGGATATGGATACATTTACAATGCTTAAAATACATTTGGATAAGTACATGAACTAGAAAGATTTGGTGGGATATAGGGCAGGAGCAGGCACACGGGGCACTTTTCCCTGCAACCGCAGGAAATGCTACACCTGCCCCCACACCTTCTCCCTCACCCCCATCCCAGGCCTCGAGAAGACTCTCCACATCGAGCAGAGCTTCATCTGCATATCTGCTAATGTGGTATACTGCATTAGCTGTACACGTTGCAGCCTCCTCTACATCGGGGAAACGAAGCAGAGGCTTGGGGGCCGCTTTGCAGAACACCTACGCTCGGTTCGCAATAAACAACTGCACTTCCCAGTCATGAACCAGTTCAACTCCCCCTCCCATTCCTCAGATGACATGTCCATCCTGGGCCTCCTGCAGTGCCACAACGATGCCACCCGAAGGTTGCAGGAACAGCAACTCATATTCCACTTGAGAACCCTGCAGCTCAATGGTATCAATGTGGATTTCACAAGCTTCAAAATCTTCCCTCCCCCTACCGCATCCCAAAACCAGCCCAGCTCGTCCCCGGCTCCCTAACCTGTTCTTCCTCTCACCTATCCCCTCCTCCCACCTCAAGCCACACCCCCATTTCCAACCCACAAACCTCATCCCGCCCCCTTGACCTGTCCATCCTCCCCAGACTGACCAATCCCCTCCCTACCTCCCCACCTGCACTCACCTTTACTGGCTCCATCCCCGCCTGTTTAACTTGTTTGCCTTCTCTCCACCTATTTTCTCCTCTATCCATCTTCGACCTGCCTCCCCCCCTCCCTATCTATTTCAGAATCCTCTTCCCCTCCCCCATTTCTGATGAAGGATCTAGACCCGAAATGTCAACTTTCCCGCTCCTGAGATGCTGCTTGGCCTGCTGTGTTCATCCAGCTCCACACCTTGTTATCTCAGATGGGACTAGTTTAGTTTGGGATGGACTGGTTGGATGGAAAGGCCTTTTTCTATGCTGTGCGACTCAGTGATAAAAGTTGCATTAGAGGCAGAAAGCACTATTGATAAAAAGGATATAGAACAAACGTCATGGGACTGAAGGGTAACCAATGGAATAATGAAAAACTTGTGCTGCAGCTGATGGCTCATGCTTTGACTCATTATCCATTTACTCAGACACACCACAGGCTCTAGTTTCTCTCACAGTCTGCTACAATATTCACCTTCTTGAATCATTATCCTTTTCACTAGAAACTTCACTCTACATGTATCAATTTCTTTCAGATTGCATGTTTTTTGTGCATGCATTCCTCCATTTCTCTCTTCCTGATGCATCACAGGTAATGACAAATTCTTGCTTCCATATTGCCCTTTAATAGGTAATCAAAACATCATTTCTTTCAATTCTTCAGGCATAGACAATAAATATTGTGAGTCTGTGCTTTTGGTGGGGAGCCTTCTGCCTGAGGGGATTACTGAGCAGAGAATCAAACAGAAGGTTCAGCATTCTAATTTAAGGTATTCCTAACTTTCTGGTCATTAAAATAAATTAACATAAAATCAGCAGCCTCACAGATGGATGAGTTGGGTAGAGAAATCAGTGTATCTCATTTGCAATGCCCTCACTGTAGGACTTGTCATGCAGTTTCTCCATCTCTTTTTTGAAAATTTAGCCAATGTCCACCACCCTCAGGATTGAATGCTTCGACCTCAGCCTTTCTTGGTGCCCATTTTTAAATATCTGACCAGCATTTTAAGAGCAGTAAGTTACTTTTCAGTTTTTGCATCAGAGTTCTACAAAACTATTAAAACAGTGTAATACTAGAGTAGCAGATGAAATAAATTATAAATTATACTACCTTGGTACAGCACTTTACCCTGGGATTGAAAAATTACACTAATTATTGCCAGTGGGATGCCTGAGGAGAAGGGTTAGTCACACGGCAACTCATGGAGGTATTGTCTGCCATATGACATTTTATCCTTCTGGAGAAGTTGGGTGTTGCAAAGACTTAGTGTAGCTTGGGAGTGTTCATTCATTTTTGATTCAGTGAACAGATTAATACAATTCCTTCATTGCACCATGTCACTGTAGCAGCTAATCATGCGTACCTAACTCGTGAACAAATGTCATGTGTCTCAAATTCAATTTGTTGCCAGGAGGCTAGTTCAGGACAGTATTTACAGAACACGGAACAGTGAGGTGTACCTTTCCTCTCCGTATTAATTATTTGCCTCAATCAGAATTTATCAAATAGGCAACAACTCAAATTCAACAACACTTTGTCATCACAAAGCACAGGAGGTGAGACATACATGTCCATTATCGTTCTGAAGCCTTATATTAGATTGAGCTGCTCCATTCAGAGTTCATACCAAAGTTGTTTAAAATGGAAAACAAAGTCCTCAAATTAAGACTCTTGTGCTTGATATGACACCCTTTTATCACAGACATATTATGCTGACATGTCAGCGGAGTATCGCGGTGCTACAGCATTGTCAGATTACTTTCTCTCAGATGAAAGGTGGCTCTATCTGTCTTCAGATAGGGTAAAAAAAATCTCATGACACTATTTCATAGAACAGCAGGGAATATCTTCCCAGTGTCCTTGTTCATATTTATCCTTCAATCAACATCATGTAAAAAATATCTATGGTATTTATTGCATTGCTGTTTGCGGCACCCATTAAAAATTACACAGAAAGAGATAAATAAAATAACAATGAAGGACAAATTATGAATTTTTAAAATATTGCTCTAGGTCCCCATATCAACTCTCTCTGGTTAGTGTGTAAGAAATCACAAACATTTAATGCAAACAGTTGCTACTATATCGAAACATGATACATCAGACAGTAATACCCCTGAAATGTGCATTATTATGAAACTTATATTTTAAATTTTGAAAAACACAGTGCTGACCAAAAATATCCAGGTATTTGGTGCCCTCATTCAATAAATTTATTTTTGTATTTATGAGAATTGATTTTCCTACATTATACATGAATTGTGTCGAACTCATTCAGCAAGTGGCACGCATCATTACACTAAGAAAAGAAAATCTAGTATTGTAAGGAATTTATTTCACAAATTATTTCTGTTCTTTTGGATATCGTGTACAACAATGTATTTTAGGCAGCATATTGAACATTCTCCTGACTAAATTGCATTGTCATTAAATATTTTTAATCATTATTTTCTCGATACCTATATAATGCAATACTAATGCTATATAAACAGAAGTTGAGCTGAATCATGCTCAGACAACCTGAAATTCTTGTTGTGGTGAAGTTGTTAACTATTTCCGCTGGTGGAATAGGAGACCTAATAGAAGGATTCTGGTGGCAAATTGAAATTCTGATTGGTATCTCTAACTTCGTCCAACTCATGCACACTTATCACATGACCATGCCAACCAATTGCCCTGGAGTTAGACCATGCCAGACAAAGTTCTAGGCAAGCCACCATTTAACATCAGGACCTATCTGTGAAAAGACAGATCCTACATGTTCGGCTAAACCTGTGAGAAAGTTAAAAGTGCTTTTGATTGGAGACAAAGTGAAATTGATACAACAAGTGGCTAACCTTGATGTAAAGCAAAAGGCAAATATCACTGAGGAGAGACACATGACTGAAACAATTCAAGACATGGCATGACATTGTGGTCCACATGGTAAGCTCAGAGGATGTGGCAGTTACTATACAAAATGGTTTTGCCCACATTCTGAAGGTGATTTCTCACTGAAGCATGCAGTCTTGGAGAGCATGCTTGACTGCTTTGATGACATGGTGGACTGTGTCACATGCATCTGAAGACAGCATGCTAAGTAGAAAAAGATACTTAACTACCTTCCAAAATATTTCAAAAGTCTTTTGCTGTACAATCCACTGTGAGGTGTGAACAAATTGAAAACTAGTCATTTTCCACATATTTACTGCATCACGTTTTTTTGCATGAACATATTTTTACACAACTCAGGTTCCACAGGGCCTCCTGGATTGAATTGTAGCGTCACCTCACACAACTATGTGTGTAGGTTCCCTGCAGTTGTGACTTTACTGTAGACTAAATCTTTGTATCATGGCTTAACATCTGAGAAGGTATTTGATTGAGATACTCACAAGCTGTGTCTGAGAAATAATTCTTTAACAAGAAGTCAGCACTGTGAAAGTGGGATTTTTAAAATAATTTCTGCAGGAGGTATCTTGTCTACAGTGCTTCTATTTAATGCTGCATACAATATAACAGTTCACTATTAAACCAAAGTGGCTATTCTGTCCATAAGTTATACTATTAGTTATTTTTCCCAAAGGATTGCATGGAAGGAAAGGACTGTACACTGTCACATACCACACCTCCACATAAGGTACAACATAGGGTGTTTATAGAGGAAAGCTTTTAATCTTCTACATTACTCTGAAAGCCTGAATCTGCTGTCAGTACTAAATTTTAATATTTGCTGTAAATTTGTAACAATGGTGTGTAATATCAGAAGACAGCTAGATAATTGCTGAAGAACGTTTCTTTCTTACATCCCTTTAAAAATACTTATATGAAGAATTTTTGAGTTAAGGGCCAATGCCCTCCATTATTGCTGAATGCCCATTACTTGGCGATTAACACTTGCCAATATTTATTATCATGTGACTACAGTCCTTACTTGCTGCTTTCATCTTGTCCAAATGGAACAGATGTTGCTGAAGTTGCCCTTTACGGACATACTGCTGCAAATTTTCTTTCCAAACTCAAAACCTATATTCCCTTTAAGTCTGCATTTAGTGCTTGCAGGACTTGAGTTATCAGAGACTTTGCAATAAAAGTGTGAGATGTAATGCACAGAGCACCATCAAGTTCCTTTGTTGCAGTACACGGTGGGTTTGTTATAATGAACCCAGTTATCTGGTCAGGTGGGAGTACAGATGTGATTAAGGGTCTGACATTGGAAAAGGAGGTAGATAGAATGTGATAATAAAATGTGAGGCTGGATGAACACAGCAGGCCAAGCAGCATCTCAGGAGCACAAAAGCTGACGTTTCGGGCCTAGACCCTTCATCAGAGAGGGGGATGGGGGGAGGGAACTGGAATAAATAGGGAGAGAGGGGGAGGCGGACCGAAGATGGAGAGTAAAGAAGATAGGTGGAGAGGGTGTAGGTGGGGAGGTAGGGAGGGGATAGGTCAGTCCAGGGAAGACGGACAGGTCAAGGAGGTGGGATGAGGTTAGTAGGTAGCTGGGGGTGCGGCTTGGGGTGGGAGGAAGGGATGGGTGAGAGGAAGAACCGGTTAGGGAGGCAGAGACAGGTTGGACTGGTTTTGGGATGCAGTGGGTGGGGGGGAAGAGCTGGGCTGGTTGTGTGGTGCAGTGGGGGGAGGGGATGAACTGGGCTGGTTTAGGGATGCAGTAGGGGAAGGGGAGATTTTGAAACTGGTGAAGTCCACATTGATACCATATGGTATCAACCCTGCAGCCATATGGTATCAATGTGGACTTCACCAGTTTAACCCTGCAGCCATATGGTATCAATGTGGACTTCACCAGTTTCAAAATCTCCCCTTCCCCTACTGCATCCCTAAACCAGCCCAGTTCATCCCCTCCCCCCACTGCACCACACAACCAGCCCAGCTCTTCCCCCCCCACCCACTGCATCCCAAAACCAGTCCAACCTGTCTCTGCCTCCCTAACCTGTTCTTCCTCTCACCCATCCCTTCCTCCCACCCCAAGCCGCACCCCCAGCTACCTACTAACCTCATCCCACCTCCTTGACCTGTCCGTCTTCCCTGGACTGACCTATCCCCTCCCTACCTCCCCACCTACACCCTCTCCACCTATCTTCTTTACTCTCCATCTTCGGTCCGCCTCCCCCTCTCTCCCTATTTATTCCAGTTCCCTCCCCCCATCCCCCTCTCTGATGAAGGGTCTAGGCCCGAAACGTCAGCTTTTGTGCTCCTGAGATGCTGCTTGGCCTGCTGTGTTCATCCAGCCTCACATTTTATTATCTTGGAATCTCCAGCATCTGCAGTTCCCATTATCTCAGATAGAATGTGATGCTGTC